>NC_080423.1:26513595-27171453 GCF_029873635.1 Malania oleifera
AGTATATGCTAAATAATCTCCTTAATTTTGGGGGATATTTATTGAATGGCTTTTTCTGAATCCTGATCTTTTTCTTTTGCCAGACAGGAGGCTATAGTGAGGACATGATTCCAACGGTAGGTATCTTTTCCTCAAACTAGACAAAACATTGGGCATTCTATAACTTGATTCTATGATGTCTTACTGGCTATTTTTCATACTCCAACAACCAGGTTGGGTTTAATATGCGGAAAGTTACGAAGGAAAATGTGACAATAAAGCTTTGGGACCTTGGAGGGCAAAGGAGGTTCCGCACCATGTGGGAGCGATATTGTCGCGGTGTCTCTGCTATTCTGTAAAACCTCCTAGTCTTTCAAACTCTCTTTGTATGCCATATAATTTTGTTTCCTTGATGTTTACTTGGATTAAACATTTTTTTTTTCTTTTTTGTCATGACAACCAAATGCCTCAGTCTTCCTTTTTGTTGCTGAAAATTAATCCATATGCAAGTACTAAGTTCATAATCTGCCTATAACATATTCCTATTCTGTGTATATCCTGTCAACGATTGTATCAGCCAAAGTCTGACCACCATACTGTAAACAAGGAATATTTTATGTACTCCTATTGCATCTTTTTTTAAAAATAAAAGAAAGAAAAATTAAAACAAGGCATTTATGGTGTTGCAGAAGCTGCTGGACTGTTTGTATTGTGAAGAATAAAAATAAAACTCCAAATGGGAAACTTTTATGTATTTGCTTCCTTCTTAATATGGCTTTAATTCTGCTACATAAACTGTTTGACTGCTGGTACTATACAAGCAGCAACAACTAGGCTTGTTTTGGGTGCTGTACTCTCCGTAAAGGTTCGCGTCCTAGCAGCTAGGCGACCTCTCACAACTTTCCTTCTTATGATTTTGAGATTGGCTCCATGAGGAGAAATCTATGCATGCCACAGGTGGAGGTGACTGCTATGAGACCAATAAGACAATGAAACTACACAATACTGGAGGTTGTGTATTCTGCAGATACGGGAATGCATTCCATAAAGCTAAGACAACTCCTTGTCTGAAAATAGGAGGAACAGGAATTTGCAGTAAACAAATTTTATTACTCGACTAATCTCCTTTGTGTCCCTTGGGGGATATTATTGCTTAACTAACAAATTCATATAAATGTTACCCACTTGTAATGAGAATACATAAATAAGAAATAAAACAACATAAAATAAAATATATGATAATTGCCAACATAATTGTACCCATATGATTATATAACATTTGATATTCTCCTTCAATTGATTTTATTTTCATGTTTGCAACATACATAGCCATACTCGAATGGACCCATTTTCTCGATGTATAAACTGAAGATTTCTTTGTTTAGTTTCAGTAAAGATGGACAAGAAAACTTTAAATTGCACATCTGCCATTCTAGATTTACCCAGTTGTAATATCATTAGTTTCCTTTTCATTTCCTTTTATCCTAATGGAATAAATGAATGCGTAATACTACATGTCTGATTGACCAGTGTGTGTTCTATTGGATTCACTTTTTGTTCCCTTTTGATGTATGCAAAGACAGATATGTAGTTGATGCTGCCGATCGAGACAGCGTTCCAATATCTCGAAGTGAGTTGCATGACCTATTGATGAAGCCTTCCCTGTCTGGGATTCCTTTGCTTGTTCTTGGAAACAAAATTGACAAATCTGAAGCTCTTTCCAAACAAGCATTGGTGGATCAACTGTGAGTTTAGAAACCAAAAGTATTTGTATATCCATTTGATAGCAATTTTTAATACTACTTTTTTCTATCATATTTTCAACTCTTTTCATTTTTGAATTGGTTTCAGAGGTCTTGATACAATCACAGACAGAGAGGTATGTTGCCACATGACATCATGCAAGGATTCTGTAAACATTGATGTTGTCATTGACTGGCTTATCAAGCACTCAAGAACAGCAAAATGATGCAATGACTTGCTCTATGCCTGGATTTAGTTGTAGCAGTGTTCCAATAACAAGTGCTTGTATATTAATGAAATGGTGAGGCAAATCTCCTGTGCAGTGTTTCTTCTTGATTCCTTGCCCTTCTTTATGTGAAATATTTTTTTGGTGCATTTGGATGCTCCAAGTGGTAGACAGAAATTAATTGTTTCATCTGCTTCTTGTACACGCATGGATTTGGAATTCCAAGTGCAAGGGATTTCTATTGAAATTCCATGGAATACCAAATCCATGGTTTGGGCAAAGCGTGGAATTGAAATGGAGTCGATTCTACTCTAATTGATTGTTCAGAAATTAACAACAGGTTTAGGATCGAGAAAATTATGTAGGTGTCAATAAGTGTGGGGATGTAATGGGTGGTAGTTGGAGGGACATAACTCAAGTCAGCCCCATCTATTACTCCAAATTTGCCTTATAGGGTAATTGCCTGGGATCAGAATTTGCTTTTGAAAATAAAATAAAATAATTCATCTTACTTTAATATAATTATTTGATTGATAAAACTTAACCAATAGAATAATATAAAGTAAATTGGTAATAATACAAGCTGAAAACAATTGAATTGAAATACTATACTTACACAAATGCCTAGGCTTTTTTCGTTTCCCTTTGATGCATCTATTACAAAATATATGTTTGTGTGAAAGCATGGTAATCCTTTAACAGTCTCATTTTTGGAAACATTTACAAGTGGATCAATACTGATGTGACTAAACCTTTTATATTATAACTACTATTCATCATAGAGTGAAACCAAAAATTTATCAGCACGCGTAAAATCATAGCTAAAAGTGTACATGTTTTCACCCCTAGGAGTAGTAAAATAGAATACCATCATCAGAATTCACACATAGAAAATGTAATTGATTTACTTTTGTCATAAAATTGGCAACTACTCAATGGGTTATTTTTTACAACCATCTACTAGTAACATGTTCTCAACTGTTAGGTGCCTTACCAATTACACCTTCACCTATGGCGCACCTACTTATTGTTGTCACCAAAGGTGACATATCTTTCTTTGGGGTGAATGGAAGATGTGTCTTATGTAAGTACTATCAAAATACCGCTTGCTTGGACTATTTGATTTTCTCTGTACGAACATATCAAAATTACTTTGGTACCCATGCTCTATTAGGTCCATGGGAATTAGTTTAAAGAGGAGATTTATTTTTAGGAATTGAGATTTGTAGCACTTTTGTTTTGTTTTCAAGTAAGTTCTTTTTTATTCTATTCTATATTTTTTTCTTTTTTGGAAAAAAAGTTCACTTAATATGTCCCTTTTGTTGTAAAAATGGAATTTTGTACACATGTCTGTAACGGAATATGTTGCAGCATATTCTCCTCCTCTATTCTATACGAGGGGTCTTGTAGCCCAAAGAGAGACAGAGCAAGCAAGAACAAAGAGTCTCTTGTAATAGTTCTCTTGCCTTCCTCTCTCATCATGTTTTCAGTATGTTCAATTAATGAAATATCTTTTAGTGTGTCTATTGTTTTATCCTTCCTTCTTCTACTCTTTCTTGTTATCGATCCTACACTTAGTGCCCATCATCCTACACTGAGTGTCCATTTGGTATTAGAGTCATGGCAACTTAAAGACTCCTTCGGAGCCTCCATCACTCCTTGAGTGATGGATCTTTTCACCCACAACAGAGATTATTGTTCTAAACTAGTATGATACTATTTGGATCCTCCATATCAGAATAATGATGAACAAATCTAGACTGAATGTTTCATTCCAAGCATCCCTTTCCTTTTGAAGTCATTAGAGAATAAGACCTAAGGTGCCCTTGACCTATTGGAAGGCTATGGAAGGTAGTGTTTTGGTTGGGCAAAGTTGGCTTCTCTAGTGATTGATGAGAAACATAAATACTTTGATTGATTATGCGTTTTATTTTACAAGATGGCAGGAGATCTGTTCATTCGAAGGTTGTGAGAGCAGGTTCTGAACGTGTCAATCAAGAAGTCATGTCTTTTAGAGCCATGATCACTCCATACCCATCCTTCAACTTTTCTAGTAAAACTTCATCTGTTGTGGGGGCCACTTTTCAATGAAGAAAACCGTTGCAAAAATTCTGCAATGTGGATTTTATTGACCCACCTTGTTTAAGGATGCAAACATTTATTGTCACTCATGGGAGAAGTGTCAAAAGTTAGGAGTCATGTCTCGTCGTAATATGATGCCCTTAAACCTAATTTTAGGGATTGAAATTTTTGATTGCTGGGGCATTGATTTTATGGGACCATTTCTTCCTTCTTTTGGATATCAATATATTATTGTGGCAGTAGATTATGTGTCAAAATGGGTAGAGGTAGCAGATTGCAGGAGCAATGATAATAGGACGGTAATTAAATTTTTCAAAGAGAATGTGTTATCTCGATTTGGTACACCAGGTGCTATCATTAGTGATCAAGGTACACATTTTTGCAACCATTCTTTTAAGGCTTTGATAAAAAAATATGGGTTGATACATATCTCTACTTCCTACCACCCCTAGACAAGTGGACAGGTAGAACTTGCAAACAGAGAAATTAAGCAAGTTTTAGAAAAAGCGGTCAACCCGGATCGCAAAGATTGGTCTTTGAGATTAGTTTATGCGCTTTGGACCTACCGTACAGCTTTTAAACTCCTTTAGGCATGTCACCTTACAGGCTTGTTTTTGGAAAGCCTTGCCACTTACCTATGGAGCTCAAGCATCGAGCTTATTAGGCCATCAAGCATTTCATTTTGATATGAGAGAAGCAAGTAAGCTTAGAAAATTTCAGTTGACTGAGTTAGAGGAATTGAGAAATAATGCTTATGAGAACTCTAGAATCTATAAGGATAAAATGAAAGCATTTCATGATAAAAATATTTTGAAAAAAAACATTTAAGCCTAATGATCAAGTGTTCTTATATGATTCTAGACTTCATAAGCACCTAGGAAAACTTCGGTCTAGGTGGACTGACCCTTTTGTAGTGAAAAATGTTTTTACCAATGGGCCAGTAGAAATAGAGGATCCTAAGGATGGTCGGATCTTTAAAATAAATGGTCAATGCCTTAAAGTATTAGTTGATAGGCTAGTTCCGGAAGTGGAAGACATTCCATTTGAGGATCCGGTCTATCAAACTTGACCACACCATGCAGGTATGTTTTTCTTTATTTTTTTTGTTTGTTTTGTTTTAGTTTTGTTTTCTCTTATTTTCTTTCTTCTCCTTTTTGTTTGCTGTGATTTCTTTGTTCTTGTTTGCAAGTTAGTTTCATTTTGTCATTTTAGGTTACCATCTTTGGGGCTTAGCGAGCTACCCACGTCACTCATCAGGTGTATTCTACCCTTTTTAGCTACTCCCCATTCAATCTTTGAGCCATAAACATTGAGGACAATGTTTCATTTAAGTTAGGGGGTGTTGGTGGTGCAAATTCAGTATCTTAAAATGCTTGTTGGAACTTTGTGGTATATTTTCATGTGTCAAAATTTTCACATGTGCATCCTTTTCACATGTGTACTCATTCTCATTCATAGCCATCTTCGTGAATTCACCAAACATACCATAATCATTTTTTGCTGAAGCATTCACAGAACCCCTAATGCACTCATCCAAGCTTTGTGGTAAGATGGTGGTTTGACATATGTAGCTAGAGAACTCTTTTACTTAAGTATTCATGTGAGTTTTGGAGAGGATTAAGAGCCTACAAATGCAGTAAAATGTGATAAGCATTCATTGATCTGTTGAATTAGGCACTTCTTTTGAGAACATCATTACATGGTTTTTTGGTAAGATGATTGATATACTTTGGATATGATGAAGGTCAACTTAGGTTCAACGTTTGAGCCTTTCAAGCTAACCCTTTCCATCATAGACCCCTAGTAGCCAACTTTGAGCCAATAAACACATGTAGCTTTTTCTTTTCATATACCCACATCATCCATGCCTCTCCACATTGAAGTATAGCCTATACACTGATTTTTCTACCCTCTTTTTATTTCCAAGTATATACTAAGTGTGGAATTTACATTTTCTTTCTTTTGTGTTGGGTTTATGGGAAAAAAAAAGGTCGAGTTTGGGTAGCAATGGCAAGAATACCAAAGTGGCATGTGTTTGTTCATCAAATTGTTGAAAAAGAGAAAAAAAAAAAAAAAAGAAGAAGAGGAAGAAGAAGGAAAAGCATTATTATTTGATGATCTAAAAAGTTAGAGAGTACATCAAGTGAGAAGTGTGGTCTATTAAGATATTTAATAAGATTCCCTTTGTATGTACTTGGAAATTTTTGAATCCTTTTCAATTTTTTTTTCATGTAGCCCCGAACCCAAGCCACGTCACAACCTTTTGTATTGACTATTCTAATCCTATATAAGTAAGTTTTTGGAAAGAGTGCTGGAAGTCTCATTTTTTAGTGTTCCTTTTATAAGATCAATGTTTGCTTGTTGCTTGTACATAATTGCCTAATTCCCCATGAAAGTGTGTGTACACCCATTGTCAACTCCATAGAGAGGATCCTTACACAAAACACTTTCATACTTGTGAGTTATGGAGTTGAACCTTTTGCTTGAGATGTTCTTGATGTTGCCTGTGACAAGGCTTCTGGTTAGATGGATATAGTTTGGAACACACACACACTTTGTGGATTGTTTTAGGTGGATTGCTTGTGATAGAGTTATTGGATTCCTAAGATTGTTTTGATATGTGAATCTGGAAAATATGAATTGATGGGCTATTTTATTATTTCCTTAGTCTATTTCATCTCTTTTGCATAGATATTGCTAGGGACTAGCAATAAGCAAGTTGGGGCTGTGATGAGTGTACAAAAGTGCTCTCTAAATACTGTATTACTGGACTAAAATGCTAAAATGTGAATAGAAATCATTAGAATTAATGTGTATTCTTGAATTGAGTTTCTATTTACTTTGGGATACTCCTAAGCAGATTTTTATGTTTAATTTCAGAGTTTATAAAAGAGCATGTCAAAGTCAAGTCAAATTCAAAGGAGGACTCTCATGGGGTTTGAGAGAAATTTGGATCAAGAAAAAAAAAAAAAAAAGGAAAAAAACCACAAAAGGAAATTGCAAGAAGTCCAAGTCCAAAATTTGCTAGGAGATAGCTTGGACATTTTTTTTTTATTTTAATCATAACTCTCTCATTTGATATCGGATTGGGGTGATTCAAGTGGCATTGGAAAGCTTACGTAAAGATTTGCAATTCATTGTGAGATAGTATTTCTCTAATCCAAACGTTTAATGGGTCAAAAGTGGGCCGCAATCCAAGCCCGTCCAAGTTTGAAATTCACTAGGAGATAGCCTAGACATTTTTCTGTATTTTAATCATAACTCTCTCATCAGAAATTGGATTGGCATGATTCAAGTGGAGTTCGAAAGCTTACGGAAAGAGTTACAATTCATTGTGAGATAGTATTTCTCTAATCCAGACGTTTACTAGGTCAAAAGTGGGCCGTAATCCAAGCCCGAAACCAGAGGATATTTTTCAACCTTTTTTTATTATTCCATTTTTAGGGTTTTTTGGAGGAACATATATACGCTAAACTTTTTTTGTAAAGAAGAGGGGGCTGGAGACTTGAAGGTTTTCTCTAGAGTCTATTTGTTTTTCATCTTAGTATAGAGAACTAAATTCTCAAGTAGGACTAGGGATGAACTTGCACACTAGATGGTATTTTCAATTTATTTTCAACTTATGTATTTGATTTTCAATTGCTAAACTCCTTTGTTTTATCATTCTCAATTCATTGTTGATGTTTTCTTCTCTGAATAATCATAGAATTTATTCTGTTTAGGGATTCATTCATGTTTTTTTTTTCTATTCAATGGATTAATTCTTTAATTATGTTTGGATTAGTTATCTATCTATATTGATTTACTTCTTTATTGCAATATTGCTCCCTAAGTATATTGTTGTCGTTAGATTTTCTCTATGGGGATAATAATTTACGTATTCTAAAAGTGGTGAATGATTTTTCAAAGGGTTATATTTGGATTAATTTTGGTTTATAAATCTATACCTTCCAATTGGGAATTTTGGGAATTGAGTTCCCAATTGAGTTATTCAATGAATTAAGAATAATTAAAATACTGGGGGATTCCTACTGTTCGCCAAATATGGGTACCTTTTCCTTTAGTCACTTTGCTTTACTTTAATTTGCATTTAAAATTAATCTTTGTTCACCATTAATCATTTAATATTTTTCTTTAGTTTCGTTGTTCCTTCTACTATTCTTTTAATTTGTCTCTTTGTGGAATCGACACCCCAAAGTTGTGCTACAATTACCGCATTATTCTTTGGGCGTAATCAGGAGACATTTCACAACACACAAGAAACCACAATAGAACGGTGTGGCAGAAAGGATGAATGAACTATAGTTAAAAGAGCTCGATGTCTCGAGTTGAATGCACGACTTGTAAAGAACTTCTTAGCAGAGGCAGAAAATATGGTGTGTTTCTTGATTAATCAATCACTAAGGGCATTACTAGATGAGAAAGTTACAAAGGAAATGTGGACAAACAGTGCAGTAGACTACATTGGTTGAGAGTGTTTTGATGTCCAGCCTATGTACACATTTCTAGTGAGGAGAGATCGAAACTTGATGTAAAGTCTATGTGGTGTATCTGTTGGAATTGGTGTATTCCCAAAAGGAGGGTAAATTGAGCATTTAAAAAATTCTTCCTAGGTTTAATCAAACAATCAGTATTAAGCAATCTAGGGTCTTTCTAATCAAATGTCAACTACCCGATAATATAAAACTAAGTAAATGATCAAGACAAATATAGCAAGCTCAGTATTCCCCAAATAAATATGTATACAGATATTAAAAGAAAATAAAACATTCACAACAGTTCAAGACTAGCATACATATGCGGAATTTGAAAGTGCGGAAATTAAATAGAGAGCCGACACAAAATATGTTATCAGGGTTCGACGAATACTGCCTACGTCCCCGCCTCAAGCTCACAAGTAAGAGGATTCCACTAGTTGCTCACTTGTGAGTGGAGCGACACCGTTTACAACACCTTACAGGCTGGTGCACCTAGTTCTCCTAACCGGGTCTGAACTAGTCTGGTGCTCTCCTAACCGGGTCTAAATAAGTTTGGGACTATTCACAGGGCTAGTCTCCCTCTTCCAACCACACATCAGGAATACAACAGACATTCAAATAATTTTTATGTACAAGGAAATGCTTCTACTACAAGCAGATGTGTACAACAATAAGCACAGATATACACTCACGTATGATATGCAAATAAGTTCAATGTGAGTATGTGATTTTCATAGAAATAATCTTTGAATAAAAATGTGTTTGATGAGTGCTCAAAGATTTTAAAAGCCCAAATAAGAAATTTCTCCAAAAATATTTTTCTAAATAAGGTGTTGGAAAATATAGGGTTTATGGCTCAAAAATATTTTTGCAAGTACAAGCAAATAAGCCTTTGAATCTTGCAATGGATGTGCAAGATTCACAAGCAAATAATATTAAATCCTAAGAATATTTATAAAATGAAATATGTGGGAGAAACTAAAATAATATTCTCAAAATAAGGTATAAAAGATATGTGCAAGAGGAGAGTAAAAACGACTTTGATTTGTAAAACGAATGCCCAAACCAAGGTTTAAAACTATGCTCTCTTGAAAGATTTATCAAAGAAATAATAAATGAGAGTATAAGTAGTATGCTTTGAAAAGATTGAAAGAATTTGAGTAGCAAGAGTAGTATGAAAATTTCAAAGAATTTTTCTTAATGATTATTGCTAATCTTGTGCTAATTAAGACAAATGAAGGGGTATATATAGATATTACTAAAAATATAACCGTTGGGGACATCAAGGGTATTTCAAAAATTGTTTAATTATGTTTAAGAAAAAATAACTCCTCTTACTGCGGTTAAAATTTTGCCAACCTGAGATGTTCGGTCAACCAAATTCAAGGTTTGGTTGACCATATTAACAAGTGAAACCTAAGGTGTAGTCTCAAGAGGGGGGGTGAATTGGATTTTTTTTTAAAATTCCTTAGATCCTTTTTGTTCCTTTTTACAATCTTTTAAGGCTTTCTTGTATTATTGTTAACCGGACAATCCACACAAACTCCTATTTCCTTTAATTAATCCACAATCAATCAATCAACTATTCAAGCAAAACAACCATACACCAAGAAATCAATTTGGAATATTTAGCGACCCTGTATATGAATGTGAAGTTCCTGTAGTTGGCTTTTGAATTTGAATATCAAAATGACATCCAAGCACCTTTTTAATATTAGAATTTAAATAAACCTTCAGCTAATAGGTTTTGGGATGTTAACCAATCAATGTACTTCCTTTCGGTTTTCACAAAAGATCGATTAACCAACATACTCCCTTTCGGTTTCCGCAAACCCAAAAACAAATTAGACTTTGGGTTTACTTAATTTCCAATATGCGTTACTTTATGATTAAAAATATTAAAACATCCATGCAGGTTATATCGTTGTTGAAATGTAAAGGAGAGTAAGGGAAAGAGAGTGACACCTCCACTTTTACGAGGTTCAACTTATCCCAACCTACATCCTCGCCTTAGGTCAACCACCTAAGGAATTCACTATACATTGTTCCTTCCGAGTGGAACAAAAATCTTACAATAATTACCTTTTTTTTTTAAGAAGAGAAACCTCTCCAAGCAACAACTTGTGCTTGGTCTAACAATTCAACAAACCTTTGAACCATCATAGATCAAGATAAAAGAAATAGATCTGCATACAAAAACACTCTCAAAATTCAGATCAAGTTGTACAAATTAACTTCTAAATCGTACTTCAAAAACCAAAGGTAAATAGAAAATGCGAAACTTTAAAGGTTTAGAAGTCACCAATGGTTCTTAAAAAAAAATTGAATGCAACTCAGAATCAATCTCTTGTTTGTCAATCCATCAATATTGTATAGTTTTTCTCCAACAAAATGATGTGAGCACACAAAAACTTTTAGGAGAATTTCAATGCAGGGATCGTATATAACTTCAGTGTATTGCTTGTTTGATCTTTTTGCTACTTTTGCTTGTATATTTTTTTCATTGCTTAAGGAGGTATTTATATGTTTTTTCAAAGAAAAGTTTTCTCATTTAATATGAAGCATTTAGGTAACTTTTCAAAAAGTATTAAATTATAGAATTAATTTTGAAAATCTTCCATTTAGGTAAATTTTTCAAAAAATATTAAATTATAGAATTAATTTTGAAAATCTTCCATTTAGGTAACTTTTCAAAAAAAAAATTAAATTATAAAATTAATTATGAAAATTTTCCCACAAGTTTGAAATTCAAAGATTTTTAATTTTGACTATCTTCCTGCAAATCAAAAATTCTCAATTTTGACAATCTTCCCACAAGTTTGAAATTCAAAGATTCTTAATTTTGACAATCTTCCTACAAGTCAAAAATTCTCAATTTTGACAATCTTCCCACAAGTTTGAAATTCAAACATTTGTAATTTTGATAATCTTCCCACAAGTCAAAAATTCTCAATTTTGGCAATCTTTAAAACTCTAGTTTACTCGAAAAACTTAATTGTAACATTTTAAAAATATTTTTAAGAGTTTTTCAAATAATGATCTCTAAGTCTTTGATTCTTAAGGAGTTTCACATATCTAAATAACATTGACTTTGAAGTACTTACAACAATTATTCTAATCTTGGTCTCCTTAATCACTAAGTCCTTCAGCCTCCTTCAACCTCTCAAGGTTCACTTTTGACTTTAAGATTTACTTGGCCTTTAACCTCTTCATTTGTTGTTCATTGCTTCAATATTCTGAAGAGCTTCCACTAGATTGACATTGATCTTCAGCTTATCAACCGTGAGTGTCCTTTTACCTAGATCTGAAATCAAATCACTCAACACCATATGTTAAAGCATCCTTTGAAAAGCCCAGTTAGACCAACAATCTCCCCCTTTTTTATGATGGCAAATGAGGAGTAAAAAATATGAATAAGCATTAAAAAAAAAAAAAAATCTCCCCCTTACAACTAGCATTATTCTACTCTCCCTTATAATAAACATTATTTTAACAATTTTTAGATTCAAGACCAACCATACTCATTGCTCAATTTTTCATTCTTATCATGATCAAATATGATTTTTCACTATCATTCTATCATGCTCAACATGCTCAAACATGATTTTTCACTATCATGCTCAACATGCTCAAAATTCAATATCATGCTCTCAATCATGCCAAAATTTTTACTCAATTACTACTCCCCCTTTTGACATCAATCAAAAAGGGTAAACATTCAAATGAACATATGATCACACACTTTTCAATCATGCCAAAATTCAATATCATATTTCATATTGGGCATTCTTATTTCATATGTGTTATGACATCTATGAATTTTCAATCATGCATATGGTGCCCAACATTCATATTTGTGAAAAAATACTTAAAATAATTACATTTGTCATGCATAATGCGTCATTCAAATACCAAGATTATGACAAAATTACCAATGCTTATAATTATGTTGTATTGCTAAAAAATCAAGTGATATATTCATGGATACCAATATACATCTTAGATATTCTTGTTGAAGTTTTATCTTGCACTTCTCATAGATGGCAATTTTTCATTTATTCATGTGATCATAAGCTTACATGGTCAAGACATTTCAAAAATCATGTTTCATACTTAATAACTTTATGCTCAGATTTTCAAAATATCAATTTCAAGATACCAATTTTAAAACATCCACATGTAGCATGCTGCATATCACATATCATGAGCCTATTTTTCAAGTAACAAGGAAAGCAATCCAATCTGAGTGTTATATTATATAACACATCAAAGTACACGCCAAAACAAACTTAGATCACACAAAGAGACAAACCCTAGGTCAGTTAACTGACACTTTTAAGTTTCACAAACAAGTCTAGGGTTGCTCTATCAGTCAGTAGGCTGACCTTAGTGTCAGTTAGCTGACTGCTCTTGGGTTCAAGGTAATTTACCTTAGTCAGTTGGCTGACCTTAGGGTCAGTTGGCTAACTGGCCTCCGTTCCAAAAGAAAAACACTTCAGTTAGTCGGTTGACCTTTGAGTCAGTTAGCTGACTGTAGATTTTTCTTTAAGTCTCATCCTTTTAGTTTGTTTCTCTACTATGTAGTAGACCAAACTTTATTCTAATGGTTATAAATCTATCTTCTAAGAGTGGTTTAGTAAAGATATCAGTCTATTGATCATTTGTATTGATGAATTCTAGAATAATGTCTTCTTTTTGAACATAATCTCTTAGGATGTGGTGTCTTATGTCAATGTGCTTTGTTCTTGAGTGTGAAATAAGATTTTTAGATATGTGAATCACACTCATATTATCACACTTAATTGATACAGTTGTGCATTTCAAATTGAAATCTTTTAATTGTTGTTTCATGTAAAGAGTTTATGCACAACAACTACCAGCTGCTACATATTCGGCCTCAGCAGTTGACAAAGCCACGGAATTTTGTTTCTTAGAAAACCAAGAAACTAAAATCTTTCTAAGAAATGGCATGTGCCACTTGTGCTTTTTCTATCTATCTTACAACTGGCATAGTTCGCATCTTAATAACTGATCATTTCAAAATTAGTGTCTTTAGGGTACCATAGTCCTAAGTTCATAGTGCTTATTAAGTATCTTAGGATTCTTTTAATAGCTATTTGATGTGATTCCTTAGGTACTAATTGAAAACGTGCACACGTACACATACTAAACATTATATCGGGTCTACTAGCTGTTAGATATAATAGACTTCCAATCATACCTCTATAGTGCTTTGTGTCTACGGATTTTCCCTTTTCATCTTTGTCTAGGCTGATGGTGGTATTCATAGGTGTGCCTATGGATTTACTATTTTCCATACCAAATTTTTGTATCATTTCTTTTATGTATTTGGATTGACTTATAAAAGTCTCATTCTTTGCTTGTTTAATTTTCAGTCCAAGAAAATAGTTTAATTCCCCCATCATGCTCTTTTCAAATTCTTCTTGCATACATTTTGCAAATTCTTTACATAAATGTTCATTTGTAGCACCACATATTATATCATCCACGTATATTTGAACTAAAAGTATGTCATCTTTCTTATTTTTAATGAACAAGGTACTATAAATTTTTCCTCTTGAAAAATCTCTTTTCAATTAGAAATCCACTAAGTCTTTTATACCAAGCCCTAGGGGCCTATTTTAGTCCATACAAAGTCTTAGTTAGTCTAAATACATGGTTAGGATTTTCAATATCCTCAAAACCAGGGGGTTGTTCAACATATACCCCTTCATTGATATACCCATTCAAGAATGCACTTTTGACATCCATTTGGTATAACTTAAATTCTTTGTAGGAAGCATAGGCTAACAACATTCTAATAGCTTCCATTCTAGCTACGGGGGAAAAGGTTTCATCAGGAAAAGGTTTCATCATAGTCTATTCCTTCTTCTTGGTTGTACCTCTTTGCTACAAGTCTAGATTTGTTTCTAGTGATTATGTCATTTTCATCCTTTTTATTTTTAAATACCCATTCAGTTCCTATGATTGAATGATTTTTCGGTTTGGGTACTAATTTTCATACTTGGCTTCTTTCAAATTGGTTTAATTCTTCTTGCATTGCAACTATCCAAGATTCATCCTTAAGGGCTTCTTCAACATCTTTAGGTTCATTTTGGGATAGGAATGCATAATGATTGCAAAGGTTCTTTAATGAAGATCTAGTAGTCACACCTCTAGATGATTCACCTATAATTTGTTCTTGAGGATGATCTTTCTTATACTTCCATTCTCTTGGTAATTCCATATTTTCTATGAGTTCATCTTTTGACTTTTCTTCGTTTATTTCCTTTTCTTCCTTAATTTCTATCTCATCCTCCTTTTTGAACATATCATCTTTTTCTTCATTTTTGACTTCTCTTGAAAAAGGGTTAGATTCATCAAAGTCTACATGAATTGATTCAACTATGGTGAGTGTTCTTTTGTTGTAGACTCTATAGGCTTTACTATTTGTGGAGCATCCTAGGAAAATGCCTTCATCTAATTTAGCATCAAATTTTCCTAAGTTGTCTTTGTTATTTAGGATGAAACACTTACATCCAAATACATGAAAATAATTTATGTTAGGCCTTCTTCCTTTCCACAATTCATAGGGCGTCTTGTTTAGGTTTGATCTAATGGAAACCCTATTAATTATATAGCTAGCTATATTTACAGCTTCGACCCAAAAATATTTGGGTAGGTCATTTTCATTAAGCATAGTCCTTGCCATTTCTTGAAGGGTTCTATTTTTCCTTTCCACAACTCCATTTTGTTGTGGGGTTCTAGGTGCTGAAAAGTTGTAATTTATGTCATGTTCATTACAAAATTTTTCAACTTCTTGATTCTTAAATTCTCTTCCTTGGTCACTTCTTAGATTTGAGACATTATACCCTTTCTCATTTTGAAGCTTCTTACATAGAGTGATTAACGAATTACAAGCATCCTCTTTGTTAGCTAAGAATAACACGTATGTGTATCTAGAGTAATCATCAACAATTACGAAGGCATATTGTTTTCCTCCTAAACTTTGAGTTCTAGTAGGGCCAAACAAATCTAAGTGTATGAGTTCTAGGGCTCTACTAGTTGATATATGTTTCTTCTTTTTGAAACTTTTCTTGATTTGTTTTCCTAGTTGACAGGCATCACACACTTTATCATTGACAAATTTGATGTCAGGCAAGCTTTTAACTAAATTCTTTTTACAGAAGTTGGATATAAGATCCATGCTTACATGTCCTAACCTCCTATGCCAAAGCCAACTATTCTCACTCATGGCTACTAAGCAGGTTATGTCTTGAGAGATCAAACTATCAAGGTTTATGCAATATTCATCGTTCATTACAAGTGCAGTGAATAATGTCTCTTGATCCTTAGAATCTTGAATTATGCATTTTTCTCTCTTAAACATTATTTCAAATCCTTTGTCACTAAGTTGACTAATGCTTAGTAAATTATGCTTTAGACCATCTACTAACAAGACATCATCTATAGTAAGTGAAGAGTCTTTACCTATTTTACCAATTCTGATGATCTTGTCTTTTGCATTGTCACTGAAGGTTACAAATCCTTCATCCTTTTGAGTGAGAGAGGTGAACTTAGATTTATCTCCCGTCATATGCCTTGAACATCCGTTGTTCAAGTACCATTTATCCTTAGGCGGAGTGGTCTTAAAACAAACCTACAAGAAAGGATTTAAGTTGTTACTTTTGGAACCCAACCCTTCTTAACTTTCTTTAAATTTTGCCTAGTTTATTTTCATTTTATCTTCCACTTATTCTTTACTTTAATATACTTTTTCTTAAGTGGACAATTAAACATTATGTGTCCTTTATTTTTGCACATGTAGCAAGTGGTGTGCTCATAAATATTATTTGATGAAGTGCTTGCATAATATTTAGATTGATTTACAAAATATCTCATAAACAAGTTTTTTTTTTCTTTCTTTTGTTTGGTGCTCCATTATAACCAATTCCTTCTTTGTTATTTGCCATCATTTGTTGTCCTACCATTTTTTCGAAGTTATCTTTACCTTTGGTAAAGTTGTAGATGACTTTTTCTTTATCTTGAAATTGGTTTTTGAGATCATTTATTTCTTGCACTTTTTTACTATCTTCATTTACTTGAGACATAACTAATTTTTTAGAAAAGTTATCTACTTTCTTCTTAAGTTCTTCAATCTTTAAGCCTTTTTCTTCTTCAACAAGTTTTGTAGATTCTAGTTGATTTCTAAGTGCTTCGTTTTGTTATTTCAAGCTTGTGTTTCTCTTTGAAACTTTAATAAACTTGTTATGTAGAAAGAGTAATTCAACTTGAAGTTCTTTGTAAGAGGGCATACTTTCACACGAATTACTACAAGATTCATTACACAAATCTTCAGAGAGAGAATAATAGAGTTTACCTCTTCGTTATGCGCCATGAAGCACATGTTTGCTACTTTTCGATCACTTGACTCACTTTCCGATTCACTCGAACTAGTGTCATCCCAAGTTGCCTTCATTGCGGACTTCTTTTTTTTCTTTTCCTTCTTGAGTTGTGGGCATTCTGGTTTGATGTGCCTGACCTTTTTACAATGATAGCAAGTGAGAGGATCATTTTTGTTTTTGTATTCTTTTTTATTACTTTCTCCTTTTTCATCTTTTGATCTATTAAATTTTCTAGAGAATTTTCTGTTTCTTCTTAAGAATTTTCCAAGTCATTTAGTTATGAGAGCTAAGTCCTCATCTTCTAATTCACTAGATTCATTATCTTCCTCATTTGAATATTCTTTCAAAGCTTTTAGAGCTATAGACTTCTTATTTTTGTTTTCAGTGCTTCTTTCTTTCAACATCATTTCATAGGTTAGAAGAGATCTTATGAGTTCATCTAAGGAAGTTGTTTTAAAATTTCTCCCTTCTGTAATGGCTATGGCTTTTGGTTCCCAAATAGATGGAAGTGCTCTTAGAATTTTGCGGATCATCTCATGGGTAGAATAATTTTTTTCCTAAGGCACTTAGTGAGTTTATGATGTGTGAACCTAGTGTACATGCTTGTTATACTTTCATCAGAATTCATCCTAAAAGTTTCGTATTCACTAGTTAACGTATCGATTCTACTTTCCCTAACATCTACCGTGTCTTTATAGGTTACTTCCAATTTATCCCAAATCTCTTTGGTTGTTTTACACGTCATTACTCTATTGAATTCATTTGCATCAAGTGCACAGTATAAGGCGTTTATTACACTTGAGTTAATTTTCAACATTTTGTAATCTAAGTCGTTTAGTTCTTTATCTTCTTTAGGTACTTATTTTCCATCAACTAGTTCAGTGGGGATTAAATTTCCATTTGTGACAACATTTCATGTCTTCCAGTCCATTGTTTGAAGGTAGATTCTCATTCGTTGCTTCCAAAAGGTGTAATTTAATCCACAAAAAATGGGTGGCCTAGTTGAGGATTGACCCTCACCAAAGGACGCTACTCCTATTTGTGCCATTTTGATCTTTATATAGCTACTTGTTAGGTTTTTCTATAACCGGGCTTTGATACCAATTGAAACCTAAGGTGTAGTCCCAAGAGGGGGGGTGATATTGGTCTTTTTAAAAATTCCTTAGATCCTTATTGTTCCTCTTTACAATCTTTTAAGGCTTTCTTGTATTATTGTTAACTGGACAATCCACACAAACTCCTATTTCCTCTAATTAATCCACAATCACAACAACCACAATCAATTAATCAACTATTCAAGCAAGACAACCATACACCAAGAAATCAATTTGGAATATTTAGCGACCCTGTATATGAATGTGAAGTTCCTGTAGTTGGCTTTTGAATTTGAATATCAAAATGACATCCAAGCACCTTTTTAATATCAGAATTTAAATAAACCTTCAACTAATAGGTTTTGGGATGTTAACCAATCAACGTACTTCCTTTCGATTTCCACAAAAGATTGATTAACCAACGTACTCCCTTTAGGTTTCCGCAAGCCCAAAAACAAATTAGACTTTGGATTTACTTAATTTCCAATATGCATTACTTTATGATTAAAAATATTAAAACATCCACGTAGCTTATATCTGTAACGCCCTGAATCCTTAAACCCGGGTCCGGTGCAGTATACCTGATAATATCTTGATAAATCATAATCCATAACATACGTACACAACGAAAAACATAAACTTAATCTCTATACAACATATACCATAATACCGTAATACCATAATATTGTAATACCATAATACCGTAATACTAGAGTTTTCTATTTTCTACCTATAAATCCATAAAAACCAACCATCACCTGCATTTCCATAAATATATACTCCATAACATTCCACCATGTTCACAAACATTTTTTTCTCCACAAACTTAAAACATAAAGGCATAAAACATAAACATTTTCATTCCCAAAATACTATCAACATATACCCTGTTTCTAAAGTCCTCAAAAACGCTAAATACCCTTGAGCTCCATAAGCCCGATCTTGAGGATGTCCTAAAAAAGAAACATTCATATTCGGATGAGACACATCTCAGTAAGGGAAGAAACATACATACTAAAACAGCGTGTGACTAACATGAGGTAAATAGATATCATTTTAATTACATTTGCAAATCATCACATAACATTGAAATTGTTTTCTAAACCTAATCAAACACATGCAGATATTTAGTCCACAAGATTACTCAAGGATAGGAGTGATTACCCGCCTGTACAAGTAGCACTCCTCTGCTCTGATACTTAGGTAACCCTAAGGTCACAACTAAAGCATACCAGGGCACTCACCTTACTCAGTAAACCCTAAAGTGTTAACTTGATCTCGTACTCACATATTCAATAATAGTTTACTAATAAAGGCCCTAAGGATAGGGAATTCTACCCACCCATACAAGTAGGTTCCCTCTGCCTTAGTACATTATGTAGCTACTGCCACATCTGAAGCTACTAGCGCACTCACCTTACTCAGCAAGCCCTTAGGTAAAAAGTACGCCACACCCAATTGTAACATGTTTCTACGTACATACATACTTCTAATATTATAATACATCATTCCTTTCTGTCATTATACATTCATACACATTCATTCATGTTCATAGCTTAAACATTGCATTTCGTTTCACTTTAAGTGACTCTTTCCCATTTACATCGTTCACATTTGTCATTTCATTTCATTGTCATTTCATTGCATAATATTTCATTTCATTCTTTCGTACTACAGCTGGTCTTTAGCCATCATTTGTTAGTTTCCACATAGAAATACGCTAGAATCTGCTACAGTTAGTCCACACAGAAATGCGCTAAAATCTGCTAACATGGTTGTCTTTCAACTGTCTTACATTTACATGGTTGCATTTAACATACACAAGCAACATTGTCCATATCATATTTTATTCATAAAGCATTACTTACTTAACCTGTATCTCATACATTTAACATATATTTGCACAGAATCTCATGCCACACAATTTTAACAGTAAAATTCATATACATTCCTTATAAAATAAGTCAACCCACATTTAACATTTATATGTTGAAAATACATTTCATTCCTTATATAATTCCTCAGAAAATTCCTTTTCACTTTCATTTGTTTACTTTCACATATACATAACTATATAAGCAATCCTAGACTCAGAAAACATAAATTTCATGGCTGGCATTTTAAACCCATATATAAACATATATATATATATATATATATATATATATTTAAATAACATATAATTCATTTTAATTCATTAAAAACCTGATTTAATACATAAATTTCTCCCTTACTTGACTTTCAAATTACGCCTGGAGGATCCCCAAACTGATACCCACAGTGTTCACCTGGACCCTGAATCAAAAATCTTAACTTAATTAAAATAAATTTCAATTAACTTAAATCTTAAGGAAAATTCTTATTTACTACTTCCTAGGCTCCAAATAACAACATTCCTTAAGAAAATCTCAAAATAACTAACTTACCCTAATTTTGGGATGTTTCCCAAACTTCACAACCCAACAATCAGCTCCTACAACATTGAAGAGAATGATCCTACGAACCTTGTGGCGGTTCCAGATCATCAAACCGGGTCAAATCCAACCCTAAATTGAAGAGAGAAGGCTGGGAGATCATTTTCTAGAAAGAGAGGGAGAATTTTCCCTAGTTTCACATTGAAAAATGAAAGAATTTTAATTTATAGGTAAGGCTTCATCGACGAGACATGTCGATTCGTCGACGAGGTGCTATAGAGACTTAGTTGACGAGAAGATACCTTCATCAATGAAATTCAAAGTTCCACAAATATACTCTCTCGGGATTCCTTCGTCGATGAGAAACTGAGTTCGTCGACGAGCTTAGAAGAACACTTGTCGACGAATACAGGACATTCGTCAAGTTCGGGCGGCCAGAGACGTTGGAAAAAATCAAGACTTGGGTTTGGTTGACCGTGGACGTTTAGTTCAAATTTGTTTGGTCGCCTGAGCCATAGTGAACAGTTTGACTTTTCAACTGTTTGGTTGACCAAAACGTTTTCAATGCACAAGGTTCAATCACCCAAACCCCTTTCAAACTTAAGATTAGGTCGTGTTTTTTAGCAAAAGTTACATGCGGGGACTTAGGGTCTATCTAAGGCCAAGGCTTTTCAATTTAGCCTAAAAACCTGGCATCGGTCGACCTTTTTTTATGGTCATTTGAGCTCATTCATATCATGCATGCAGATGCAAATATTATAGACCGTAATATTATAGACCAAATAACGAAAAAAATGCATTATACAAAATAAACAAGAAGTCTTCTTCTTCTTTGCTCTTTTGAAGCTTCATAGAAATGCCACAAAATATATGTGTACGTCCTTTCTGGCTTCCATTTCCTTGCCTTATGTGTGTGTTTGAATTAGAGTCCTGTTCAAGTACTGAATACACACATAAGTAACTTGTAGTTTGTCATTATCAAAACCCAGGATCGGACTCAAAAAGTCAATACTCCTGAATTTGGAGATCTACTATTTTTTTTATCTATAATTTCATAGTAAAGGAATTTATTACACGCAAATTTCTTGGTTACAATGTCTTCCATGATATAGTTCTTATTGAAAATTTCATATTTTTCTTGGTGGTGTCATAGTTACAGTAATCATCATAGACCTTATTTGCCAAAGTATTGAGGATGTAGTTCTTGCACCTCTTGTATCTTCCTCACACTTTAGTATAATTTGGTTATTATTTCCTTCTACTTGAGGTCGAGAAGTCTTTAGAAAATAGACAACTAATAGTGTTTTCAAGGAAAAATAAATTTTTCTTTCCAACGCTTGCAATGGTCCGATCAATAAATTACATATGGGTGAGATTAGCTAGTAGTTTATTTAGTATAAGATTAAAACAACCATATTGGTTTTAAGATTGTAAGAAATTAAGATATTATCACATAATAACTAAATTAAAATAGTAAAAACAATTATTATAGAGTAGCTGAGGCGTGGTAGGACCACTGTCCTTAAAATCTATTTTGCGCCCACCAAGAAAATCTCTCGATGCAAATAATCACAATACACAGTCTCTAGGATTACTCGACAAGGCCCAGGTTTGTGTGCACTCACAAGCTCTATAGTTTTACGAGCTATAGTATTTGGTTACTCAATGTAGAGAAAGGGAAAGAAAATAAAGATAAGATGATGGAAAGATAACAAGATATCTACTAGAGAACAAATGTTTCTACTAAATGATGGAGAAAATAAATATGTAAGAAAGACAAAAGATTTATAGGTTGCAGAGAAGAGTAACTTTTCAGCCCTAGTTATTGGTGCAAAACCACCATTAACATCTAGCCATTGTAGGAAATTTAAAAATAAAAACTGCTAAAATAACATTAAGAAAAGTTGCAGTCATTAACTAGAAAATAAAAAAAGGAAAAATTGTTAGAATTTGAAACATCTCTAATATATTATACCCACAATTCAAAAAGTCCATGAGAGAAGGTGCAGAAACACTTTAAATAATATTATGAATTTATGTATTACAAGGGAAGTCAATCGACTATGTGTAAACCACGTGACTAAGGAGACCTCCCAAGAGTAGGAGGTAGGTTAGGTCTACCATATGTAAACCACCAAAGAGACCTCCTCAATAACGAGGTAGGTGAGGTTTGACAGATATAAACCATGTGATCAAAAAGACCTTTCTAGAGAAAGGTGGGTCTAGTTGTCGTATATATAGATCATACCTAGAGGCCGGTTAGGTTTTCCACATGAGACTGCATAGAGACCTTCCCACTACGAAGGACAAGTTAGGTCTACCATGTGCAAATCATGTTGAATCACATTAGAACATAGAGAAACCTTATAAAAAGCATGAATAGGTTAGTTCCACCTAATTAAGTATACCTACACATAAAACACAACAAGATAGGGTAGTTCTATCCATAACTAATACAACTGCTCATATGGAATGTGGGGAAACCATGCACATAGGGGATACTTGCACACACTCCTAGTCAAGGCCAACCACTTGGCAATATTTGTGGGGGAAATGAGCATAAGAGGAGTGGAGTTTGTTAGCTATGGTGTGATCTCAAGAGGGGGGAGGGGGGGGGGTGAATTCGGTTTTAAAAACTTTTCGGCTAATTAAGCATTTTGCTGATTCACCATTAATCATATCACATTCATAATGTGAACGTGTATGTAAAATAGTAGAACTGTGAGTGCAGGCATACACAAGTGTAGTATATCTCATTTAAAATAAAGGTGTGCAAGTAACTAATATAATAGTAAATAAATAGACATACAACCGAATTTAAAGTGCAAGAATTAAAATGAGATAGAGAGAGAGTGACACAAGATATTTGTTATCGCGGTTCGATCAAACCAGCCTACGTCCCCACCTTGGGCATACCCTCTATGGATTCCACTATTATTGTTCACTTAAACGAGCGGAGCAAAAGTTGTTTGCATCCTTTCCTTATGGGGCAAGAAAAACCCCAGCTTAATTAATAGGCTGAACCGAACTAGTCTCACTTATGGAACTAATACTCCCTAGTTCAATTAACGGGCTGAACCCAACCAGTACATGAAAAATATTTTTGTACATGAAAATGCTTCTAAAACATACAAGTATAAATGTACACAATAAAGCTCAAATATACACACTCCAATTATATGAAATATCTTCAGGGAGTAAGGGTGTGTAAATATATTCTCCAAAAAATATTTTTCAAGAACAAACCGGAGAACCTAGGGTTTTGGTTTCAAATGATTTTGCACAAGACAAAAATACATGCATTTGAAAATATATGTGCAAATCAAAACAAGTAAAACCCTAAATTAAATATATGCTCTCTTTGAAAAGATTTTCTAAATAATAATAAAGAAAGATTTGGAGAGTAAAAGATTTGCCCAAATGAAAGAGTTTTTGCAATAAAAAATATTTTTAGGGGAACTTTGATTAGGATAAAAATTAGAGAGAAAATGGGCTAATCAAAGTTATTAATTTGAGTTATGAAAGGGATATATATAGACTAAGGGAAATTTTGACCGTTGGGGATACGTTGGGTATTATTAAAAAAGTTTAATTAATTTTTAACCCTAATTACCTTAGTTAAAAAATTACAACCCGAGAGTTTCGGTCGACCGAGCCATAGGTTTGGTCACCCGAATGGACACAATAGAAAAAGTCAATTTTGAAGTTCGGGTGCCTGAAAAATGGTTTGAGTGGCTGAACTAGGTGATTCTCAAAATGTCCAAGATTTGGTTGCCCAGTCTCAAGTTCGGTCTCCTGAACTTCTCAATTTGGTCACCCGACGGTATTTTGAACATGGAGTTCGGGCACCCGAAGAAGGTGAAAAGTTATCGCTCTAAGGTTTGGTCGCCCGAGGACACTCAGTTCAATTTGGTTCGGTTGCTCAAATCAAGTCAAACTTGTTGACCAGTTAACCATTCGGTCGACCAAGGCAATTTGACTTGCCTGAGTTCGGTTGCCTGAAACCTCAAAAATTTAAGCCTAAGTTGTGTTTCAGTTAAAAATTAAGTGCAGAGACATAGGGTCTATCTAAGGTCTAGACATATTAATTTACCTTAAAAAACCTGGCGTCGGTCGATTGAACAACCTTAAGGTCTGTCTACGGTCATGCCTGAGCAAATAGTTTATATCATGCAGATGTATGCATTTATTACATGCCAAAATATAAAAATAAATGTAATACAAATAAAATACAAATGTCTTCTTCTTTTTTCTTTACTCTTTAACTCTATGGAATATGCCAGATATGAGCTTTAAGACCTGCCTTGGCTTCCATGTGCCATTGATCTTATGTGTGACTTAAATTATACCTGTTCAGCACTAAAACACACACATAAAAGACACTTGTGTTTATTAGTATCAAAACAGAGATCAAACTCAAAAAGTCAACAAAGTCACAATGGGCAACTGTAGAATTTTAACAAAGAAAACTTCTCTCTCTCTCTCTCTCTCTCTCTCTCTCTCTCTCTCTCTCTCTCCTCTCTCTCTCTCTCACTCTCTCTCTCTCTCTCTCTCTCTCCGAAGTGGCTACAAAGTTCCATCAACCATCCACGAACAAGTCCTTACAGTGGCATATCATTGTTTAACATCAACCATTGTGTCGGTTATGGTACTAATATAGAAAGAAAACCATTCCACCCAAGAGAACTCTAAATGCAAATCTATGATACACACTATTCTTTATTTGGGGCTTGAACACAACAGAACGTATAGCTCTTCCTCTTCCATGGCATGATTCTTCATTGAGGAGAAAAGTAGTTTAATGCTTTGAGGACTTGTTCCTTTGGCCATTATGAAAGATATGCCCTCGGATGAATGAATAACATACTAATAATGAGGGATGGTCAACATTAGTTGTGACCAAAGAAGAAGAATGATTCATATGTAAAGCTTTAAACAAACTATGAAGATTGGGAAGAGACCTTAGGAGTGGATGGGATGCTTGCTTGACCTTTTGTGGTTTTATTTTGGGTGACAAATTTGAATACAAAAAGATGAGTTAAGGGGTAATATGAAATACATTTATTTTATTTTATTGAAATTTGAATTTTAATTCGCACTCCAAAGGTTAAAGTCTAATAATATACTTATATTTGAAGTCTCTAAATTTAAAGACTAACTTTAGGATACATTGATTTTTGGAAAATAAATTTTTTTGTTCATTTCAATATTTTTTAAAAATACAAAAAAATAGTTTAATTATTTTTTCTTTTTAAAACGTTTGTATGAAATAAATGAACAATAATAAACAATTTTGACACTATTTGCTTGTGAAAATAATTTAATTTGTATTTATTGAAAAATTTTAAAAATTAAAAAATATTATTTTATTATTTTTCTAGATTTATAACTCTTACTTTTCATTTGAGAGTATGAAATTCAGATATTGAACTCTAATTTGTGTGAATTACGTATAGAATTTCTTCCTAGTACACACAAGATCCAAGTTTAAATTCCAAAATTCATAATTCTCTAAGTATGAGGTTAACAAATTTTGAAAGTTGAAAAATAAATTTTTTTTTGTGATTATTTTGAAAGATAAAAATATAATTTTTTTTTATATATTTAAATGAACTCTTTATTTTCTATATTTTTATACTAGTCTCAAAAACAATAAAAAATAAGACAAAATTTCTATAACTCTTTTTTTTCAAAATTAAAAATTTAAAAATAAAGATATTTTCTACAACTAGGGATCTTAAAATTTGCAATCCCAATTAAGCAATTAAAAAAATTTTGTGATTGGATCAATATATTTTAATTAAGGAGGGTATAAAGAGTGAGTTTTTGTTAGGCAAAATTAAATTTGGTGGAATAATTTTTCATACGAACAAAAAATACCACACCAGAGCCTTTTTCCCTCTTTCACCTGTTTGGGGTTTGTGAACTGTTGCTTCAACGTTCGCTTCCCAGTTGCCATCATTTCCTGTGTCTTCTCTCTCCTTCGCAGCGGCGGCCACCAAGTTGTCTCTCTCCCCGACCGTCGTTATCCAACTCCTTTCTCTCTCTCACCTGCCGGGCAACAATTTTGTCCCAGGTGTGCTTCATATATCTTCTCTCTGTTTGGAGGCTTTGAAATTCTTTGGTACTAGGAATTCCAGCATGCATAAGAGGAAATTGTATGTGAATTACAAGAGTGAAGCAAATTCATTCAGGGAGTAAGCATGACACCATTCAATTATCTTAGGCGTCAAAGCCAAAAAACTGGATCTTATGAGCTTGACGTAGTCCAACTGTTGATATTCGATATTGCATTTTCACAAATTTGGAGCTTTTGAGGATTGCTCTTTTCCTTATTCTGTTATATGAATCTATCCGAAGCTTAAGGATTTTTCTTGCTTGTTATCCGAAGAGTCAGAAATGTTCTCTTTTTTGCTTGGTTTTCATGCTTGACTACGTTTTTTTTTCTTTCTCGCCTGTTATTCTTCCCTGTGCGTTGTTGGTTGGGAATGATTAGTGTCTGCACATTACCGGGTATCTGAAGCCTCTGTATCTTTTTGCTTGAGTTGAATAGAGACAAACTTTTTTTTGGGTATCAAAGTTAAAAATGATCTAATGTTATAAAAAATATGAAAAGGTAAGTGGAGTTCAATTGCTTATATGTTGTACATCTATTGTTTGTACTCTTTCTATTATGCTTCTCCCCCTAGGTATTCTTGTACTATTTGTTTGCATTCTGTGTAAGAAACCAAAAAATATCTAAGATATCTATCTTTTCTGTTTGCTGGCTACATGAGTGGATTAAGTTGCTTTCTCTTTGGTTGGGTGTGGCTCATTCATAACTTATCACAAGAAGATGATGCTCATACATGATAATTGAGATTATATATGCCTTCTTATGCCCTTATGATGACTTGTGAGGCTATGTTTATTATCATAACAGTGTTGCATTACTGGAATTGTCACATGAAGTCACCATATATATATATATTGAATATTATCTATTCATATGCTGTTTTAGTTAAGAGGGGGGAAAAAAATCAAGGATGCATCATCGATGAACCCATTTTTTCCCTTAGATGACTTTCCTGTGAGGATTGTGATATTTTTCTTTTGGGATTTTCTAGGCTTTTTAATTATTTCTTAAAGTGGGTTTTCCTCAATTTTTTTTAAATAGCCATCATGTGAAGTAAACCCATGAATTAACATATTAATTAAAATGTTCAAAATTTTGACTTTGTGCCCAACATTGCATTGGATATAAAAGAATAAGAACTGCATGTGGATATTTTTTTTATTTGCAATCCATGTTGCACCTAACACTGGAATGGGAATAATTCCAATTCCAATATAAACACTGCAAGCATGTGATTGGGAGTGAACTTGGATTGATGAGGCCTTCCTCTCTATCTCTCTATCATCCCATCTTATTCATGAGGTTTATGTTGATTTTGGGGAGATGAGTATTTGATATGTGTTCACTGTTGATTTTGATAGGGCTTAATGTTATTATTGAATATTTTAAACATTTGTTTTATGTCGTTTGATTTTGATTTTTAGTTACATAGGATGGTAGGAGGAATCAACTTGTGGAATCACAAATGTGTGAATGTATTTTTTATTTTGTTTGTTGGCTTGATTTTATTTTTTATATGATTGTGAGGAGCATTGAATTTAATCTTGTTGTAGGAAATCTCTCTCTCTCTCTCATGCACACACACGCACACGCATGCACGCGCGCGCGCGCGCGCACACACACACACACACACACCCACAAAGGGTTCAAAAGCCCAAAAAAACTAGAGACTTGTGGCTAAATCATTGCAAGCCACTGCCCAGTGCCAACCTCCTTGTTGGAAACTTGTCATCATCGATTCAAGTGCATTCAAATTTGTCTTCTTTTAAAAGAACTAAACTCTAATTTTGCGTTGTTGGTTTTGCAACAAGTCGTTTAGTGATTTTTGTTTTTGTTTTTTTGGTTTATACTGGTTGGATCTCATTTTGAATGTTAGGAAAAAGTTTGTTGCCATGTTGACACACTTGTTTTTGGGTAAACAAAGCAGTTGATTTTATATATTAATGGAGGATATATTCATGTAGCTGCATTTAGGATATAGGGTGTCTTCTCTAACTATGAATATTAATGTTGACTTGTATATGGATGTATTATTAGTATATAATTTTTGTGAATACTTTAAGTTATGTTTTTGTCGAAATTTTTGATATGACATATTCTCATAATTCCCTCTCCCCCAACAGGCATAAATCCCCCATCTGCTATTGATGGAGTGTGTTTTTGGCCTAGTTGGTGACGGCTTTGCCCTAGTGGTGGCTGATACATCTGCTGTGCACAGCATATTGGTTCACAAATCAAATGAAGACAAGATCATGGTCCTTGATTCTCACAAACTCTTGGGGGCTAGTGGCGAAAGCGGTGACCGGTCTCTACCTCCCTCTTGTCTCTCTCTCTCTCTCTCTCTCTCTCTGATTTCTTTATCTACTGATCTGATTTTAATTGTGTTGTTGCAGAGTACAGTTCACAGAATACATACAGAAGAATGTGGCCTTGTATCAGTTCCGTAACAACATTCCATTGACAACTGCAGCTGCTGCTAATTTCACCCGGGGAGAGCTAGCCACTGCATTGCGTAAGGTGATTTTTCTTCAAATTCATGTTTTAACTGTACAATTGAAGTATTTGTCCTGCTTGCAAAAGCAAGAAGAGTATTTCACTTAACTAACCATGTGAGGAAGATTTAGGTTTCATTTGGTACTACCTATTGATCAATACTTAGTTTGAAAAATCTGAATTGAACAGTACTACTAGTTATAAATACTGAAGCAAAAAAGTACTGTTTGAGTGTATAAAGAAGAAGCACTGATTTTAAGTACCAATGGAATAAGCAGTGTTTTGTTGCTCCAAGTTATAATACATGTCTGAAATTTAAATGTGGTGCAAAATTTCCTAATTAAATGCTCCTATGTATCAAATAAATTGTCTAGGTCGAATGGGTCTGTGAACCAAAAAAAAAAAAAAAAGAAGCATTGTATGTACCCAAAAATATATATATTTTTTAAAAAAGCAGCAAGAGCTGAAGCATAGCAAGAATCAATAGGATTGCACCTTCTCCACCCATCCCCAAGTACCATAAGTCGCCATTATTTCAAGCAATGCCATAGCTTATATATAGTGTGTTAATGAGAGAAAAAATCAGATTTTTTTATTGAATATAACTTTGAAATTAGCCTAGTCATAACTTTTAGATAATGGACTGAAAATGGTAAACAATCCTATTATGGAATTTGTCTGTAGATTAGAATGGATGCCTAAGGCAACATAAAATTTTAACTAATGATTTTTTTTTTTGCTCGTGGGGTTTATAATTTCAAATATGGCTCCCATCAAAGAGCAATGGTACTGATTCAATTCAATAATATTAGATTTTTTTTTCTCTGTGTATGACAACCCGAAGTTATGTTTTTGTTTGAGAAGAATTCAAGCTCACATGCTGACAAACCAAACCAAGTTTTACTTCAAGTGCTTATGTTTAAATAAGGAAATTGAAACTACCTTTTTTAGCTCTCTAACAGAGAAATTAAGATAGTTAAGCATATTTTTCTTTTGCAAATTTCATGTTGAGTGTATGCACATAGCAATATTCTTACATGCATAAATGACTTACTAAGAAGTTTTTAACTCTCTAACAGAGAAATTAAGGTAGTTAAGCATATTTTCCATAGTAAATTTTATGTTGAGTGCATGCACATAACAATATTCTTACATGCCTAAATAACTTACTGAGAAGTGAGACCACAAAATATCCTGTATATTTAGAAGCAATTGCCTATGGGGTTGATATCGTTGAAAAAGAATTATTAGCTGAGATGTGCAGTATCTTTCAAACACCCTAAATTGTGGCACTGAGGCAAGCACTTGGTGGGTAATTGCTTGCATTCTTTCATCCAGTTGTGTAGAAGAAAAGTATTTCCTCAGCAAGCTTGATAGCCTGGTGATATTTTCATGTCTTTTTAGCAACAAAGACATGAAAATATCATTATATGGCTCCATGGGTGCCAACCCTAACTCTATAGGGGTCTGCACATCAACAATGTAGGCCCTCTTGTGCTAGAAATCTAAAGCTTTCAGCCATCTATCTTTCAATCTTAGAACAGACTCTTCCTCTTTCAAAAGTCAAATGCTCTTTGGTTTACTTCCCTTACATGACTCAAAAACAGTAAAAGAATAATTGAGCTTTTAACTTCTCTCTTTCCTGTGCAAGTTGTAACACCCATCCAAGTCCACAATTCTCTAGAAACTGAATGAGCTATAATTCATGGGACACCCAACATGGAGAAAACCACATGCTACAGCTCCTGGATACGCTTACAGCCAAGATGAAATGGTTAACATTTTCAGCTTCATCTTTAGAAAGATAATGATGTTCATAAGGATTTCCCCCACGAAGAGGATTACTAGTTAAAATTTCTCCCAAGCTGCTTTCCAAAGAAATTAACTTTGGTAGGGAGCAGCCTTGGTTAAAAATGGAAAAACAGGTGTAATATGATACTTGACATGGGGAAAGATTTTGATTGTAATATTGTATCTACCGGAATTTCCTTCTTTATGCAATGGGGATGATGGGCTTTGGTGAGTGATGGTGAAAATGGAGAAGGAAATGTGTTTTTCAAGTGTCTCTATTAAAAATGAATTATTGTCTTCAATATCATTGTATAGTTTGTTAAAAAAAAAAAAAGGTTAGGGAAACCTCTGGCATCCAGATAGTCTGACCTCCTTACGTGCCATGCTGATGACACAAATAAGGATGGCATTTGGGAAATTTGTTGATGTTATATGAGTGGGAATTGGAGTTTGAGATTCTAGGTTTCTTGAAAATTTGGAGTTTTTCTTTGAAGGCTGAAAGTTTACATGGGCTGAAGGAAAATGAATTGAATTTTAAAAATAAAAAAACTTCAATTCTAGGACATTTAAAATTTTGAACTTGTTTACAGATCTTGTTAGAGGTACACGGAGTTAAAGTTGTATTCAGCCTTACTAGAAAATTAATGTAACTAAGGCTAACAAGAGAAAAGAGAGATTAAATATCTTCATATCATGCTAACAAATGTTTTAATTGTGCTAGGTAGTTCTGATAATTGATTTTTATAGGTCGCTTCAGCCTAAAGGCACTCCCTTGCTTCTTTACCACCAGGTCCAGTCCAGGAAAACACCCCTCTGAGATTCGATTAATAATCTTTGGAGGGCAGAAATCTCTAGCTTTTGTTGCATTCACCTCCAACAAGGAGAGACCAAGATCTGTATTTATAACGACAGTTGTTCATTGACCTGATTTACTCTTTCCTGTCATTATTCTATGATCCAAAACTTCGTCTTCCAAATCAATCAAAGAGAGCTCAATTTTTAATCCTTCATCTGAAATTTCCGCATCATTTTTCCTTTAACAATTTTTTCCTTTATACTTTTGTCTTGTTTAAGTTAATGTTTTTTAATGATAAATTTTATGATTACAATGTTATAATTTTTAAAGTTTGGGTAGGGATACAATTAAACCTATGCAATATGTGAAAAAATGCCCCTTCTATTAGGTTAACAGCTAATCTAAAAGAGTAGGTTCTAGGATTTACCACACACAAGGTTTAGGGTGGGTTTTATGGTTTCCCATCCTTAGGGCACATAATTACCACATGTGACTTCTAGAGGATTGTGTTAGTTTATGTTGATGTAGTACATGCATCAAAGTGATATACTAACTCACACTGGTGCTAGGATTTTGGGCTAATGTCCATGCTATTGACTTGGACCTAGGAGACCACTCGACATCAACGCAACAAGCTATGTATCATTGGATGAAGTGCATGCATGTGCCATACACACAAACAGAATCATTCAAATGATGGTGTGGTGAGTGCATGCAATAAGAATTAAAGAATCAATTTAAAGATATTAAATTTTCATAATCAAAGTCTAATTCTCAATATCCCAGTGTAGTCTCAAGTTTATAAGCACCACCATAGGACCTTTTGAGAGTATTGTGTAAATTGGAATACCTAATCATAGTCGTAGGTCTCTTCCTCTATATAAAATGCATGCCAAGTACCTAATAATGTCCATAAATACCTGTACTACTTGTGCACTAACCCACGCTTACTAAGTCAAGCTCACTAACACAACAATAACATAGAGCAATAATGCTAAATAATTAAATTGACAAGTAACACTTCAAGCTGGAGCATAGGTTTTATATGCTCATGGTTTGTGTTACAAATGGATTTAACATGAGCACCCTAGGGCTTGGTGAATAAATCATTAAGATGGAATTCATACTTCATATGAGTGGTTGTAATGAGCTTCTACACAAGTTTTTCCTAAACAAAGTGACAATCAACCTCAATGTATTTTGTCCACTCATGGAAGTTGGATTTGAGGCAATAACAATGGCAGCTTGATTATCACACATCAACTCCATTTAACGAGAATGTGGAAAATCAAGTTCTTCCCACATGTTATTTAGCCAAACAAGCTCATGTGTAGTATGGACCATAGCCGGAGGCAATATGTTGACTTAGAACTTGACAAAGCCACACAATTTGTTTTACTCTTCCAGGGTATCAGCTTACCACCAACAAAAACAGTATATGGTTGTGGATTTTCAAGGTGACCTAGCCTAATTTGCATCTATGTATCCTTGAAGATTAGTGTGAACCTGATCTTGACATAAAAGACCTCTCCTAATTGCACCTTTGAGGTATCTTAAGATACGAAGGACTGTATCCTAGTGCCATCTTCTATGAGAATCAAGAATCTGGTTCACAACACTTGTGAAAGATATATTTGGTCAAATGACTGTGAAATATGCATGGAAGGTTTGGAACAAGTTATTCAATTACTTTGAAGAAAGCTGGGCTTGTCCTAGAATAGTGGAGTTCTTGGCAATCTATTTTGTGGGGTTTGAGAGGAAGAAGGAAGGAATTGCATTATGGAAGTGTGCTATATTTGCAGTGTTTTGGGGCTTGTGGAAGGAATGTAATGTGTGTATATTTGCAAGGAAGAAGTTACCATATTGGTTGGTGTGGGAAAATATTCCTTTTATGGCTTCTTTATGGTGTACGGGCTATGGAAATTTCAAAGGAATGCGTGTTTCAAAAGTTTAGTGCGATTGGAACTTGGAAGTCTCTTATAAGGGCATTGTGAGTTTTTTGTCATTGTTTATTTTTGAAATTTTCTTTTTGGTTTTCCTGAGGATTATCATACTTTGTTAAGGAGATGTCCTCTCTCTTGCTTGAAAATTTTATCTTTATCTAATGAATTTCTTTTTTTACAAAAAAAAATTCAACTTTCTAAAAGTCTCGGCTATCATCTAAGGTTAGCCAAAAAATCACCCACATCTAGTACTAATTTGCTATTAGGATCCATAGGTGTATTGTCAAGTTTGGATCCCAATATGAGTCTTATCTAAAAGGCCTAGAACATACTTCCTTTGTGAAAACTTGGTCTAGTACGAGATTTGTATACTTACATACCAAGAAGCATTTTAAGGGCCAGTATCTTTTGTTTGAAATTTAGTCTATGGAAAATGTTTCAAAATTCGGATGCCTCATCATCATCATAACTAATCATGATGTCATCTACAAAAACGAGTAGGAAAAGCACTATGTCGATATAACATGGAGTGATTGCACGTCATTGAAGACCAAAACAAGAACCATGACCAAACCATGCTTTGGGCATGGTTTTAAATAACGGTCGTTACTTAGCGTAACGGCCGATACGTAACGGAAATCGAAGGCTCCGAAACCGATACGGGCCGATAATGCGGTTCGGAAAAAATTCACAGATGTAACGGCCGTTACGGAAATGTAACGGCATGTAACGGCCGATACCCCAATGTTACACGTCGTAACGGTCCATTACGGACCGTTACATGGCCGACAGCTTGCAGATTCCTTGAAGGCTTTCTGTTGTAGGCTGCAGCGCTGCTTTCCCCCTCTCCCCACACCCATCTGCCATTCAATCTAAGTCTAACATTCAAAGAGTAAAATGGAAAGTAAAAAGCTTACCTTGAAAATTTGTTGGCCGAAGTAATAAGAAGGCTTCACTTCTTCGAAGCCTGAGAGTGAGCACATCGAGCAGATCTACTCATCTTCGCACTTCGCAGCCTTCCAGGGCTTGGGAATTGCAGACTTGCAGTTGCAGCAGCTTGGCGAGTCACCGGCGACAGGTCTGCAGCAGCTCCGCCGCCTCTGCGAGTCGTCGATAGCCCGTTGGCACCTTCGTTTGCTAGTCGTCGCACTTGCCACCAGCCAGCCTCTCGATTTCAGCTTTGGAGCTTGGAGTCATTGCCGCCGTTTGTGCTTCGCAGCCTTCGCTCCTTCGAGGCTCCTTCGAGTCCCCTCCCCTCGCTCGGTCTCACTCGACTCCCCAGCGTATGAGATACTCAACACTCAACACTCAACACTCAACACTCAACACCCACAGCATTAGCCACTAAGTCTTATCATTATGTTTTTTTTTTTAAATTATATTTTGTTGTAAATTATGTTTGTTAAATTGAATTAAAAAAAAAAGTAATTTAATAGAGTAAAAAATTAGAAATCATTAATAATTAAATAAAATAAAATTTTCTTAATTTATAAATATTTTAATTGTCTTATGTTTTTTGAAAGGTAATTATGAAAATCTAATTCCATGACATATTTCCTGTTTATTAATATTTTTTAAGTTTTAAAGCATCATTTTGACCTTAAATTTAAAATTAGGTAAAATAAATCTTTACATTTATTTTTTGTTTTTAGTTATCAAATAAAGTAAAAATTGATAACTTAATAAAAAAAAAATTTAACCTAATAGTTAATACATTAATAATTCTGATTTTTACTAATTATTACTGGAATTTGTAGAAAAATTTTATTTTAATCCATATACTGAGAAAATGCTTAAAAAGTTAAATAGTCAATTTGTAAGGTATGGATCTCTATTAGTGATGCTATGATGTATATGAAAGTAGAGCAAAAGTTTTTTTCACCTTTAAAATTACAATATTAATTTCTTATAGTTATAAATGAAAATAAAATCAAGTTATAAAAAATAATGAAAATATCTTTTTAAAGATAAAGGAATATATTTTTTTTGTAACAAAATATCTAATATTTTATAATTTTGTTTATTTAAATATAAAAATAATAAACATTACTTATTATTTTTAATCAAATATTATATTTTATTTTTACGTAATAAGTGTTTAAAATTAGGACTTTTAAGTATTTATTATATAATATTTACTAAATTATTAATTATATTATTCTTATCATTGTAGAAAGGTTGTAACTTTGTATTTTCTCTATGTTTTGTGTAGAGATCATCAAATTAAGTCCATCAATATGTCAGGTGATAGAGGAAATGAGAACTTACCTCGTGAGGATATTGGATGATATTTTGGTACTGCGGTGGACGTTAATAGACATGTTATTATGTGTAAGTTATGTGGAAAAGTAATTAAAGGGGGCATTACACGCTTGAAACAACACTTGGCACATAAAAAGGGTCAAGTAGCTGGATGCTCAAATGTGATCACACAAGTAAGAGAACAAATGATGAAACATTTATAACAGTATGCTGAGAAGAAAAGAGATAAACAAAAAAGGCAAGAAGAAGCAGAAGCCCAAATTAGAGGAGATTTTGAGAATTTCAGCGATGAAGAAGACTTGGAAGAAGAAAGTATGAGATTTGCTCGACAAGAAAGCATATGATCACAACAACAAAGGGAAGAGAGACAAAGATTTCGAGCAAGAACAACTGGAAGGGGTAATATTTATGAAGAGGGAGGTGACTCTGGCAGTGGTGCTACCAGTGGTTTCAATAGAGTAGGAGCTCGATCTTATAGTGGTTGAGAAGTTGGAGGTAGTGGACGACAATGGATCAATTCTGATGCCCCGGAAGCTAGATTAAAGGCAATGGATCCTATTTTAGAAAGAAGCAAGAGTGCGAAACAACCAAAAATCAACACTAAGTTACTGAAAGGTTTAAGAAGTAGATTAGGAAAAGTAGTTGAAAAATCTCTAATTTATAATCAGATTTCAGCAAATGTAGTTGACTCTCCATTTATGCAGCCTATGCTTGATATTGCTGCAGAGGTTGGAAAGGGGGTAAAGGGTCCATCACCTTATGAGATATCTAAAATTTATTTGGAGCAAGAGTATCAAGAAATGAAAAATTATATAGCTTTTTTTGCTGAAATTTGGAAGGAGAGATGTGTAACACTTATGTGTGATGGTTGGTCAGGACCAACTAGAAAACACATTATAAACTTTTTAGTTTATTGCAATAGAGGTACCATGTTTCATAAATCAGTTGATGCCTCTAATGTGCCAAGCAGAACAGCTGAATATTATTTCAAGTAATTTTCTAATTTTCATTGTATATTCAAATAGTATTATGGACTTGGATGTTTTTTATTAAATAGTAGTAATTATTGAATCTATAATTTCATTTCAGATTAATGGACGAGGTGGTTGAAGAAATTGGAGAGGAGAATGTTGTCCAAGTAGTGACTGATAATGAAATTGCAATGAAGGCAGGAGAAAAATTATTAATGCAGACGAGGCACAATCTGTATTAGACAGCATGTGCAGCTCATTACATAGACCTTATTCTTGAAGATATTGGTAAGAAAAGTAACGTGAAAAAGGTCTTAGAAGATGCAAGAACAATAACCTCATTTATTTACAACCACACATGGACAATGAATTTCATGAAGAAATTCACAAATAATAGAGAGTTACTTCACCCTACCATCACTCGATTTGCTACAAATTTCATTGCTTTGGAGTCTATTGTCAGGCATAAACAAGCATTAAGGGAAATGTTTACATCTGATGTTTGGAAATATTCAAGGTTTGGGATAGCAAAATCAGACCTAACATATAATTCAAAGAAAATTATCTTAGGTAAAGAGTTTTGGTAAAAGGCCTCTGATATAATTAAAGTGTAAGAACCCTTGGTGAAAGTTCTTAAATTGATTGATGGTGATGAAAAACCAACCATGTGCTTCATATACGAGGCAATTGATAGGGCGAAGTTGGCCATTCAAAAAGATTGCCGATTTTACAAAGACTATTGGAAAATTATTGACAACCGGTAGAGTTTTCAGTTGCACCAAGATTTGCACGTTGCTGGTAAGTATAAATCAAATACAATTTCTTATTATTTTAACTTTTAAATTATGCATAGTTGCATTATAAAACTATTGATTAATATGTTTCTAAATTTAATTGTAGGGTATTTTTTGAACCCACAATTTCTTTATGGTACCTCACCCTCTCCTGAAGTTGCTAGAGAAATCATGGATGGGGTAAAAAAAGTGATAACCAAGTTGGTACCCGATATAGATATTCAAATTCGGGCTATTAATCAAGTAAGTATTGGTTCCATTAAATTGAATAATGAATTGTTCTAGTATTCTGTAATACTTTCAAGAATAATTATTAATACATCTAATTAATTAATTATATTTCACAATCATCTTTTTTTAGTTGTTGCTATATCGAGATAGGCAGGAGACTTTTGGAGCCCCGTTGGCTCAAAGGGCAGTGAAACAAACAAATCTTGGTAAATATGGCTATATAGCTAAATAATGGATGAATGACTCTATTTTCTCTCTTTATGTTCAAATTTGACTTTTGAAATATACGCTATACTAACATAAAAATCTTTTTAATTATTCATGTAGCTAAATGGTGGATTCATTATGGCTTGTGTGCTCTTGAGCTCCAAAGAATAGCAATCAGAGTTCTTAGCCAGACCACATCAGCTTTGAACTGTGAGCGTAATTGGAGCACCTTTAGCCTCATCCATACAAAAACAAGAAATAGATTAAAGTACATGAGACTACAAAAACTTGTTTTCGTACATTACAACATGAGGTTAAAGTTAAGACGTACAATGAGAAGAAGCCAACGAGAAATTGAAGAGGGTTTCAATCCTATCAATTTGGACTACATTTTCGAAGAAGATGATCCTTTAAGTCAATGGTTAGAGGAGAGAGAGACACCACTACTCGACGGTCAGGACAATTCAAATTTGTTAAATGAAGAAGTTGGTGGTACTACAGAAGGAGGTGATCAACCACTAATAAACGCATATGATGATTTAAGTTCAAGCCCTGAATGTACACAAAGTGATGACAATCTTGGTTTGATCCCACCAAGTGATGAGGATGGTAATAGTAGTGCTGGAGCTGGGGTTGGGGGGGGTGGTAGTGGTGGTGGTGGAGGTGGCGGTGTAGAATATAATTATGGATATGACACAGGGACATCATTTGTAAGGGATATACATCCTTCTGATCCTTATGGACTACATGACATACCTGAAAATTATGACTTGGGTATTCCTCCAAGGAACCAATCTTCGCAACCCAGGAGAAGGAGTGCTCGTGGTGACCCTAGTGATTCTACTGAAGATTCATATTGTGTGGTTCGTAGTTTTGGCGACTTTGGTTTCGATGGTTCATCATCACAATCATATGGATCTCATCCAGCATATCCACATTATGCATCTCATGACTTACATTTTTTTCCTAGTGAATCAAGAATCTCAGGATCTAGTGAGTCTTCTACACACTACCCAGAGCCAGTCCTTATCCCAACTTATGGACATCATTCAGGAGGATTTTCACCATCGGTTATGGTTCGAAATTGCGGTCGCGGGCAACGTTGCGTAACGGTCGCAGGTGTCGCGGGCTGCGGGAGACGCGGGTCTTACGTAACGAGAAGCGGGCATAACGGTCGTGAATTTTTTTCACGCATGCACAATCATGCCAAAATCAAAAAATAAGCATGAAATCTATTAATACATGATTTTTAATGAATTTTGAAGGCTTTCATTCAACCTACAAATGCTTTTTAATAGACATTATGATTTTTATATTAAATTTTGTGCGCTGTTTAAAAAAAAAAAGCATATTTTTTTTATAATTTACATTACTTTAATGAGTAAAAAAATGTAGAAATGTAAGAATCAATTAATTAAAGTCAAAAAATTACTAAAAATGATTCAATAGACTCAATACTCATTATACACATTACACATACATGAATTTAAAAAGTGATTAATATCAAATATCAATAAATAGTTGAAAATACATGTATACGCCCGCTTCCCGTTACGTAACACCTGCGTCTCCCGCGGCCCGCGACACCTGCGACCATTACGCGACGTTACCCGCGACCGCGATTTCGAACCATGACTGGTGGTGAAAATCCTCCTGAATAATGTCCATAAGTTGGGGTAAGGGCTGGCTCTGGGTAGTGTGTAGAAGAAGACTCACTAGATCCTGAGATTCTTGATCCACTAAGATAAAAATGTGAGTCACGAGATGCATAATGTGGATATGCTGGATGAAATCCATATGATTGTGATGATGAACCATCAAAACCAAAGTCGCCAAAACAACGAACCACACAATATGAATCTTCAGTAGAATCACTAGGGTCACCACGAGCACTCCTTCTCCTGGGTTGCGAAGATTGGTTCCTTGGAGGAATACCCAAGTCATAATTTTCAGGTATGTTATGTAGTCCATAAGGATCAGAAGGATGTATATCCCTTACAAATGATGTCCCTGTGTCACATCCATAATCATATTCTACACCGCCGCCTCCACCACCACCACTACCACCCCCCCTTCAACTCCAGCTCCAGCAGCACTATTACCATCATCATTACTTGGTGGGCTCAAACCAAGATTATCATCACTTTGTGTACGTTCAGGGCTTGAACTTGAATCATCATGCGCGTTTATTGGTGGTTGATCACCTCCTTCTGTAGTACCACCAACTTCTTCATTTAACCAATTTGAATTGTCTTGACCGTCGAGTAATGGTGTCTCTCTCTCCTCTAATTATTGACTTAAAGGATCATCTTTTTCGAAAATGTAGTCCAAATTGATAGGATTGTAACGCTCTTCAATTTCTCGTTGGCTTCTTCTCATTGTACGTCTTAACTTTAACCTCATGTTGTAATGTACGAAAACAAGTTTTTGTAGTCTCATGTACTTTAATCTATTTCTTGTTTTTGTATGGATGAGGCTAAAGGTGCTCCAATTACGCTCACAGTTCGAAGCTGATGTGGTCTGGCTAAGAACTCTGATTGCTATTCTTTGGAGCTCAGGAGCACACAAGCCATAATGAATCCACCGTTCAGTTGCATGAATAATTAAAAAGAGTTTTATGTTAGTATAGCGTATATTTCAAAAGTCAAATTTGAACATAAAGAGAGAAAATAGAGTCATTCATCCGTTATTTAGCTATATAGCCATATTTACCAAGATTTGTTTGTTTCACTGCCCTTTAAGCCAACGAGGTTCCAAAAGTCTCCTGCCTATCTCGATATAGCAACAACTAAAAAAAGATGATTGTGAAATATAATTAATTAATTAGATGTATTAATAATTATTCTTGAAAATATTACAGAATACTAGAACAATTCATTATTCAATTTAATGGAACCAATACTTACTTGATTAATAGCCCGAATTTGAGTATCTATGTCCGGTACCAACTTGGTTATCACTTTTTTAACCCCATCCATGACTTCTCTAGTAACTTCAGGAGAGGGTGAGGCACCATAAAGAAATTGTAGGTTCAAAAAATACCTTACAATTAAATTTAGAAATATATTAATCAATAGTTTTATAATGCAACTATGCATAATTTAAAAGTTAAAATAATAAGAAATTGTATTTGATTTATACTTACCAGCAGCGTGCAAATCTTGGTACAACTGAAAACTCCACCAGTTGCAAATAATTTTCCAATAGTTTTTGTAAAATCGGCAATCTTTTTGAATGGCCAACTTCGCTCTATTAATTGCCTCGTATATGAAGCCCATGGTTGGTTTTTCATCACCATCAACTAATTTAAGAACTTTCACCAAGGGTTCTTGCACTTTAATTATATCAGAGGCCTTTTACCAAAACACTTTGCCTAAGATAATTTTCTTTGAATCATATGTCGGGCTTTATTTTGCCATCCCAAACCTTGAGTTTTTCCATGCATTAGATGTAAATATTTCTCTAAATGCTTGTTTATACCTGACAATAGTTTCCAAAGCAATAAAATTTGTAACAAATCGAGTGATGGCAGGGCGAAGTAACTCTCTATTATTTGTGAATTTCTTCATGAAATTCATTGTCCATGTGTGGTTATAAATAAATGAGGTTATTCTTGCATCTTCTAAGACCTTTTTCACGCTACTTTCTTACCAATATCTTCAAGAATAAGGTCTATGCAATGAGCTGCACATGCTGTCTAATAGAGATTGTGCCTCTTCTGCATTAATAATTTTTCCTCCTGCCTTCATTGCAACTTCATTATCAGTCACTACTTGGACAACATTCTCCTCTCCAATTTCTTCAACCAACTCGTCCATTAATTTGAAATAAAATTATAGATTCAATAATTTCAACTATTTAATTAAAAACATGCAAGTCCATAATACTATTTGAATATACAATTAAAATTAGAGAATTACCTGAAATAATATTCAACTGTTCTGTTTGACACATCTGAGGCATTAACTGATTTATGAAACACGGTGCCTCTATCGCAATAAACTAAAAAGTTTATAATGTGTTTTCTAGTTGGTCCTGACCAACCATCACACATAAGTGTTACACCTCTCTCCTTCCAAATTCTAGCAAAAGAAGTTATATAATTTTTCATTTCTTGATACTCTTGCTTCAAATAAATTTCAGATATCTCATAGGGTGATGGACCCTTCACCCCCTTTCCAACCTCTGCAGTAATATCAAACATAGGCTGCATAAATGGAGAGTCAGCTACATTCGCTGGAATCCGATTATAAATTAGGAATTTTCCAATTGCTTTTCCTAATCTACTTCTTAAACCTTTCAGTAACTTAGTGTTGATTTTTAATTGTTTCGCACTCTTACTTCTTTCTAAAATATGATCCATTACCTTTAGTTTAACTTCAGGGACATTAGGATTGATCCATTGTCGTCTACTACCTCCAGCTTCTCGACCACTATAAGATCGAGCTCCTGCTCTATTGAAACCACTTGCAGCACCACTGCCAGAGCCACCTCCCTCTTAATAAATATTACCCCTTCCAGTTGTTCTTGCTCGAAATCTTTGTCTCTCTTCCCATTGTTATTGTGATCGTATGCTTTCTTGTTGAGCAAATCTCATACTTTCTTCTTCCAAGTCTTCTTCATCGCTGAAATTCTCAAAATCTCCTCTAATTTGGGCTTCTGCTTCTTCTTGCCTTTTTTGTTTGTCTCTTTTCTTCTCAGCATACTGTTGCAGATGTTTTATCATTTGTTCTCCTTCTTGTGTGGTCACATTTGTGCATCCAGCTACTTGACCCTTTTTATGTGCCAAGTGTTGTTTCAAGCGTGTAATGCCCCCTTTAATTATCTTCCCACATAACTTACATATAATAACATGTCTATTACCGTTCATCGCAGTACCAAAATGTCATCCAATATCCTCACTAGGTAAGTTCTCATTAACCTCTATCACGTGACATATTGATAGACTTAATTTAATGATCTCTACACAAAACATAGAGAAAATACAAAGTTACAACCTTTTTACAATGACAGGAATAATATAATTAGTAATTTAGTAAATATTAAATAATAAGTACTAAATAGTCCTAATTTTAAATACTTATTACATAAAAATAAAATATAATATTTGATTAAAAATAATAAGTAATTTTTATTATTTTTATATTTAAATAAACAAAATTATAAAATATTAGATATTTTATTACAAAAAAAATATATTCCTTTATCTTTAAAAAGATATTTTCATTACTTTTATAACTTGATTTTATTTTCATTTATAACTATAAGAAATTAACATTGTAATTTTAAAGGTGAAAAAGACTTTTGCTCTACTTTCATATACATCACAACATCAGTAATAGAAATCCATACATTACAAATTGACTATTTAACTTTTTAAGCATTTTCTCAGTATATGGATTAAAATAAAATTTTTCTTCAAATTCCAGTCGTAATTAGTAAAAATCAAAATTATTAATGTATTAACTATTAGGTTAAATTTTTTTTTTTTATTAAGTTATCAATTTTTACTTTATTTGATAACTAAAAACAAAAAATAGATGTAAAGATTTATTTTACCTAATTTTAAATTTAAGGTCAAAATGATGTTTTAAAACTTAAAAAATATTAATAAACAGGAAATTTGTCATGGAATTAGATTTTCATAATTACCTTTCAAAAAAAATAAGACAATTAAATATTTATAAATTAAGAAAATTTTATTTTACATAATTATTAATGATTTCTAATTTTTTACTCTATTAAATTACTCTTTTTTTTTTAATTCAATTTAACAAACATAATTTACAACAAAATATAATTTAAAAAAAAAAACATAATGATAAGACTTAGTGGCTAGTGCTGTGGGTGTTGAGTGTTGAGTGTCTTATATGCTGGGGAGTCGAGTGAGACTAAGAGAGGGAAGGGGACTCAGTGGAGCCTTGAAGGAGTGAAGGCTGCGAAGCACAAACGATAGTGATGACTCCAAGCTCCGAAACTGAAATCAAGAGGCTGGCTGGTGGCGAGTGCGACAATAGGCGGAGGAAGGTGCCGACGGGCTATCGGCGACTCGTAGAGGGGGCGCAGCTGCTGCAGACTTGTCGCCGGTGACTTGCCAAGCTGTTGCAACTGCAAGTTTGCAATTCCCAAGCCCTGGAAGGCTACGAAGTGCGAAGATGAGTAGATCTGCTCGATGTGCTCACTCTCAGGCTTTGAAGAAGTGAAGCCTTCTTATTGCTTCGGCCAACAAATTTTCAAGGTAAGTTTTTTATTTTCCATTTTACTCTTTGAATGTTAGACTTAGATTGAATGGCAGATGGGTGTGGGGAGAGGGGGAAAGCAGCGCTGCAGCAGAAAGCCTTCAGGGAATCTGCAAGCTGTCGGCCATGTAACGGTTCGTAAAGGACCGTTACGACGTGTAACGTTGGCGTATCGGCCGTTACGTGTCGTTATGGCTGTGAATTTTTTCTGAACCACATTATCGACCCGTATCGGTTTCAGAGCCTTCGATTTCCGTTACGTATCGGTCGTTTCGCTACGTAACGGCCGTTATTTAAAACCATGCCCCTAGTACATTTTCAAGAGCAACAACGAAATGGTGCAAACTTGGGTTTATTCAACTATGTATTTCCACAAGGATAGGGAGATAATTTCCCATCCCAATCTCAAGATGCAGATGCAAATTATGAAGACCCTCCACGTCATTCTTTTTAGTCGTGACATGTGTTATGTTATAAATTTGTAATATTATATTCATGTATTTTCAACTATTTATTGATATTTGATATTAATCACTTTTTAAATTCATGTATGTGTAATGTGTATATTGAGTGTTGAGTCTATTGATTCATTTTTAGTAATTTTTTGACTTTAATTAATTGATTCTTACATTTCTACATCTTTTTATTCATTAAAGTAATGTAAATTATAAAAAAAATATGTTTTTTTTTTTGTAAACAGCGCACTAAAATTAATATAAAAACCATAATGCCTATTAAAAAGCATTTGTAGGTTGAATGAAAGCCTTCAAAATTCATTAAAAATCATGTATTAATAGATTTCGTGCTTATTTTTCGATTTTGGCATGATTGTGCATGCGTGAAAAAAATTCACGACCGTTACGCCCACTTCCCATTACGTAACACCCGCATCTCCTGCGGCCCGCTACACCCGCAACCGTTATGCAACCTTACCCGTGACCGCAAACCATGGCTTTGGGAGATTGCTTTAGACCATACAAGGATTTCTTGAACTAACATCCTAATCTTGACTCCTTTTGAGCAACAAATTTAGGTGGGTTGCTCCATGTAGACCTCATCCTAAAGATCACTATGTAGGAAGGAATTCTTCATATCTAATTGATATAGAGGGCAATGATAGGTGGTTGCTAAGGAGATGAACTAAGGTAAGGTTTTGCAACCATGGAGAATGTGCTTGCCGTACACCAAGTATATCCTTTAGTAACAAGGTGGACCTTCAAATGAGCCATGGAAGCATTAGGATTGACCTTCATGGTATACACCTAACGACAACCAACCATAGACTTGTTAGCTGGAAGAGATACTGGTTCCGAAGTGTCATTATTGTGTAACGCATGTGTCTCTCTCAACCATTGCCTGCTTCCAGACTCTCCGTTGAGAATGGGATGAGGCCTTGAAAAAATTATGAAGAGCAACAACCAATAGTAGTAACAAAACAATAGTATAAGGGTGACTAGAAGTCATAGCAAACGAAATAAGGTATTGGATGTTGCATAGAGGTGCATTTATTTTTTGAATAGCAATAGAAAGATCAACGTCTTGGAAATAGGACACCATAGGCATAGAAGTAGATGCTGGAGGAGGCTCTCCTCCTTTTAACTCGCTAATCGCTATTGTGTGTACACTTGCAAATTAAGATGATCCAAGTGACAAGAAATAATCAAATTAGATGAAGATGCGGTTGGGTAGAGAAAGGGACTCATCAAGGTCTTGGCTTAAGGAATTAGACTAGTATTGTGTAAACTCAAAAAAGGAAACATCAGAAACAAAGAATTAGTGTAAAGTAGGGCTATGGCATCGATATCCATTTTGAGTACAAGAATAGCCTAGAAAATTACATTTGATAGCACAAGGACTACATTTTTTGTGTTGTGTGGGCACAATATGATTGGTGAAGTATCTTGACTCGTACATTAGATGGAGTGTTTTTATTTGAGAATAGAAGGCACAAAAGATATTAAGCAACTCAAAAATTTTATATAAATAGGGCCATGTCATCCTAGAGTAGTCATCAACAAGCTTAACAAAAAATTGGAAACCCCAAATTTGACACGACCTGACTAGGACTTGAACATTGGAATGAAGTTATGAACTAACATGGGATGACCGTCGGACTTGAAAGCAAAGGGAACATGATGGTGCTTTCCTAACAAGATTCTCAGTCAAGATTAGACACGGAACTTGAAGTGGGAACTGGTTTTTAACTTGTCCAATGAATGATGACCAAGGTGACAATGGATTTGCAGTGATATAGCAGCAACAGTGTAGTCAATAGGAGGAGAGAGTGACTCTAAGTAGTAAAATCCACTCACATCGTGTCCTAAAATTGGGAAAGAAGGTTGTAGAACAATGTGGCAAGCTCATAATCTTACTAACATACATGAGATTGAAGGCAGATTTAGGAATATTAAAACGAAAAAAGAGAGATAGAGGGAGTAGGATTTACCATTCCAATCCCCTCACCAGTGGTAACTTAAGGTAGGTTTTAAAATGTTGGAGGGCAAAAAAAAGGTTTACACCTTTCATGTGGTCAGTGGCGGCATAATTGATGATCAAAGGACTAGTGGGAGTAGAAGAGAGGATGATATGCAGGCTCTAAGGTTACCTTTTTGAGAAAAAGATGCAATGTGGTGAGATGCTTCTTGAGATGCCTAATATTGCAAGAGCTTCAGCCTGAAACGGTTATAGTAAGCCGTTCAATGGCTGAACAGGTGATTTGAGGAAAACATGCTTTTGGAATTCACAGATTCATATTCCCACACAAACAAGCCCAATCAAATAAGCAAATAATGAACACACAACGAGCAAGATAAACAACTGGAACGAATCACAAACATAGTAACATAACAAATTTTCAAGCCCCAATGAATTCAGTAAACACTGAAACAATCTTCAAGTGGGTGAACAACTAATGTGAGATACTGAGATCTTTGGACAAAAATACATCACCAAAAACTTAATATGGTTTACTAAGGGATTCAAACAATATTGGAGCATTTTGGGCAAAAAGTGTGGCTGTATGATATCTCACATGTCGCTGTTTGGAGTTGGCACTACCAGTCTTCAACTAGTGCCTAAGGGCCGCTCTGATGATGAGATTTTAGGGTTGATAAACTTGTATTGTTTGTGGGTGGCTATGGTGTTTGATTACCACTTCACCTAAAAGCTTTAGCTGTTAGATTGTGGGCTGACATGCATCTCAAGCAGTAACACTCCCCTGCATGAGCAGCGCAATCGCATGTGGAGATATGAACAAATGATAAATGACACCCATTACAAAGCATAAGATAAGTTTTAGCCAGTACCCAATAAATGTGGGCAACATGACTAGAACCTAGGACCTCCTAGCAACCATACCTCTGGTTCTTTGTTAAGAGTATCATGTAAATTGGAAGACCTAATCACAATGATAGGTCTCTCCCTCAATTGATAATATGCCAAGTCATAACAATGACCATCATGCTAACTCACGGTTACTAACACACCAGCAACACACAACAATAATGCTTAATAACTAAAGTAATCAGTAATAGGACCCCCCAAAAAATATTTTTGATCTTTTGATTTTCTTTACTTTTAAATTATTTCTTTGGAAAAGAATGAATTTGGGGTATGCCTTCTAGAGAGCTTTTCTTTTATTGAAAATTATTTCTTATAAAAGTTGGAGTAAGGTGGTTGTCATTCTTTTGCAACTCTGGCCAATAATAGTCACAATCCTTGAAGCCAAGTGATAGGAATCTAGAATAGGTCCATCATCTCCAACTTATTTAACTTGAATGGTGGGAATTTAATTTTTTTTCCCCCTAATAGTAAAAGAAGAATTTCATTAATAGATTGAGAATATACAGCCATGAGAATAAGATATTTCCTTAACAGTCTGGAAAATACAGATAAAAAAAAAACAAAGAAACTATTGTGGGAACTTAAGTAACACTTGTTTGGAGTGCCATTACCTCTAGCTAGTAAGAGTCAAGTAGTAGAAGCCCAACAATGGACAACTACTCTAGTTATGCATATACTAAGTTGATAGGAATTCTAATGGATCATTACCTCTCTAGTGTGTAAGTTGATCATAGGTGCCTTAATTATGGCTAATTAGCTATCATTCAAAATTAATATAATTTTTAATAATAGGAATCTTAATTTAAAATAGAGTCACCATCTTATTATTTTAAGAAAAATAAGGAAAAAAAAAAAAAAAATCAAACATTGACTTCACTACTTAGAAAGGTATTCTGCATGGAAGTCTAGAGTTTGGGAGTTGCCATTTGAGGATGTTAATGAACCTTGCAGAGGGTCCATGAGAACCTCAATTCACTTTTTTCATCTTCTTTTTGACATATTGATATTTTTATTCATTTCATAAAATTAAATCCAAAGACTTGAGACATTTCCAAGAAATAATGAAAGAAACACTTCTTAATGAGCTCAACATATATCCATAATTTGACCATAGCTCAATACCTATGCTCTTGTGGAAGGTTATAAGTTGAAACAAATCATGAATAAAATAATAATTATTAAAATTTAACAATTTTATGGATCATAATTCGATGCTTAAGCAGTTAAGCCTCTTTGGAAGGCTTAAGCTGAGCATATCATGGGAACTCAAATGATAACCAAAATAAAAGTGAAACCAAAATATTAATTTGACTCACAAAAAAGAGATTTGGCTGTGTTTGCACTTGGTTTAAAATCCCGACTTACCTACTTATCCTTTTCTTGAATAGGGTATCAGCCCTTACTAGGTCAAAAGCTTCTATAAAAGGGGTGCCCAAAACCATAAAAAAGAAAAAACATACATCAGTCAAAGAGCATGCTTTTATAAACCAATCAGTCAATAATACATCAAAATTTTAATTATTTTCAAATCACTCATCCATCCTCCCATCATTAAAAAAAATATAGAAAATAATTCTTGCATCATAAGAAACATTAACATAAAATCCTAAGCATGCTCCAACCCATCGGTCCCCAATTTCCTAGGACATACCTCTTATTATTTGAGGAAAATAATCTTCAAGGAACCTGAATCCTAGTTTGATGACAATTTTGGCTGTGTCTGCTTACTTGAATTCTTGCACTTGTCAAAGTATAACTTTCTCTGTCTTTGCCCAAAAAAGGCACCCTATGATCTTATATACAAGCAAAACAGGGAGCCACAGGGTTAGCGTTTTGTTTTGGAGACGTGGTGGCTATCCAAGGGCCCAAAATTGCCCTCAAATATCTATGGTCCAAGATTAGGGCATTATTTTGCTTGAGGCACTGAAAAAGAGAAAAATGCAAAGGAAATGTGTGAAAAAGGAAATTGTGTGTTAGTTTGCTGAAGTGCCAGACACCCCTGGTAGTGCGGATGGATTGTAGACTGAATCATTTTTTTGTTACTTTTCCCTATTGTATGATGAAAAAGATTGTCTTGGACTTCATTTGGGAGAGTTTGGACAAGGCTAGAAAGAGATTGGTTGGATGAAGATGCCATAAGGAAAAGGACTTGAGGATTGACTGGTCTGGAGAGGAAGTCACTAAGAACATTGTGCTTTCCTTTGATGTGCTTACCTTAAATTTATATTGCTAGAACCAGTTTGCCCACCTAAGCAATTGGTCTTGTGGTAAGATCTTCTGCCTAAATTGGATCATCTTTGGAAAAGATGACATATCCATTTCGACTGTAAAAGTCTTGCCGATTAGATGGAACTCAAACTTTTCAATTCCTCTTTTTACTGCCAGAATCTTTTTGAAAGTGGAGTGATAATGTAATTCCGATTCTTTGAAGGCACCGCTCTTGTAACCACAGACATGTCTAGTCCCATCTTTCTTTTCTTCTATTAAAGCTGCACCCCAATAGTAGTCACTGGCATTAGTCTGAAGGATTCTTTTTCCTTTATCAGAATTTGGAGTGGTGGCATCTTCATAGCCATTGCTTTTAAAGCGTGAATTGTTGTGGTATGCTTAGATTCCCATGATGGTGCATCCTTTTTCAAAAGCTGGTGCATAGGTGCTGTGTATGTTGCCATGTAATTGACAATACCAAGAAATTGTTGCAGTTGCTTTGTCATCTGGTTGTCCATAAAAGTGCTGAGCTGTGTTGCCATATGTGGTTGGAGTTCGTACTTTCCTTGGCTAATTTTCATACCAAGAAAATCCACAGCATTAACTCCAATGATCATCTTCTTTTCAGACAGCATAATCCCATATTGTGTGATTAGCGTCTTAAAATCATTCAAAAGTTTGCCATGTGTCTCCTCATCTTTTGAGAATAATAAGATATCATCAATGTAAAACAGGGCATGATGGAGTATGGGCTGGAATATTCTGATCATTGCCTTCTAAAAGAAAGATGGAGCAACTTTAAGCCCAAATGGCATGACAGTCCCTTGGTAGTGGTAGTTTGGAATGCAGAACGTTGTTTTGGGCCTATCTTCTGGGCTAATGCCTAGTTGCCAAAATCCAGCTTTGAGATCAAACTTTGAGAAGACTTGGGCCTCCAAAAGTTGTGAAAAAAGACTAGCTCGATTTGGCAATGGGAATTTATCATCAGCAAGAAAGTGGTTGAGTGGCTGGTAGTTGATGACTAACCTGAGTTTTCCGCTCGTTTGCTTAGCCCGTTTATTGACATAAAAGGCTTCGCAAGCCCATTGTGATTTGGTGGGCTCAATTAGCCCTTCATCATGTAATTGTGCCAGTTCGGCTTGGGCCAATGCATAATGATCTCATTCCTCTGTGACTTGCCTTTGATGGGTTAATATCTTCATTTTTCTTGAAAAGAAGGTTGACAAAGAATTCTGGGCGTTTCCATAATGGCTTTGGGCATTTCTTCAGGAATTCACTGTGATTTTCTGCACTGTTAAATTGGATGAGCTAGGCCTTGATTTCTTCCATTGTTTAAGTGATATGAAAAACCATTGGAGTCCTTGTCCACTGGAGCAGATAGTTTCGAAACTTGAGTCCTTGTTCGGTCCACTGGATCTTGCCCATGTGTTGGATAATATCGAAATCCAATAAACAATTCTTTGCCAAGCAAATTGAATCCATAAAATGTGGCTTTAATTAAGTGACCAAGATAGAGTCTGATGTAGATTGGAACACTTCGTCTCTGAACGCCAAAATTTCCTCCATTGGCAGTTTTGAAACCTTGGGAACACGATTTCCATTTGTCTTTGGGTAGGAAGTTGGGATCCAAGAAGCTGCATGCCGACCCTGTATCAAAAAGAGCAATGACCTTGATAGGCTTTGAGTACTTTTCAGTACCCACACTGAAGCTGCTGGAGTAATATGGTTTTCTCTTTTGAACTCAGTTGCCATTGTCTCTTGGATGGAACAAAGGTTGAGGATTTCATCCTCCTTTGTTATGTTGGGACAATCATCATATTTGATGGGTCGAATGTTGGAGCATTCATAGATCTGGAAACTTTCGAGCTTGTCATCTTCATCGTCTGAAATATCAGTTGATCCATCTGTCTTATAAATCTGTTGGAATGCGAGTATTGACTCATTATTTTGATCATCATCATCGAGAGAATACCGATTCAATGTCGTCGTTAGAGTCCCAGTCTGTGTTCTTGTGCAACATCTGAACAAGTCTTACTCGTTTTTGCTTCTTTGGGCAATCTTTTGCATAATGCCCCTTTTGATTGTAGATGTAGCATCTTTTGTCTTTTTGGGTCTCTTTGATGCGCTGGCAACATACACAATACCTCTGCACTAGCTTTTGAAAAAGAAGGATGCACCATCATGGGAATCTAAGCATACCACAGCAGTTCACGCTTTAAAAGCAATGGCTATGAAGCTGTCACCACTCCAGATTCTTGATAAAGGAAAAAGAATCCTTCAGTCTGATGCCAGTGACTACTATTGGGGTGTAGCTTTAATAGAAGAAAAGAAAATGGGACTAGACATGTTTGTGGTTACAAGAGCGGTGCCTTCAAAAAATCGGAATTACATTATCACTCAACTTTCAAAGAGATTTTGGTAGTAAAAAGACAAATTGAAAAGTTTGAGTTCCATCTAATCGGCCATACTTTTACAGTTGAAATGGATATGTCATCTTTTCCAAAGATGATCCAATTCAAGCAGAAAATCTTACCACAAGGCTAATTGCTTAGGTGGGCAAACTGGTTCTCGTAGTATAAATTTGAGGTAAAGCACATCAAAGGAAAGCGCAATGTTCTTAGTGACTTCCTCTTTAGACCATTCAATCCTCAAGTCCTTTCCCTTATGGCATCTTCATCCAACCAATCTCTTTCTAGCCTTGTCTAAACTCTCCCAAATGAAGTCCAAGACGACCTTCTTCGTCATACAATAGGAAAAAGTAACAAAAAAATGATCTAGAGTCTGCAGTCCATCCTACTTTCTAAATATGGACTTGTTAATGCTCCAATCAAATGCATTGACTGACATTCACTCTTTCCATACATCAACGGTCTCTGGGTCCCAACGCTGTCCTGCATCAATTTTCCTAAAGAAGCCTTCCTTCTCCTTTGGTATCTCACAAGATCTTACCGTGTTGGTATGATCCTCTACAAACCATGGACATTTGCCTTCATCACCAACCATACACAAAGGCCTCAGTAGTACAACTATCTTAAAGATTGGCTTCTCTTTTTCATGACAGAACAACAATGGGTTGAACACTTCGACTTCATGACTGGATTCCCTTATCTTCTTGTCACATTCCACTTATAGGGTGAAATTCAGAATAACAAATGGGACAGGTTTGTTAACATTTTTCCAATCTGTGAAAGGATAAAAAATTTCAAGGAAAATCCCTTTGCTGACCCACACTTGTCGGAACGTGACTGGATTAATACTAGAAAAAGCCTTTGTTATATTAACCATGGTATTCTAGACAAGTTACCACAAGACCTATTCAACCCAGTTCATTTCCAAGATGACGGAAGGGCCAAAAAATACTCATTACATCATACTGTTCTCGCATTTTTATTGCATACATCTCATGAACAGGTTGGCACTTTACTACATGGAACAGACTAGCACCAATGGAGGCATTGATGACCTGGAGGTTCTGGTAGTTTATCCTGAAGAAAAGGAAGAAGACTACAGAGCCAAACACAAGCCCTTATCCGACCCTTGACATGATCACATGGTCGTTTATCTTTAGCTTTTGCTTTATGTTCTTGTCAATGTGGAATCTTTTGCTTTATGTCTTGCATTGATATTGGTTGGAACTTTGGTTGAGGAGAGTTGAATGCCAAGCTGGTAAGTGGGAATAACAGGTCAATCCTGGTCTGTCTATGTTGTTGTTGCTAACTTTGCTTGAGAAAATTCAATTGAGCTATGATATGTTGCATTTCTGCTTCTTTTTTCTTAAAAGCAAGTGAGAGGGTTGAAGTGTGCTGAATTATCTGCATGAGTTCTTCATGGAATCTTTGGATCTGGCTTTGGCACTTATCGATAAGAATGGTTGTGGTGTCAAATCCGTTGTCAACTTTATTTGCCAATTCCCTTTGATTGTCAACAATTTGCTGGAGCATTTTGTTCTGGGCAAGGGCATTTCAGATTGCCAGTTGAGGGTGGCTTCAGCTGCAGAAATTTGCTTAGAGGATCCATCTGGATTGATGATGCTAGGGTCTCTAATCTTCCACGAATGTCTTGTTTTGAGTCTTGGGTCTTTATACTCCAATGGTGGAAAATCATTTTCATAGTTTGAGGTCCTGATCATATTGATCTGAGGAACATTATCACCTTTGTAGGGATACCTACTATCATCGCCTTGCTGTTCTTTTGGATATCCATATGGCCATCTAGCTCTGTAGTTGACATAGTAGTTGAACTTCCCGGATGGTTCCCCCAACAAGCCTACTGTTGGATCTCATTCTTCATATCTTTCTTTGAGCCGCTGTTGAGAATTCTCTTTCTTTTGTTTTCTTTTCCCATTTTTCTTTTCTGATTATCTTCAGAAACATAAATGGGGTTTATTAGGCAGTCATTGCATGTGCAATCTACATCGAACCATTTATGTCTGTCCTTTATGTAGGGCTGATACACAGGAGCGCCATGGAAATAAGGAATTGGGATATTAGATCCCAATGCTTTTGGATTTGCCAAGTTGACATTATGGGATGATAGTTTGATTTTTGCCTTTTGCTCTTCTGGATGGATGGGTGGTTTGTGGTAAGGTTGAATCATCATGGTAGGGAAGACTGGTTGGGAATCAGTTGTGGATTCATGAGTTTTTGGAAAGTGTACAAGGACATCTCCATTTGGCATGGTTTTGTAAATGGGATCATGAAGGATGATTGGTTTGGGGATATGATGGAGTTGTTCATATTTGGTTATCCAGGCTTTTGGAGGAGTTTGATGAGCTCTTCTCTGGATATCTGTCTGGGAATATGGATATGACTAGGAATGAGATTGGTATCATAGTTAACCATAAGTGCATCTTGATTTTCTCTTGGTGCAACTAGGTTAAAGGAATGATTTTGTAGTTTATAAACCATCTGGTGATAAAAAGTGGCCACACAAGAGTCAAAGATCTGTGGAGCTCCAACAATTTGAATTTGGACCTTGAGAGTTGTTCTCATACTTGGATTAGTCAGAGGTATGCAGTAGTTTGGAAAGATCGTGAAGCTCACTGTTCTTGCATTTAATATTGTTTGCATAGTAGCGATGCAAGCACGCTCATACTTGCAGAAATTGGAATATAGTAAAGCAATTCTGGAACTGATTGGAAGACCTTTCCTCCTGTGAAAGGTTAAATAGAGCTTGAAGGCCCCCATGTGTATATGAGTATATCCTTGGTTGAGATATTTTCGTTGGAAGTCATAAGGAAATTTCAGAGTCACAAATTGTTCTGCTTTAATTGCCATAAGCTGGTGAGAATCAAAGTTTGAAGCTTCAATAAGCTCCTTTACTCCCTTTGGTATTGCAGTCTTTGCTGTGAACTTTTTCAGGAGATTCAAAGGATACTTGGTCTTGTCATAGACAAAGTATGGGTTTGTGATTTTGGGATTTTTGGTTTGGGGAACAAGGTTGGTTTTTGGATTTTCTGGTTGGCAATCTACTTCATACATAGAATCATAATGATTAGAAGGGAATAAGGTTGAAGACGAAAATCTTGGGGAAGAACTAGAGGATGAAGATCGACTGAGCATGGTTTTAGAAGACATGGTTACTCAAATGACAAACTCAGAACCCCTTCTCACAACCTTTGAATGATAGACCTTTTGCTCACCTTTGTGTATATATGATGGACATATTTAGTCCTAATAGCTATGTCTTGCGTCTATCATCAAGAAATGAAGCAATGATTCCGTCTAAGTGTTCCTCTTTTGTTTTCACTACCAAAGAAGCCGATTAAGCCTGACCAAACATAGCCTCTTCACGGCCTTCAACAGGTCAAGGGCACCTTACGTCTACTCCCTAATAATTTCAACAAAATAAAATCAATTATACAGAATCAATACTTTCTTCCTGATAGATTATCAACAAGACAAGGGTATTAGGATAGAACCAAAGTGTCCGGTGCTTTGTTCATTATTGTTTTGGTATGGAGGATCCACATAAATGTGGCAACCACAAAGCATACGTAGTGTAGAACTAGAATCTCTATAGGTGAACAAAGAGATCTATCATTCCAGGAGTGATAGAGGCTCTGAAGGAGGGAGTGATAAAGGCTCCGAAGGAGTCTCTAAGCTGCCATGGCTCTGATACCAATTGGGCACTCAGTGTAGGATCGTGAACAAGATAGAGTAGAAGAGAAAGTATTTTAGAACAAACACATTGAGAGTTATTTCTTTACCAGAAAGAGAGATTATAAGGGAGGAGACTAGAGAACTTCTTACAATGGACTTAGAAGCTCCGACTGGTTCTGCCTCTCAACTTCCTAACCATATCCTTATATAGATGAGGAGAGAAGGAATATGACTTGGCATCTTGGCATATTCTTTTTCCTTTACCTCCTTTACAAAAGTCAAAACAATATACACCACACCTTTTGCTTTTTCTAAAGTAAAGCTCACAATTGGATAAAGCAAAAGCTTACACACCGACAAAGACATAAAGCAAACACTTGCACACTGACAAAGACATAAAGCAAAAAAGTCCACATTGACAAAGACATAAAGCAAAAGCTCAAGATAAACGGCCATGTGATCATGTCAGGGGTCGGATTATGGCTTGTGTTTGGCTTTGTAGTCTTCTTCCTCTTCTTCAGGATAAACTACCAGGACCTCTAGGTCATCAATGCCTCCATTGGTGCCTGTCTGTTCCACATAGTAAAGTGCCAGCCTGTTCGTGAGATATATGCTATAAAAATGCGGGAACAGTATGGGGTAATGAGTATTTTTGGCCCTTTCGTCATCTTGGAAATGAACTGGGTTGAACAGGTTTTGTGGTAGCTTGTCTGGATTAACATGGTTAATATAACAAAGACTTTTTCTAGTATTAATCTAGTCACGTGCCGACAAGTGTGGGTCAGCAAAGGGATTTTCCTTGAAACTTCTGATCCTTTCACAGACTAGAAAAATGTTAACAAACCTGTCTCATTTGTTATTCTGAATTTCACCCTATAAGTGAAATGTGACAAGAAGAGAAGGGAATCCAGTCATGAAGTCGAGGTGTTCAATCCATTGCTGTTCTGTCATGAAAAAGAGAAGTTAGTCTTTAAGATAGCTGTACTGCTGAGGCCTTTGTGTATGGTTGGTGATGAAGGCAAATGTCCATGGTTTGTGTTTGTGGAGGATCATACCAACACGGTAAGATCTTGTGAGATACCAGAGGGGAAGGCTTCCTTAGGAAAATTGATGTAGGACAGCGTTGGGACCCAGAGACTATTGATGTATGGAAAGAGTGGATGCCAGTCAATGCATTTGATTGGAGCATATCTATGCATTGCACAGTGCCAAACTGAGTGCTGCAGTGGCGATCAGAACAGATATTTGTGTGACTTCATCCTTTTAGGTGATTATTGTCAATTTTGAAAAACATATTTTTGCCCAAATCTCTTATTTTTTAGACCCAAACTCTACCCTTGTATGATGAAGAAATTGCAAATGTTTTTTTTAAAAAAAATTGATTTATCATAATGGGTCCAAGGGTAATTGGGCTTAAATTGGGTAAGTTTGAATATGGGCCCTAAAGTTAATTGAGTCTTACACAGGCTTGAAAATAATAACCAAAATGATTTTGAGTTAAAAAATGTGGACTGGAATGAGGAATCTACAATGGGCAGTGTGGCAGCTGTTTTAGGCTCCATTTAATATAATTATACTTCTATTGGAAAACAAAATTTCCAGAACTTCTGGAAGTATCATTAGTTTGTGCACGATGACCTTGCCGCCCTTATCAAACTCTGATAACTTTCTCTGCCCATTGGCATCACGTATCATTCTTCTCACTGCTATGTCCTTGTCAATAAGCAAGCTCTTTTTTCTTCTTCCTCAATCCTAGTCCAAGCCTTTTAAGGGTATTGGATAATTGGTCCCATACATTGAACTAGTATTGTTGAGCTTATAAGCGCGCGTGGGGGAGGGGGGGGGGGGGGGGGGGGGGGTGGGGAGCATATCTGGTTCAATGTTGTCATGTGATTACCTGACAAGCAATGTAGAACCATGTCAGTTTGTCCGGCTGTTTTGGTGTTGATACTTGATAGGCTGAAAAACATGGAGTATGGTGTTCAAAATTTGCTCATATTTAGCAGATATGTGACCTAAAGACATAGGAAACAAAGATTTTCCATATTTTTGTGGCATTGACAATTATGTACAGATCATTGTTGCACGTTCTTATCTTGGCAAGAACATGCAACAGTGTTACATGATTTGAGTCATATTTCTTTGCCATGGCCTACTTCAACTGTTATCTTCATCTTTTCTTGCACAAAATAATTCTCTATTTTCAAATATGTGTTGAAACGTTTTTACTCAGATTGTCACCCACCCATATAGATGACTGTTATGACCAAAAATCAGTTTTTATCTGCTTCTGATTAACTATATCTATCATCCTCACTGGACAATCAACAATATTTTTTTGTTTTCTTTTTGAAGAATCAACTCCTTTTCTATTGTGTGCCTCTGTGTTTGTGGTTCAACTACACACAAGGGGAAACAAGTGAAAAAGATATTAAAGCTTCAGTAGAGGGTCTAGCCTACCAACTAAATTACCTAAGCTGTAGGGCATGTATCACATTAAACTTAATTCTCGTAATTGTGCTCTTTGCATGTTTGCAGTTAGCTTGTTTAATGAATGAAAATGAATGCTTGTTCGTAAGAAAGGATATGAAAATTGAATATTTCCAATTGAAAATGGCTGGGTTTATCCTCCCTGGTGGAAGACGTTTTGGTTATATCCTTCACAGGTTTTGGCAGAAGAAAGGACAGAACAACTTTATGGAAGTGTGGCTTTTTCTTAGTATTATGGGGTCTATGGGTGGAATGTAATTCTAGGATATTTTCTTTGGAAAAAATATAAATCAGATGTTAGTTTGGAAAAAAAAAAAAAATTGGCCTCTTTGCTGTGTGTTGGGTATGTATTTTTTAGAGAGGCAAGTTTTCAGGAGCTGCAAGAGATTGGAGGAATACGTTGACTCAATTTTTTCTTGGACATTTCTTATGTTTGATGTTTATGTTTAGTATTGGAGTCTTTGTTTGTCTCGGGAGATTTCTCATTCTCCTCTTGTAAATTCTCTTTCCAATAATGATATCTTCTTTTGTTATAAAAAAAAAAATATTTCCAATTAAATAGTGTCTACAATGTCCTAATCCTTGTATGATGGTGCAGAATCCCACATCATGATTTTTGTTCAAGTACTCAATTTCTACTAATTTAAGCGATTGTATAAGCTGTTTGATTTATCAAACCTCCATGCCTTGGTGAAATCATTGGAGCCAGTCTGAATTCCTGCCTATCTTTTCCTTCAAATGTTTAAAGTTCTGGTTGCTAGCTTTGCCAATATAAACTGTATTCCTTGCATCAAGTATGCTAAATGTATGGATGGGGGAGGATTGGATAGAGTTTAATTATGAAACCTCCATTTCACTGTGGTTGGACTCCTGATAGTAGACTAGTAGAACTTCTTTACCTTAAGGTGGGACCAAAACCATGATAATGGCACTAGATTTGTGAAAGGTTACATTTTTATTAGTTTGGAATTCCTACTTTTGCTAGAAATACCTTGCGAAGTATTGAATATTCTTTTTATACACCTTTCATGGACCTGCAGTGTAAAGTCTTGGTATTAATTGCTGCTAAATCCTGAGGGAATGTATAGTTTATTTCTTATGGTTATGCATCCTTGAAACATTAGTGATTTTCTAATCGCAATAGGTTTACATCAAGGTTCTACTTTGAGTCCTTATCGTTTTACTTTAGTGATTGATGAGCTTACTAGGAATATCCAAAAGGAAATCCCTTGGTGCAGATGATGTTGTGTTGATTGATGATGGTAGGAACGGAGTGGAATCTTAGGTAGTACTTTGGAGAATCACATTAGAGTCTAAAGATTTTAGGACAAGTAGGAATAAGATAGAATATATGAAATGTAATTTCAGTAATATAAGGAGTACTATTGAAGAGAAGATTAAACTTGATAATAAAAAATTAGTAGCACTAATACATTTAGATATCTTGGATCTTTTATGCAAGCAGAAGGGGAAATTGAAGAAGATGTAATATATAGAATTAAAATAGGTTGGGTAAAATAGAAGAGTGCGTTAGGTGTGTTTTGTGATCGTAGAATATTTTTAAAATTAAAACGAAAGTTTTATAATACGGCTATAAGGCCGGTTATGCTTAATGGTTCTGAATGTTGGACAACTAAGAAACGAGAAAAAAAGAAGAGAGGACAGCCTGGTGCACAAACCTCCTGGATATGCGGTGTTTGGGGAAGGGGCAGATCACGATGAGTTTATAATATGCAGTCTTACCTTGTATTTTTGCAAGAGGCTGTTTCCACGCCTCGAACTCATGACCTCCAGGTCACACAATGACAACTTTACTGTTGAGCCTAGCCTCCCCTTCGCAACTAAGAAACAATATGCACAAAAAGTAAAAGTTGCTAACATGCGAATGTTAAGGTGGATGAGTGGTACAATATTAAAAGATAAAATAAGAAACGATTATATACACACTAATTTAGGTTTAGCACCGACTAAAGACAAGATAAGGGAGGGGCATTTTAGATGGTTTGGGCAATTGAAACACAAACCTAGTAGAGCACCTATGAGGAGTGAGTTAATTATTATTTTTGGCATGAAAAGGGGTAGGAGTAGGCCTAAAATAACTTGAATGAGGTAGTGAAGAGTGATTTGCTTTTAATCTAATAGAGGAAAACACTCTCGATCGGGTGAATTGGTGGAAAAGGATTCACATAGCCGACCCCATCTAGTGGGATTAAAGGCTTGTTGTTGTTGTTGTTGTTGTATCCTTGAAACATCTCCTCTTTTCTTTTTCTATCATTTTTTTGTGAGTAGATTTTGGTTCATACCTATCAGAAGTGACTTACGAATGTTCAAGAAAATAATTCCCATCTCTGCAGATGTCAATAGATTATTTTTCATAATACCAAGCACCTGATTTATGCAATTTGAAACAGTGAATATGCTTCGTTATTTGAACATGCATCTGCTATTTTGTTAGTTGTATGTCAGAATTGGCTCAACCATTTATTGTTTTTCAGAATCCATACACCGTCAACATCCTTCTGGCAGGCTATGACAAGGAGACAGGCCCATGTATGTACTACATTGACTACATTGCCACACTTCACAAGATTGAGAAGGGAGCATTTGGTTATGGGTCCTATTTCTCCCTCTCAATGATGGACAGACACTACCACAGCGGAATGTCTTTGGAAGAAGCAATTGATTTGGTGGATAAGTGCATACTTGAGATTCGGTCAAGGCTGGTTGTGGCTCCTCCAAATTTTGTGATCAAGATTGTTGACAAGGATGGTGCAAGGGAATATGCCTGGCGTGAATCCATCAAGGATACTGGTGCCTCCACAGCCTGAGAAATTTCATGCCCATTGCTTTTCTCTGAAAGATAGCACACTTTGTTGATGAGTCACCCTTGTTAATGCTCGAACTTTTGCATTCACTAACTTGCAGGATACTAGATATGGAGAAGCCTACATCTGCATCTCTATGGATTTGTTGATTTTGGTGTAGAGTTGGGCTGTTTGTGCTCGTCAGATGATATGGTAGAATGCTCAAGTCTTCTATCTCTTCATTTATTTTCACTTAAATTTCGTTTTGCTGCAAATCCATTATCTGCCTTTTAGATGACGTTCATCCCTATATTGAGTGGTTAGGCTTCTACCGTTTGCATAGACTTGTTATTGAATGGATGATTGCAATTATTAGACTCAGAATATCTGATCATATTATTTAATGGGAAAACTTTGACTTTCAGCTGGTATAATGAAGACTGTTTTTAGGATTTGCACACCTAAAATCAATTAATCTATGTTTTAATGCCTGTTGCTTTTTGTTGAGCACAGAATTATGATCCATGTGATTCAAAATTTGAACTTTAGAGGTCCAGAAATTCAGTCGCATGTCTCAATTTTATTATTGTTTTTTTCAACAAAACATTGGGCGACATGTGATGCAAATGGATAGGGCAATCATTGATTGACCCACGGTTGGAATATCAATCAACAGGGAAATTGCTAGTATGCATAAGCTCTTGACGTATATATATATTTTTTATGGCCACGCTCTAATAGAACATCGGATTTTGCAACCCAAATTGAGCTTTGTTTTGAAGGGAACTTAAAGTAAGCGACCTTCTTCCCTGTCCTCTACCCGATTCCGTTTCCTTAATGAGCTATGGGGCTGATTTCTCTAAGCAAAATGGGTTCAGATGTATTGTTTCATTAGTCTGAAAGGGTGGATTAGCTTGTGTTTCGAGGGCTGATTTTTCTAAGCAAAAGGGGTTTAAATGTAATAATTCTTCTTCTTCCCCTTCATTTGAATATGTATATTTCATAAAAATGTGCAAATCTACAATTCATTGCATGGAGGGTGGACAGAAATTAGTTATTGGCATCAATCTGAGTGCATCCACTTACAGGGTATCCTGAATTTGGTTCATTTCTTCATCTAAAGTAATTAGATACTGTTGGTATTGGTATTTCTTGAGCACGAATTTTTCAAATTAAAATTCACCATCTCTTCTCACACACGAAAAGAGTTTATCTCACTTCCATCCCCTCACAAACTAGAGTCAGTGTATTATGGAAATCCTCAATTCCAGGAATAGTAAATCCCAAATTAAATGTGTTTTGTGCAAATGAATGTGTAATGGAAACCTGAATCACACAATGCAACAACCAACAGTGAAATATATAGAAAACACAATCACGCGGATTATATGAAAGCAACTCTTATATCAATATCATATCAATATCATTACATGCTCAAAGATACAGTATCGATTATCATACTCATAGATACCAATACTAATATCACATCATACCAAGATTCATGCTTTGTAACCATGTTCAATAATTTTATGCTCAAATTTGCAATGTATAGTGATCCTTAAGATCATTCATATACATCAAGTCAATATCATTTCTTTGGCAAAATATAGATATCATATATGTCAGCATAGGAGTATGTATATCACCATATAGTTCATATTAGTATCTCATCACATATGTATATCAGAATGTCATATAAGCATGGAACATATTATTGCATTGTATTTTGTTCAAATTGTTTCTCATGTTTCTTAAATATTTTTTGTTCTTAAATATCTTCTCTTAATCAAAATACTCATCTAATATGCTCAATTTTTCTTCAAATTTTCTTTCTTTTGATTTTATAAGAATATTGCTTTCCAAACCTTAGAAAGTTAAGCCTTGTACAAATCATCCTATGATTTTGTCCAACAATGCCATTTTTGTTTGTATTTGTTTCAATGTTACAGTTATCAATAAGCTCTTAAATTCATCTTTAAGATTTTCTATTTCAACTAGTCCATTTGTTGAAAAATGAATTAAGTGACTTTCATAATTTTTAAAGGGAAATGACTTAATCCATGGAGTCATTTATTTATGAACTAGTCTTTCATCTTGGTACCCATACTTTCTTGGGTACGGATGATTTAACAAGAGATGTTTCTTTTACTTTTCAAACTTGTTTAATTTTAACATCTTTCCTCTTTAATGGACATTCAAATTTTATATGTCCATTCTTTTAACATAGGTGGCATATAGTGTGAGTATAGGCATAAGAAAAGGTGTTAGCATAGTTTTTGGATGCTTTCGTAAAGTACTCCATATTGAGGTTCTTTTCTTTTTATTTTCAATTCCATTGAATCCTATGTCCTCTTTATTTAAAGACATTTTTTGTGCACCTATAATTCAATCAAAGTTTTCTTTTCCTCTTGTGAAATTGTAAATTATTTTTGCTTGATCTTCAAATTTTCCTTTAAGATCACTGATTTCTATGTCTCGAGTATTTTTATCCTTTTCTTGCACCTTTTCTTGGTTTTGAGACACCTTGCTGATTTTACTTTCTAATTCATGAATATATATGTCTTTCTTATGATTTTGAGATCTTAGGTCTTCTAGTTCTTTTATCACCTCTTCATTCTTGTTTTCTAATTTATTGATTTTTGAATCTTTTTCTCTTTCAATAAGTTTTAAAGATTCTAATTCTTTCATTACACCTTCATTCTTGTTTCTCAATGATGTGTATCGTTTAGTCACATTAACTAAGATCTTATGAACCTTGAATAATTCATTTTGAAGCTTTTCATAAGAAGGCATACTTTCATCATCGGAATCATTAGATGACTCACTGCAAGAATCATTAATTGATTTGGATGAGGAGCTTTCCTCATCATCCCAAGTCATATAGCAAGTATAAGCAACCTCTTGGTCACTTGATTCGTTATCAAAACTACTTGTACTCATATTGTCCCAAGTAGTGGCTTTCATTGCCTTCTTCTTTTTCTTTTTGGAACCTTTCTTAAGTTTTGGACAATTCGATTTTAGCAATTATAGCATGTAGGTGGTTCTTTCTTTCACTACAAAAAATAAGGTTATTAGTGAAGGATCAAAACTATTATTGACAAATTTATGAGTATTAGTGACGGTTATAAATTTGTTGCTATATCTGCTGTTAGTACTAATTATTAGTGACAAATATTGAAACCGTCACTAATAATGTCGTATTAGTGACGAATTATAACCGTCACTAAAACCCCAATACCGTGACTATAAATTCTATATTGGATCGGCACAAATTCGTCACTAATAGTAGGGTAACCGTCACTAATAATTTAGTATTAATAAAGGATCAAAATTGTCACTAATATTCTACTATTAGTGACAAATCTTGAAACTGTCACTAATAGTAAAGTATTAGTAAATGATCAAAACCGTCACTAATACGTGTAAGCATTTAGTGAATGATCATAATTCGTTACTAATAGTATAGTATTAGTGACGGTTTTAAATTCGTCACTAATAGTGTAGTATTATTGAAGGATCAAAACCGTGACTAATACTTATTTGCCTTTAGTGAAGGATTCTAATTCGTCACTAATAGTTGGGCTTTAGTGAAGGATAAAAAACTGTCACTAATGGCCTTTAGTGAAGGATTAATATTCATCATTAATAATAGAGTATTAGTGACGGTTTTGATCCTTCACTAATATATATAGAAACCATCACTGATTAATTTGAAATTAATATTTTTTTAAATCATTAATTCTTGTAAAAATTTGTAATTACATTTTTGTATAGATAACATTAAACCATAATTATTAAAAAGATTCATAAATTATTAAAAATTCTAATTAAAAATCAAATATATTATACAAATTCTGAATGTTTTATACATGAATCTTATATGTTCAGATAACAAAAAAAAAAAAGAAAAAAGAAAAAAAAAGAAAAAAAACAAAAACAAAAACAAAAACAAAAAAGATCAAAAGTTGCATCCTTCTGTAGTGCATGGGATGGTGTTGATGGTATGATAACCGCAAATCCTACAAATTAAGAATTATAAAAAAAAAAAAAAAATAGTATATGATTTTTGACCATATGCTTACTATAAGTATCAATGATTTGATAGGAAAATAACCGGATATTCGGACAAAGTTAAAAAAAAATGAAACTATTTTAAATTGCTAAGTTTTATCAGTTTTGAGAAATTTTGTCAATGTTTCCCCTGTAAATATGACATTTTCCATAGAGATATGTTTGAAACCTGGGTGTTTACACAAACAGTTCACAATAATCCAACCAGTAATTAATGAATTTTATGAGTGTACAAGATCTTCATATAATCAACATTAAATAATGTAATGTGTTTATGCATCCCACAAACAATCTATATCAGACTATAGTTTTATGGTATATGACTTTGATTATTTTGGGAGAAATTTAACAAATTTTCGATAGCATGCCGTCTATAAATAGAACATTTCCCAAACCTGCAAGTTACAAAAGCATGTAATTCAGAAGATTTTTGCATCATATAGATGCTCAGTGTGCTCAAGACAACCTAATGAATCAAAAATAAAGACAACGATATGCATGAAAGTCTATAGGATTTGATTTTCCAAAATTATAGAAGTTTTGATTTTCGTTTCCCTAACTTAAGTTGGGAGTTTAATGTTGTTAGATCTTCAGTTAAGGAGTTGGGAGGCTCCTGTATTACTTGTAGGCTAGTGTTTAGAAGATTTATTTGGGAGGAGGTTAAGAAAACATTGGAATTTAACAAGTTTTTGGCAGCATGCCTTCTGTAAATAGAACATTTCCTAAACCTGCAAGTCACAAAAATTCTTCCTAGGTTTAGCTAAGTCAGCAGCAATAGTACACAAACTAGGGTTTTTCTATGCATATATGAAATTATAGAAAAGATAAATCAAGTCTTAACAGTACAAGCAGTACAGTTCCAGTATCTCCCATCAAGTTACAATTCAACATATATATATATATATATATATATATATATATATATATATATATGAATAGAATTAAACAAGCAATTATTTCATTTCAAGCATGCAACATTCTATAAAGGATTTTCACTCATTCTTCCAAAAATAATTTTGGCAAAATCATTTCTGATTTCATTTTTTAGAAAAGTTTAACAAAATTTCGATAGCATGCTGACTGTAATTTGAACAATTTCCAAAAAAAAATTGACCTGAAAAGGAGTTCATATATATATATATATATATATAATTTTTTTTTGGAAATTGTTATATATATATATATATATATATATATGTTGTGTGTATAACCAGCTGATTGCTAATTCCAATTTTCAAACCTCAATCAATTATAAGCAAGCCACGATAATAATCTGAATTTGTCCAAGCATCAACCACAATTACACCTAAACTTAAACCTGTTTATTTTGACGCGTCTGTGTGCTAAGCCTGATCAAGAAAAATATATGTTCACCAAATAATATTCAGTAACACATAAACATGCCAATCACACGATCACAATCCACAAGAACACATTTACGTGGTTCGACCCAAAAATTGGCCTACATCCATGGCAAAAACTCACCTCCAGAGACATTATATTAAATCGGCGGAAATAAATACAAGTACACACAGATTTACCCTTTCTTGTCTTACCAATCTCCTCTGAAAATCAGCCCAAGAATAATCCAAGAAACCCCCTCTTCGCACCTACGAAGAACCCTAGGTTTCTCCTTATATTCCTCCCTGATTTCCTTACAAGAAATCCCTCCCAAGAAACTAAATCTGTGTTTTTACCTTGCCTTACCAGTGCGTGAACCTCCGCTGGAGATCCCCACCGCCGACCTCCCTTCTGTCGTCTCTTTCTCTCCCGTGCACAGGTGAAGGATCTCTCTCAACTGTAGGTGCTCTCTCTCGGCGGGGAAGGGATCTCGCGGCTGGTGAAGAAGAAAACCTCTCTTCTGCGCTGCTGTAAACCTGAAGACCAAGCAAGAAGAAACCCCTCTTCTCTCCCACGCGGTTGACGGCTCTCTCCAGCGTGCGGTGCTATTCTCTCTAGTAAGCTGCAAACAGAAAATTCAGAAGACCCCCTGTTCTGAAGTTTCCAGCCCAATTCAAACCCCCGCCCCTGCTGTTTTTATTATTTACAATACAAAGAGAGGTAAATTACATCACTGCTCTCCTTTAAAAAAAAAAAAAAAAAGCTACAGCCATTGGATCTCTCCAACGAAACAGACGGCCTGGATTTTCCAACTAATCAAGCTTGACATTCTAACAATATATATATATATATATATATATAGAGAGAGAGAGAGAGAGAGAGAGAGAGAGGAGAGAGAGAGAGAGAGAGAGAGAGAGAGAGAGAGAGAGAGAGAGAAGGGCATGCGAGAATCCTAGATTCACTACTAGCATGCAATACAAAAATCTGCATCAGCCATGCAGATGACATTTATACTACCAATATCAACTCAATCCAATATGTTAGCTTTACCATGATCACAAGAGGGGGGGGGGGTGAATTGGTATTTTTAAATTTTAAGCTCTAGCTTAATCACCTAATACTGGTTATTCACAACCCTATGGTCAATCTAGTGCAAGTAATGTAAATGTATACCAGAAAGTAGATAAAACAATTTAATCAAACATACATGCACCAAAAAGCAGTAAAGTAAGAGTGACACACAAAAATGTTATCGAGGTTCGGCCAATTGCCTACGTCCCCACCTTGTCTAACAAGCACAATGATTACCACTATAACTTGCTCACTTAAATGGGTGGAGCGGCACTTATACAAAATAGGTCAAATTAGTACAGGACTGACCTCAACCTTTACAATTAGGTCAATTATTACAGGGCTGACCTCAACCTACACAATCCTTACCGGGCTGGATTACCGCCCCCTCAGGCCATGCCTGGAACACTCAAAATTACAATCAAATGGTACAATCAAAATGCTTTCATGTAAAACGGATATGTACCCAAATAAGCTCAGTCAAATACACCACAATATGATTCAATATGTAAGCTTAATGTGACCTTATATTTTAACTCTCAAGTATGTTTACTATCAATGTAATGAGTGTGTGAGAGTATCAACAAACAATCTTTGTATCTCAAGATATTCAAGCAATCGTGTTCACACAAAGATGTCAATCACACTTCATATATTTCAATTAACAAGTTCTCTCAATATAAGTATATGAAGTTCCGTATAAGTTTGGTTTGCAAAAAGGTTTTAATCTTTGTATCCAATAAAAGATATAACTCAATGAATGTTTGTCACAAAAATTTTTATCACACAAACAAAAATCTATTCAAAGATTTATCAAAACAAAGCACACTAGATATTTGAAAGTATTTTGAAAATATTTTGCAATAAAAAACAAATACAATCTTCTTAAGATGTTACAGTGAAAGTGCGATTCTTAGAAGATCAAATAAAGTCTTCTTAGCATGAACTTATTAGCAAAGTTCCCTAAGAATCCTTTATGGTTTGACTCTCAAAAAAATCGTGTCAATCAAACAAACCAAGGAGAGCAAACCTTTCCAAGAAAAACACTCAATCAACTTACAGCGTGTTTAGACGATAGTGGCAGGTAAGTATAAGTGGATGGATATTCAAAGTCGCAAGGTAAAAGCTCTAGAGAAATATTCTTAATCGTATATTTTCAATCAGTATCTAATTTCTCTAAATAGCAGGTATATATAGGTATACCATAAATGATGCTCGATGGGGACACGATCGGAATTATTAGAAAAGAATAATACCGTTTTTAGTAATTAATATAGTTAAATATGGAAACTTTTCAAAATAACCCGAGAGCATCGGTCGACCAGAAACATTTTCGGTCGACCCAAGTTTATATGGTTCGGTTGACTAGGCCAAAAATGAACTTCAAATTCAGTCGACCAGATCAGTATGTCCGAGACGATTTTTCCAAATTATCGAGATTCGGTCAACTAGGGTAAATATGAACTAAAGTCTTGGTCGACCGGAAAGAGGCAATTTTTTGACTCCCCGAGGTTCGGTCGACCAGGACTAGAATGAATTAGACTGGTCGGTCGACCAGACCGTTGGATCCCACATGTGGGGATTCGGTCGACCAGGTTGGTGTAATATAAAAATCTCTTGGTCGACCGGGAGGTCAAAACGTTGACTCTCAGGTGGTTCGGTCGACCAGGGTCAAATGAGCTGCAGTGGCTCGGTCGATCGGACAGTGGTCAACTAGTTGACCCGGACCGGTTTCGGTCAACTAGGAGAAAATGACCTATTTAGGTCGGTTAACTGAAAGTACATAACTTGTACATTTCTGTCATTTTTCAAGCATGCAATCACTCAAATCAAATGATCAATCATATGTATGCATGAGTGAGTGTCTTAGGGTCATTTCAAAGCCTTTTTCAAGACACCGAAAAAATCTGGTGTCGGTCGATCGAAGGGTGTTCCCTAAGGTCTTTCTATGGTTATTATGATTTTCAGGAGAGTTCGGTTTGAGCTTACAAATCAGATCATGCATGTGACGTGTGTGATTGTTGCAAGTAAAAGCCCTAGTTATTATTACAAACCCCTTGCATAAATATTAAATACAATACACATAACACTTGAGTCTTCAACTTCACTTTGTTTTTGTGCATTATGATCTGTCAATTTAAGTTCCTGCACAAGGTCTCAAACACTCATTAGTCAAAATGAGTATTTGTCACAATCAAAACCGGACGTGACCTATAAGGTCAATACAATATAGTTACAAGATATTCAATGATTGGAGCAATAGTTGTGACTAACATGCAACATTCTGTAAAGGATTTTCACTCATCCTTTCAAAAACAGTTTTAGCAAAATCATTTCTGATTTCATTTTTGAGAAAGGTTTAACAAAATTCTGGCTGCATGCTGACTGTAATTTGAACAATTTCCTAAAAAAATTTGACCTGAAAATGAGTTTATATATATATAAAGAAGGGCATGCGAGAATCCTAGATTCACTACCAGCATGCAACAGACAAATCTGCATCAGTTATGCAGATGACATTTATACTACCAGTATAAACTCAATCCAGTATATTCACTAGATATTCAATGACTGGAGCAATAGTTGTGACTAGCATGCAACATTCTATAAAGGATTTTCACTCATCCTTTTAAAAATAGTTTTAGCAAAATCATTTCTGATTTCATTTTTGAGAAAGATTTAATAAAATTTTAACAACATGCCGACTGTAATTTGAACAATTTCCTAAAAAATTTGACTTGAAAAGGAGTTCATATATATATATATATATATAGAGAAGGGCATGCGAGAATCCTAAATTCACTACCAGCATGCAACACACAAATCTGCATCAGTCATGGAGATGACATTTATACTACCAGTATCAACTCAATCTAGTATATTCACAAGATATTCATTCATTGGAGCAATAGTTGTGACTAGCATGCAACATTCTATAAAGGATTTTCACTCATTCTTTCAAAAACAGTTTTAGCAAAATCATTTCTAATTTCAGTTTTGAGAAAGGTTTTACAAAATTTCGACAGCATGTCGACTGTAATTTGAACAATTTCCTAAAAAAATTTGACCTAAAAAGGAGTTCATATATATATATATAGAAGGGCATGCAAGAATCCTAAATTCACTATTAGCATGCAATACACAAATCTGCATCAGCTATACAGATGACATTTATACTACCAGTATCAACTCAATCAAGTATATTCACAAGATATTCAATGACTGGAGCAATAGTTGTGACTAGCATGCAATATAATAAGTTCTTAAGCATTAGTTCATTAGAGATGAAGTTCAAAAATAAAACAATAAAACAATATGTTAGAATAAGAGGTGTATAGCAAGTGTATCATTTCAAGCATGCAACATTCTATAAAGGATTTTCACTCATCCTTTCAAAAACTGTTTTACCAAAATCGTTTCTTATTCATTTTTGAGAAAGGTTTAACAAAATTTCAATAGCATGCCAACTGTAATTTGAACAATTTTCCAAAAATATTTCTCCAGAAAAGGAGTTCATATATATAGAAGGGCATGCGAGAATCCTAGATTCACTACCAGTATGCAATACACAAATCTGCATTAGCCATGTAGATGACATTTATACTACCAGTATCAACTCAATCCAGTATATTCACAAGATATTCAATGACTGGAGCAAAGTTTAAAAAAAATGATACTATTTTAAATTGCTAAATTTTATCAGTTTTGAGAAATTTTGACAGCATTTTCCCCGTATATAGGACATTTTCCATAGAGATATGCTTGAAACTTGTGTGTTTGCACAAACAGTTCACAATAATCTAACCAATAATTAATGAATTTAATTAATGTACAAGATCTTTATATAATCAACATTAAATAATATAATGTGTTTATGCATTCCACAAACAATCTATATCAGACTATAATTCTATGAAAAAAATAAAATGTGATGCCGAGATTTACATGGCTTCTTTAGGACTCAAAAACAACTATAATAATCAAATAATGCAAATGAGTCTATTATTGATAGAATTTTCACTTAGCATATGTAAAAGTAAATTTAGAGATGAAGTTCAAAATTCATTTGAACTTGACTCATCATTTCAAAAATGTTTTAACATTCAGCACACTATAATCATTCTTACCAATATGGTATATGACTTTGGTTATTTTGAGAGAAATTTAACAAATTTTTGGCAACATGCCGTCTATAAATAGAACATTTCCCAAACCTGCAAGTCACAAAAGCATGCAATATAGTTCCAGTATCTCCCAACAATTCACAATTCAACATATGAATAGAAATAAACAAGCACACACATGCACATTTTTAGAATGTATATTACCTGATGGCGGGAAAGAGAGATGCTTCATTACAAGATACTGATTTTAATTTATTTTCTTTTAGTTTTATTTCAAATTAGTTATTTCAAGCAGGTGTGTATCCTTATTTTTAGGGAATTACTTACCTACTATATGCATTATAAACCCATAGAATTTAAGTTTATTATTTTTGAATAAGGGTTGCTCACCCTGAGTGTGTGCATGCGCTGCATCAATACATGATGTAAATGACTCTAAAATTGTAACCTGCCATCCTCTTAACCACTTGGCAGTGAACTATTATCTAGTAGGCCACTAACCCCAACAATGATACTATGGGGGTAACTCAATACCTCATTTTTTATTCTAAAGTTCACATGCAGTCTATTTTGGTCAAGGGTTCTATCCTCAACTAAAGCTGAAATGTCATTTCACTAGTCTTAAAAACTCTATAGTAAGGTTCAGAGATGCGTAAAAAAAAAAAAAGTATTGATTCATGAAAGTGAACTTAAGAGAAAAGAAAATAAATATTTTGACTAAAAACAAAAGTGAGAAATAGATAAAAATTATAGATATCAATAAAAAACATTTGTGTGTGTATACACCTATATATGTATTATATGTTGTGCAACACCTAGCACAAGACATCATGTGTGCAATCTTATCTCCACACTTGGAGAGATTTCCAAACTTTTGAACTTCGGATTTGGATGTTACACACTTACCATAGAATCAATGCTCAACCTAATCAATTATATATTTATATGTAGTTAAGTAGGTCCTATATGTGTGGATTTTATATAGTGAGCTCAAACATCCTACTTCTGTACCATGACAAATTATCTATACTCCCAACAATTGTAAGCTTGTGGCCAATGAGTAGCTTAATTCATTTTGTCAATTCTCTAGCACATAGTACATACTTCAATATGGACATATCTTCATATGCAATAAGATGACAGCTCTTGCTACACAGCATATAAAGTCAAATCATTCAGAAAATTAATACAGCTCAAGAAGGTTCTTTGTATGGGTGTTGTTGTGGGAAACTGTAGCATGGAGGAGCAACAAATTTTTCAAAACGTGCAACTAAATGTGAATTTCCTTGTTTCATTGTTGAAGAAAAATTGGCAGAATGTGAGTTATCTGAACCATAACTCACTCAGCAAAGCAGTTCAATGTACTTATTAAGTACCACCATTTGAAGCTTTCCCTGTATTTGGGACCTTGGAATTCAAGCCTCAGTTTTGTGTTTTTTGTGGAATTGGACTAAATGCAATTATGAAACAAATACTCGATATCCGAATCTAAGGCCTTAGAATTTGTGCTCTCAAACTCAACTCTTGAGTTTTCTAAAACTATAGGTCTCAGAAGTTGGTTTTGTCATGTTTAATAAGATTCACGTGTTTGTGTAAGCTTTGCTACCTACTCAGATTGCCCACTCCTGCATTGGTTGGGTATTTTTATTAAATAGAAGATGGGTTTAGGAAAGAGGGAAGGTTCTTTAGGCTTTCTTTTGGGGCTGGAGTTTGTTTGTTGTCTACACCCATAGGCTAAGACATGTCTTTATTAACATTGTTTTGTGCTTTCTTAACAATTTTGTAGTGGTTTCATTGAAATATATGTGGACGCCCCCAAGTACTTTAGTTGTGCATTCTTTTCTAGTTATGCACTACACTTCTAATAATTTTTGAGATGTTTGTCACTTATCTGTAGTTTGTTCCTTAACTGAAATTTTCTTTGGATGTAAATGCAAATCAGGTGAGGTGTTTGTACCTAAAGAGTACAATGGGGAAGCCATATCGCATCTTCTAAGATCGTTTGCCTACAAGAGCCCTGTAGCGAGATGTGTAGCATGAGAAAGGCTCCTTAAATTGTATTTTTTCCCCCCACCTTTTGAAAGTCTCAAATATCTGTTTTGTTTACCTTTCCTAATTTTTGGATTGTTTGTTTCAACTTTGAATATTTTCCCTAAACCAATATCTAAGTTAATGGGATAAGAACAATGATTTTGAACAACCAAGAAGATACAGTAGGATTGACATTTTATAATGATGATTTTGGACAATCAAATGAATGTAAGATGGTTATTGTAATGATTTGGATGTTCTTTACTTCTTCACGTGCTAGACACTTAACATTTATATACCATAAATACTATATACTAGTCTTGAATACATTTTTTTTTTTAAGTTTATCTTTTATCCAAATTATGCATAATCATGCCCATTAACATCTCCCAAAGTTCTTTCAAGGTTGCCATCATTTGTATAGGTTTCCATCATTTCTTTTTAAATGAAATTGTAGTCCATATTAAAATTGAGAATTCTATAAATCAAGACTCCAAAAATTTATATCTGAATTGAAATTTAATTAATTGTCTTGATGTTTCTTGAACATTTATAACATTATCATAAAATCATCAATAAAAATTCAAACTTGTAAAATTTACAATTTGATCAAAACATAGAATTGATTGAGGCAACCATGGAATGGAAACAATACCAATTTCAACCATTATTTCATCAGCATGAAAAAATGCAGAAGTTGCTAAGCACAAAACGATGACTCGTAACATTAATTATGAAATAAATATTCTACACTGAAAAATACAAGTTGCAGTTTACTTATTGACACTATTAAGCTTGAAGAAAACCATAGGTAATTGCATGAAAGTACAACATACTACAATATTACCATATCACTGGATCCATAGTAAGACAGATCCCTCTTCGGAGAAAGGTTCAGACTCAAGTCTTAGAACAGTAAAGGTTAGTTTTTCAAAGAGTAAGTTTAAATGAACAAGTTATTGTGGTAATTCTTGTGCTAGTTAGCCAAGGCGGGGATGTACGCAGTTGGCCGAACTTCGATAACATATCTACATGTCACTCTCTTTATTACTTTCTGGTGCTTGTGTGATTGATTAAACTGTTTTATTTACTTTCTGGTATACATTTACTTTACTTGCACTAGATTGACCATAGGATTGTGAATACACTGGTGCTAAGAGATTGACTTAGGGATTAAATTTTAAAAATACCAATTCACCCCCCTATTGGGATCACGGTAAAGCTAACAATTGGTATCAGAGCCACGTAGCATAGACTAGTTGTTATTTTGCAAAAAGATCACATATGACTCATAACTCCATGACCCCTTTCCCTAAGGGACCATTTTCCACATGACCTCCTATTTTCAGTGGTATTAATTACATCTTCTGGAAATAGAGGATGCGCATCTACCTTCAGAATACTGATTGGAAGGTGTGGAAGATTGTCTCTAAGGGAAACTATGTCCCTATGAAAACTGAGGGTGCAGCTAGGGTTCCTAAGACTGAGGATGAATATGATGATGATGATATGAAAGTTGTTAGTCTTAATGCCACTGCCATGAATATTTTATACTGTAGTCTCGCCGTAAATGAATTTAACAGGATTATGGCATGTTCTACTGCAAAAGAAATATGGGATAAGTTAGAAGTCACATATGAGGGTACTAGAGATGTGAAAGACAATAGGATAGATATGTTGACCAGTGAGTATGAGGCCTTTAGGATGAATGTAGGTGAGTCCATTTAGAGTATGTACACTAGATTCACACACATCATAAACTCACTGTACGCATGCATTAGGAAAGACCTATCCCACATACAAGATGATTAGGAAGATCCTTAGAGGCTTACCTCCTGTTTGGGAAGCCAAAGCTACGGCCATTGCTGAGGGCATCGATCTTAAAGCCACGACCTTAGATGAATTGATAGGTTCCTTGATTACTTACGAAGTGTCCATAAATGAAAGACTTAATGAGCATAATAGGTCTAAGAAAGTGACTGCACTGAAAGCATCTAATAACACATCTAGTGAGTGCAGTGAGTTTGACACTGATGATGAAATGACCATGCTAACCAGAAAGTTTAGAAGATTTTTCAGGAAGAACAAGAAGCCATTTAAAAAATATAGAGACTTTACTAATGAGAAGGGAGAGTCCAGTAAAAGAAAAGAAAAATCAAATACTCCTACATGCTATAACTGCAACAAAGTGGGGCACATCAAACCCGACTGCCCATTGCTGAAAAAGGAGGCTAAGAAAAAGAAGAAAACCATGAAGGCTGGAACTTCATGGGACCAATTCAGTAGCAGCGACTCAGATTCAAATCATAGTGACACGGAGGTCGCTAATCTATGCTTGATGGCACACAAGTATGAGGTATTGTATTCTAGTTCATCATCTTTTTATTATTCATCTAATGATTGCGATTCTGACAGCATGCCTACATTTAGAGAATTACAGTTTGAATATATTCATGTTTCAAAATTGTTAGGCAAAATGACCAAAGAGAATAATGATTTGAAAAAGAAATGTGAAAATTGGTCAAAATTATTTAATATGGAAAAAACCTCTCATGTCTCTATTTTAAAAGAAAAAGATGTTACTATTGTTGAGCTTGAGAGGAAATTGGAGGAGAGCTCCAAAGTCATTTTTAAATTCACTAAGGGCAAAGAAAATTTTGAAAAATTACTTGGTGCCCAAAGAAACTTCTTAAGTAAAGAGGGTCTTGGTTTTAATGGTATTGAAAATGTTAGACGACCTAATCTTTACTTAGGATGCTTTACACGTGAGTCAAAATTTCATATTCCTTCTAAAGAACCTAAGTGTAGATTAAGATGTTTTAAATGTAAACAAATTGGTCACATTCAATTTGATTGTCCACTTAGGAATAAGCATGCTAGAATTAGGAAGGTATGGGTAGTTAAGGGAGATCCTGCCACTAACCCCCATGGACCCAACAAAATTTGGGGACCAGTATCAGTTACTTAGCTTATTCTGTAGGTATGCCTAAGATCGTCCTCCTCCAAGGACCGGTGGTACTTAGATAGTGGATGCTCACGGCACATGACTGGTGACAAGGAAAAATTCACTTCAATTATTCCCAAGGATGAAGGCTCTGTGACATTTGGCGACAATGCCAAAGGACGCATCATCGGGGTAGGTAAGGTTGGTAAGGATTCCTCTCTTACTGTTGATAATGTTTTGTTAGTTGATGAACTGAAGCATAATCTACTTAACATAAGTCAATTGTGTGACTTATGATATAAAGTATCTTTTGAAAATGACAAGTGCATAGTAGAAAATAAAACAGATCACAAAGTGCTTTTTCTTGCTAACAGACATGAAAATGTTTATACTACCTCTCTTGATAATCTAGCTTCATAACAAGTAACATGTTTTTCTGCTGTAAATGAAGTTTCTTTAGTTAAAGGCTTGTCTAAGATGTCTTTTGTGATGCATGTCAAATGGGTAAGCAAACAAAATCTAGTTTTAAGAAAATAAAATTTATATCTACTACTAGACCTTTGGAGATGCTTCACCTAGATCTATTTGGACCTAATTCTGTGCAAAGTCTTGGTGGTAAATCTTATGCTTTTGTAATTGTGGATGACTTTTTTTTATTCACATGAGTATTATTTCTTGCACATAAAAATGAATCATGTGAACAATTCGCCAAACTTTGTAGGAGAATTCAGAATGAAAAAGGATATAAAATCACTCACATAAGAAGTGATAGAGGCACGAAATTCAAAAATGAAAGCATAGAAAAATATTATGACTTAGAGGGCATATCACATAATTTCTCTACACCTAGGACACCTCAACAAAATGGTGTAGTAGAAAGAAAGAATAGGTTACTACAAGAAATGAGTAGAACCATGTTGAATGAGCATAACTTATCTAAATATTTTTGGGCCGAGGCTATTAATACTACATGCTATGTTATGAATAGGGTGTTGATTAGACCATCAATTAATAAAACCCCTTATGAATTGTGGAACAACCATAAGCCTAATATTTCCTATTTTCATGTGTTTGGTTGTAAATGCTTTGTGCTTAAAGATAATGAACATCTAGGAAAGTTTGACTCCAAATCTGATGAAGGTACTTTCCTAGGATATGCATTAAATAGCAAAACATATAGAGTTTTCAATAAAAGAACTTTAACTATCATTGAATCTATTCATGTTGTGGTTGATGAGTCTAATCCATTTTTCTAATAAAGATGATGAAGATGATATTGATATTAGAAAATGTTTAGAGAAAATGTCTATTGAAAACAATGCAAGTGAAAATCAAGAAGCAAATGAAAAATCACTTGAAGATAATGAAAATGGAAATCAGGTGTTACCTAGAGATTGGAAATTCATTAGAAGTTATCCTATAGATCAAATCATAGGTGAACCGTCCCATGGAGTAGCCACAAGATCCTCCTTAAGAAATATAGTGAATCATTCCGCTTTCTTATCCCAAGAAGAACCTAAAAATATTAAAGAAGTCATAGAAGATGAGTCTTGGGTAATGTCCATGCAAGAAGAGCTTAATCAATTTGAAAGAAGCAAAGTGTGGACCTTAGTTTCTAGGCCTAATGAGCACACCATCATTGGAACTAAATGGGTATACATAAATAAGAAAGATGAGAATGGGGTAGTAACTAGGAATAAAGTTAGACTAGTTGCCCAAGGGTATAACCAACAGGAAAGGATTGACTTTGATGAAACATATGCTCCTGTTGCAAGATTAGAAGCCATTCATATGCTACTTGCCTTTGCCGCTTTTAAAAATTTTAAATTGTTTCAAATGGATGTTAAAAGCGCTTTTCTAAATGGCTACATTAATGAAGAGGTATACATAGAACAACCACCCGGTTTTGAAAATCATAAATATCCCGATCATGTTTACCGGTTATCTAAAGCCTTGTATGGATTGAAACAAGCTCCTAGAGCTTGGTATGAGAGATTTAGTGGTTTTTTACTAGAAAATGGGTTTACCTGTGGCAAGATTGACACTTCACTCTTCATCAAATCCAAAAATGATGAAATGCTCCTTGTTCAAATTTATGTGGACGCTATCATTTTTGGAGCAACTAATGATAAGTTGTGTAATGAGTTTGCCAAATGCATGCAAAGTGAATTTGAAATGAGCATGATGGGTGAACAAATTAAGTAAGCTAATCATGGAACTTTCATATGCCAATCTAAATACATTAGGGACTTGCTAAATAAATTTAATATGGAAGATTGTAAAATTCTTGGTACACCTATGAACTCTTCCATTAAACTTGGTAAAGATGAGCAAGGAATCCCTGTTGACGTAAAATTGTATCGTGGCATGATTAGGAGTCTCCTATATCTCATTGCTAGTCGGCCTGATATTATGTTTAGTGTGTGTATGTGTGCTAGATTTCAGGCTGCCCCTAAGGAATCTCATCTAAAGCTGTTAAACGAATCCTTAGGTGTCTAGTTGGGACTATTGAAGTAGGATTGTGGTACTCTAAGCATACTACCTTTGAGATTGTTAGTTATACTAATGCTAACTTTGCCGGTGGTAAGGTTGATAGAAAAAGTACTAGCGACACTTGTCATTATTTATTACAATATCTTGTTTCCTGGTTCTCCAAGAAACAAAACTTAGTTGCCTTATCCACAGTCGAAGCTGAATATATTGCGGCTGGAAGTTGTTATGCCCAAACTCTTTATATGAAACAACAGCTTGTGGATTTTGGATTGCACTATGAAACCATACCGATTAAATGTGATAATACTAGTGTAATCAACATCTCTAAAAATCCTGTCTCACATTCATGAACTAAACACATTGAGATTAGACATCATTTTCTTCATGATCATGTGCAAAAAAGAGATGTGGCTTTTGAGTTTGTATGCACTAATGAACAGTGGGCCAACATATTCACTAAACCACTACTCAAGGATAGGTTTATACAAATTAGACGTGAATTAGGTTTAATGCATAGTAGAGAAGCTTCTTAGGCTTAAATGTCTCATAACTTACATAAATTTAGGGAGAGCTCTCAAATGAGAACTTTCCAAGTCTTAGCAACTAATTCTATTGTTGACTTATCCTCTTACTTTAGACTTTGTGAAAGTTGATTATTGATTGTGTGCACAATCTATATTTCTATTGCATGATTATATTGATTATTGTTTATGATGCACAACTTGTCCACTTCATGATTGTATTGACATTTTATTTGCTTGATTGGACCATACTGAACTGTTTGAGTAGTTGTGGATAAACTGTTAGGACATATTTAAATTCAAATAGGTTACAATTATACAGGATTTATTTTGGAAAGTCCCAATTTACAAACGACACTCTGCTGAAATTTTTCTAAATCTTTTCAAAATTCTTCGTGTATAACTATAATACTTACCCATTGCCTAGGTTATTAAGTCATATGGCCCTTTTTGCTATTGCCAAAAAGGGGAGATGAAAAAGGGCAAAAATAATGGGAAAAAGGACTTTGTTTAAAAATACATTGGATGCATATTGAGAGGGGGAGCCTTCTTAGGCTTAACCTTATATTTTTGCTAATCGTATTTGTCATCATCAAAAAGGGGGAGAATGTTGACCTTATAGGTCACACCCAGTTTTGATAATGACAAATACTCATGTATTTAATGAATATCTAGTTCATGTGCAGGTCTATATTAGCAGATATATTAATGGCACGTGAAAGCTTGAAGTTGGAAGACCCAATTCATATTGTACTCTATTTCATGTTGTAATATAATTCATATGCAGAGGGTCTGTAATAGTATATAGGGTTTGGTTTGTAATAAACTCACACACATCACATGCATGATCTAATAGGTAAGCTCAAACCAACCATAAACTAAAAGTGACCTTGGAATGACCTTAGGGTTTACCCTTCGATTGATTGACGCCAGACTTTTTCGGTGTCTTTAATTGGACATAAATGACCCTAGGACACACACCTTTGCACCTATGAATGTTAGACACTTGAATAGGGTTGTGTGATTCAAAATAGGACCAAAATGCACACATTGTGCACTTTCGGTCGACCGACCAAGGCAGTTCATTCTGCCCCAGTCGACCGAAACTGACCTGGGTCAACAGTTGACCAAGGTCCCGGTCGACCGAACCAATGTAGTTCAAATCCCCTGGTCAACCGAAACCTCCTGAGGTCAACAAATTGACCATCTGGTTGATCGAGTAAAAAATGTATACCAACTACCTAGTCGACCGAGGGTCCTTGGGAGAAATCCCAACCGTCTGGTCAACCGAACCATTTAGTTTAAAATGGCCTGGTCGACCGAACCTCGGTAAAATGGAAAATTGCCCTTTGGACAGGCACTTTTGATCGATCGAGTCTTCGGTTCAAAAGTGTCATGGTCGACCGAACCATATGAACTCTGGTCGATCGAACTGGTTCTGGTCGACCGGACCTCTCGGGTTGCCCTGATTTTTACCGCGGTTAAACATATTTTAAACAAGGTTAAAATATTTGAAATGTCATTAAACTTTCCTAATAATTCCTAATAGGTCCCCAACAGTCATAATTCATGGGGTGTCTATTTATACCCATTCATTTAAGAAAATTAGTAACTTGATTAGCAAACCAAAAATCCAAAATTTTCTCTCAAGCAAAATATATCCTACTGCTTATACTCTCTCTAGTATCACTCAAACTTACCTTCTTCACTTCTCTATATCATCCGTAAGTGTATTGAGTGTTGGTATTTAGAGGTTTGCTCTTATTTGTTAAGTGTTTGAATCAATTTTTTTTTAGAGCATAACCTAAGTATTCTTAGGAGGGTTTGCTAATAAGCCTACCCTAAGAAGACTTGTGTTGAATTTTCGAGTGTTGCATTCTCGTTGCAATAACTTAGGAAGTTTGTATTTATTTTTGGCTTGCAAAAATATTTTCAAACTTACTCAAATATCTTGTGGAATTTATATTGATATATTTGTGAAAAAATATTTGTGTTTGTTACATTAATCTTTGTGGCAATATTTATTCAAGTATATATTATTTGCTGAATACAAAGATTGTATAACTTTTGCAAACCAAGCATATACACTATATTCGTGATTGAGACATCCTACTGATTGACATACTTGAAACTCTCTTGATATTCCATGTGAACTCGTTTGATTGAATATTTTGAGATACACAGATTGTTATTGACACTCTCATGTACTCACTACACTGATAGAAAATACATTTGAGAGTTGAACTATTTAGACCACACTAAACTTACATATTAAATCATCTGTGGTGTATGTGATTGAACGCATTTGGGTACAAATCTGCTTTACGTGAAAGCACTTTCATATTGTACCATTTGATTGTAAATTTGAGTGATTCCAGGTGTGGCTTAAGGGGGCGGTAATTTAGCCCGATAAGGATTGGTATAAAGGTTGAGGTCAGCCCTGTGCTAATTGATCTAGTTTGTATAGGTTTTGCTCCACCCATTTAAGTGAGTAAGTTATTGTGGTAATCCTTGTGCTAGTTAGCCAAGGCGGGGACGTAGGCAGTTGGTCGAACCTCGATAACATATCTGCGTGTCACTCTCTTTACTGCTTTCTGGTGCTTGTGTGATTGATTAAACTGCTTTATTTACTTTCTATTATACATTTACTTTACTTGCACTAGATTGACCATAGGGCTGTGAATACACTGGTACTAGGAGATTGACTTAGGGATTAAATTTTAAAAATACCAATTCACCCCCCTCTTGGGATCACAGTAAAGCTAACACTATGCACGTCCACTTGCTAAGTTATTAAAAATAAATAAATAAATAAATAAATAAAAAAGAAAGAGTATTGAGGATAGATGATTATACCATGATTAACACTGACTTATACCTTTCACATACTTGTATATAACCTAAGAATTACACACTCGAGTCATTTATGTATAGCTTCTCTTTATATGACTTTGTAACTCCATGAAAAATTGATTGGTAGTACACTCGTGTTAATTTGGCTATATAAACTCTTGTATTTATATGGTATCTCAATAGTTTTATTCACGTGATTCATTGCACTTAGGGTTCCTTGTGAGCACTAAGAGAACACCCGTGGCGACTATGACACTTAGTGAGGTATCCTTGAACTATTTATCGTCCTTTTGAGTGTTAACATCAAATCAGAATTCACGAAACTCAGTTCTCTTTTCTTCTAGACGATTCTTTGTGCACTAGTCTATGGTTTTTGACTTGCTAGCCTAGAGGTGGCATCTAGTTGAGAGATAGAAACCTAGGTCTTGTAGCCTACTTAAGATGTGAAAACTAAGCCACCCTTAGAAATAGACTTATTTCATGGATTACTGTTCGAGCTTAATTCCCATTGGTGGTATGAAGACAATAAAAGAAGTGTAATGATTGTCCTAATTGACAATGAAAAGACAGAAATTGAAGAATAAGCAAAAAAAAAAAAAAAAAAAGAATAAGAAAAACAATAATGCATGTGAAATGAAAGGTTAATACATGCTCCATAGAAACGCACAAAAAGTCAAGGACGCGACACATGTTCTCCACATATGAAGAAACTTCAACCACTTAATGCTTCAAATGTATTCATGTTAGGTTTGTGAATAAATTGATCTAGGGTGGCCTTGGTTGGATATGACGAGTAGGTGAGAAGATGTTAGGGTGAAGGACCTGAAACCTCACAAATAGGTTAGATCCTTTTCAGACTAGTACACTCCATACATTTAGCGTTTGTTCCTTGCAATATGTGGGATGTTTGATCGCGACACGCCTCCTCACATATGACAAGTGAACCCATCTTTTTTGAGTGTTTTTTAGGGTATACCAATGAGGTTAAGTCAAAACGACCGTTCTGTAGGTGTCCACTGGTATCCTGGGTGTAACGAGTCATATACATTACACATACCTCGAGATTTATCCTATTTATACCCAAATTTATATGACTACATTAACTTTGAATTGTACTGTTGGTTAACTTCATGTGAGTATACTGTTCTTAACTGCTATATAACGATGAAACTTCGATGAATGACTTACTTTGGAGTTGTGTGTGTTGTATATGATGAGTTTGTGTAAAATTTGGTTATATTCCTATATGTGAAATGACATGGTTGTGTTGCATGTACGTTCATTTCATGTTTGTTAGAATTAGTATTTATGAGTATCGCCCTAGAATTCATTCATGTAATTTGCTAGAGACTAGTAAAACATTAGTTACAGGGTGTGATTGTGCGCTTAAATTGCAGAATTAGGTGTTTTAATTCATGCATTGAGGCGTATATTTTTAATTAAATACCTAATTACTCTCAATAATTTAACATTATGTCTTATTTATAATATTTGGGTTTCATTGAGTAATTTATGAATTTTTGGTATTTTTATTGTAGGGCAAGTATAGGAAGCTAAAATCGACACCATTTCGTAATATGTACGTAACTTTCTCGTTTGAGCTCCGATCGAGACAATTAAAAATGTTATGGAAATCTGAGGAAATTATCTATGACTTTCATGTTTTAAACTTTGAGAGATACGGGCTCTAGAAGGGTTAAAACTGGGCTTGCTCTTTCGGAAATAGAAAAGAAGAAAAGAAGAAACAAGAAAAAGAAAAATAAAATAAAATATACAACCTACCTTGATTTGACCCGGCCATGTTGCTGCATCCTCTCCCTCCATGCGCTAGGTAGGGCTGAACCAAAAACCCTTAAATCGTTTTTTTTTTTCTCTCTTCACAAAAAACAACACCCACTCCCCTCTCCAACTCTCTCTTCCTTTGCTCTCCCCTCTCCTCTCTCGTCCTTCTCTCCCAACAGTGCCCTCTCCAGCTCCCCTCTCACTCTCCTCTCTTCTTTCCCACTCTTGATCTCTCTTCTCTCCCCTTTCCTTGGCCTTCTCTCCTCTTCCCTCTTCTCTCCCCTTTCTCCTTACTCTTCTTTTCCTCCATAGCTGTTGCTGCTGTTGAGTCTTTTCTTGCTGTCTGCAAGCCCATGAACCTATAGCTGCTGCTGATCCCTTGCTGCCCATGAACTCCCTCTGTTGCAGCTGCTACGGCTGCCCTTTATTCCCCCCTCTCCTGTTGTCCTTACTGTTGTTCCAAGCAACCAAAGAAGACCCTACGTGCTGCCTCAACTCTGCAACTCGAGAAGACCTCCCTGCTTTGCTGCTCACTTGTTGTTGCTTTGTGGAGGAAGACCCGAAGGCTCCACCTCGTTGATGTGCAGCTGCTCCACAACCCCACACGGCCAGTTCTCTCTCTCTCTCTCTCTCTCTCTCTCTCTTTTCTTTCTTTTCTTTTCCTTTAGTTTTCTTTTGTTATTGTTTTTTAAAATTTGAATAATTGTTATTTGTTTTGGTAGACTTTTAGTTAAAGTGTTAATTTTTAATCTTGTTTGGGTATTATCGTTGAGGCTTATTAATTATCACTAGATTTTTTTTTTGCTTGAGTTAATTTCTACTTAATTTAAGTTCGATTTGATTTCTTTTAAAAAAAAAGGAATAAAATAAAAAAAGAAAAAAAATATTTTCTTTAGGATTTAAATTTGCTGTTTTTGTTTTAGAATTAAATTGTGTTGGGTTTTCTTTAGTTTAAGTTTAGTTTTATTAAAGTTCAATTTTTTTATGGTATTTCCTTTTTTGTTTAGTTGTTAAGTTTTTAATTTTTGTTTAAGTTCTTGATTACGTAAAAAAAATTTGGCTCTTGTTGAAGCTAAGTTTGATTGAGTTTTTTTTAATCGCGCCTTAAGCTACATAGGAAAGTTGTCATTTTTAGGTTTACCTTGTCCGAAGTTCAATGTAGGATTTAGTTCTTGTCTACTAAGCATAGGATTTTCGTTTCTCGCTGATAAATTTCATGCGCGTTAGGTTTTAGAATTTAAATTGCATGTTCTTTTAATCGTCAAAAGAAAATCTCAAACAAACTAGAAAACCTGAATTTGAACTATGTTCAGTAACTTTTTTGTTTCTTATTTTTGGTTGGAATTACGTAAAATTTGGAACTAAACTACATTCCCCGAGGAGACGATCTGACCCTTGGGTTAAATATTACATGATTGAACTCCTATACTTGGGATAGCTTCCAAGCAGCTCATTTTAAAGTGAGTCAGAGATTCTCTAGTTCAATTTTCAGGCTAAACCCAATCAATACAATAAAAATATTTTTCGTACATAAAACATGCTTATGAAAATATAAGCAGAGATGCACACATTAAACTCAAATACATACACTCTAATATGATATGCAATAATGCTCAGTAGAGTAAAGATGCTTCTCTAAATAATATTTGCACAAATAAAATATATGTGAAAAATGTGCATTGTTGTTTTCCTATAAATATTTTTGCAAATAAAGAATATTTGGTGAATCTAGGAATTAAGTTCAAGAAAATATTTGTGTAATAAATAACTTTCTCCCAGAAATATTTATCAAGGAAATAACCAAGAGAAACCAAAGTCATACTCTCAAAAAGATTTTCAAAAATAAATAATAAGTGAGAGTAAGCATGTAAAAATAAATGCCCAAAAAGAAATATGTTCTCTTCAAGAGTAATTTTGAAATGAAAGAGTGGAAGAGAGTTGGAGAGTTTTGTTTGAAAGATTTTGCCCCAAAAAAGAGATTTTAGCAATAAAAATTGGTTTGGGGGAACTTTAATTAATAAAAGTTTAATTTTAAAGTTAATCAAAGTTGCTAATTAGGAGTTATGAGGAGGTATTTATAGATTTTACGAAAGTTATGACTGTTGGGAACACGCTCGGTATTTTGAAAAAATTTAATTAAAAGTTAATGACGTTTTAGTCATTTAAAAAATTTTCAACCCGAGAGGTTCAGTCGACTGTATTTTGAGTTCAATTGACTATATTTGGGAGTTCGATCGATTGTGTCAAATTTGAACTATAAGTTCGGTCAACTAACTTAGGGCGATTTACGAACCCTTTGAGGTTCGGTCGACTTTACATAGATTTGGTTGGTTACTCATTAAGTTCAGTCGACACAATCTAAAATGACCTATGAGTTCGGTCGACTGAGTTGTTGGGGGTCAGACAAGTGTCAATTCGGTCGACTATGGAAAATACGTTCATAATACGTTCGATCGACTAAGCGAAGTCAACAAGTTGACTTCTGAGCTGTTCGGTCGACCGAATTTTTGACTTTGGTCAACTTTTTCAGTTCGGTTGACCAAGGTCAAATGACCTTGCGATGGTTGATCGATCGAGACTTTTAATTAAGCCCAAAAACCTAGCGTCAGTAGACCGAAGACTTTCTTTTTGCCCCCAATTTTGACCATAAAATTATTCTAAAAACTTTGTATAATTTTGATCTTTTTAGAAAAAAGGTTTTTTGGTGAAATGTGCTGGTCCCTAGGGTCTATCTACGGTCGATCTGAACATTCATCCATATCATGTAAATGCATGCATTATTACAAACGAAATAATAAAAATAAATATAATTACAAAGGAAATATTATGTCTTCTTCTTTTCCTTTGCTCTTTGACATCATGAAATAAGCCAAATTTGAGCTTTAAGTCCTGTCTTAGCTTCCATGTACTTTTTATCTTATGTGTGACCTGAATTATACTTGTTCACGCACTAAAACACACACATAAAAGACACTTGTGTTTTTCAGCATCAAAATAAAGATCGGACTCAAAAAGCCAACAACGTATTCAAGGAATACAGTAGAAGATTCCCGGTCGTCTTTAAGAGCTCGTTTTTGTACTTTTAGATTTGGGATCAAACCAAACAGATCTCACAGGTATAATCCTAATCATAGAATTAGGGTTTGCATGATCGGATTATTATTATTATTTTTTGGTTATCCGTATGCACTACAATTGGATCTTAGGCTATTCTGCAAGTCACTTCAAATAGGAGCTTAGGTGACTTATTAAGATGCCTAGTAGGTGAGAACATAGGTTCATGGGATTTGTGTCTCCTAATGGTTGAATTTGCATTCAATAGCTCAATGAATAGAACCACTGACCTTAGCCCATTTCAGGTTGTCACTGGTTATCAACGTAAGAAGCCAATAGATCTTCTTTCATTACCTCCTCAAGTTAAAGTGAGTGAACAAGCCGATGCTTTTGCTAAACACATACATGACCTACACTCTAAAATAAGAATGAAGATCAACATGAACAATAAGCATTATAAATCTAGTGCTGATATATACATTGCAGGTTACAATAATTTTCAGAGGGTGATTTGGTTATGATCCATATTCGTCCAGATCAAGCAGATTTTTGTAAGAAAGGTAACGAAGTTATATGCTAAAAAAATGGGTCCTTTCAAAATTTTAAAGAAAATTAGTTCTAATGCTTACATGATTGATATTCCCATTGAATTTGGCATTAGTAATGTGTTTAATGTTAAGAATTTAATCCCATTTCTTGAAGCATCTACTTTTGTGGAGCCCTCCAATTCTAACCTTGTAGGTGATCCCACTTTGTTCCTCACTCTTCATGAACCCGAATCACTAAAATTACCTTTGCCTCCATCTTTACCCACACCCAAGAACCATGATGAAATTGAGGAAATCCTGGATGATAAGACAACGTTCACACAAGTTGGATCATATCAGAAATTCTTGGTCAAGTATAGAGAGGTAAACCACTTTCTGAGCGTAGCTGGATTTTGAAAGAAGATCTACTTTGACTCAACTCGGAATTATACTCCCAGTACTTCACTTCTCATTCTTCGGAGAAGAATTCTTTTGGCCTCGGGAGAGATGATGGGGATTAGTAGCCTTTACCCTTGTCATTCGCGACATGGTAACACATGGACAGCCACCAGATGTCCACATTGGGTGGTAACTCTTGTAGGAACACATGAAGTATTTTGAAAACCTTCTATACGATAAGACCCGAGATGTTATGTCATTGCAAATCCGAGTTCAAGATTCATATGGGACCCACACGGTCATATGGGCCCCACATGGCTCCATTGGCCTTACACAGATTGGGCCTCCCTTTTGACTTATGATTGTATTAAATTTGTAATGTTGCAAAACAGCTTGCTTGCATGTGCAAGTTTAGAAAGTTGTGTTAGGATTTAAATGTGTTAGTAAGTTGTGTGTGTTAGTTTTCCCATGTGTGTTTTCTCATGCCTTGTCCCCCTATGCTTGTGTAAGAGTTATTGTCTTGTCCCTTTGTGCTAATTCTTTATATTTGGCATTGTAAGAACTATGTGGAGCAGATATTGATATTGAATATATTGAAAGGTATTTCCTTTTTTATAAATCTTGTAAGCTTTGTTTGATCCTTGTGATTGAGTGGAGAAAGGCTACATGTTCTCTTCAAAAATTAGGTGGTGAGAGACGACTAACTATCCAGCATTCTATCACCATCTCTTCCGTCTCCCCACGTTACTTTCATATACATACAGTAGCATACTTTCAAGGATATTTCAGTGTGATATGAGTTTGTGGTGAACCATATTTAGTCACCCAAGCAATTTTCTCTAGTAAAGTTGTTCTTTATTTAACCTTTTAACTGATTGTGAACCCCTGTTTGAAGCCCATAATCCTTAGTTGAGAAATAGCCCTTGAATTCTTGCAATTTCATTCAAACCCGTAGGAGTTTAGGCGCTTGAGGTCGCAAGCTCAATCGACTGAACTGCTACTAACTTCCAGAAATTATGTTTAATCGGCTCAAATTGAATGAAAGTGTGTCAGCTCAGATTGAGCCAAATTGTGAATAATAGGGCAAAAAAAAAAAAAAAAAAAAGAAAGTTCGTGTTTCAAATATTTGAAACCAAGGGGGGGGGGGAATTGATATAACCAAAATTCATACTCACTCATAAGGAAAAATGGTTACAAGACCACCATTAAAACCCCTTACATAACTGACGTGCTTAATTTAATATGCTTATTCATGAGAGGAAACTGTTACAAGGCCGCAATTAAAACCTCCACTTAAGTACCCTTAAAACTTTCATAACCCCAATAAGCACAATAATGCGCTCATCAAGAGGGTCAAACTCCACCACTATAAAAAGAGACCGCGAGAGGAGATAAGCATCTCATTCTTATTTACTTCTTTCTACTATTGCAATTCAAAGCCTCTCACAAGTCTCTTATTTAAGCATCAGAGTGATCCCCCTGAGTACACCCCGGGTCCTCCAAGCTATTTACAATTGTCTCTTTTCAAGTGGTCGTGGTCAAAGGACAATTCTCGAAAGTTGTTCGATTTTTGATAGCAACAAATGGTACAAGGAAACATGATTTTTTTTGGAGTGTCAAGCATGCCTGAAGGAAATCCAAGCCATCAATTTATTAAGAGATCCAATGGCTGATGTTATTTCTTTTACTATGAGGGGCAGTGATGTAATTTACATGAAATGAATTGTAAATAGATAAGGAAAACACAGCAGGGGGCGGGAGAAATTTTTTCACTTTCTGTTTTGGAGCTTCAGTAGCGCGGGGTGGTCTTCTCTTTTTTCCAGCCATGAGTCTTCAAAAGAGGGCTCTCAGCGCCCGCGAGAGAGAGCATCTGCAGTGAGTTCCTTCAGCCGCATAGAAGATTGAAGCCGCACGAGAGAAGGAGACGGCAACGGAGGTTCAGCATTGGGGGGATCTCCAACCTCTAGTGGAGGTTCGCACAAGGGTAAGGCAAGGTAAAAGCTCAGATTTAGTTTCTTGGGGAGGGTTTCTTTTAGGGAAATCAGGGAGGAATATAGGGAGAAACCTAGGATTCTTCGCAGGTGCGAAGGGAGGATTTATTGGATTATTCTTGGGCTGATTTCCAGAGGAGATCGGTAAGACAAGAAAGGGTAAATCTGTGTGTACTTGTATTTATTTCCACCGATTTAATATAGTGTCTCTGGAGGTGAGTTTCTGCCATGTATGTAGGCCAATTTTTAGGCTGAACCACGTAAATGTGTTCTTGTGATTGTGTGATTGGCATGTTTATATTTTGTTGGATTTATTGAGGCTTTGCTGAATATTGAATTGGTGAACATATATTTTTCTTGATCAGGCTTAGCACACACACACACACACACACACACACACACACACACACACACACACACGTCAAAATAAACAAGTTTAATTTTAGGTGTGATTGTGGTTGATGCTTGGAAAAAATCAGATTGTTATTGAGGTTTGTTTGGAATTAATTAAAATTTGAAAATAGAATTAGAAGTCAGTTGAATTACACACAACAAGTGGTATCAGAGCCTGGCTATGTGATGGAGACCGCTAGGTTTGAAATAAAAAAATTCACCGGGAAAAATTACTTTGGTTTATGGAGGATTAATATGCGTGCCATCTTAGTACAGCAAGGCTTAAGGAGGCTCTTCTTGGAGAAAAGAAAGGGGCTTCCACTTCACAAGAGGGGAAACTAATTTTTCCCTCCATCGATAAAGTGAAGCCCGAAATCCTTCAAAAGGAACATAGTGCCATTATCTTGTCCTTAGGAGACAAAGTGCTTAGGGAAGTTGCCAATGAGGATACGGCAGCTGGAGTTTGGTCAAAACTAGAGAGTTTGTACATTACAAAATCCCTAGTAAATAGACTCCATAAGAAGACTAGACTCTACACCTTTAGAATGAACCCTAGAACATCGATTGATGAACATTTAGATGAATTTAATAAAATTCTTTTGGATCCTGCTAATATTGATATTAGTATAAATGAAGAAGACTAGACAATTCTTTTATTGAGTTCTCTTGACTCCATATATGAAAATATTAAAGAAACTATGATGTATGGGAGAGAGAGGCTGACTTTAGAAGATATGCAAGCCATTTTGCACTCTAGTGAATTGCACACTAAGTTTGAGTCTAAATCAAGATCAGGGGAAGGGTTAAATGTGAGAGGTAGGTCTAAAAAGAGGAACAAGAAAGGAAAAGACAAGAGGTCTAGATCAAATTCTAAGAGCAAGGCACTAAAGTGTTTTGCATGTCACAAGGAAGGACATTTTAAGAGGGACTGCCCTGAGAGGAAAAATGGTGCAAATGCCACCACCGTTGAATCAAAGGGCAAGGCAGCTGTAGTTTTAGATGGGTATGATAGTACGGAAGTGTTGAACATCTCTGATAGAGATTCGGGAAAAGAATGGATATTAGATTCAGGATGTTCCTTCCACATGTGTCCATTGAAAAACTAGTTTGAGTCCTTTACATGCTTAGAAGGAGGTCATGTTATCCTAGGAAACAGTAAGTCATGTAAAATACAAGGTATTGGGACTGTGAGACTTCTAATGCATGATGGGATTGAAAGAGTGCTAAAAGATGTGAGGTACATACCTGAGCTGAAGAGAAACTTGATTTCTCTTGGTAGCTTAGATAAGACATGGTACACGTTTAAGTCTGAAAGAGGTAGCCTAAGAGTTTGTAGAGGTTCACTAGTAGTGATAAAAGAGGTGCTAAAAAATGGGTTGTACACCTTGGTAGGAAAGACAGTGATTGGTGAGGCTTCACCTATTAATCACAGGGTAGAAAATTAGGTTTCCTTATAGCATAAGAGGCTAGGACATGTTAGCCAGTAGGACCTAAAGGAGTTGGAGAAACAGAGGCTCTTTGGAGATAGGAAACTTGAGGAATTGTCATTCTGTGAGGAGTGTGTCATGGGTAAGTCTACTAGGGTTAGTTTTAAGAAGTCTACTCACACCACGAAACAGACTCTTGATTACATACATTCAGACTTGTGGGGCCTGCTACGGTTAGTTCTTATGGTGGTTCTAGGTATTTTCTGTCAATTATAGATGACTTTTCTAGGAAAGTATGGGTTTATATTCTAAACCATAAAAGTGATACTTTTGAAAAGTTTAAAGAATGGAAAACCTTAGTTGAAAATCAAGTTGGTAGAAAAGTTAAAACACTGAGAACAGACAATGGATTAGAATACTTGTCAAATGAATTTTCTGAATTTTGTAAAGCTGAGGGCATCGCTAGACATAGGACTATTAAGGATACTCTCCAACAAAATGGATTAACTGAAAGGATGAATAGGACTATTTTGGAATGGGTAAGATGCATGTTAGCCACTTCAGGTTTGCCCAAGACCTTTTGGGCAGAGGTGGTGACCACTGCTGTATACCTTATTAATAGGTGTCCTTCCACAGCTCTAAATTTTAAAACCCCTCAAGAAATTTGGTTGAGTAAGCCTGCTGATTATCAAGGTTTAAAAGTTTTTGGGTGCGTAGCCTATGCCCACATTAGAACTGATAAATTAGAGACTAGAGCTATTAAATGCATTTTTGTGGGATACCCAAAGGGGGTTAAAGGCTATAAGCTCTAGGTTGTAGAACCTGGAAAACAAAAATGTATCATTAGCAAGGATGTAGTTTTCAATAAAACTAAAATAGGGGGAAAATAAGAAAATTCAGATGAAAGTGTTAGGCACTCTGATACTAGTGACCTGTAGCTTGAGGTGGAGCAACCCTCCACTTCTCATAGCCATTTAGAAACAGATGCTATAGATTTTGAGGAGCAAAACTCAGAAACGGAAACCTCTGAATTAAGTAAAACTTACCTTCTAGCACAGGATAGGGAGAGGAGGGTCATAAGACCTCCTCAAAGGTATGGGGAAGCTGATATGACAGCTTTTGCTCTTTCTGTTGCTGAAACAGAAATTGAGGTGGAGCTTAGGACTTTTAGAGAGGTCATGGATAGTAAAGAGGCTGAAAAATGGATTCTTGCAATGCAAGAAGAAATGGAGTCTCTAAACAAGAATGAGACATAGGTGATGGTACCTACACTGGAAAAACAGAAACTCATAGAATCCAAGTGGATCTTTAAGAGGAAAGAGGGAATCCTTGGAGTTGAACCACCTAGGTATAAAGATAGGTTAGTGGCCAAGGGATTTACACAAAGGGGAGGGGTAGACTATAATGAAATATTTTCCCCTGTTGTGAGGCATAGTTCAATTAGAATTCTATTATCTTTTTTTGCTGTACATGACTTGCATTTGGAACAACTTGATGTTAAAACTGCTTTCTTGCATGGTACTTTAGAAGAAACAGTTTATATGCAACCTCCCAAGGGCTTTGATACGGAAATGAATAAAAATCATGTATGTTTATTAAAGAAATCTTTATATGGGTTGAAACAATCACCTAGACAATGGTATAAACGATTTGATTCTTACATGATTCAAAATGATTTCTGTAAAAGCAATTATGATGGCTGTGTTTATTTTAAATCATGTGATAAATGTCATATATATATTTGCTATTATATGTTGATGACATGTTGGTTGCTTGTGGAGACATGGATATGTTAAATCAAGTTAAGTGCATGCTTAAATCTAAATTTGAAATGAAAGACTTAGGACCTGTTAAAAGAATACTTGGTATGGAAATAACTAGAGAAAGGAATAAAAAAGCTTCTCTAGTTGTCTCAAAAGTCTTATATTTCAAAGGTATTAAAAAGATTTGGAATGAGTCATGTTAAATCTACTCCTATTCCTGTTGTACAACATGTTAAATTGTCTAGAAAATAGTGTCCTAAAACTGAAAATGAGTAACTATTTATGAATAGAATACCTTATGCTAGTATGGTTGGTAGTGTAATGTATGCTATGGTATGTTCTAGACCTAATCTATCTTATGCTGTAAGTCAAGTGAGTAGATTTATGAGCAAACTTGGAAAACCACATTGGCATGCTTTGAAACAAATTTTTCAATACTTGTCTGGAACAAAATAGCAAGGATTAATATTTGGAGAAAGGGATATCCATTGTGAAATAGGGTTAAAAGGATATGTAGATTCTGACTAAGATGGAAATCTAGATACCAGGAAGTCTTTGTCTGGTATGGTCTTTTCTTTTTTAGGTAGTGCTATTAGTTGGAAATCTCACATGTAGTCGGTGGTAGCCTTGTCTACCACGGAGGCTGAATATATTGCCATGAATGAAGCCTTTAAGGAGGCTATATGGATAAAAGGACTATGCCTAGAGTTAGGAATGTATAGTGGAACCGTTACAATTTATTGTGATAATCAAAACACTATTCATTTGGTTGGGAATCATGTTTATCATGATAGGTCCAAACATATAGATGTTAGGCTGCATTTTGTAAGAGATATTATTTTTAGTGGAGAAATAGAAGTAAGAAAAATTCCAACAGAGGATAATCCTTTGGATATGATGACTAATGCAATACCTAAATCCAAGTTTGAACATTGTTCGAACTTGGTTAACCTTGGAAGTTTCTAGTGTCTGTTTTGCAGGAATCGCAATAGGAGATGCTAAGGAGGTGCAAGTGTTACAAGCTTGCCAAGGTGGAGAATTGTTGGAGTGTCAAGCTTGCTTGAAGGAAATCCAAGCCGTCCTTTTATTGAGAGATCCAATGGCTGATGTTATTGTTAACCTTATTGGTCATGCCCGGTTTTGATTATGACAAGTACTCATTGTATCTAATGAGTGTTTGAGTTTTTGTGCAGGAACTAAGACTGTTAAGATCAAGATGTGCACAAAGCAAGCAAAGCCTAAAGACTAATTTATAATTCAACATTGTAATATATTTAATTGGTCTGTAATAGTAAGTAGGTATTTGGTTTGTAATAAGCTCACACACATCACATGTATGATTTACTATGTAAGCTTAAACAAACCATGAATGAGAAAGGACCTTAGAAAGACCATAGGGTGTACCCTTCAGTCGACCGACACCGGACTTTTTCGGTGTCTTCAAATTGGATCCCAAATGACCCTAGGACACACAAATTTGCATATATGTTTGTTAGGCACTAGAATAGGGTTTGATTGTGTCAAGACGGGACCAAAATGCACACTTGGTATACTTTCGATTGACCAACCAAATCAGTTCATTTTTGGCCTGGTCGACCGAACTAGACCTGGGTCAATTGTTGAACCAAGGTCCCGGTCGACCGAACCAACTCAGTTCAAAAAGCCTTGGTCGACCGAAACCCTCCATAGTCAACTTTTGACCATGTTGTCGACCGACAACTTTTGTTCTCCAACTAACTAGTCGAACGGAGGGTCCTCGGGAGAAATCCCAGCGGTCTGGTCGACCGAACCAGCCAGTTCAAAAAGGTCTGGTCTACCGAACCTCGAAGAAATGAAAAATTGCCTTTGGAAAAGGCTTTTCGGTCGACCGACCACTTAGTTTAGAATTCCCCTGGTCGACCGAACCATATAAGTCCTGGTCGACCGAAACATTTCTGGTCGACCGAACCTCTCGGGTTGTCCTGATTTTTTACCACAGTTAATATTTTTAAACAGGGTTAAAATGCTTTAAACGTCATTAAACTTCCCTAAGAATACCCAATAGGTCCCCAACGGTCATATTTTCTCCCATGCCTATATATATGAGATCATTTGAGAAAATTAGCATAGATTAACCACTTTGATTAGGAAAAACTCTCTGAAAATTCCAAATCCTATACTACTCATTTTCTTACTCAAATCACTCATACTTGCCTTCTATTATTGCCTGCATCATTTGTAAGTTGATTGAGTGTTTTGTTTAAATAGGTTTGCTCTCCTTGTGTTACTTGTTTGACACGATTTTCTTGAGAGCCAAACCTAAGGATTCTTAGGGGGCTTTTTCTAATAAGCCTATCCTAAGAAGACTTTGTTTGATCTTCTAAGCTTGCACCTTCATTACAAGATCTTGAGAAGATTGTATTTTTTTTTTTGTTGCAAAAACTTTTCAAACACTTCCAAATATCTATTGCGCTTTTATCTTGTAAAATATTTGAAGAGATATTTTTTTGTATGATAGTGATCTTTGTTGCAATATTCTTTCACTCATATATTACTTGCTGAAATACAAAGATTACACATCTTTTGCAAACCAAGCATATACATCATTTGATACTTACATGCTTGAGACATCCTGCTGATTGAAATACTTAAGACTTGACATCTTTGTGTGAACTTATTTGCTGAATATCTTGTGATATAAATATTCCTTGTTTGTCACTCTCACGTACGCATTATACTGATAGAAAATATCTTTAAGAGTTGAACTGTTTATACCACATTGAGCTTACATATTGAATCATATTGGGTACATATCTGCTTTACACGAAAGCACAATCATTGTACCATCTGATTATATACACATTTGTTGTATATTCCAAGCACAGACCTAAAGAGGGAGACTAGCCCTAGAATAGTCCCGAATTGGCTTAAACCCAGTTAGGAAAGTTAGGTGCGTCGTCCTGTTAAGGCATATAGGTTGAGGTCAGCCCCACTAATTGACCTGGTTTAGGTTGAGGTCAGCCCTGTGTTAATTTGACCTGGTTGTAAACGGTGCCGCTCCACCCTTAAGTGAGCTGCTTGCGAGTTAGAGGCGGGGATTGGCCGAACCCCGATAACATATCGTGTGTTTGTTTATATTTTCGCACTTTATATTTACCGCACATGTATGTTATTATATGAATGATGCGTATGACTTAATTTCCACATTATATTTATTTACGCATTTGGAAATTGTATAGACTGACCCTAGGTTGTGTATATGGTGTTGTTGGATAGATTAACCTAGGAGAAAAAGTTTTAAATTCCAATTCACCCCCCCTCTTGGGAATACACCTTTTCTAACAGTTATTTCTTTTACTATGAGGGGCAGTGATGTAATTTACATGAAATGAATTGTAAAGAGATAAGGAAAACACAGCAGGGGGCGGGAGAAATTTTTTCACTTTCTGTTTTGGAGCTTCAACAGCGCAAGGGGGTCTTCTCTTTTTTCCAGCCACGAGTCTTCAATAGAGGGCTTTTAGCGGCCGCGAGAGAGAGCATATGCAGCGAGTTCCTTTAGCTGCACGGGAGAGTGAAGCCGCACGAGAGAAGGAGACGGCAGCGGAGGTTCGGCATTGGGGGGATCTCCAACCTCCAGCGGAGGTTCGCGCAAGGGTAAGGTAAGGTAAAAGCTCAGATTTAGTTTCTTGGGGAGGGTTTCTTTTAGGGAAATCAGGGAGAAATATAGGGAGAAACCTAGGGTTCTTCGCAGGTGCGAAGGGGGAATTTCTTGGATTATTCTTGGGCTTATTTCCAGAGAAGATCGGTAAGACAAGAAAGGGTAAATTTGTGTGTACTTGTATTTATTTCCACGGATTTAATATAGTGTCTCTGGAGGTGAGTTTCTGCCGTGGATGTAGGCCAATTTTTGGGCCGAACCATGTAAATGTGTTCTTTTGATTGTGTGATTGGCATGTTTATATTTTGCTGAATTTATTGAGGCTTTACTGAATATTGGATTGGTGAACATATATTTTTCTTGATCAGGCTTAGCACACACACACACACGCGTCAAAATAAATAGGTTGAAGTACCCCTAGGGTGTGGTTCAGGTGGTAGTGCGGACTGCGGGAGTGCCTCTCATGAGATCAGGTGTTCAAACCCTCCCGAACTCGTTTCCGTCCCTGGACTCCTGAATTTACTCTCCCTTTGGAGTTGTGGGGTCAACTTCAAGGGGCGCAGGATTAGTCACATGGACCGTAAAACGGATGCGTGGATACCCGGTGCGTAATCCAAAAAAAAAAAAAAAAAAACAGGTTTAAGTATAGGTGTGATTCTGGTTGATGCTTAGACAAAATCAGATTGTTATTGTGGTTTGTTTGGAATTAATTAAAATCTAAAAATAAAATTAGCAATCAACTGAATTACACACAACAAATTTGATGGAATATATAGTCAAACTCCGATAAAATTTTTAGAAGGCATCACGATAATAAAAATAAATAAATCCCAAGCTATTATTTACGTGATGATTACTCATTCAATGAATAATGTCGCTTCAATATTCGTATGATTATGCGTGACAACATTGAACAAACAATGGACAAAATTTATGAAATATTAAAATGTAAATGGGTTGCCCTAGTTGTTGCAATTCCGCAGCCAGCAGTTGCAGCAGCCGCGGAAGCAAGGCCGGAACAAACAAAGAAATTGAACATTAATTAGACGCTGAGAATTAAGTGAAAAGTTGAGGAAAGCCAGCTTGTGTAATGTTGACGCTAACTTTTTTAATAATATTTGTTTTTATGCGTAATATCTCTATTTCTTCCTGCTTAATTGGTTGGTTAGAAAAATAGACCAATCTGGTAATCACCCACTAGCCTATATATATATTTTCCTAGAGAGAGAGAGAGAGAGAGAGAGGCAACCCAATTAATTAATTCTGTAATGGAAGCAATACCCAAAATGTCTAACCAGCTAATTAACATCTGAAAAGAGGGAATTAACCAGAGGAGAGAAAAACATCCTTCTCATGGTCAAAGTTCGTGTGAGTTAACAAAGCCAATTAACTTCCACAAAAGCAAAAGTGCATGCATGGGCTGCTCTAAGAGAGAGAGAGAGAGAGAGAGAGAGAGAGAGAGTACACGCAAACCCATAAATTCTGCAGTGAAAGCAACTAAAATGCAAATCCAAGTCAAGTTGAAACACACGAGAGGATCAAATAAACCAGAAAAAAGTGGAACGTGGAGGTGGGTCAAATTAAGTTTGTCTTGAGTTCCATGCATGCATGTTGCCAAAAGTAATTTAACGTGCGGAGGGGCGCAAAGGTCATCCCCCGGCTGCTATGAAACATTGAAAATATAAATTCACCGCCACCCATTCTCCAAACAATCTTTAAATTTTATATACATAGTTACAACGAAAGCTGCTGTCGTGATGTACAGGTGGGTGATGATTTTGTTTAAGAAGAGCGGAAAAAGAAGATAAGGGGAAATTTATTTTTTATTTATTTTTCTCTGCATTAAATATGACTAATAATGAAAAGTTATTCTAATATGATTTATTTTTTTTTTTAAAATCAGAAATTTATAATGTGTAAAATTAAAATTTTATTCATTACTTTTTTTTGATAATCAAACGTGAAAAAAGTGAATCGCTTCGCATATCTAAATAGGACAAAAAGAGAAAAAAGAAAGAAAAAATAAATTAGAAATGAATAGATAATAAATTTTCTCTTCTAAAGATTTCATTTTATTTTATTTCTTCCATTAAATAAAAAAAAAAAAAAAGGCTATGCAATACATGGCATGTCAATAATTTTAATATAGAAAATAAATTTATTAAAAAGTATTAATTGTAATTTAAATTAATTTATTTTTTAATACAAAATGATATTCTTCCTAAATTTAGATAGTTGTATCTGCTTTTGACTATTTTATCTTTTTGGTTAAGCAATAAAAACCGTTCAATCTTTTTCTAACTTCAAAAAAAAAAAGTCAATCCTTGGACAGCTAATGAAAAAGTAATGAGGCAATTGTATTTATTTCCCCTTATACTCTTCACTTAGTATAATCCCCGATTTTTATTTACTTAATTAGTTCAATTTTCTTTTTCATGAGTTATAATATTTAGTAAAATTAACAATAACAAATGTTTAGAAAGGTATCTATGGGAATATATATTCTCCAAGATTTCAGGTGCGATAATTTTGAGCAATTAAAAAAAAATGCACTTAAAGAAACCATAGAATGCTTATATTTACAGTTTTTCTAGAGAGAAATTATTTAGCTACACAATAAATAATGAAATGGAGAGACATAAAATCAAATTTATCCCTTATTTTACTATACTTTCCATTCAAATGTTCATTCTAACTCCTTTCCTACTTTTAATTTCATCCCAAACAGGGCAAGTACTGAATGTGAATTCTGGGATCTGCATTTCCCAAGAAAACTACAAGTAATCAGAGGGGCTTAAGAAAGCATTAGGCTTTTGATTAGTAAAACATGAACAAGAACAGCACTCCAAATTCTTTGGTTCAATTATTAAGAAAAAGACAGCTTGATTCCTGCAGGTCCAATCCCCCACACCATGAGCCTGACAGGAGCTCCTGCACAAACAGCACTGTCTCACCTGACACCACTGTCAACTGCAACCAGACAGAGACAGAGAGAGATGGCAGGTGAAGCCTGAATTTCTAACAAACATTTATGTTTTAACAAATCAAAATTGCATTAAAAGCAAAAACTTGGGAAAAAAGAGAGGGAAAATCACAGCAAAGATCAGATGAGGAGAACCCACCAAAAGAGTGAATTCACAGTTATTCACAGATTACTGTTCACACAATAAAAAAATTATATTAAAATTCCCAACTACATGCCATGAAATGGAAAAATTACAAGGAAATGAAACCTGCTGCAATGGACAATGTATTAGGACAAAAAATGAAAGAACATGAGCAGATGAAGGATCCTTTCTTGACGAGGGAATGGAATGAGCCCCAAGAATGAAACAAACAATAAAAGTACCAGATTAAGCAATCTAAAAACAAAGCAAGGGTGAATTTGTTTGGTGGTGGTAATTTAGTCAGCAATAGGAGGTGCGGTCGAATCTACCGAGTAAGTCTGCCTGGAAGACCCATCATCCATGTCGTTAACCACATCACGTTGTGGGTCTTCCTCTTTCCGTAAGCCAGATTGACAGAGCTCCTCAATTCGCCTAGTCACCTCGGCCATTGAAGGGCGATTGTCCGGGTACTGGGCTGTGCAATCCACGGCAAGCTGTAAGAGCTGAACCATCTCCTCCTCGACATTCTGGTACCTGAGAAGCTCGAGATCAAAAACCTCAGAAGTCCACTCTTCCCGAACAACAGACTGCACCCATCTCGGGAGGTCTACCCCTTCCTCGTTCAAGAGAGAATGGGTGGGAGCCTTTCCTGTGAGCAACTCCAAGAGCAATACGCCAAAACTGTAGACATCTGCTTTTTGGGAAATTTTGCGATTATCTGTCACCTCTGGTGCGCGATACCCCGAAACACGATTGGGAGCTGAGGCAGAGCCCGCAACATGAGCAAGGCCAAAATCAGAGACGCAGGCTCCGTATGAATTTGTGAGGAGGATATTTGATGACTTGATGTTGCCATGGGAGGTTGTGGGGCTTCGAGAGTGGAGGTAAGTAATCCCTCGAGCAGCTCCAAGAGCAATGGCAGACCTTGTTTCCCAATTTAATGGAGTTCTACCAGCCCCTCTATTCCCTGTATTTAAAATATAAAGAAATGAAAATTTAAGATTGTCAGGGCAACCAGTTCCATTTCTTCTTCCCAATGCATCTCAAGTGTCAACATGAGTACACAAGAACGGAGCAGGGAATGTTGATAGTCAGAAGATTGATAAAAGAATCTAAAGGAATTTTTTCAACAAATGAATATATATATATATATATATATATATATATATATATATATAAATTGGATATAAGTTTGAATGCTCAATTTACAAATTAATGTGAATACAAAGCTAATGCAATGTTAAATAAAGCATTCAACACCATAATTCTAGGTAGTGTGCTTTCGAATTCTCTCACAAAGTTCAAAATGGAACAACAAATTCTAGGTAGTGTGCTTTCAATCATCAATACATGATAAATAGGATTTCAAGCAAAAGAATAGTCAACTTCATCTCCTGAACAATAATAATATGTACTGCCAAAAAAACTCATTACATTGGTATTGAGTTCAGAATTTTTTTTTCTTTTTAAAAACTCTGTTCACAAGTTATGAATTTCATCCCAATCTCAACAGTTTGCAGAACAAAACTGGGACTTCATGGCTGCACATTTCTGCAGGCACCTTGTCAGAATCCAAAATTTTGCCCAAAACCAACAGCAACAGATTAATTAGGGGGGCAAGCGCCCCAGTTTTTTTTATCTTTTAATCTATCCTCATTTAAATCTTAAAGCAATTTGGCTATCCAAAACAGAAAAATTGAAGGAACTTTGCAGCTAGGATTTTTCTGGTTGACTAAGATGAGGCAACATTTTGCAATTTGCTATTGTATTTGTGAGCAAGGGTTCTAGGCCTCAAATTTAGATTGGTATGGATGTGGACAAACCTCAACAGAATTTTGCATTGTGTTTTGTCCAAATCAACACAAATTCGAATGCAAGTTTGGGAACTTGGAACTCTAAGCTCCCAACACGAGTGTGTGTGGGTGTATAATAAACTTGAGGCAGTTAAAAGCAAAGTCACAATATGGGGAAAATGCTAAAATGACAGAAAATATCAGTAATTTGCTATCAGACCAAGATCAATACTCATCCTGCATAATAAGAAAATTCACCTGAACCTTGTAGCTTTTAGAATAAACAAATGAAATTAGACACAAAAAATTGAATTAAGCAGCAACTATAATCAATTATTTCTTGTTCAAGCAAAATTCTTCACTGTTTGCTATTGAATTTCACCACATCAATTGTGAACAGATGAAAATATAGTGCACATGCAAACCAATGCATGTAAGCAATCCGAAAAGCAGAATTTACAACGATCAGCAAAGTTAGAACACACACTAGATCTTCCAAAAAAAAAAAAAAAATCAGAGAGACTAATTTCATGAAAAAAGAAGGCCCACAAATCCGCAATAAGAAGTATAACCAACAGAGAGAAAAACCAATTAACCAAACCAAAAAAAGATAGAACAAGATGGAGGCATAATGAGCGCACTACCAAGACAATGGCAAAAGACAAAACAACAATCATAACCACAAACCCAAATGCAAAACACAATTCATATTGCAAAATGGAAAGTTGCTCACCATGCAGAAGTGCAGATAGGCTTCCCATTTGCATGTAATCATAAACAAGAAGCTTCTCATCCGTGCTGTAATAATAAGCCCTGAGTGGAACCAAATTCTCATGATCCATGGTTCCCACAACCTCCATCTTCTCATTGAACTCTTTCTCTGAATTTATCACATCTTTTAATCTCTTCACAGCCACAGTAATGCCCATTTCTAGAGCAGCCTTATAAGCTGTTCCAAAAGTCCCTTTCCCCAAAACCTCCGCAGAAGCCCTCAGCAAATCCTCCAGATCAAACGGCTTGTGTGCATTCCCAAAGAACACCAAACTGTTCGCGCCACTGCTCTTACTCATTCCCCCTCTCCCACTCGCCGCCATCACTGCGCTACTGTAACCACTGCTCAAGCTATCTCCTCCGACGGATTTCTCGCCGGGAAGTTCCACCTCGACGGGAGGCTTCACCGGCGCAATATCTGTAGACCTTGTTTTCGCACTAGTCTTTCTCTTACACAACAAAATCACAATTGCAAGAATTAAGAGAAGACCCAAAACAGAGCCAACCACAATACCCGCAATGGCTCCGCCGGACAATTTCTTTCCGCCATTATCAGACCCATTATTAGAGCAAGCCAAAAGGGGTCCACCGCATAGTGAATTGCCGGCGAACGAGGTCGCCGGAAACCGCGCGAGGCTCGAAGGAATCGAACCATTGAGCTGATTGGACGAAACGTTGAACTGAACAAGACCCGACAACTTCAGGTCCGGAATTGCTCCAGTTAGCTGGTTATTCTCCAAGTACAGAGTAGCCAACCGAGTCAGATTGCTGAGCCCAAGAGGGATCTCCCCGGAAAACTTGTTTCCGGCGAGGTTCAGGCGAACAAGGTTGGGAAGAACGAAAAAGGTCGCAGGAATCTCGCCGGGAAACAAGTTACCCTGCAAGTAGATGTTGCGGAGGTCAGTGCAGGAAGCAATATCCGCCGGAATCCGACCCGACAAAGCGTTGTACCGGAGGCTGACAGTGTGGAGGCGCGTCAAATTCCGGAAGACGCCATCGGGGAGCTGGCCGGAGAGACCCATTCCGGGGAGGCGGAGCTCGGTAACTCGGTCTCGTTCACACACTACGCCGGGCCACGGGCAGGGCGTTGGCTCGGAGAGATTCCAGAGCAGAGAACGGCCGCCGACGGCCGAGCGGAGCGCCAGAAGAGCCGCTCTATCGGCTGCCAGATCTGTCTTCCCCACCGGCAGCAGAGACATAAGGAAACAAAACAGGGTGAAAATCAGATTAGTTTCCATTCCGGATGGCTTTTGAAAAAACACTTGTGCTGCTGGTTGGGTATGGCAGGACTGCAGCGTGGTTTTTCAATGGGGCTTTTTTTGGGTCCCTGTTTGATTCCTCATCGACCGGAGAAACAGAGCAGAGAAAACTAGAGAGAGAAATAAGAAATGAGAAATCAAAGATGTGAGAGAGAGAGACTTTTTGGTGTGCGCAATGCGCATGTTAAAGCCTAGTGTCAGGGTCGTAGGATAGAGGTACTTTAGTAGGGGGAGCGTTACGGTACGCTTCATGTGTGAATGGACGCAATGTAGTCGCGACGTCTGTCCAATGAAGGGTATAATTGTAATTTTAGGTTAATTAGTAATTAAGGATGGGAGTGCGGAAATTACTTGGAGGACCTCAGAAATTCCGAAGTGGCTGGGTTGATATCGCCATTTGCCGTGTAGGAGAAGGGCAAGCTGGATTTTTGAATTAAAAAAAATAAATAAAGGAATGATTTGGCTGGGCAATTGAGTATTTGTATTCTTATTTTTCGGTTGGAAAGTAGGAATTCTGACTCGGATGCCTAATTTTTTAATTGAGAGAGAGAGGCTCTCAGTAATTAATGCTATGAGGCGTATTTTGATTGCCCTTATATTTTCATTGTTTGGTAAGTGAAAGAAAATTAATTTTTAAAATTTATTAAAAAAATTTCTTAATCCAATTTATTATAAAAGCAATTAATGATATATTATTTTATTAAAATATGTAATGCTTTTTTTAAATGCAAGAAAAATTATATTTAATAAAAAATATATAATAGCATTAAAATTATTAAATAAAAATATATCCCAAAATAAAATAAGTATATTCCCCTAATATCTTTCAAAATTATGTGAAGTGTCTGACTTCTAAAAATAAACATAGACATACAAATATTCCAAATAATAAATTTTAAATTTACTTGAAAGTTAGAAAACTCTTTAATTAATCAGTAAGTAAAAATAATAATAATCATTTTGAAAAGTTTAGAATAAGTTATATTGAGATTTTATGCAAAATAATATATATATATATATATATGTACAAATATAAATGGGGCATTTCATAAAATTTTTTATTTATATTGAAATTTAAATATTAAAATCTAATACTTTGCATAATTTTTATTAGCACATATTTATTATTATATGGAAAGAGAGAGTTATGCATCATGTAAGAAACATTAGAAAAATGTTTAGCAATAAAAATTAATTTATTTTTATTCTTTATTTTGAAAGTTATAAAAATATCATCTTAATTTTTAATCTTCTAATATCTTCGTGCAAAACATAGAAAATAATGAAGAAAAAAAATGGTTTCAAAGTTTCGTATTTAAAATAATTTGCTATTTCCTAATTTTAAAATTCTAAACTTAAAAAATCTACATTTAAACGGTTGTTATGTGTTGCTCAATTTTTCAATTGACATAAGTTAGACAACAATCAATCATAATAACTAAAAATAATGTTTAAACTCTTATTTTCTTTCATGTTCAAAGTCTGTATTGGCCTCAACCAACATTAATTTGGTCACTGAAAAAGTGACATCATGAAACAAAAAAATTAGTCTAAGGGCTTTACAATAACTTTATTAAAAATACTTTTAGGTGAAAGCTGCGATAAAAAAAGTAAATTTTTTAAGTGTCTTAAAAACTATGGATTTTAACACCAATTTAGAAGATTGAATGATATTCAACAATCAAATCCTTGATTTTAGGAGTATAGTAAGGTCATCGTGTCATATGTTACGTAACTTTTATACAGCTGGCCACAATTGATGAAGAGAATCTACCTTGCTAAAATGTTGTCATTTAGGATTTAAAGCCAAATGACTTGTCAAAATATGCCAAGGTTAACACAAGTTGTTATACTCGTAAATTGTCTTGCCACAACTCTATTTTGACTCATTGAATATATTGCTAGAAAATTTTATTTTATTATATTGAGTGCAATGACTCATAAGGACTCAAATAATAGTATAACAAAAAGAAAATTAGAAAAAAAAAAAATCCAATAGAATGTAACATTGAAACCAATCCTGGAGATTTTTTTTGTACAATCTTTGTAGCTGTTGACCCCGTGGGTCATATCTTGATTTTGATAATGACAAATACTCAGGTATTTGATGGCTTTCAAGCGTATGTGCAGGTTTATTGTAACGACCCGAATAATAATAGTATTTAAATAATAGAGAGGGAAGAAAATGGAAACGGTAACAGAAAGAGGCAGCAGACTTCGACTCAAAAGAATTTAGTAGGTCCTCGTCGACGAACACAGGGGATTCATCGACGAGGGTACAAGAAGGCCTCGTCGATGAAGACAAGTTTCATCGACAAGAATATACCGAGAGTGGATTTTTGGAAGTCTGAAATTCGTCGACGAGGGTGCCGGTTCGTCGACAAACTTTCTATAGAACTCGTTGACGAGGTGACGTGGCTCGTCAACGAAGGGCGCAGTATAAATAGTGTTAAACTCTTTTTTTTTTTTTTTGTGCAGGAAATTCACCGAAACCTCTCTTCTCTCTCCTCTACGATCCTTCCTTCTTCTCTCTTCGATTTCGGCCCCGTCAGTTACCAGATTGACGATCTGAGGCCACCACAACGCTCTTGGCATAGTTCTCTTCAAGTCTGTTGGGGCGGATTTTCGGTGGGATCGAGTCGAATTTCTTCCCATAAATAAGGTAAGGCCTTTTAGTCAACAGTCAATTTTTGGCCTTTTGGTAGTTATAGGAAATGATGTAAGCAAAGAAATATTGATATTCTGTTTTGGCGAATGTTGTTTTTAGAGTGTCGAGTAGGAAGCCCCGCGAGGGTAGGACCGGTATACGATAAGGGTTTTTTAATAGTTAGGTAAGGGAAATATGCTATATTAGACAGTTTTAGAATGATTTTTAGTAATGAAATATATATTTTTACCATGTTATTATTCACAGCAAAAGTTATACAGTTTAGTAATTATGAATAATATATTTTAAATTACTATGTGGCTTGAAAATATAAATATAGTACAGAAACATGTTTTATAGTATTTTTTAGAGTTATGTTTTACAGAATATACAGACAATGGATATGTTTTATAGTAATTACAGAATACCATGATTATACAGTTTACAGTACCATGACATACATTTTTACAGTTCATTTCAAAAATACAGTTTATACAGATACAGTTTATCACATCATCATGGTTAATACAAACATTACAGAATCATGGTAAAACAGATAGATTGTATATAGTAATGTATTATATAGTATCAAACCATGTTCGACCATTACAGTTTATAGAGCACAGTAACATAGCTACATATAGTATAGAGTGCAACCACCTATTTTATTAATATGTGGTATATAAGTTGATCGTATCGAGTCCACGAGTGGACAGACTCCCTATTAGATATGGGTTGAGGAGGGCTTATCAGACTGATGGAGTATAGTGGTTTATCCTGGTTGGCTAGCCAGGATAGATCCTACCTATGAGCTGCACAACCCTATCATAAGGGGTTAAATCATGACATATAGTTATCTACAGGGAAGTTTTCAGTTATTATTATGTATATACAGATTTACAGAAAAAGAGAATATACTTATACACATTAGAAGTATTTTGAGTAGAAACCTAAAGTACAGATATATTAAGCAACATGGAAAAGATGGTGGTTTATATTACTTGTATTGTATTTATAGATTCAGTTATACATGATTATATAGTAACAGATTTTCATAGTATTGTAACTCATTTTCCAAACACTAGCAATAGCATATTTCGTCTTACTAAATGCCGTCTCATCCCATTACTTTAACATTTTTCAGGTGATCTAGGTTGGCGAGCAGATCAGGCTCGCAGATAGAGGGGCTTCAGTATTGCTCTGTTAGTAGAGTGAGTATTTTTGGGAGTATTCATGTATAGCCCTAGCCCAGTTGAGGGTATTTTGGGGAAACAATCATATATGTATATTTTAGGGGACATTTTAGCACTCTGGTATTGTATATTTTCTTGATGATGCTTATATAGATTCCACTTCTCGCTGCTTAGGTTGATGGATTGGTTTGATCTAGTAGGTATCATAGCATTATAAATTTTTCTGTATATATATATAAACCCCAGTTAAATAGCAGATTGTTACATTTATATTAACAGATACACTAATGACACATGAAGTAAAACTTGAAGACACTGAAGATCATTTTCATTGTATTTCATTATTATTTAACTCGGGTCTGTAATATTTAAGTAGGAAAGGTTTGTAATATTTGATGCCTATCATGCATCTAGGAACTACAAAGCTTAAAGACCTTAGAACGACTCTAGGTCCTTACACAAAATCATGACCTTAGAACGGTCAACCAATGCCTGATCTTTTCAGTGTCCTAAGGAAGACTTAAACTGACCTTAGGACTCCCTATAATTTATAAAAATATGTTCTATAGTCTTAAACATTAATCATTATATGAATTAGGTTAATATACATAGGGAATATGACCGAAATGCATTAAAAATGCATGTTCGGTCGACCGTACTTCACAAGTACAAATATGTAGGTCGACTGAACCGGTGACTAGGTCAATATTTTGCTCACTGCTCGGTCGATTGAGCCATGCCTAGTTCATTCTACCTAGTCAACCGAACTTCCTTCGAGTCAACCATTTGACCATATGATCGACTAAGGCCAAATCGTAAGCCAACCACATGGTCGATCAAGTTCCCACATGTGTCTGGCTAACAGTCTGGTCGATCGAACTACTTAGTTCAAAACCTCACGATCGACCGAACCACACAAAAAAGAAAAATCGCCTCAGAACCCTGTTGACCGGTCGACTGAACTTTTAGTTCAAATCTTGCCCGATCGAACAAACTTGTATACTCGGTCAACTAAACCTCACCTTCAGTTGACCAGTGCTATCAAGTTGCCATTTTTTTTACCGCGGTTAAATTTTTTTAACAGAATTAATTGTGTTAAAATGGTTTAAAATAATCCTAATAATACCCTATATGTCCCCAATGACTATAATTCTTCTCATTTCTATATATAGCCTTTCATTTGTAAAATTAAGGGGGTGATTACGATTTTAGATTAGCAAAAAATTCTCTAAAAATTTTACTAGCCAAAATCTTCCCTACTTCCATATGCTTCACACTCAAAGCCATATACTCTTCAGTTGATCATTCTATTGCAAAACCTTTTTGAGTGAGAGTATTTTGAGTTGTGTCATATAGTTCCTACGTGCTTATACTCTCATATAAGTGCATTGATTTTTGATTTTAGTGAGAGTAAGCCTAGAGGTGTTCCCAGTTATTTAATTCATATATTCATTTGTGGGAAACCTTCTTAAGCTTGTGAGTCTTTGCATTCTCATTGTAAGACTCAAAAGCTTGTCTTGTGTTGTGAAGAAAAATATTTTTGACAAAGCTTGTTTTTCAAAAATATCTCTTATGCTTGAACTTTTGAAAATCTTGTTTGAGATATTTGATTTTCATATTAAAGGATAGGCTAGGGTTCTTCCCACGGATTTAACTTAATGAATCTTGTTTTAGGAAAACTCTTTAGCTTGAGGATCTTTGCATTGTCATTGCAAAATTCCTTAAGTAATTATTTTTGTGTGCAAAATATTTTACAAGACTTATTTTCAAACAACTCTTGTGTTTGATACAATTTGAGAAAATATTTTTGAGTTCGTTTGAATAATATTGCTAGCATCTTTGAAATACTAATCTGATATTGAGATTTTATATACTTTGCTTTCAAAGATTAGCTTGTTTGAATACTTTTGTGCTTGACTAAGTATAATCATTATATTGAGTGTAGATTGCACATATACACCACTAAGCTTACATTTCTTACATGTTTGGTGTGGATTGATTATTACCTGTGCATATTGTAGTACATATCTGCTTAGTGTGAGAAGCATATTTCTGTGTATGCAAAATTTTATACAAATTTGTTATATTTCAGGCACGAGGCTGAAGAGGGAGACTAGCCCTGTTGAATAGTCTCAAATTAGCTTAGACCCGGTTAGGAAAGCTAGGTGCGCTATCCTGGTAAGGCGTGTTGGTTGAGGTCAACTCCTTGAATTGACCTAATTGTAACATGTGCCGCTCCACCCGTTAAGTGAGCATTAGTGGAATCTTCAGGCTTGCGAGCTAGAGGCGGAGACATAGACAGTATTGGCCGAACCTCGATAACATATCGTGTGTGCACTATTTATATTTCTGCAATTTTTATTTACTACACATGTATGTTTTATTATGAATGATTGGGTTTATTATTGCATAGACAGGCCCTAGGTTACGTAATATTGCTGGTCTAGTTTAACCTAGGAAGTGATTTTTAAATGCCCAATTCACCCCCCCTATTGGGAATACATTAAAGTCAACAATTGGTATCAGAGCCTTGTGGCATTGACTTAAATATTTTTACTAAAGGATCGAGATGGCTCATATTGGTGTATCCTCATTCGGAGAGGGACAGTTACCTATTAGTCCTCCATTATTTTGTGGTGCTGATTACACCACCTGGAAAATTAGAATGACCATATTTTTAAAATTTATGGACTGGAGGGTCTGGATTGTGACTGCTAAAGGAAGATGTGTACAAATAAATAAAAATGATTTTAACATGATTAATGCCATGGATATATTATACCGTGCTTTAGAGTCTAATATTTTTGCTTGAGATTTTGGCATGTATAAGTGCAAAGTGCAAAGGATATTTGGGATGAACTTGAAAGGAAATATGGAGAGACCCAAGAGAAAGTGATCACTCTTCTGGATGCTCCAAGTTCAAATGATTAGGAGGAGGTAAATCATGAGCATGTAGCATTTACAGTCAGTGATGTATATGATTCTCACTCTATCTCTTTTGATGACCCCTGTTGTGAATGCTGCTATATAACATATACTGAATCTAATGGTAAATCAATTGATGATTCCTATGTTGAATGCTATATTGTGTCACATGCTGAATCATCTATTGGACATAATGATAATCCTGTTAATATTGCATGTGATGATTCATCTGTTGATTCCTATAATATATTTTGTGATGAATCTTCAAATGTTTCTTGTGATGATGATGGTATGAATGCATGCAATGATTCATTTATTTTTCAATTTGATAAATCCTATGATGAATCATTTGATGAGATGCCTTCATATGGAAAACTAGAAAAGACTTCATTTAAAATGCATAGAATTCTAGTTGAGATATCAAAGAAGAAAACATTTTTGAAAAATGAAAATGAAAAGGTGGCAAAGCACTTAAACGGTTTGGAAGAATATCAAGCCACTCTAGAAAGGAGAAAAATTGAGAAGGTTTTCAAATTCATTTGCTTAGAAAGAAAAATTAAAAGTTATTCTAAAATGTTTTTCAAATCCTCAAGTGAGAAAGATAACCTAAACAACCCCTTCGGACTTAAAAAGAAAAATTCAAAAAGGATTCAGGTTGTTTGCATAAAACCAATAGTTTAGCCTCACTGAAGAAAAATAGAATAAATAAGCACAATCTTTTATGTACATTCAATACCTGCTTATTTTGCAAAACTATGTGGCACGTATGGTTTAATTGCTTGTTTAGACATGTCAAAGGCTTAGAAAAGGAAATGAAATGGATAATCAGCAAAGCAAACCCCGTAGGACTTAAGGAAAAATGGATTCAAATTGAAATTATCTTCTAGTTAATTCTTCCTTAGTTCCTAGGTTTAGGGGTTGTGATCACTGTAGGCTTAGGAAGTGGTTTGTGCTTAAAATGAAAATTCTTAGTATATGTATTCACTATGTACTTTTGCCATACTAAGAATCATAAGATTAGCAAGCTGATTTAAAAATTGGTTAAATTCCACTTCCAAATGGACTAGGCATCTTTGTTAGGTAAATATTTCCAAATGCTTAACCCATGTTTAAATATAATACTTTAAGTTAAGCCACTATTATCCATTGCACAAAATTTAGTGTTAGGGTTCCATCTTATATCATATATCATTATACCCTAAACTTACTTTTGAATATGGAAAGCCTAAATCAAAATCAAGTCATTACTCTAGGCTTAAAACACTATTGATCATAAATGACTAATATATATTGAGTACTTCTTATAGCTATAACCAAATTAGAGACATCCACTAGGGGATTGGTCCCCTTGAGTTTAAATTGTAAATCCTTTGATTTTGGTTTAATCACTCCATAGGAAATCTTTACCCAACCACGATCTTATCAGGTATAGATTCACCCTTTCCTTGGTTTGTATCCTTGTTCCAAATTGTGATAATATCTAAAGGATACTTTCCATTCACCAAAGAGAATTGTTCACAACATTCACATATCCTATATGCTCTTTGCCCAAGCATGGACATGATTACCATCATAGAAATATTTTGAAAAATGTCCTGTCTATCCTAAATACTCTTCTGTACCCATTAGTGATTTAATTTTTCAAAGAGTATTTATTTTTCTTCCCTTCACAAGCTCTTAAATCATTAAGTCATATCCTTTAGAGCTTTATGTACTTAGAGTTGAGTTGAATGGCTATTATGATCGCCTAGGTCTCAATCTATATGAATGTATAAAATTCAAGTAGACCTATACATGTGCAACTTTAAGTCAAAAGCCATTCTAGCTCAAGTCACTCTCACGTATTGAAATATTATAAGAAAAGAGGCTGACATAGGCTTATCACACTTAAATGAATATACGTTGTGACATTTTGTTCAAATTAGCCTAAAGCATTCACGCCAAGATTAAACCATTGAAAATCTTATAACTCTTGGCTAAAGAAATTAGAAATTGAAAAAGGCATTAAATGAGTTAAGTGCATAACTCAAGGGGAGCTTTTACCTTCATATCTATATAAATGAAAATGCTCTCATATTCTTATATCATTCATGTCTCCATGCCTTAATGAATAACCACACTGTACTAAACTCAAATCTATCCTTTGCTCTCTATTCTTTAATGGATAGATTATATTTTATGAATTGTTGATTACTACTAGATTGCATGCTTGTATTGAAAGCCTCCTACATGGCCGATGCAGTTGATATGTAATTGCATGCTCGTAGTGGATAGAGGTTCTTGTGTGCCTTGAACTTAATTATAAATTGCTTAATTGAACCTATCAGGTACATGTTTTATGGGAAAATGTCTTATTTACAAACGGCATGCTGCCGAAATTTTGACAGGAATTTTTCCAAAATAAAACCTTGTGCTAAAGATGATTATGATAAAATTAGTATTAAAACATTTTTGAAAGGATGAGTGAAACCAAATAGATAATTAAATTTTATCCTAACATAATCATCAACCATTTAGAAAGGCTTAGATCCATCCCTATAGGAAGCGCTTAAATGATCCATATGCATCACTTTCATCTACTAAATTATTAAGGATCTTATGAAATCCTTGAAAATTATATCTTGTGCTTGAAGTTATATGATTTGATATGAAATGTTCTTGGGTCATGAACATTATTGCATGCCCTAATATATATTCTCTAATGCATCTATGGTCTATAGGGACAACTATACTAATCAAATGACAAAACATAATTGACAAATACTCAGTATAGTTGATGTTAAAGATTTGGATTGATGGCTTATACTACTAAGCATAATGGAATTAATTTTTGGTTAGTATAAGCAACTGTGTTCATCTAAGCTCATACTCCAATTTATAGGGGGAGTCCTTAAAATTAAATTTCCATCCTTTTAGGCTCTCAAACATGTCTAGCTTAGATATGTTTTAAATATAGTGTGGCATGTGCTTAAATGTGTTTTTCTTATAGCAAATCATAAATTTGAAATATGTTGTTGTTGCCACAGTCACCTGATTTGCTATATGATCTTGTATGAGATTGTTAAATTTTTATGATCATTATGGTTGTGGTTTTCTAGTTATATTTCAGTTTGTGTGCTTAATTAACAAACCAGAAAATGTTGTTTTTTTTTGCATTAAATTAAAGTTTCATTTTTCAGCAAGCACCCTCAGCATTTTTTTTTTTTTTTTTTGCAAATATCAAAGGAGGATATATATTTATTATATAATATCTATTTTTTAAAATTGCATAACTGGTTCGATAATTTCATATGAAAATGCATGCGAACTTATTAGGCTGTTTTTATGCTCAAACCTCCTTTTTGGTATCATATCCCGTGTGCCTTTAACTTAAATCTTCCACGGGTTTTATGATATGTTTCAATTGCAAATGGTTTGTGTATGCTTATGGTCTAACCTTGTTTTCATGTCATTTAAATCATTTAAATGACCAGTTATATTGTTTGTATGCTTAATTGCTGAGGTTATCTTTGTCGTTCTTTTTGCATTGTATGGATATTATATTTCTTGAATGATTGAAAGTTATACCTCTATTTTATGTGTTAAGAATACTGGACTGTTTGAGTAAGTAGTTGTGAATATATTGTCAACATATTACTCAATCAGGTCACTTGTATACAGGTATTTTTGGGAAAAATGTTTTGTTTTCAAATAGCATGCTGTCGAATTTTCTAAAAATCTTTTCCCAAACATATCTTGTATTCAGATGATTATTTGCCTATATACTTAAATGTTTATCTAGACCCTTTTTGTTATTGCCAAAAGGGGGAAAAGTAGGCAAGTATTTGTCATCATAAAAAAAAGGGAGATTATTGACCCTATGGGTCATATCCCGGTTTTGATAATGACAAATACTCAGGTATTTGATGGTTTTCAATTGTATGTGCAGGTTTATATTAGCAGATACACTAATGACACATGAAGTAAAGCTTGAAGACCCTGAAGATCATTTTTGTTGTATTTCATTATTATTTAATTCGAGTCTGTAATATTTAAGTAGGAAAGGTCTGTAATATTTCATGCATATTATGCATGTAGGAATTACAAAGCTCAAAGACCTTAGAACAACTCTAGGTCCCTACACAAAATCATGACCTTAGAACAGTCAACCGATGCCAAATTTTTTAGGTGTCCTTAAGAAGACCTAGACTGACCTTAGGACTCCTTATAATTTATAAAAATATGTCCTATAGTCTTAAACATTAATCATTATATGAGTAAGGTTAATATACATAGGGAATAGGACCGAAATGCATTAAAAATGCATGTTCGGTCGATAGTACTTCAAAAGTACAAATATGTCGATCGACCAAACCAATAATCGAGTCAACAGTTTGATCACTGCCCGGTTGACAGAACTTCCTCTGAGTCAACCATTTGACCATACGGTTGACTGAGCCCAAATCGTAAGCCAACCACCTGGTCGATCGAGTTCCCACGTGTGTCTGGCCAACGGTCTGGTCGACCGAACTACTTAATTCAAAATCTCACGGTTGACCGAACCACACGGAAAAGAAAAATGGCCCTAGAATCCTATTGACTGGTCGACCAAACTTTTAGTTCAAATCTTGCCCGATCGACCGAACTTGTATACTCAATCAATCGAACCTCACCTTCGGTCGACCGGTGCTGTCGAGTTGCCATTTTATTTTTACCACGATTAAATTTTTTTAACAGGATCAATTGTGTTAAAATGGTTTAAAATAATCCTAATAATACCCTATATGTCCCCAATGACTATAATTTTTCTCATTTCTATATATAGCCTTTCATTTGTAAAATTAAAGGGGTGATTACGATTTTAGATTAGCAAAAAATTCTCTAAAAATTTTACTAGCCAAAATCTTCCCTACTTCCATATTCTTCACACTCAAAGCCATATACTCTTCAGTTGATCATTTTATTGCAAAACCTTTTTGAGTAAGAGTATTTTGAGTTGTGCCATATAGTTCCTATGTGCTTATACTCTCATATAAGTGCATTGATTTTTGATTTTAGTGAGAGTAAGCCTAGAGGTGTTCCCAGTGATTTAATTCATAAATTCATTTGTGGGAAACCTTCTTAAGCTTGTGAGTCTTTGCATTCTCATTGTAAGACTCAAAAGCTTGTCTTGTGTTGTGAAGAAAAATAATTTTGACAAAGCTTGTTTTTCAAAAATATATTTTGTGCTTGAGCTTTTGAAAATCTTGTTTGAGATATTTGATTTTCATATTAAAGGATAGGCTAGGGTTCTTCCCACGGATTTAACTTAATAAATCTTGTTCTAGGAAAACTCTTTAGCTTGAGGATCTTTGCATTGTCATTGTAAGATTCCTTAAGTAATTATTTTTGTGTGCAAAATATTTTACAAAGCTTGTTTCCAAACAACTCTTGTGCTTGATACAATTTGAGAAAATATTTTTGAGTTCGTTTGAATAATATTGCTAGCATTTTGAAACCCTAATCTGATATTGAGATTTTATATACTTTGCTTTCAAAGATTAGCTTGCTTGAACACTTTTGTGCTTGACTGAGTATAATCATTATATTGAGTGTAGATTGCACGTATATACCACTGAGCTTACAATTCTTACATGTTTGGTGTGGATTGATTATTACCTGTGCATATTGTAGTACATATCTGCTTAGTGTGAGAATTGTATTTCTGTGTACGCAAAATTTTATACAAATTTGTTGTATTCTAGGCACGGACCTGAAGAGGGAGACTAGCCCTGTTGAATAGTCTCGGATTGGCTTAGACCCGATTAGGAAAGTTAGGTGCGCCATCCTGGTAAGACATGTTGTTTAAGGTTAGCCCCTTAAATTGACCTAATTGTAACCGGTACCGCTCCACCTGTTAAGTGAGCATTAGTAGAATCCTCGGGCTTACGAACTAGGGGTGGGGACGTAGATAGTTTTGGTCGAACCCCGATAACATATCGTGTGTGCACTGTTTATATTTCTGTAATTTATATTTACTGCACATGTATGTTTTATTGTGAATGATTGAGTTTATTATTGCATAGATAGACCCTAGGTTGCGTAATATTGCTGATCTAGTTTAACCTAGGAAGTAATTTTTAAATACCCAATTCATCCCCCTCTTCGGAATACACCAAAATCAACAGTAGCCCTACAAATGTAACATTGAAGCCGACTAACTAGCGACATGGTGCATTTTGTAATGCCCCAACCTGGGTCTAACAGGGAGCACTGCGTCTCTTTTCCTCCACCTAAACCAGACAATAGGGGGCGTGCCTTATCGGACTAATGACTGACCCTACTGACCAAAATGTGCCCTTTTAGTATGTTTTATCCTCACTCACAAACTTCTTGAGAAACTTCCCAGAAGGTGATCCATCCCAAGATTACTCCAAACCAAGCACGCTTAACCATGGAGTTCTTATGGGAAGGCTCCTAAAAAGAAAGGTGCATCTTGTTATTATATGTGTAGTAACATCTAATCCTTTTTAAGTCTTTCTTCCACAGGGTATCACATTCTCCCCCACTTATAGAACGCAACGTCCTTATTGCGAACCCACATTTCCAAACCTAGGTAATGTGAATCTCATCACACTTCCAGCTGGGTAATTGCTATGATACCATTTTATAACTCCCTGACCTGGGTCTGCTAGGGAGCACTACGTCTCTCTTCCTCCACCTGTACCAAACAACAGGGGGCGGGCCTTATTGGACTAATGATTGACTGCACAGACCAACACATGTCCTTTTTAGTGTGTTTTGTTCTCACTCACACACTTCCTGAGAAAACTTTCCAGAAGGTCACCCATCCTAAGATTAGTTCAAGCCAAGCACATTTAACCGTGGAGCTCTTATGGGAAGACTCCTGAAAAGAAAGGTACAATGGGAAGACTAATAATTGACCCCACAGACCAACACATGTCCTTTTTAGTGTGTTTTGTCCTCACTCACACACTTCCTAAGAAAATTTCCCAGAAGGTCACCCATCCTAAGATTAGTTCAAGCCAAGCACATTTAACCGTGGAGCTCTTATGGGAAGACTCCTGAAAAGAAAGGTACAATGGGAAGACTAATAATTGACCCCATAGACCAACACATGTCCTTTTTAGTGTGTTTTGTCCTCACTCACACACTTCCTAAGAAAATTTCCCAGAAGGTCACCCATCCTAAGATTAGTTCAAGCCAAGCACATTTAACCGTGGAGCTCTTATGGGAAGACTCCTGAAAAGAAAGGTACAACTTGTTGATATAGGTAGTAACATCTAATCCTTTTTAAGTTTTTTTTCCATGGGGTATCACATCACACATTCGGATAAAGGTCATGGGTGTAGCCTCATCAAGACGTGAAGGTGCGCTTAATGGTAGGAATGTCACGTAGTCATTGGGCAACACATGTCTACTAATCATCTATGTACAAAATTGTTGGAGAAGTTTTGATGTATGGAAAAATTGGTTGATGAACTTGTTTGATTACATTCGATATACATCTATTGTGCTCTAACCTTGTAGTAAATATATATGCATTTCCAAACGAACTTACATATGCATTTATATACAATATTACAAATGCATTTATAAAATGAACTTACAAATACATTTATAGATGAAGTTACAAATGCATTTACAAATAAGTTTACAACTGTATTTACAGATGCACTACAAACTAATTAACACTTAAGGCATTTTTTAATCAACCTACTAAACTAATGAAATTTAAATTATTTCCTATTTTATTTAAGTTGATTGATATCTTAAATAGATGATTGATTCTTCTTAACAAAGCCTCTTGACGTTTAAAATTGAAATTGAAGAATCAAAGAAGATTTAACAATGACAAGAAGTTCGTACATTTAACTAAAGAATCAACGCTCATTCTATGTACATGGATACTCATGATCATTGAATATTTACTGATGTGTCTAAAGTTGTTGCATAAAGAATCACTTGACCACATCTATAAATAAGAGCATGACTATAAAAACTAAACAAGAATCGAATTAAATGAACTAAAGAAATATCATGCTACCATTATTTTATTTTACTATTTATTTGTAATTCTGATTCTATAGCCTTTAACATTGTATTCTACTTAATATCCTGAGTTCTTAACCAAGACTCTTTAGGCTCACACAGTCTAATATTTAGGTTGTGTGTGAGAGCTAGAAACAACCTTAGAGGCTGGTTTTACTCAGAACGTGTATTGGTCGTGAACTTGGTGGGATTGTAGTGTCTTGAGTGTTGATTTGGGTGTTATCCTAGTGGGACTAGTATGTCCCAAGTGCTACAACATTACGGTTATTGGCCATAGGGCCATGTGAGTTGAGGTTGTGTTGACTTCAGAGGGCTGTCACTACATAAAAAAAAAAAAAGGTTATTAGTGACGATTCAAAACCGTCACTAATAATAAAAAAATCGTCACTAATAGTATTAGTGACGGTTTGAAAAGCATTAGTGACGGTTTGAAATTAGTTGTCATATCTGCGGTTACTAATAATTATTAGTGACAAATATATAAACTGTTACTAAAAGTCTAGTATTAGTGACGACTTTTTGCCGTCACTAAAAGACAAACACCCTCACTATAGAATCAACATTTTCTCATATCGAAACCGTCACTAATGTTACTCTTTTAGTGATGGTCATCAAAACCGTCACTAATATTTAGCCTTTAGTGACGAATTTGAGTCGAGAAAATGTTGGCTCTACAGTGATGGTATTAGTCTTTTAGTGATGGTTTAAAAACCGTCGCTAATACTTCTCCTACAATTAGTAGTGACGGTATTTCAAACCGTGACTAATACTTTAAAATTATTAATTTTTTTTTTGAAAATTTCTGTAAAAACCTGTAATTACATTTTAGCATACATAAAATTAAACCATAATTACTAAAATATTCATTCATTATTCAAAATTCAAATAAAAATTATTCAAAATTCAAATACATATATACAAATACAAAATTGAAATTAAAAAATAAAAAATAAAAAATAATTTTGTTCAGATAACAAGGAGTACAGGAAAAGTCAAAAGCTGCACACACTTGACACGATTGTAGTCCTTGTCATCATTATAGGGTTATGATAGCCGCAAACCCTACAAAAATAATAATTATATAAGAAATTATTATACAATGTTTGAACATATATATGTGTTGGCCTTATAAGGCTTAAAATCTTGTTTTGATGATAACAAATCAGAGGAATTTAACTTATTTGGTTAAGTGATGATGTGACAAGACTAAAGACTAAGAATACAAGGTTCAGTGCTCATAAAGATCATTTAAAGCTTATACTCTAAAGCAAGGTTATCAAATGAAGCTTAAAAGGCATGGATTCAAAGATGATCTAATAAAGCTTGAAGATCATGAGAGCATGAATGAGAACTTGTTAAAGTATATTGAAGCTTGAAGCCAAGATGGAGTCAAAGCAAAAATATCAGGGAAGACTTCAAAGCTTAGAGTCTTAGGCTTTAAGAAATATGATGTAAGTACTTCATGTTTTAAATATCTCATGAAATATGTTGAAAGCTCTTTAGAGGTAATTATGGACTTAGAGACCTTATTTCAAACCCTCGGAAAATGCTTTATAAGAAATCAAAGTAAAAGAGCAAAAAGGATTTTTGAAAACTAGAATTAAAAATTTGAATTTAGTCTACCCAGACAACTGAGGTGCACCCTCATAAGACTGAAGATGTACTTCAGAAGACTGATGAATTAGTTCAGTCTACTGAAGATTTTTCTGAAGGAATACAGAAGAGGCATTACACCCTCAGAAGATTGAACCCTCAGTTCAGTCATCTGATCTGGGACTTCAAAAGACTGAACCCTCAGTTCAGTTGTTTGACCCTATGTCTAGTTCAAATTTTTCAATGTGTTAAGGAACATTAGAAGATTGAGCCTGATACTTCAGTTGTTTGAACACTGTTAACGGTTAGAAATTTTAAATGTTTTAAATTTCAAATAAAGGTTTCTTGTGCCCCAAAATTTTTGAAAACTTGGGAGATACTCCAAGTAATCCTGGGCAACATGAAATTACTTTTCTAAGCCTATAAATACTTGGTTTTTCAAATCAAATTAAAACCATGAATTGAAAATTTTGTTTCAAAGCTGAAAGCACACTTGCTTTCAAAGCTCTCTCTTGCTCACTCATTGCATAATCTGATTTGCTGAGAATACTAAAGTGTTGATTCATTCTACTCTGATTTCTACTGCTGATCCTTATCTAGAGAAGGATATTGGTGAAATCTTACTAAAGCTTCAATCTTATTTCAATTTGATATTTAAATATTGAAGTATCTAGTGTTTGAAATTGTACTAATATACTCTATGTGAGAGTGTTATTGTAAATAGAGATTATATATTTTTTCTTATAGTGATTAAAGATTCCAGGTTGTTGGATCGTTGGACCGAGCGCGGGGTATCGCTTGGAGAGGTGTTGCTCTAGCCTATTGAAGGAGTGACCGAACGTGGGGTATTTCTTGGAGAGGCATTGCTCTAGCCTAGTAAAGGAGTGTTTGAGTAGGGGGTATCATTTGTAAAGGCTTGCTCTGCTTGGAAAGGAGTGGTATAGTGAAATCCTTAGGTGGTATTGGCCTAAGGCGAGGATGTAGGCTGGGGATAAGTCGAACCTCATAAAAAATGTGGTATCACTCTCCTTCCTTATTCTTTTTAAATTCCAACATATATTAACTACGTGGTTGAATTTAATTTTTGATCATAAACACTACATGGATTGGATATTAAATAAACTAAAGATTAATTTGATTTTGGGATTTGTGGAAACCGAAAGGAAGTACGTTAGTTGATCAATACAAATTGCGGAAACCGTAAGGGAATATGTTGATTGGTTAACACCCAAGGCTCATTAACTGGAAGTTTATTTAAAGTCCAAGTTCTTGGAAGGAGTGTTGGATTTCATATTGTGCATCATATTGAGAAATCAATTTCATTCAATACAGGGCTTGAAACAAACTCATATATGTATAGGGCTACAAACAAGCAAATATCTTGAGTTCTTGCAAAAGCTGAGAATTGCGAAGAAGGTGCATATTATATCTTGATTTGGTATTTTGTGATTGAGTGCTTATTTGATTGTTTGAAGTATTGTTTACTTGTGTTGTGATTGATTTGTGGATTGATTGAAAAGCTTTTCCGTGTGGTTGTTAAAGTAACAAGTGGTCAAGAATTCTTGAAAAGAATTAAAAGAAAATTTTAAATAACCCAATTCACCCCTCTCTAAGGACTATGCCTCAACTTTCAATATGTATATGATATAATTAAAAATGATTTGATAGTAAAATGATCGGACATTCGGACATAGTGTAAAAAAATGATACAATTGTAAATAACTTAGTTTGATCAGTTGAAATTCACCACTCGGTTTGGACCTCGTATGCCTGAATTGTAAGCTAAGTGCTTAAAATGAACTAAGTTTAATTACCAAGTTTGTTTTTACTCTAACTTTACTTCTAAGTGGGGAAAAAGCTTCCAAGGAGGAGTTTTTAAGCACCGTTAGCTTCGGCATGCCCAAGTCAATGTGATGGATGTGTCAGGACTGACCGCATTCAGTTTAGATCTCGTATGCCTGAATTGGACACCTGTGTGCAAAATCGTAAAGTAAGGTTACTATATTTGTATTCTAAATTTACTTCTAAGTGGGAAAAAGCTCCCCAAGGGGAGGAGTTTTTGGACACCATTAGATCCGACACATCCATGTCAATGTGATGGACGTGTCGGGATTGACGACACTTGGTTTGGACCTTGTATGCTCAAATTGGACACCTGGGGTGCAAAACCATGAACTAAGGTTACTATGTTTGTATTCTAGCTGCTTCTAAGTGGGGAAAAAGCTTTCAGGGAGGAGTTTTCAGGAACCGTCAAATCCAGCATGTCCAGGTTAATGTGATGGATGTGCCATGACTAACCACACTCGGTTTGGACCTCGTAAGGCCGACTTGGACACCTGGGTGCTTAAAATGAACTAAGTTTTAAGTTTGTTTGTATTCTAACTTTGCTTCTAAGTGGGGAAAAAGCTCTCGGGGAGAAGTTTTTAGGCACCATTAGATCTAGCATATCCAGTTCGATGTGACGGATGTGTCAGAACTGACCACACTTAGTTTACCTTATACACCTGAATTGGATACCTAGGTGCTTAAACTGAACTAAGTTTGTTTGTATCCTAAATTTACTTCTAAGTGGGAAAAAAGCTCGCGGGGAGGAGTTTTTTGGCACCATCAGCTTCGTCACATCCAAGTCAATGTGATGGATGTGTTAGAACTGACTGCATTCAATTTTGACCTCGTATGCCTGAATTGGACATCCGGGTGCAAAACTGTGAACTAAGGTTACCATGTTTGTATTCTAATTTCGCTTCTAAGTGGGGGAAAAGCTCTCAGAGAGGAGTTTTCGGGCACTACTAGATTCAACACATCTAATTCGATGTGATGAATGTGTTAGGACTAACCCAACTCAGTTTGGACCTCGTATGCCCAAATTGGACACTTGGGTGGTTAAATTCAACTACGTGTACTAAGTTTTCCTCTAAGCACATAATTTTCAATTGGCATGGAATTTTTGGGCACCGTTAACTCTAGAACATTGAGCTCAATGTCACGGACTTGTCGGGACTGACCACACTCCATTTGGACCTTATATACTTGACTTGGACAACTAAGTGTTTAAAAAGAACTAAGTTTACTAAGTTTGTTTATACTCTAACTTTGCTTCTAAGTGGGGAAAAAACTCCATGGGAGGAGTTTTTAGGCACTGTCAACTTCGGCACATTCAGTTTGCTATGACAGACTTGTTGGGACTGACCCAACTTAGTTTGGACCTCGTATGCCCATTTTGGACTTGTTTTTGTAGGTCATACCATTCAAACTTGGGTTTTGATAGTTCATTTTACGTAGGTTTAGTTACCGTTGGTCATTTTACTTACTAATATGGTGGTGGTAGTTGGTTTGTGGGGAAAACAAGCGTATTTTATGTTTTTAGCACCTTAAACTCCATTTTTGACTTGTTTTGTAGGTTATGTGGTTCGAATTTGGGAAACGTTGCCTCAATTGATGCAGGTTTAGTTCCCATGGGTCTTTTTTTGTTTTTTTATAAGTATGGTGGTGGTAGTCAGTTTGTGTAAAAAAATATGCATATTTCACGTTTTGGGCACCTTAAAGCCCATTTTTTTAATTTGTTTTATAGGACATACATTTCAAACTTAGGAATGGTCGGCTAATTTGACACAGATTTAGTTCCCACGGGTCATTTTACTTACGAGCATGGTGGTGGTAATTGGTTTGCAACAAAAACATGCATATTCCATGTTTTGGGCACCTTGAATCCCGAGTTTGACTTTTTTGTCTATTATATATAGTACAAGCATGGGAACCATTGGCTTTTTTAAGGCAGGACTACTTCCCACAAGTCATTTTACTTACGAGCACCACAAGTAGTTGGTTTGTGACAAGAACAAACATATTCCACGTTTTGGGCACCTTGAACCCCTATTTGGACTTGTTTTGTAGGTCATACTATTCAAACTTAGAAATCGTTGACTCATTTGACGTTGGTTTAGTTCTTGAAGGTATGTTTACTTAAAATTATGGTGGCAATAGTTGGTTTGTGACAAAAACAAGTGTATTTTACATTTTGGTCATCTTAAGCCTCATTTTGACTTGTTTTGTAGGTCATACGATACAAACATGGGAATCATTGGCAAATTGACGCAAGTTTAATTTTCATGGGCCATTTTACTTATGAGTATGGTGGCGGTAGTTGGTTTGTTTCTCAATTCGTTGCATTGCTCTAAAAAGTAGTTGGTTTGTAACGTGGACAAGCCTATTCCATTTTTGAATGAAAAAGTCAAATTGAGCATCAAACAAAACATTTCTTAAGACTCTAGCATCAAAAAGGTATAATACAACAAAATTAAAATTGACAAACAAATATATAAAATAGTATCGAGATCGTCTTACAATCACTTACCATTTGAATTTGGTTATAATGAGAGGAGGAGCCACCAGCATCATTTGGACCAGATTCGCGCATCACTTGTTCCATCTGCCCTTCAAAATCGGACACCTTCTCTTTCACCAGTTGGTTTTCCATTTCCATCGGCTGTATCTAGAGAACCATCTTTTCCCTTTGAGACTCAGCCACTCGACACACTCGATCAAGCTCAGCATGAGATGCCACACTCGAAGAAGATGACTATGTTGGGGCAATGTATTTATTTCCAAGACCATTCAACTACCCTCTTGCACATTCCCTAAGCACCTGAGTGCAGATCTCGTCATTCGTCATTGGTTGACTCCCCTCTGGAACCGGTGTCGTCCTCAGCTTAACCATCCTCGCCTATTTTTAGTCATGAAAATAGTAGAAAATGAAGAAATAAGAACACAACTTTGACATTTTAAATAAAATAATAAACTAAATAATATATTTGACTTATATGTTTGCATTGCGCACCCTAGCACCACTCCCCCGATGGCCTCTGATGTGTTCTCTGATAAAGATCCGACCTCAGCTCCAGCCCGCCAGTGAGGGGATCACACTACATTATCATATAAAACATCATTAATACGAATGTAAACAGGTGTAAACATAAATAACAGTTGTCATGTAATGCTTAGATAGTTTTATAACAATTACCTTTCGATGGCATACGAATAATTTTGACCCACCACAATGCGTCAAATTAAGCTTGCTGCGGTTCACAACATTTTTTCTCACTGATAGCCTACAAAAAAGATGTAATGAGTTTTCATTAGCCACATCAATATGAAAAAGTAGTTAATATAATACGAATACATCACCTAATAGGTAGGGTCACGGAAATGGCGACATACCATCACCCAATCCTCCAAGGAGATCTTATCATATGGGTGTGCTTTAGCCTGATCTCCCATCTTCCTAAAATGGGAGCGCATTTTGGTGCGGTAGGTCTTAAATTTGTTATAGAGCTGCACGTCCACGACCTTTTTTATATGGTCTACAGTAAGAATATCTATATTGAACTCCTCCTACATATGAAATACAGTTAGAATGTTAGAGAGTTGTTTGGCTAGTATATTAAAAGTAAAAAAAAAAAAAAAAGTTTGGGATAACTTACCAAGATGCGCTTGTAAAAAACCATGCGTTGAGCCTCAGTCACTTGCGGCCAGGTGAAGGCGGTGACTGGAGCATATTGTCGGCATATAATGCCGAGCTCCAACGTCCAAGCTTGGCACCAATCACCAATCGGGCCATGTAGCTTGGAAGGATGTCAACTCGGATCCTCTACTAGGTCCTCTCCAGGTGCCTTCTGAGAGTCGTGTTCTTCACCACACCATGGCCAGACCTCATCGCCTATGTCGTAAAGGTCGATGCGTAAAAAAGAGTTAAAAAAATACATTGATCATACACATGTATGACCATGAATATATTATTCTAAATCAAATACTCGTAACCTTACCAACACTACTCATTATGGTGGGTAACTCACCTTGGATCTGATCCCCAGCTGATGAATTCATGTTAGGCTAGGGTCCTGAGGGTTGAGACGGTGCCGCATAAGAACCAACATCCTTCGTTGGTCTCAAGAACGTCCGATCATCCTTGAGGGACGATGTTATGGAGAGCCTAGACTGAACTAGGTGATGACGACCTCCTGGTGCCATGTTTGAAAAATAATACACAAGTAAATATAAGAAGATTGGATATTTGATGGATGCATAGTAAATATATTTTTAGTTATTTACACATGTCAAATACATGGTGACAATGTCCAATCATACCCCTTATACATCCTTAATATCGATATCTTCCTCACTTTCTAGGATGTCTTCCACCTCACTATAGTAATCGACCATAGTTTCATCTTCCCCATCAGTTTCATCATTGTTGATGAAGTCAATGTGTACAGCAGGTTCAATTCCAAGTTAGCAGTCCCTACGTGATCTGCTGTGGCACCAACCCTATTCAACGGTATAGGATCGGCTCCTTCCTTGACAACATTGAAAGCAAATTGCGCTACTACACTGACAGATGGCTCATTGTTTTGGAATGCATCCTCACTGACACTCTTCTCTCCATCTACAATTTCTGTAATATCATAAAAACTTCGGGGAGGAATTTTTCGGGCCACATGCCATTCACCTTTCAACTTTTTGTCCTTAAGGTAGAACATTTGTTCTGCCTGCGTCACTAGTACAAAAGGGTAATTTTGAAACCATGTCTTGCTAAAATTGACACTAGTAAAGTAAGCATCCGTGTTTGTTGGCCTTACTAGGCTTAATATCCTATTTTGATGCTAACAAACAAGTAGGACTTAACATGCTTCGGTTGAGTGTTGTATTTTCCAGGAATCAATGTTGAAAGTATTCATGTAGCATGGATCAAAGTTTGAAGATCACAAGAGCATGAGGATTAAAGAGATCAACAAGGAAGCTCAAGAAAATAAAGCTTAGACCTCGAAATGCCATATCTTGAAACCTCACAAGGATCAAGGAACGTGGAAAGTTTACATCAGCAAAATGATCCAGTTTAAGAAAACTCAAAGATCATAGGAGCTCAAAGTCTGAATCAATGATGAAATATCAAGAGAGTTTAAAGAGATGAATGCTCAGAGAAGTCTGAAAGATCAGAGACTAGCAACAAAGAAAATTTAGAGCAAAGAAGAATCAAAGAGGTGTTTAGGACGAATCTTTGTAAGTACTTCAAGTTTATTCAAAAATGAAGTTTTCATTTTGAAGCTCATTAGGCAAAGAGACTTCGAGACCTTAATATAAAACTTGGAACATGTTTTTAAAGTTAAACAAATCTATATTCCAAGAATATCTAAGCAAAAATGAGAGAGAAATAAACAAATCTATATTCCAAGAATATCTAAGCAAAAATGAGAGAGAAATCAAAAAATGACTAGAAAAGAAAAATAGTCAGTGGATAGACAATTGCCTGTTAATAGACAGATGACTGGTTAATTGAACAAAGCTTAAAACTTAAAACAGAAGCCTGACAGACGACTATCAAGGCTCTGATAGACAACTATCAGTGCAAAGTGAGAAGTCTGTGAATGTTTTAACAGACGACTGTCCACCTTCTGTGTTATTGAAAAACTTAAAATTATTCATGGACAGACGACTGTCACCTTATGGATAGACAACTGCCACCTCACTGAGTTGTATTATAACTGGTGATAGATGACTGCCAATCTAGGGACAGATGTCACCTCACTGAGTTGTATTATAACTAGTGACAGACGACTGCCAATCTAGGGACAGACGTCTACCACCTCTCTACCTATGTTTTTATAGATACAACATATGGACAGACGACTGCCAGGACTTCACAGTCGTCTGCCTCGCGCCATTTTTCTGATTTCCAACGGATATAATTTTTGAAATTCAAATATTTGGAAACTCAAATAATTTTCATATTTGGAAACAAATCTGAGTATTCTTGGGGAACAAGCAAGGAGGCTTTCTACATCTATAAATACCCCCAAGACACATTGATTTCAATACACCAAGATCATGAAGAAATCATATTTGCTGTCTTACTCTCTCATTCTAAAAATCTGAAAGTGCTTCAATTGCTCACATCCTTGCACGAAGTTAAGAGAAGTTTTTGCTGAATCTCTCACTATGTTTGTGCATCGAGTTGATGATTATTTCTGAATTTATTAAAGTACATAAGTGTTTCAAATTTGTACTAATCAGCTATTTTGAGGAGCAAGTTCTTGTACGTCTTGGTTTCTATCTTTGTAACAGGATTAGTTGACGATTCGAGTATTGAATCGTTGGACCAAACAAGGGGATATTGTTTGGAGAAGGCGGACTCTAGCCTTACCCAAGGAGTGGTTGTGATTGGTCTTGTTTTGCCTGGTAAAGGAATGGTAATAGTGAATTCTTTGGCGGTTTTGCCAAGGGTGAGGACATAGGTTGTGTTGAAACCGAACCTCGTAAAAATCCCTGTGTTCTTCTGTCTTTACTCTACTCTTTATTTTTCTTTTTACAAAAGATATAATCTGTGTGGTTGCTTTAAATTTCAATTATGAATGTTTGGTTGTTAAATAGACCGGAAGGTAATTCATTTTGGATAAATCGGCATTGATTGCGGAAACTAAAAGGGACTACGTTGGTTATTTATCCTTGACTATTAATCTGAAAGTTTATTTAAAAACTGAACATTAGGAAGAAGAATAATTTTGATACAGGGCTTATACTGAGTTCAACAAATTCTCACATATATATAGGGTTATTATTACATAAATTGAGTGTTTAATCTTGCTAAGTTAATTGTGATTGTTTCTAAGTCTTGATTGTCATTACAACTTAAAAGAACTAATCCTAAAGGGAATAAAATTTTTTTAAAACCCAATTCACCCCCCTATTGGGAAGCTATTCCAATTTCAATTGGTATCAGAGCCTAGTTATAGTAATGCCTAACAAGAAACTATGAAAAGATCAAATGACAAATATATGAATAGCACCCTTTGGTGAAGCCCAATCCTCAACCCGTCCACCAATTTTTTGTGGACACAATTATACGTTTTGGAAAAAGAGAATGCAAATCTATCTCCAACACATGGATTGGAAAGCATGGGAAGTTGTTATGGATGGAGACCTTATTCCCACTAAAATAGCAGATGGAAAACAGATTCCAAAAGAAAAAAGGGATATATGACTGATTCAGACTATAAAATGCTTCAAATCAATTCAAGCACTATAAATGCTTTATATTGTGCCTTAGATGCTAAAAAATTTAATAGGGTCATGGCATGCAAGACGGCCAAATAAAAAGAAATATGGGACAAATTAGAAATGACATATGAAGGAACTATTGATGTTAGAGACAATAGGATAGACATGTTAACAAGCGAGTATGAAGCATTCAAGATGAATCCTGATGAAAAAAATATCAAGTATGTACACCAGATTTACCCACATAATAAATTCCTTAAGTGCCTTAGGGAAAACTTATACTACCTACGAAACGATCAGAAAAATCCTAAGAGGCCTTCCCTCAATATGGGAACCAAAGCCTACAACTATCACTGAAAGTAGAAACCTTAAGATGAACTCATAGGTTCACTTCTTACCTATGAAATGGCCTTAAAAGAAAGGAATCCTAAACCAAAGCATAAAAGATCCATTGCACTAAAAGCGTCTAGCCACAGCTCTAGTGAAGAAGAAAGTGAGACAAGTGACTTAGATTAAGATGAATTAGCATTTATCACTAAGAGACTAGGTAAGTTCTATGGAAGAAATAAGAGATTTCCTAGGAAGTTCAATAAAAAGAAACCTGAAAAAGGAGAGACAAGTAGGAAAGAAAATAAAAGTAAGAATGAACCTCCATTATGTTATCACTGCAAGAAACCAAGGCATATCAAACCGAACTGTCCGTTGCTCAAGAAAGATAAGAAGAAAAAGAAAGAAGCTATGAAAGTTACTTGGGATGATTGAAGCTCTAATGAGATAGAAAATGAATCGAGTGGACAAGAGATGGCAAATATATGCTTCATGGTGAATGAAGAAGAGGTAAACTCCTACTATTTCTCTACATAATCTTACAATGAGTCGTGTGATGAATCGTGTGACAGCATGTCTTCCTATAAGGAATTGCAAGTTGAGTTGTTTTCTTTGCATAAGAGATTCATAAAAATTTTCAAGAGAAATATAACTTTGAAAGACCAAAATAAAGAACTATTAAAGCAACTTGAATCATTCAAAATCATTGAAAAAGAAAAAGACACTTGTATTGAGAAGTTAGACAAGGAAGTAAATAAAGTAACCCAAGAATTAAGCAAAACTCACAAAGATAGTTTGAATAAAAATGATTTAAAAGTAAATGAACTTAAGAAATTAGTAGAAGATAAAGAGAAAATTATATATAATTTTACCAAAGGTAAAGATGATTTTGAAAAGATGATTGGATAGAAAAAGCTACATGGAAATAAAGAAGGGATAAATTATAATGGTAAGACACATAAAAAGAATAAAAATTATACATGGGATACTTCGTCAAGGAAGCCAAGCACTATGCTAGCACTTCCTCAAACAACAAACATGAACACACCACTTGCTATATGTGCAAGACTAAAGGTCACGTAATGTTCGACTACCCACTAAGAAAAAAGTATGTTAAAGTGCAAGGGGAATGGAAAGTCAATAATGGAACTAGCAACAAAACAACGAAAATTAAAAGAATTTGGGTTTCAAAGACTAACACAAAAAATCCTCCATTGTAGGTATGTTTTAGGACAACACCAACAACGGATAAGTGGTTCTTGGACAACGGGTATTCAAGGCACATGACCGGTGATAAGACCAAGTTTACCTCTCTAAGACAAAAGGATGGAGGATATGTCACCTTCGACAACAATGCCAAAGGTAAAATTATTGGCATTGGAAAAATAGGTAATGACCCTTCTCTCACTATTAATAATGTGCTCTTAGTAGAAGGATTGAAACACAACCTTTTAAGAATTAGTCAATTAAGTGACAAAGGGTTTGAAATAACCTTTAATAAAGAAAAATGCATTATTCAAAATCTTAAGAATAATGAAACCTTACTTATAGCTCATAGGATAAATAATGTTTATTGTATAAATTTTGAGAACTTAGTAAATCAAAATGTAACTTGTTTGACAGGAATGAATGAAATAAGTTGGCTATGACATAGGAAACTAGGACATGCTAGCATGGACCTATTATCTAAATTATTAGAGAAAAATCTTGTCAAAGGACTGCCTAATACAAAATTCATAAAAGAAAAGATATGTGATGCATGCCAAAAGGGAAAGCAAGTTAAAACAAGTTTCAAAAAGAAAAAAATACATATCTACAAAAGACCCCTAAAATTGCTGCACCTAGACTTGTTTGGTCCAACTAGAATCTTAAGCCTAGGAGGTAAACAATATTCTTTTGTTATAGTGGATGATTATTCAAGATTCACTTGGATATTATTCCTAACAAACAAAGATGAAGCCTATGACATGCTAATCACATTATGTAAGAAATTACAAAATGAAAAGGGTTATAATATAACAAACTTTATAAGTGATCAAGGTAGGGAATTTAAAAACAAAAATGTTGAAAAATTTTGTAATGAATATGGAATAAACCATAATTTTTCCACACCTAAGACTCCACAACAATATGGAGTTGTTGAAAGAAAAAATAGAATCCTACAAGAAATGGCAAGAAATATGCTAAACGAAAATGATTTACCTAAGTATTTTTGGGCAGAAGCAGTAAATACAGCCTGCTACATAATAAATAGAGTATCCATACGATCTAGTATAGAAAAAACACCATATGAATTATGGAAAGGAAGAAAACCCAATATTTTTTACTTTCATGTATTTGGTTGCAAATGTTTTATCCTTAATACTAAAGATGATTTAGGAAAATTCGATGCAAAATCTGATGAAGGACTTTTCTTAGGTTACTCAACAAATAGTAAAGCGTATAGGGTTTACAATAAAAGATCTCTTACAATTATTGAATCAATACACATAATGTTTGATGAATCAAATGATCATGTTAACAAAATTAAAATTGATGAAAAAGAAAATATTTCACATAAAGAAGAAGATATTGAAATAAAAGGAGAAAATAATAATGAAGCCTCAAAAGAAAACACAATTGAAAATCTAGAACTACCTAAAGAATGAAGATATGCTAAAAGTCACCTAAAAGACCAAATTCTTGGAAAACCATCAAAAGGAATAACCACTAGAACCTCATTAAAAAACATTTGTAATCATTATGCTTTCTTGTCTCAAGATGAACCCAAGAATATAGAAGAAGCCTTAAAAGATGACTCTTGAATCATAGCTATGCAAGACGAACTAAACCAATTTGAAAGAAGTCAAGTATAGGAACTTATACCTAAACCCAAAGATAAGTCAATCATAGGAACTAAATGGGTGTTTAGAAATAAAAAGGATGAAACTGGGGTAGTTGTAAGAAATAAAGTTAGGCTTGTAGCACAAGGTTAGAATCAAGAAGAAGACATTAATTATGAAGAAACCTTTGCTCCTGTAGTAAGAATGGAAGCAATAAGGATGCTTTTTGCCTATGCAGCCTATAAAGACTTCAAATTATACCAAATGGATGTAAAAAGTGCATTCCTAAATGGCTATATTAATGAAGAAGTTTACGTTAAACAACCTCCAGGTTTTGAAGACTCTAAAAATCCAAATCATGTATTTAAGCTAACTAAAGCCCTATATGGATTGAAACAAGCTCCTAGAGCTTGGTATGATAGACTAAGCAAATTTCTACTCCAAAATAATTTTTCAAGAGGAAAGATAGATAGCACTTTATTTATAAAAACCAAAGATAATAATATGCTTATAGTACAAATTTATGTTGATGATATTATATTTGGAGCAACTCAAGAAGACTTGTGTAATGAATTTTCTATAACTATGCCGAGAGAGTTTGAAATGAGCATGATGGGAGAATTAAATTACTTTCTAGGATTGCAAATCAAACAAGATAAAAATGGAACTTTCATAAATCAAACTAAGTATATTAAATACATGTTAAAGAAGTTTTATATGGAAGAAAGTAAACCTATAGGAACTCCTATGAGCACCTCAACTAGTCTAGACAAGGATGAAAAGGGGAAACAAGTTGATACCAAGCATTACCGAGGCATGATAGGAAGCATACTTTATTTAATAGCAAGTAGACCAAATATAATGTTCAGTGTATATATGTGTGCTAGGTTCCAATCGGCTCCTAAGGAATCACATCAAACAACAGTGAAACGGATTCTTAGATATTTGCTAGGCACACTAGATTTAGGGTTATGGTATCCAAAAGGAATTGATTTCAAAATGATGAGTTATTCAGATGTAGATTATGCAGGATGAAAAATAAATAGAAAAAGCACAAGTGGGACTTGCCACTTCTTAGGACACTCACTAGTTTCATGGTTTTCAAAGAAACAAAATTCCGTAGCATTATCTACAGCTGAAGTAGAATACATAGCAGCTAGGAGTTGCTGTGCTCAAACTTTATACATGAAACAACAAGTAAGGGACTTCAAAATTCAATACTAAAAAATCCCCTTAAAATGTGATAATACAAGTGCGATAAATATCTCAAAAAATCCGATATCACATTCAATAACTAAACATATTGATATACGTCATCATTTTTTAAGAGATAATGTAGACAAGAAAGAAATAGTTCTTGAATTTGTTAATACTCATGCTCAATTAGCTGATATATTTACCAAACCATTAGTTGAGGATCAATTTGTATTTATTCAACGAGAATTAGTCATGTTACATACAAGAGAAGTTAACTAAAAAAGAAGGAGTTCAGTTGGTTTGGGCAGATGACTGTCAGTAAGCACGTAGGCGACTAGCAGGCTACTGTCTGTGTAAATGACAGTCGACAGACGACTTCCAGAGAGCTAGCAGGCGATTGGTAGGCTACTGTCTGTGTAAAAGATAGTGGACAGACGACTGTTCAATTAGTGACAAATGACTGTCTCGCGGTGGGTGGTATTCATTTCACTTAAAAACATGATTTTTAAACCCCACAGACGTCTGTCCCTTTGTCTTCCCTTCTCTAAATCATCGTCTCTTCCTTTTCTTCAAAGTTCTTTCTCTCCCAAGCTATTCCCAACGACCCTTAATCACAACCCTAATCCATACATATCTAGGGTTTCTAAACTTCAACTGGTTCATCAAGATGGTTCGTACCAAAACAGTAGGAAAGAAGGACAAAGCCTCATCGTCTTCTTCAAAGCCTACAAGCAACGATGACATAGAAAAATGGTTGGTCTCTTCGCATGCGAAAGCATTGTATTTGAATCACATTTCTGTAATCGAGCCAATGTTCTATAAGGTTTTAGACATAACTTTCTTTGAAGAAAATTTTCCTGAAATTATTGAAATGTTTAAAACTATAGGATGGGACAAGTTCATTCTTCATTAAGTGAAAGGGTATTGCCTAGATCAGATTAAGATTTTTTATTCAAACTTGGTAAAGAAGGAAGTTGGAATTGCTACTGAAATTTATGGTCAAAAGATTACTCTTACCCCACACTTATTAAGGAAAATTCTTCATATCAAGCATGGAAATTTTGAGTGTACTCAAGTTGAGAAGCAATGGACTATGGAACAAGGATTTTCACCACAAGAATTTCTGCCGCTTGTGATGAATGATGCACCTATTTATTTTGGACATCCTCCATCATATACACAGCTCAATCTTCAAGCACAAATCTTGCATAAGATCATTGCATACAATATAATTCCTAGGTCTGGATCCTTTGATCATGAATCATTCTTCGACTGTATGCTGAAATGGATGGTGATGAAGCTTGAATCTCCTAGAATTGGGCTTCCATACAACGACATTCTTTCCTTAATCTTTTCCTATTTTCAAGTTCTCTCTCTAGCTTCAAAAATAGTGAAATGAACCCATTACCATGTTTTCTCATCTACTACACTGAAACGAATGGGTTACAAAAAGTATGCCGAGGGTTGGATGTTTTGGGGCAATAGACCAGCAAGACCTACACAAGAAGAGAGGAATCCAGCTCCTAAAGAAGCTGATATGCCACCATGGTTTGTTCCGTTTTATCAGAATTATACTAGCTTTAGTTCTGAAATGCGAGAAAATTTTGCTTCTCTTTAGGATAAAATCTCAACCATTGATGACAAGTATACCTTGTTAGATAATCGCATTGCTAAAATAGAGCATCATGTCATTAAACATGACACTGATTTAGATAACGAGGGTAATGGGAATATTGATGATGAAGAAGTCGAAGATGAAGAAGGTGAAGGTGAAGGACAAGAAGTAGAAAAAGAGGAAGAAGAAGAAAATAGCAATCCAAAGGAAAAGGAATTGCTGAAGATAGTGACACTAACTCTGATCCATACACTTTTGATGGTGTTTTTTCTACTTTGTATGCTACACATGCTCAAATTATAAATGTATTTTGCCTTTTTGTTGATGTAAAAAGGGGGAATCTGTGTAAGTAAAGACTATGAGTCTTTATATGTATTTATTTCTAGCTCTGCAACCTAGAACCTTTGAAATGCTTTGTTATCAGTTTGATGTATTATATGTTCTAATGTTAATGATAAATCTGCAAACTTTGAAACTTTTGACCTTATGACTTAAAAGAAATTATTGAGTATGCTGATTAATAAGAGGAGTGTTATGATTTATCACTTGTGTATACTCATTAATCAATTGATGTCATGCATTATATTTTAACATTGGTATCACATATACTCAAAATGATATTTGAACTTGATCATCATAATTTTTTGATCGATGTCAAAAGGGGGAGAAGTGTTTGGCAAAAATTGAGTTACAATTAAGTTACAAATAGAGCTTGAACACAATATATATTCAAAAGGAGGAAAAGTGTACTAATACACTTGAAATAAAGAAATGAGCATGATTGATGAAATTACTATTGATTCTATTAAGATGAAACTTATTGAAAGGGGGAGTCTTTTTAAGGCTAACTCAAATTTTTTCTTCTTGTTTGTCATCATCAAAAAGGGGAAGATTGTTGGCCTTACTAGTCTTAATATCCTATTTTGATGCTAACAAACAAGTAGGACTTAACATGCTTTAGTTGAGTGTTGTATTTTTCAGGAATCAATGTTGAAAGTATTCATGTAGCATGGATCAAAGTTTGAAGATCACAAGAGCATGAGGATTAAAGAGATCAACAAGGAAGCTCAAGAAAATAAAGCTTATATCTCAAAATGCCATATCTTGAAACCTCACAAGGATCAAGGAACGTGGAAAGTTTACATCAGCAAAATGATCTAGTTCAAGAAAACTCAAAGATCATAGGAGCTCAAAGTCTGAATCAATGATGAAATATCAAGAGAGTTTAAAGAGATGAAAGCTCAGAGAAGTCTGAAAGATCAGAGACTAGCAACAAAGAAAATTCAGAGCAAAGAAGAATCAAAGGGGTGTTTAGGATAAATCTTTGTAAGTTCTTCAAGTTTATTCAAAAATGAAGTTTTCATTTTGAAGCTCATTAGGTAAAGAGACTTAGAGACCTTAATATAAAACTTGGAACATGTTTTTAAAGTTAAACAAATCTATATTCCAAGAATATCTAAGCAAAAATGAGAGAGAAATCAAAAAATGACTAGAAAAGAAAAATAGTCAGTGGATAGACAACTGTCTGTTAATAGACAGACGATTGGCCAATTGAACAAAGCTTAAAACTTAAAACAGAAGCCTAACAGACGAGTGTGAAGGCTCTGACAGACAACTGCCAGTGCAAAGTGAGAAGTCTGTGAATGTTTTACCAAACGACTGTCCACCTTCTGTGTTATAAAAAAACTTAAAATTATTCATAGACAGACGATTGTCACCTTATGGACAGACGACTGCCGCCTCACTGAGTTGTATTATAACTGGTGATAGATGACTACCAATCTAAGGACAGACAACTGCCACCTCTCTGCCTATGTTTTTATAGATACAACATATGGATAGACGACTGCTAGGTTTTCACATTCGTCTGTCTCATGACATTTTTCTGATTTCCAACGGATATAATTTTTGAAATTCAAATATTTGGAAACTCAAATAATTTTCATATTTGGAAACAATTCTGAGTATTCTTATGGAACAAGCAAGGAGGCTTTCTACATCTATAAATACCCCCAAGACACATTGATTTCAATACACCAAGATCATTAAGAAATCATATTTGTTGTCTTACTCTCTCATTCTAAAATTTTTAAAGTGCTTCAATTGCTCACATCCTTGCACGAAGTTAAGAGAAGTTTTTGCTGAATCTCTCACTGTGTTTGTGCATCGCGCTGTTGGTTCTTTAATTTATTTAAAGATAACTATGGTGATAAGTTTCTAAGAGCTTCATTCTGAAATTCATATTTCGAATTTACTGAAGTACATAAGTGTTTCAAATTTGTACTAATTAGCTCTTTTGAGGAGCAAGTTCTTGTACATCTTGTTTTCTATCTTTGTAACAGGATTAGTTGACGGTTCGAGTATTGAATCGTTGGACCAAACAAGGGGATATTGTTTCGAGAAGGCGAGCTCTAGCCTTACCCAAGGAGTGCTTGTGATTGGTTTTATTCCACCTAGTAAAGGAACGGTAATAGTGAATCCTTTGGCGGTTTTGCCAAGGGCGAGGACGTAGGCTATGTTGAAGCCGAACCTCGTAAAAATCCCTGTGTTCTTCTTTCACTACTCTACTCTTTATTTTTATTTTTACAAAAGATATAATCTATGTAGTTGCTTTAAATTTCAATTCTAAATGTTTGGTTGTTAAATAGACCGAAAGGTAATTCGTTTTAAATAAATCAACTTTAATTGCAAAAACCGAAAGGGACTATGTTGGTTGTTTATCCTTGATCTATTAATCTGAAAGTTTATTTAAAAACTGAACATTATGAAGAATAATAATTGTGATACAAGGCTTATATTGAGTTCAGTAAATTCTCACATATATACAGGGTTATTGTTACATAAATTGAGTGTTAATCTTGCTGTGTTGATTGTGATTGTTTCTAAGTCTTGATTGTCATTACAACTTAAAAGAACTAATCCTAAAGGGAATAAAATTTTTTTAAAACCCAATTCACCCCCCTCTTGTGAAGCTATTCCAATTTCAGTGTTTATCCCACTCTTTTTATTGCTAATGTCCCTCTAAGTACACTTGAACAGGTGGATGAGTCTGTTGGCTCCATAGTTAAGCTCTATAATGTCATCTAAAACACCAAAGTAGTCAATTTCTTCATCTCCTTCTGTGCCTAGCACCACAACCCCACAATTTTGGGTTCTTTTATGTTGTTTGAGGGACTTCATGTGAAATCGTAAGCCGTTGATGATGCAACTGCTGTAGCAGTTAGCTCGTTTATCAAGGCCACATGCCAACACATACAAATCTTTACTTGCGATTGGTTCTTTATTATAATACATGACTTTCATCTATTAATTAAAATGGAGTTTAGATGAGTAAACCATTAATATTGAAAATGTACATTGCTTTGAACTCACGTAAAGTTTGTCACTTACATGACTCCTAAACCAATTAACAAATTCCTTTTTATGTCTTTCATCAACATTCCTTTCATTTTGGGCCAAAAGTTCACCTTTATGTTCACTATATGCAACAATAGCACGTGCCAATGTCAACCAAGTATACACACACACACACACACACACACACACACACATATATATGCATATGTAAATACAATGCAAAGTAAGGAGTTTGGATCCACGTACTTGATATATGGGAAAATTTCATCACACTTATTGAGGACATAAAAATGTGTCTTTCGTAGGTCCTCCATATCAATGTAATCGTAAACCCATAAACCGAATGGCCAAACATTTCCTTGAAATATAGAGCTTTTGGGTTCATTATCTTCAGCATTAGCATGAACGTCTTCATTTCGCTCGTCATGAGTGAATCTATCTCAATATCATGTAGATACATTGAGCAAAATGCAAGACATTCATTGTCAATGTATGCCTCAATAATTTAACCTTCTGGTTATGCCTTATTACACACATACCCCTTCAAAGTGGACAAGAACATGTGTATTTTACATAGAATTAGTGACTTCTACATACAAATAAAGTGAGGAAATCACATGAAAATTGTAGAAGGACTTCTTAATTTATCTCTCAATAGGATACATCCAACGATATTGTACCGGTCCTCCAATTAAGGCCTCCCTTGGTAAATGGATGGCTAGGTGGACCATCACATCAAAGAATGTTGGCAGAAATATTTTCTCCAACTTGCATTGTATGATCACGATGTCCTCCTCTAACCGTTCAAGTATATTTACACTCAATTTCTCATAGCACAACTGTAAGAAAAAATCCGTAGCTCAATCAGCACTGAGCGAACATCTTCAATCAAGTGTCCATGAAGGAAAACGGGTAGAACCCGTTACAGAAGGATGTGGCAGTCATGACTTTTCATTCCTAATATCTTCCCTTCCTTCGTGCTTATACATCTAAATAGACGCATATACATCATGGAACTTCACTAATTTCAACCATTCAAAAAAATTATTCTTCTCATCCTTCAAAAATGTGTAACAGACTGATGGCATGAGAAGTTTGTCCCCATCACGAATCAGATGCAACTTAGGCAGTATTCCTATATCTTATATATCCCGGTGAGCATTTGTGCTGTCCTTTGTCTCCCCATTTATATCCAGTAATGTACAAATGACATTTTCACAAATGTTCTTCTCGATGTGCATAACATCCAAGTTGTGGCGCAGTGGAAGATCTTTCCAATATGGCAACTCAAAGAAGATACTTCTCTTTGTCCAATTTAACTCCCACTCAGCATGTTTCCTTTTTCTACTGCTCAATGGTTTCCCAAATTTCATATCTCCGATCAACTTGAGCTGGTTTAATATCTTTTCCCCACTTAGTCGGTTTGGCTACAACCTTTGTTCAAGTTTTCCATTAAAGCTTCTGACACCATGAGTCCTCTAAGGATGTCCAGGTTGTAGAAAATGACTATGACACATAAAGCATAACTTGCATTCTTGCTTTAAGGGTAAGGACCCAACTTCCTTATTACACACCGAGCATGCTAAGTAACCTTTTGTGCTCTAAACCGATAGATTGCCGTAGGCGAGGCAATCGTTAATTGTCCATAACAATTTAGCATGCATCTGAAATGTTTTCCTAGTTTCCACATCGAATGTCTCAACTCCTTTTTCCCATAGTTCTTTCAACTCATCAATTAATGGCCTGAAGTAAACATCAATATCATTACCAAGTGCCCTCAGTCCAGGAATAAGCAGAGATATATAAATGAAGGGGTCTTTCATACATCGCCATGACGGCATATTGTATGACATCATCATAACTGGTCACATGCTATACGGGTTGTTCATGTTACTGAAAGGATTGAACCCATCCGAAACAAGGCCAAGTCTGATATTACAAGGATCACTAACAAACCACAGATGCTTTTTATCAAACTCGGCCCAAGCTTTTGAGTCCGCTGGATGGCTAAGGGTGTTTTCCTCTTGAAGATGTTTCTCTTTATGCCATCTCATATCCGCAACAGTCTTTCGGCATATGTACAATCATTGTAGCCATGGTATTAATGAACAATATCGTAAAAATTTTTAGGGGATCTTTTTACCTTTCTTTTGAATAGTCTTATACCTCGGTTCATCACATTATAGGCACTCGTTCTCATATTCAAGTTCACAGTAAAAGAGTGCACAATCATACTTATAAGTATGTATTGGAGTGTAATCGAGACCCAATTCATGCATGTATGTCTTCGCCTCATAAAAGGACTTTGGAAGTGTTTCACCATTAGACAATGCCACCTTAATGAGATTTAAATGCATGTTGAATGTGTTCTGAGATAACCCATGCATTGTCCTTGCATAAAGCAACTTTATTAGGAACTCCAATTTTGAAAATTTGGTACAATTTGGATATAGGGGCACCCGTACATCCCTCATGAGATTTGAAGATGGTTTACTGAGTCGATTTAACATACTAGGATCGTAAGGTATGGTACCTGCTAAAGTAAATTCATCACTAGTACGACACATTGACGTCGTTCGTGTCCACTACAATTCTCCTTTGCAAGTCACGTAACCTTTCGATCAACCCTTCCAAACGTGTATCACCACTTACTATATTTGCCCCCTCAGCTTCATCTTCATCATCATTGCTCTAAACTGCATAATCTTCACCGTGGAACACCCATGTTGTGTAGATTTTCTTCATTCCAAAGTTTAGTAGATGCTTATGAACCACATCAATGTGTTTGAATGTTAATTTAGGCATTTCTTGTAAGGACACCTTATTCTATTGACTTTGTCTACACGAGGACTCGCGAACTCAAATCAAACACCTATTTGTCCAAAAACCTACCTTGAGCATTCATCCAACTCTTGTCCATGTTTATTAATTACCCTATAACATGTTCAAGAGAATGGTGTTGATTACATTCTCATTATGTGTGTGACACATGCATTATGAATCCTAAAATCAACCACCTTTTGTCTAAAGGGTACAGATCCTATCCCATTCAGGAATGTTATATTTACATTATAGTCAATCTCACTCAAAATCCTTCGTCATAGTCATTCTAAATGTTGGCAGCATCTCCACGTGGCTCTCTAAGTACACAAAATAAGGGAAGTGAACATGTTGCTAGTTTTCCATCACTAACAAATTTTCACGACACCCTACTATGCACCCAGAGAACACAAGTAGAGACACGCTCGAAATATATAATGACAATGAACAAAACATGAATGATGACAACAATGTAAATACAACTTCCTAAACTATTCAAATTTGACAATTAAAGAATAGTTAAAATATAAATATCACTAATCATAAATGAAACAAATAATTAACATATTCAATTGATTATTAGTCTACATAGTATGACTAATAATCAATTAAATTTAAATTTCACTAATTGATTTGTCTCATATGTACGATGAGGCATGAATGTATAGTAACCATTCTTGAATGAGTCTAAGCTTCAATGAACACATGAAATGATAGTAATTAATTTGGTTAAATCTAATTCATATAGCATTGAACACTTGGCTTTAGTATGTGTGCATGGTTTTAGTTTATACAATGGATGAATTCCATTGAAAGGTTCAATGTTTTGAATTCAACATAAGAATGCTTAATCAGCATACAACAATCTAGTGTCAACTAATCAGCATGCATTTCTCAATTTGTTCAATTGACCGGTATGAAACATCATAGTCAACTAAGCAGCATACATTTCATAATTTCTACATCAAGCATGCAAATCTTTGCACTCAACTAGCAAGCAATATCCTAGTGATGTAGGAAATTTATACAAAGCATAAGGATGTAATTCAATTATTCATTTATTCACTCATCCTTTCAAAAAATATACAGGACATCATAATCATTTTAGCACACATTTTAAGGACTATAGTCATGTATGGGATTTCAAACGAAATTTCAACAGCATATCGTCTGTAAATAGAACATTTCCCAAACCTGCAAATCACAAAAACAATAAAAATATGATTCACTTGAATCCCTAAGATAGTTAAATTTAGGCCAACTCAGTAAGGATGGAGCTCAACTCCCCTGTGTGTTCTCATGCGTTCAATCCAAACATGCAACAACCTAAGCAACTACCAGCATGCAATTCACAAGATTTTGTATCAGCTATGCAGATGTCGTTCAGTTCAAACATGCAATTTAATATAATTCAATAATAGTTTATATAAAACTATAAACCATACATCAAATAAATTCAAGCATTCATTACATTTTGGATAGTAAGTGTAGCATTGATCTCACAAAAGCATATAAGCATAAATAAGATGAGATTGTGAGTGCATTTAAGTTATAGAACTATGAAATTACAAAGGGAGTTACTCCCACGAAAATAATAGTTGGCTTGTAGAATGACTTGATCTTGTGATGTCGTTGAGGCAATGACACAAATTTGGATATACTAAACGAATACAAATTCTCTAACCAAAGGTTAGTTGATTGTGTTGTTAGGGACCTAAGGGAGCAAATGTGATGTTGATTTATTTTAGATGAATCCATCACTTAGTAATTGTTTTCTTCCTTTTAAAAAACATATGAAACAGAAAGAAAAAGGGGGGGGGGGGGGATCGCCTATGTTAAAAGTTAAGTTTTCATTATTAATAATAAGTTTTCCATAAAAATTCTTAATGCACAATTCATCATTTCATCGAATGTTGCATCAATAAGTATTATCCTACCTGTATTGTGTTAAGTTTCATCTGCAAGTTTGAGTAGGGGTGAACATTCGGTTACTACGGTTAATTAGGTTAATTAACTGGATTAATTGAAAATTTTTTATTAAAGAATCTTGTTAGCTAAATTGAACCGAAATTCCATATTAACCAAACCCAAAACCAACTGAATTGAGTTTTGGTTAAATCGATTAACCTATTTAATATTTTCATATATATATATATTTATTTATTTATATTTATATAATTTTTTTTATTAGTAGAGGAAACTATATTGAAGAGGCAGGGTGGTTAAATGAAATCACAAAATCAAGCAACCTGAAGGGTGTCACGTAAATAAAAGATTACATCGAAATCATAAATAATAATCCTACTATGCCTACTATTGACCACAGTAAACCAGTGTTTTCTACTAATTTGGATTGATGAGGATGAATTTTTGAACACTTGCTATTCCTATCTTTCCAAACACACACTCACACACCCACGCAGACATATCCACACACACTCAAACCCACACACACACTCACAAACACCCATGCAGACACACCCACACACATTAAGACCCACACACACACTCATACACCCATGCAGACACACCCACACACACTCAGACCCACATATACACTCACACACCCATGCAGAAACACACACACACGGACACATGCATGCACCACACATGCACACACGCAGACACGATCAACCCACGCATTGCAAAAGAAGACGAACCTACTCGTTAAGCTTTAAAGTTCGTGGAACGAGGACCGGACTAGCTCAGGTAAGGGACGGCGGTGGACTGAGGAGCAGCTCAGACTTGCGGCGGCGAGAGAAGCTTTGGAAAATGACGGAATCAGGACTCGATTCACCGAGGAACAGAGCGAGGGAAAGGAGGGAGGGAAAGAAAGGAGGGAAAGAAGAGAAGGGAGATGGTCGTGCGAGGGAGGTTTGGAAAAATTGGGAATTTAATTAGAGAATCAGTGATGAATTTCAAATCGTCACTAAAACTCTTAAAACCATCACTAAAAGTCTGTTATTAGTGACGGTTTGACTATCCGTCACTAATAATGGAAAATTAGTGACGATTTAAGAACTGTCACTAATAGTCTGCATTTAAAATTGAAATTAAAAATGTTGTACCAATTAGGGGTGAGCATAATTTAGGGAAACCCGAATTCACCGAATTAAGCGACCAATTTTGGTTATCAATTCGGTTTGGTCAATACATAGGGTTGGTTTGATTCGATTACAATTTTACTAATTTTTGGTTCATCGGTTATCGGTTCGGTTAAAATAAATTTTAATTTGGCAAATTGAATTAACGAAATTAATAATTAATTACAAATTGAGTTTATAAAATAAAGCAACTTTGGAGTGTTTTGATAACCATTTAGTCACTAATTTATATTTTACTAATCTTTTTAATAAAATTATCATGCATGCATTAGCTACTTAATTAAGCTAAATGATTAGTGATGGTTGTAAAAACCATCACTGATATAAAGACTTCCAGTGACGGTCTTTTTTTTTGGATAATATATATCAGCAACAGTTCCTATCTATCTACTGCAACGATGATTGTAACGCCCCGAACCCTTAATCCCGGGTCCGGTGCGTTAAACCTAATCATATCCTGATAAATCATAATCCATAACATACGCAGCGGAAAACATAATCATAATCTCCATATAACATAACACCAAAGTTTACTAATTCTAACTATAATCTATATTAAATCATCCATCACCTGCATTTCCTTAAATCTACATAATTCCCAAAACAATTCAATATTTTCACAATCATTCCTTACTCAATAGCCTTAAAACATAAAGGCATAAAACATAAATATTTACATTCCCCAAAATTAACATAGAAATATACCATTTTCTTTTTCTATTTCCCAATAATGCTATAAAAACCTTGAGCTCTCAAAGCTCAATCTCGAGGAAATCTTGAAAAAAAGATAAATTCATATTCGGGTGAGACACATCTCAGTAAGGGAAGAAACAATATATTAAAGCAGTGTGTGACCAACATGAGTTTATAATCAACATAATATTTAATATTTGCAAATTCTTAACATAATTTTCCGAAATCATTTTATGATCCTATTCAAACACATGCAAGATATTTTACCCACGAGATTACCCAAGGAAAGGGGTGATTATCCGCCCATACAAGTAGCACCCCTATGCTCTGATACATTTGGAAACCCAAAGGTCACAACTAAAGCATACCAGGACACTCACCTTACTCAGTAAGCCCTCAAGTGATAAATTGATCTCGTACTTACACAGTTCATACAAAAGTTTACCGGCAAAGGCCCTAAGGATAGGGAAATCTACCTGCCCATACAAGTAGGTTCCCTCTTCCCTAGTACGTTATGCGGTTACTGCCACATCTGTAGCTACTAGTGCACTTGACTTACTTAGCAAGCCCTCAGGCGAAAGGTACGCCTCGCCCAATCGTAACATGTTCTACGTACATACATACTTCTAATATCATAATACAACATTCTTTCTATCATTATTCAATCATACACATCTTTTTATATTCATAGCTTAACATTGCATTGCATTTCACTTTAAGTGACTTTTTCCCATTCGTATCATTCATGTTTCACATTTCATTTCATTGCACTGTCAATCCATTGTCATTTCATTGCATAACGTTTTCATTTCATTCCTTTGTACTACAGCCACTCTTTAGCCATCATCAGTTAGTCCACATAAAAATGCGTTAGAATCTTCTACCAGTTAGTCCACATAGAAATGAGCTAGATCTACTAATAGTTAGTCCACATAGAAATGCGCTAGAATCTGCTCACCCGGCTTTTAGCTGTCGTACATTTACCAAACATATTTCAGTTGTTTTACCCAGCATCTTTCAGTTATTTACATGATTGTATTAACACGCACAAGCAACATAGTCCATGTCATGTTTTATTCACAATGCATTACTTACTTAACCTACATCTCATACATTTAACATATATTTCCACACAGCATTCTATTTACTCAAGCCACACAATTTAGTAATAAAATTCATACACTACCTGTAAAATAAGCCAATTAACATTTAATGTTTATATACTGAAAATACCTTTCATTTCTTACATAATTATCCTGAAAATATTTCCCACTTTCATCAGTTCATTTTCGCATATACATATCTAATAAACAATCCTAAACTCGAAAAAAATATAATTTAAACAGTTGGCATTTTATCCATACCGAAACATATACACGTACATATAACACAATTTATTCTTCCATTAAATTCATAAAAATTATGATTTAATACATATTTTTCCCCTAACCTTGTTTCTTGAACTACGCCAACAGGGACTCCGAAAAATACATGCGGTGATCACTCGGACCCTGTAATTAAATTCCTAGTTCCAATAAATTATTCTTGAATAAAATATTATTTAAATATTTTTTAGGGCCACAATCCCTAAATAAATAATAATACCCTTAAATATAGCCAAATTTCTCAAATCCCACTCTCGCTTTGGAGTGGGACCTAAAAAACCCCAATTGAAAATTTATTCACGTCAAAATGACGGCAATCGCAACTAGGACCACGTGGTGGTAGCCAATTGCCAATTTAACCACATATTAACAGCAAAATTAGAAAAATAGGGAAAAATTACCTTTTCCCAGGAGTAGTGCCTAAGCCGTTCCCATGAAAAATATGCTCTAATAGAAATGTCGGCAGCTAAACCAGGAGTCAAACGGCACCTTCCGTTTCCCGATCCGCCACAAACTCGTCGAGAAATTGAAAGAGAGAGAGAGACGGAGACGAACGCACAGGAAACAAAATTCAGGGGGAGGGGGGGCGCAGCTCTGACTTCTTCTTCTTCTTCTTCTTTCTTCTTTCTTCTCTCTTCTTTCTTCATTTACTTTATATATTTATATATCTATATATTTAACTTTAACTTATACTTATCATATATATATATATTATAATATCTTACTTATATATATATATCATTCTAATTAGTTTTTTTTTTAAATTCAATGTAAAAATGTTTAATTTAATAACTAATTATTTAATTATTTAATTCATCTTAATTTAATTTAATTTCTTAAATTTTAATTTTTTTTTCTTTTTCCCATGCCATTCCTTTTATTTATTTATCTATTATTTTCTTTATTTATTTTTCTAATTATTTTAATTTTTCAGGCCTTTATATTGATAGTCTCATACTAGTCCATCTAAATTGTAATCATCCTCACGAGCAACCCACCCATGCATACGCCGACATGGCTATTGCATATATGGAATCTCATTCCGGCTCAACTGCAGTCGATACAGACCTCGAATTCATCAACTCAAACAGCCACAGGTAATCCGTATATACGCCTGGTTCACTATCAATGATAGATCTTCCATTTTTTTTTACGTCTACTATGTTAAGAACAATTCCAGTCCATGACCAGACATATAGATCTTTCCTTCAAATTTGAAAGAGGTTGCTTTTATTAGGAAAAGTGAGAGAAGACCTTCAGGACCTGATTCATTGAAGAAACTAAAATTGAGTAATGCTTCTATATGTGAAGCCTTTGCACATTAACACTACAAAGTACGTCTCAACGAAACTACAAATTAAAATCTTCCGCAAATGATGAAAATGGGCCTTCCTAATTGGGGGAAAAGCTATATAATATGATGTGTAAGGGGTCTGGTCCCATTAAACCTAGGACATGCTCTTCTCATTGTATTTTATGTTCAACTCATCCATATTCTCATTTGTGGTGTCAAGTTTTGCTTACTAGATGGACAATATCAGCAACTCTTTTTATTTGTCCACTGCTATGAAGATAGCCTCTTAACTTACTAGCCCTGCTAAATTGTAATCATCTTCACGAGGAACCCACCTATATATGCACAAACATTTGAGCAAAAGCATTGTTTCTCTTTCGTGCATCCCATTCCTTTTACTATACGTGATGAACAACTTCAAACAATCTCTCAAATAAACTCTATTGTATTTAAGAAATCAGTCCAATCATTGCATAATTCACCACACCTACCTTGGTCTTTACACGGTTATTCCAAAAGGTATGAACTTGGAAAGGTTTAAATTTAGAGAATCTTTTCAACCAATATTCACTATTATATCAACGATAGATCTTCCATTCACTACAAAAAAAAAAAAAGATTATTAGTAACGAATCAAAACCGTCGCTAATAATCACAAAACCGTCACTGATGCTATTAGTGACAGTTTCGTGATCATTAATGTAAAAACCCGAAAAATAATAAAAATTAAATAATAGAGAGAAGGAAAATTCAAAAGGGATAAAGCAGGGTTCGTTAATGAATGCCCTGGTTTCATCAACGAGCTCCCTTGTATGGTTCGTGGACGAATCCTAGTGTCTCATCGACAATGAGATACCGAGAGGGGGAAATTCAAACCCTTTGGCTCATTGATGAGCTCATGTGTCTCATCGGTGAAGCCACGTGGTAACAGTCTATATATATACAAAAAATCAGATTTTCAGCGAGATTTCTTGTTCTCTCTCTCTCTCTCTCTCTCTCTCTCTCTCTCTCTCTCTCTCTCTCTCTCTCTCTCTCTCTCTCTCTACCTACAATCTCCCTACCTCCTCTCTAAGATTTCGGCCCTGTTTTTCCTCCGTTCAACGATTATAAGCTACCATGATGATCCCAGGGAGATTCTCTATAAATTTTCCAAAGCAAAATTTTGGTTTGAGAAGTTTAGGCACTATCCCAAAATCAGGGTAAGTAGGTTATTTAGAATTTATATGGTCAGAGGGGTTTTCTGAACCTAGATTTTGTGTTAGATGGAAATATACTGGAATCTGAGTTGATTAAATTAAGGTGTTATGATTTCAGGATTTGGGTTTCCGAAAACCATAGGCATGGGTTGAGGAGCTCAATGAGTGTTTCCTCAGGAACTTAGGTAATGTTGACAAATAATTAGTAGTTTAGAATTTTATGGATAAAGAGATATGTGAGCCTAGGGAAGGCGAGTATATTTATCATTATGAGTTGGGTTGATTGATTTGGGGAAAAAATATTATTTCAGGGATTTGAGCTTTGAACGCCGCAGAGGTGTAGATTTAGAGCTTAGCAGGCTTCACATGAATTAGGTAAGGGAAATATCCTATGCTAGTAATTTTAGGAATTTTTACGAATAAAATGCATGTATTTCGGGATATGAATTCTAGATGTTTTAAGATATGAAATTATGTGTTTTCAAGAAAATTCTACAGATTATAAATTATCTTTATTATAAAAAATATACAGATTATAGTACATGGGTCTTATTTATTTAATTGTGTGGCATAAGTAAATACCAGTTCAGTACAGAATTTACACAACTTTCAAAGTATCATGATTTACAGTATTTATATATAGAAAGATATTTAATAGAATTTATAGAATCATGATTGACAGTATATACACAGGAAATATGTTTTACAGTATTTACAGAATACCATGATAATCAGATTACAGAACCATAACGATTAGATGTTATAGTTTATTTAGATCATATATTACATTTTATTCAGATCAACTTTTACAGTGTTATGGTTATTACAGTTGAAATAGAATCATGGTAAAACAGTAAGATTTATATATATAAATTAGTATTATACAGTATCGGACCTTGATGGATCATATCAGATTTCAAAGCACGGTACCATAGCTATTTCAGTTCAAAGTGCAACCACATATCTCAGATAGAGTGTGGATTTTATAAGTAGTTGATCGTGCCTTGGGAGAGATTGCAAGCTCCTCAGTAGTCTAGGTTAAGGCAGTTGGTCTGATGACATAGGTTTCAGTTTACTTATCCTAGTAGGCTAACTAGTGTTAAGTCCTGCCTACAGGCCACACAACCCTGTCATAAGGGGTTCAATCATGACATACAACTATCCAGGGAAGTTTTCACAGTTATGTATATATATATATACAAATTTACAGAAAACAACACATATATTTACAGTTACTAAAAGTATGATTAAATAAAAAGTATAGAAACAGTTGAATTTTAAGCCATATAGGTGTGTGTTATATTATACTTTATCTTACATGTTAGTTCAGATTAGTTGATGAAAATATATTGTTTATGCAAACTCAATTGCCACACACTAATAATAACATATTTCATCTTACTAAGAGTTGTCCATTCCTAGTAATTTAAATATTTCAGGTGATCCAACTAGACGAGCAAATCAGGCCTAAAGATAGAGGGAACGTTTATACTACTCTGTTTGCTGGGTAAGTGTTTCAGGGAGATGCATTTTTAAGTAGATTCTAGGAGGTCTAGGGGATGTTTCTAGAGTGATGTATATGTATATTTTGGGAATAATACTGAAATTTTGGTATTGTAATTATGTTTTATGTTTTCCGCTACATAGGTATGCTATAGTAGTTTTTATCTAGGGTAATAGAGTAATATAATTTCACAGTAAAAAAAAAATGACAAGAGTTTTTGGGTCATTACAATTTGGTATTAAAGTCTAGGTAGCTAAGTTTTGTAGACTCTAGTGTGCATGGAAAACAATACCAGAATATAGGAATGAAATTTTGAGAAGTATAGAAATTGGGATAAAACATAATTTCAATGAGTTAATCTTGGGAAATTAAGATAAGAATTTAGGGTTCGTTCTATTCTACGGTCTGGAACTAGGAACTTCAGGGTGGTTTCTGTGATTTTCGTGGAGTGATGATTTCAGGAAAACCATAGTAAACTATCGTCGATTTCTATTTCCATATGGTGGGACTAGACCCTAAATTAGTAATAGGTGGTGTGGGGATATATTAGTTAGATTAATGTAAGAATAACATTATGAGGTGTGGATTCTTAGAATAATTTTAGTATTATTGCAGGATGAACCGTAGAGGTAGTAGTGCTCACACTAGCGGAGATGATGGTGCAAGGCCTTCTAGCATGGGCAGCGGGGATTCAAATGCTGTTTTGCACAACGTAACTCAATAGGTTATGGTTGAGATTGCATGGAGCTCTAGGGAGCAAGGAGGCCCATCCACAGACCAGGGGTGTACGATAGAAAAATTTACCAAATGAACCCTCCAATGTTTCCAAGAGGAGCAGATCCTGTAGTTGCTGAGAGCTGGATGCAAGAGATTGAGAAAGTACTAAAACTGCCTCATTGCACTGATGAGTAGAGGGTCCTCTATGCCACGTACAAGTTCACAGGAAAGGTCGAGAGATAGTGGACGACTACGAAATTGTTGGAGGAGCAGAGACCCATACTAGTGGCTATGACTTGGAGCTAGTTCAAGAAGGTATTTTTTGATAGATATTTTCCTGCTATCATCAAAAAGGCTAAGGTAGTAGAATTTCTAAATTTGACCCAGGGAAATCTGACGATTTAGAAGTATGTGGCGAAGTTCATCGAGCTATCACGCTTTGCCCGCTATGTTGTCCCAGATGAGGTTAAAAAGGCGAGGATGTTTGAGAGGGGCTTGAGGATGGAAATCTATAAACAGGTAGCAATTCTAAAAATGCAAGACTTCTCTGAAATAGTTGACAGGGCCACAATAGCAGAGGAGAGTGAATAGAAAGATGTGGGAGCACCGACCTAGAGAAAGAGGCCCACACCTCTAGGTTTTCCAGTGGGTTCCAGAAGGGGCTCAAGGAGAGGAGGCTGATACAGTGGAGGCCAGAGGCAGATGACAGGATATCGTGGTTTTTAGGGTGAGCAGACTTATACTATATGTCCTAGGAATAGCCGGAGGCATATGGGTGAATGTATGATGGGAGAGAATATCAGATATCGGTGTGAGAGACCTGGTCATATGGCATGATCATGTGAGGAACCGCCGACCGATGCACCAGTTCACAGATCTTTTTGGGGAGGTTACCAGATGCCAAGTGGAGGCCAGCAAAGGAACAAAGCTTTGGCGAGGGTTTATGCATTGACACGAGGAGATGCTGAGGCTGCCGAAGACGTTGTTACCTATATTCTTATTGCTTTACCTTATAAAGTTGTTGTTTTATTTGATTTAGGTGCCACCCATTCCTTTGTATTATCGGGATATATTAAATTATCTAAGATTGAGGCACAACTGTTAGATGTTGAATTGTCCATAGCCACACTGATTGGATCAGTAGTGAGGTGTAGGAGGGTACTTAAAGGTTATCCAGTGGGCAGTCAGGATAAAGTATTACCAACCGATATCGTGGTGTTAGACATGCATGGGTTCAATGTGATATTGGGTATGGACTAGCTGGTGGCTAATTACGCCAGCATTGATTTCCATAAAAAAGAAGTGATTTTCATACCCCCTAGGTGATAGGAATTCAGATTTGTGGGATCACATGTACATGCCTCGCCACAGTTAGTGTCGGCCATTCAGGCGAGGAGGTTGCTTCAGGGTGGTTGTTAGGGGTATGTTGCTTATATAATAGTGATGCCAAAGAAAGAATTGAAACAAGTTGATATTCCAGTAGTCAAAGAATTTCTAGATATTTTTCCAAAGGAATTACTTGGTTTACCACCAAATCGAGAGATTGAATTTGTTATGGATTTATTACTAGGGTTCGCACCGATGTCTAAAGCACCCTATAGGATGGATTTTGCTGAATTGAAAGAATTGAAAGACTAGTTACAGGAGTTGTTGGATAAAGGATTTGTCAAATCTAGTGTGTAATGACCCGAATAATAATAATGTAATTTCAATAAAAGGAAGGGAAATGGAAATAGTAACAGAAGGAGGCAGTCGACAACATTGCACTTGGAAGGAATAACCAAGGGAAATTATCAGGGCCTCGTCGATGAACCCCTTGAGGACCTCGTTGATGAAGACAAGATTCGTCAACGAGAAGATACCGAGAGAGGGTTTTGGGGAAGTCTGAAATTCATTGACAAAGGTGCAAGTTCGTCGATGAACTTTCTACAGGACTCGTCGACGAGGTGACGTGTCTCGTCGATGAATCCAGTCCTATAAATGTCAAAAGTCCATATTTAAACGTAAAAATTAAGAAATATCTCACTCTCTTTCTTCCCCTTCAGTTTTCCCTTTCCTTTCTCTTCGATTCCGGATCCGTCACTCGCTGGATCGACGATCTGAGTCCACCACGACACTCTTGGAGAAATTATCTGCATATCTGCCGAAACAAATCGTCGGTGGAACTCCATTGAAAATCATCCCTGAGTTGAGGTAAGACTTTTTATGTCAAATTTGGTCCTACTATAAATATAGGAAATGATATTCGCAGGAAAATATTGAAGTTTAGTACTGGAAGTTTTCATTTTCAGGATATTGATTAGGAAATCCTACGAGTGTGAGACTAGAATTTATAGGGGCTTCCTAAGTAGGCAAGTAAGGGAATAAACTAAAACAGTTATTTTCCATGCAAATTAATATTATGTATGAGTAAACTTATTTTTAGGAAAGCATGTAATATATCTGTATGTTACAAAGGAAATGCACATTTGGGAAAATATTGCTATTATGTTGAAATGTATATATATATGTATGAGATACCAAAAATTATGATTTTTAGAACACAATGTATGGCTTTATACAGCAAATGTGTGGCATGAATATTACTTTACATGAAATGTATTACGATATGACTTTGTTACGAATGAAGCATGTTTTCATAAATATGAAATGTTACAGTACAAATGATGTTGAAAATACATGATAATTAATTTATTTTCAGAATGATATATATGAAATGATTTTGGCGTGAGACCGTATATATTTATGAAATGTTCAGTGCGAGGCCGTATATATATATATATATATATATATGAAATGATTTCAACGCGAGGCCGTATTTATGAAATTATGAAAAATTCTATAATATCATGTATTATATGTTATCAGAATCCGAATGTTAGTTTAGTTCAATTTTAGGAGCTCGGTACCGTAGCTTATAAATCAGATATCTATGATCAAATTGGTGCTAACCACCCCACGAGGGGGTGGGAGATGGATAGTCGATGTGGCTTTCAGTAGAGTGTGGACATCCACCTGGCAGTCCAGATTGGGGTGTGGCAGGCCCATCGTACTTACAGACATTTTTGACTCAGCAGCGGTCGGCCAGCCATTGTCGGGTCCCGCCTTCGGGCTACACAACCCATCATGGGAGGTAATACATGACATCAGCTAACTATTCATCTTGGGTGTGTTTTCAGTCTTATTAGCTATAACAGACATTTGATGATCAGTATGAATTATTAGAAAATATGAAAGTATATGATTATTCCACCATGTTATGATGTATGTTTTTAGATATATGAAACGTACTGAGTATGTATAACTGCAACAAATATTCATGTTGCCACACAATTATATTTAGTTTATTTTTCCTTACTGAGAAGTGTCTCACCCCTGAACATTAAATGATTTTCAGGAAACCCAGAGAGACCGGCGGGTCAAGGCCGTCATTGAGTTTATCAAATACCCTGTTAGGAGGGTAAGTCTTGTACTAGGATCAAGAGATTCTTGTTGTATGATCCTAGGTTTATTTTTGCACTTTTGGAGATTGTATATAAACACAGTATTATGGAATTACAGTAGACTCTGGTATTATGTATTCTATAGTTTTGAGAATGTGATTTATATTTACTGCTGCTTAGGTTTCCGCTGTGATTGATAGGTGTCCCCGTTACCCACGGGTTTAGGTTGAATCTTCTATTTATTATGTTTCATTTTATATTAAGATTTTTGAGGTCGTTACAGTTGGTATCAGAGCCTAGGATACTAGGTTCTGTAGACTCTAGAGTGTAGCAGTAATAATACCAGAGTATAAGATAAAGGAATTTGAGGTCTAATTTTGTAGTCTAGATGCAGGACTTCCGTGGTGGTTTGTGTAATTTTCTTAGGGTGACGATTTCAGGAAATTCATGGTAAACTATTGTCGGGTTGGGTATTTAGGTTGCACGACTGAACCTTGAATTAAGATTAGGAGAAAATATTATATGAGTTGGATGATATGTATAGAGAAGGGGGTTCTGAGTTAAGTTATTTGCTTTTCCTGATGGACCCTGGTAGCAGTAGTACCCACACTAGTGGGAATGAGGGTGCTGGAATGAAAGTATGAGAATTATTAGAAAAATGAAAGTATATGATTATTCCACCATGTTATCATAACATGGTGCAGGCAGTGATTTCGGATGTCGTCTTACGCAACGTGGCACAACAGGTTATGGCAGAAATTGCCAGGAGTTTGAAGGAACAGGGTGGTCAATCGGTAGGCCACAGTAGCTCGATAGAGAAGTTCATAAAGATGAATCCTCTAGCCTTCTCAGGAGGAACAGATCCTATAGTCGCGAAAAATTGGGTGCAAGAGATAGAGAAAGTGTTTGCAGTATTGTAGTGTACTGAGGAGCAGAGGGCTACTTGCCACTTACAGACTGACTGGGGAGGCTGAGGGATGGTGGTTAGCGGTGAGATTATTAGAGCAGCAGAGGAAAATACTTGTGGAAATGACATGGGAGCGGTTTAGGGAGACATTCTTCGACAGGTATTTTCCAACCTCGTCCAAGGAAGCTAAAATTGAGGAGTTCCCAAATCTGAAACAGGGACAGTAGACTGTACAGAAGTACACAGCGAGGTTTATCGAGTTATCCTTCTTTGTCTCATACATCATACCAGATGTAGCCACTATTTATCCCAGAGTGGAAGTGGGATCATATATCCATGGACTTCGTTTCAGGACTGTCTTCGACATCGCATGGCCAGAATGCGATTTGGGTGATAATAGACCGGTTGACTAAGCCCGCCCATTTTCTCCCTATCAAGATTAGCTATTCCCTCAGCCGATTAACAGAGATTTACGTCCAAGAGATAGTTCGTTCTCATGGGGTGCCAATATCTATAGTGTCAGATCGAGACCCGCATTTAACATCACGTTTATGGGGAAGCTTGGAGGAAGCTTTAGGGTCTCAGCTATCGTTTAGTACAACATTCCATCCTTAATCATACGGGCAGACTGAGAGAATGATATAGATACTAGAAGATATCCTCCGAGTGTGTGTATTAGATTTTGGGGGTAGTTGGACTTAGTTCATGCCACTGGTAGAGTTCGCGTATAATAATAGTTACTAGTCCAGTATTGGCATGGCACCATTTGAAGCACTATATGGTAGGAGATGTCAATCTCCTTTGTATTGGGATGAGATGGGTGAGTGGCGAGTTGTGGGGCTAGAGCTGGTATAACAGTCATATGATAAGTTTTGACTTATCAGGGATATAATCAGTGCAACTCAGAGCCGACAAAAGAGTTATGCCGACAATCGCCGCAGGTATTTGGAGTTCGATGTGGCTGATCATGTATTTTTAAAGATAGCTCCGTTAAAAGGATTTATGAGGTTTGGTGGGAAAGGTAAACTTAGCCCTAGGTTTATCGGTCCGTTTGAGATTTTAGCAAAAGTGGGGCCGGTGGCTTACAGGCTAGCGTTGCCACCTAGACTAGTCAGGATGCATGACGTATTCCACGTATCTATGTTGAGGAAATACATCCCATATCCTTCTCATATGATCAACTATGGTGAGTTAGAACTTAGTGATTTGCTAGTCCATGTGGAGGTACCAGTGCAGATTCTAGACCGAAAGGAACAGGAACTACATAATAAGAAGATTCCGCTGGTAAAGGTTTTATGGAGGAATTATGCAATAGAAGAGGCTTCCGGGGAGTTTGAGGAATAGATCAGACAAAAGTATCCACCATTGTTCCAAGAAGTTCATACGTAATTAAGAAATGTGAGTAAATATGTACTGTTTCTTTTGCGGGTATATGTAATGTTTTAGGTAATATGTGGTATTTTAGTTTTAGGGGAAATTTTATTTTGGTATATGTAATCTCCCGGGACTTGAAATGTAACCACGATATTCCTCCGCTATAAGTGAGGGTAAGTAATAAAATAAGTAGACCATTTCGCCTTTATGAGAGGATAGAAGGAAATACAGATAATAAATTTCAAGGATGAAATTTTATAAGGAGGGGAGAATGTAATGACCCGAATAATAATAATGTAATTTAAATAAAGAGGAAGGGAAATGGAAATAGTAACAGAAGGAGGTAGTCGACAACATTGCACTTGGAAGGAATAACCAAGGAAATTATCAGGGCCTCGTCGATGAACGCAGGGGATTCGTCGATGAGGGTATAAGAGGACCTCGTCGACGAAGACAAGATTCGTCGATGAGAAGATACCGAGAGAGGGTTTTAGGGAAGTCTGAAATTCTTCGATGAAGGTGTAGGTTCGTTGACAAACTTTCTATAAGACTCGTCGACAAGGTGATGTGTCTCGTCGACGAATTCAATCCTATAAATATCAAAAACCCGAATTTAAACATCAAAATTAAGAAATCTCTCACTCTCTCTCTTCCCCTTCGATTTCTCTCTCCTTTCTCTTTGATTCCAGCTCCATCGCTCGTCGGATCGACGATTTGAGGTCACCACGTCACTTTTGGAGAAGTTCTCTGCCTATCTGCCAGAGCGGATCGTCGATGGAACTCAGTTGAAAATCGTCCCTGAGTTGAGGTAAGGCTTTTTATGTCAAATTTGGTCCTACTAGAGTTATGGGAAATGATATTCGCATGAAAATACTGAAGTTTAGTACTGGGAGTTTTCATTTTCAGGGTATTGATTAGGAAATCCTACGGGTGTGAGACCATAATTTATAGGGGCTTTTCTCAGTAAGTAGGTAAGGGAATAAACTAAAGTAATTATTTTCCATGTAAATTAATATTATGTATGAGTAAATTTATTTTCAGGAAAGCATGTATTATATCTGTATATTACAAAGGAAATGCACGTTTGGGAAAATACTGCTATTATGTTGAAATGTATATATATATATATATATATATATATATATGTATGAGATGCCAGAAATTATGATATTTAGAATACAATGTATGGCTTTATACAAACAATGTGTGGCATGAATATTAGTTTACGTGAAATGTATTACGATATGACTTTGTTACGAATGAAGCATATTTTCAGAAATATGAAATGTTACAGCACAAATGATGTTGAAAATACATGATAATTGATTTATTTTCAGAATGATATATATGAAATGATTTCGGTGTGAGGCCGAATATATTTATGAAATGTTCGGCGCGAGGTCATATATATATATGAAATGATTTTGGTGTGAGGTCGTATTTATGAAATGTTTGGGCAAGGCCGTATTTATGAAATGTTCAGCTCGAGGCCATATTTATGAAATGTTCGGCACGAGGCCGTATTTATGAAATAATTTCAGCGCGAGGACGTATTTATGAAATTATGAAAAATGCTATAATATCGTGTATTATATGTTATCAGAACCCGAATGTTAGTTTAGTTCAGTTTCAGGAGCTCGGTACCGTAACCTATAGATCAGATATCTATGATCAGATTGGTGCTAACCACCCCACGAGGGGGTGGGAGATGGATAGTAGATGTGGCTTTTAGTAGAGTGTGGACGTCCACCTGACAGTCCGGATCAGGGTGTGGTAGGCCCATCGTACTGACATACATTTTTGACTTGGCAGTGGTCGACTAGCCATTGTTTGGTCCCGCCTTTGGGTTGCACAACCCGTCATAGGGGGTAATACATGACATCAACTAACTATTCATCCTGGGTGTGTTTTCAGTATTATTAACTATAACAGACATTTCATGATCAGTATGAATTATTAGAAAATATGAAAGTATATGATTATTCCACTATGTTATGATGTATGTTTTTATATTTATGAAACGTACTGAGTATGTATAACTGCAATAAATATTCATGTTGCCACACAACTATATTTAGTTTATTTTCCCTTACTAAGAAGTGTCTCACCCCTAAACATTAAATGATTTTCAAGAAACCTAGGGAGACCTTCGGGTCAAGGCCGCTGTTGATTTTATCAAATACCCCGTTAGAAGGGTAAGTCTTGTACTGGGATCAAGAGATTTTTGCTTTTGGAGATTGTATATAAACATAGTATTATGGAATTACAGTAGACTCTAGTATTATGTATTCTATGGTTTTGAGAATGTGATTTATATTTACTGCTGCTTAGGTTTCCATTGTGATTGACAGGTGTCCCCATTACCCACGAGTTTGGGTTGACTTTTTTATTTATTATGTTTCATTTTATATTAAGATTTTTGAGGTTGTTACATGGCGTGTCGCCTTGGGGAGAGCTCGTCTTGTTCGTGAAGAAGAAAGACGAGGACTATGAGGATGTGCATTGATTATAGAGAGATAAATAAAGTAGCAGTCAAGAATAAATATCCTCTTCCCTGAATTGATGATTTATTTTATCAACTTATGTGGACCCAGGTCTACTCCAAGATTGACCTTTGGTCAGGATATCACCAGGTGAAAGTTAAAGCAGAGGACGTTTCAAAGATAGCTTTTCGATCCAGGTATGGGCACTACGAGTTCTTGGTAATGTCGTTCTATTTGACTAACGCACCTGCAGTGTTTATGGACCTAATGAATCGGGTTTCCATCAGTATTTAGACCAGTTTTTTGTGGTATTTATTGATGATATACTGGTCTACTCAAAGAGTTTTGAGGAGCACGAGGATCATCTGAGGCTGGTGTTGCAGGTATTAAGGGAAAAGAAGTTCTACACTAAGTTCAAAAAATGTGAATTCTAGCTGAGGTAGGTCACTTTTCTCGGGCATATGATCTCTGGGGATAGCATATCAGTGGATCCGAGTGAGATAGAAGCAGTGGTGAATTGGGTGAGACTGAGCAACGTACAGGATATCAGAAGTTTCCTATGTAATGCCCTAAATTGAGTCTGACAGGGAGCACTGCGTCTCTCCGCCTCCACTTGGACCAGACAACAGAGGGGTAGGCCTTATCGAACTAATGACTGACCCCATAGACCAACACATGTCCTTTTCAGTGTGTTTTGTCTTCACTCACACACTTCTAGAGAAAATTTCCTAAAAGGTCACTCGTCCCAAGATTATTCCAAGCCAAGCACCCTTAACCATGGAGTTTTTGTGGGAAGGCTCCTGAAAAGAAAGGCGCACCTTATTGATATGGGTGGTAACATCTAATACTTTTAAACCTTTCTTCCATGAGGTTATCACATTCTTTCCCACTTATAGAACGCAATGTTCTCATTGTGAATCCACATTCCCAAACCTAGGTGATGTGAATCTCATCACACTTCTGGCTAGGTGATTGCTCTGATACCATTTTGTAACGCTTCGAATCCAAAACTAGGGTTCGGAGTGTTATACAAATTATATCTCCTGTATATGATATCATAATCTCAATCTCGCAGTGGAAATAACAACATATCCTCAAAAATATACTAGAGTTTCTACCTCTTTATACATATCAAAAACATAATCCAACATCCAGTATTCCAAATATTCACAACACTTAAAACATAAATATGTTACAACCCCAAAATTAAAAATGTAGTTTATACCCTCTATCTCAAAAATGCTAACATAGCCCCCAAGTTCTCTAAGCTCGATCCTGCGAAGGTCTTGAAATGATGAAATTCAACTACCGGTGGAGACACATCTCAGTAAGGACGGAATTACATTAAAGCAGTGTGTGGCCAACATGAGATTTGTACAATATACATATATATATATATATATTCATTATTTTCAAATGAAATCATAATTATAAAACATTCTCTGTTCCTACTTAAACACATGCAAGGTATTTTACCAATGAGAGTTACCAAGGATTGGGGTGATTACCCGTCCATACAAGTAGCACCCCTCTGCTCTGATACTTAAAGAAACCTATGGTCACGTCTGAAGCATATCAGGCAACTTACCTTACTCAGTAAGCCTTTAGGTGATTAGTTTATCTCATACTCACACATTCATACAAAATTTTACTAATAGAAGTTCTTGATAATAAGAAATATTACCCACCCATGCAAGTAACTTCCCTCTGCTCTAATACATTATGCAGCCCATAGCTACATCTAATACCTATCCGGGCACTCGCCTTTCTTAGAAAGCCCTCGGGCAAAGAGTATACCCCGCCCTAAATACATGTAATAATACCATATATAATACGTTTCTTTCTTTACTCCATATTTGTTATTTTTGTATCATTCATTACATTCATATTCATATTCCATATTTCTTATAATCTATTTCCATATCATTCTTGTCCATATCTTCTCCATTTTCCAATTTCCATATTTGCTGTTCTCATATCCGCAATTTCCATATTATTCATGGTTAAAATAACAATTAGGCGCTTAGAACTCTCTATACCGATCAAATATCATAGTCATGCTTCCGCCCCATGAAGAGTTGTACAGCTCGAAGGCTGGACTTAACTCTGGTTGGCCTACTAGAGCTAAATCAACCACATTCTATTGTCTGTAGGTACGATTGGCTGCTCCCACACTGGTTTGGACTTCAGGGGGACACTGCCCTTCCTAGCACAATTGACCATCCTATGTCCACACTCTATCTAAGACATGTGGGGTGCACTAGCCCGCTAAATATAACCACAGCAGTACTATGCCCATTTTCCAGTTTTTCAGTCTCCAGTTTACTAGAGTTCTCAAACCATACATTGCCATTTAACAATCCCAAACATATGTATAATAAACCATATCCCATTTTGAATATCAATACATTTCTAGTATTTCCTGCATCTCATCCATATATCATAGTTCGGCACAGAAGTTTCCTGTTACTCATGCCACACAATTTAATAACTTATAATCATACGTTTACTGAAAATAAACCAACCGTAATCATCGGTAATATACTAAAATTATACATTTATTTTCTTACACAATTATCCAGAAAATTGGCCATTTTATCTTTCCTTTTTCGAAAATATAACTAGTAACACAACCCTCGGCTAAAAAATTTACCATTTCAACAGTTGGTTTTTCAGAACTCACATAAAAATCATATACGTATATACATATCATTTCCATTGTTACTAGTTAATTTCATAAAAACCCTGATTTAATATATTCCCCTTACTTGCTTTCTTGAACTACGCCAACAGGAACCCCAAAATGATGCCTATGGTGCTCCCCTGAACCTTAGATCAAAAACCCTAGTTTATTAACCTACTATTTTAGCATTTCCTTAACACACAAATCTCAAATAGACCTTTAAAACCCCAAAACTAAGAATCTTAACCCTTACCTCAACTTTGAAGTGTTTCCCAAAAACCCCAACTTAGAAATCTACTCCGCTAGATGTGTAGAGAATCTCCCCTAGAACACTGTAACGGTCTCCGTTTGTCGATTCGGGTTGAATCTAGGCCGGATTTGAAGAGAGAAGGTGAGGAGCACTGTTTTTAAAGAGAGAAAATGAAGAGATGAAGTTTCTTAATGAATAGGAAACAAAAATTTCAATTTATACTTTGCCACTTTCATCGACGAGATGCTGTCTTCGTCGACGAGCCACTGAAGAACATTCGTTGATGAGAGAAGAACTTCGTCGACGAACCCAAATTATGAAATTCCTGTTGTTCGAGATCTCTTCATCGATAATGCCTAAATTTCTTCGATGAACCACTGAAGGACCTTCATCGACGAAAACAGGGGATTTGTTGACAAAGCCTACAATTACCCTTTTTAAAGATTTTTCCCTTTCTTCTTTTCTTTATCATTTTCCATAAACTAATTTCCCAAGTCTCTACATCCTAAGTTTGGCAGGGTACTACAGGTGTTTTGTGGAAGAATTTTCCAGATTATCGGGTCCACTAACATGACTCACGAGGAAAAATATGAGATTTGAAGGGATCAACGAGTGTGAGCAGAGCTTCCAAGAGTTGAAGTAGTGGTTGGTCACTGCACTAATATTATATATTCCATCAGGAGAGGATGAATTTGTTATATACAGTGAGAGCAGCATTGTCAGCAATGGAGATTTAGCGTCCAATTCATATGGATTTGGAGAGGCTTGGTGTGGAGCTAGTAGAGGATGATGATCAACCATTTATTACCAACCTAGTGTTACAGCCTACCTTGCAGGAGAGGATTAAAGTTGCTCAAAGGAATGATGCAGAATTGGTAGAGCTGATAGATAAAGTGCTGGACGGTCAAGGGGAGGAGTTTAGTATTTTAGATGATGGAGCTTTGAGGTTCCATACTAGGCTTTGCATACCTGCGGATGCTGAGATTGGGAAGGCTATCCTAGAGGAGGCACACAGATCCATTTACACTGTGCATTCTGGAGGCACTAAAATGTATCGGGACTTTCGAGAATCTTTCTAGTGGAGCGACATAAAAAGGGAAATAGCTAAGTTCATGGAGCAGTGTTTGATGTGCCAGCAGGTAAAGGCTAAGCACCAGAGACCGGCGGGACAGTTGCAGTCACTCCATATCCCTGAGTAGAAGTGGGATCATGTATCCATGGATTTTTTTACAAGGTTATCGTCGGCAATGCATGGACATAATGCAATTTGGGTGGTTGTTGATCGATTGATGAAGACTGCTCATTTTCTTTCTATTAAAGTTAGCTATTCTATAAATAGACTGGCAAAATTATACATTTAGGAGATAGTTTGACCCCATGGTGTGCCAGTATCCATAGTTTCAAACCGAGACCTACGATTTACATCACTATTTCAGAAGAGCTTGTAGGAAACTTTGGGGTCTCAGTTAGCATTCAACACGACATTTAATCCTCAGACTGATGGGCAGACAAAGAGGATGATCTAGATACTTGAGGATATGCTATGAGCATGCGTGTTGGATTCGGGGGTAGTTGGACCCAGTATATGTTATTAGTTGAATTTGCATATAATAATAGCTACCAAGACAGCATCAGGATGGCACCATACGATGCATTAAATGGTAAAAGGTGTCGTTCTCCACTATACTGGGATGAAATGAGTGAGAGGCGAGTTTTGGGACTAGAGTTGGTGCAGCAAACGTATGATAAAGTTTGACTTATTAAAGACTGAATCAGTGCAGCTCAGAGTTGGCAGAAAAGTTACGCAGATACTCACCGCTAGATGTTGGAGTTTGATGTGAGAGATTAGGAATTTCTGAGAGTAGCACTGCTAAGAGGAGCTATAAGGTTTGGGAAAAAGGGTAAGTTGATCCCTAGATTTATTGGCCCATTCGAGACACTTGAGAGAGTGGGTCCAGTCACTTACAGGCCAGCTTTACCACCAGCTCTATCCATAATTCATAACATATTTCATGTTTCCATGCTAAGGAAAAACGTCCTAGATTCCTCCCACGTGATTAGCTACGAGGAGATAGAACTTAGAGTTACTTTAGCATATGAATAAACACCAGTGTAGATTATAGATAGAAAAGAACAGGAGTTGTGCACCAAAACAATTCCACTAGTAAAAGTCCTACAGAGGAATCATGCAGTGGAGGAGACCTCGTGGGAGCTAGAGGAGGAAATACGACAGAGGTACCCACATCTATTTAGTGGGGATCAATGTTAATCAAAATAAGGAAAGTAATTGTTCAGATAAAATTAGTATTGTTGATACAGTGCAGGGTAATCAATGTATAAGTTGTATTTTAAATTATAGAATAGATAGTGTTTTGGTTTTGGGAGAATTTTCTTTTATATGTATACTTGTAATCTCCCAAAATCATAATTGTAACCACGGTATTCCTTCACAATAAGTTAAGGTAATTAATAAAATAAGTAGCAAATTTTCCCCAAAGGATGGTGTATAACACAGATAGCAAATTTTGAGGATGAAATTTTATAAGGAGGGGAGAATTTAGAGATCTAGAAAATATTAACAATTAAAAAATAGAGAGAAAGGAAAATTCAAAATGGAAAAAGCAGGGTTCGTCGATGAACACCCAGGTTTCGTCAACAAACTCCCTTGTATGGTTCATGGATGAATCCTAGTGTCTCGTCGACGAAGAGATAACGAGAGGGGGGAATTCATGCCCTTTGGTTCATCGATGAGCTCATCACCTTCATCGACAAACTCCCTTCTTCGGTCCGTCAACGGGTCCACATGTCTCATCAACGAAACCACGTGGCAGCAGTCTATATATATATATGCAAAATCAGATTTTTAGCAAGATTTCTTGTTCTCTCTCTCTCTCTCTCTCTCTCTCTCTCTCTCTACCTATGGTCTCTCCACCTTCTCTCTAAGATTCTAGCCCCGTTTTTCCTCGGTTTATATGGTTAGTAGGTTTTTCTAAACCCAGATTTTGTGGTAGATAGAAATATAATGGAATTTGAGTTGATTAAATTAGGGTGTTGTGATTTCAGGGTTTAGGTTTTCAAACACAGTAGACATGGGTTGAGGATCCTAACGGGTGTTTACTCAGGAACTCAAGTCATGTTGACAAATAATTAGTAGTTTATAATTTTATGGATAAAGAGATATGTGAGCCCAAAGAAGGCGAGTATAGTTATCATTCTGAGTTGGGTTGATTGATTTGGGAAAAAATATAATTTCAGGAATTTGAGCTTTGAACGTCACAAGGGTGTAGATTTAGAGCTTAGCAAGCTTCATAGGAATCAGGTAAGGGAAATATGCTATGCTAGTAATTTTGGGAATTTTTACCAGTAAAATGCATGTTTTTTGGGATATGAATTTTAGATGTTTTAAGATATGAAATTATGTGTTTTCAATAAAATTTTACAGACTATAAATTATCTTTATTATCAGAAACATACATATTACAGTACATGCGTCTTATCTATTTAATTGTGTGGCATGAGTAAATACCAATTCAGTACAAAATTTACACAACTTTCAAAGTATCATGATTTATAGTATTTATATATAGAAAGATATTTTATAGAATTTACAGAATCATGATTGACAGTATATACACAAGAAATATGTTTTACAGTATTTACAGAATACCATGATAATCAGATTACAGAACCAGAACAGTTAGATGTTATAGATTATTCAGATTAAATATTGTAGTTTATTCAGATAAGTTTTTTGCAATGTTATAGTTATTACAGTTGAAACAGAATCATGGTAAAACAGTAAGATATATATATGTATAAATTAGTATTATACAGTATCAGACCTTGATGGATCATATCAGATTTTGGAGCACGGTACCGTAGCTATTTCAGTTCAGAGTGCAACCACATATCTCATATCAAGTGTGGATTTTATGACTAGTCGACCGTGCCTTGGGAAAGATTGCAGGCTCCTCAGTAGTCTGGGTTGAGGTGTCCGGTCTGAGGACAGAGGTTTTAGTTGACTTATCTTGGTAGGCTAACCAGTGTTCAGTCCTGCCTACGGGCCACACAACTTTGTCATGAGGGGTTAAATCATCACATACAATCATCGAGGGAAGTTTTCACAGTTATGTATGTATATAAAAATTTATAGAAAATAACTGATATATTTATAGTTACTAAAAGTATGATTAAATAAAAAGTACAGAAACAGTTGAATTTTAAGCCACATAGGTGTGTGTTATATTATACGTTATCTTACATGCTAGTTCAGATTCAGTTGATTAAAATATACTGTTTATGTAAACTCAGTTGCCACACACTAGTAATAAGATATTTCATCTTACTGAGAGTTGTCTCACTCCAGTAATTTAAATATTTTAGGTGATCCAGCTAGATGAATAGATTAGGCTTGGAGATAGAGGGAACGTTTGTATTGCTCTGTTTGTAGGGTAAGTGTTTCAAGGAGATGTATTTTTGAGTAGATTCTAGGAGGTCTGGGATGTTTCTAGAGTGACGTGTCTGTATATTTTGGGAATAATACTAAAATTCTGGCATTATAATTATGGTTATGTTTTCCACTGCATAGGTATGTTATAGTAGTTTTTATCAGAGGTAACAGAGTAATATAATTTCACAGTAAAAAAAAATGACAGGAATTTTTGGGTCGTTACAATTAGTGATTGTATAGAATTTGTCACTATATCTATAGTTACTAATACTTATTAGTACTAATAATTGAGTATTAGTGACAAATTAGAACCGTCACTAAAAATCTAAGACCGTCGTTATAAATTCTACACTGGCTTGGCTCAAAATCGTCAACTAAACCATAGTATTAGTGACAATTTTAAATTCATCACTAATAGTATATTATTAGTGACGGTTTTAAAATCGTCACTATTGCTCACTGGCAAGTATTAGTGAAGGTTTCAAATCGTCACTAATCATTAGGCTTTAGTGATACCTTTTATATTCGTCACTAATACTCTACCATTAGTGGCAGTTTTGAAACCTTCACTAATATTTAAAAATTGGGCAATTATTAGTGATGGTTTTGATATTCGTCACTAATACTCTATTATTAGTGATGATTTTGAAATCATCACTATTTTTCTAGGGTAGTTTTCGTGCAAAAAGTGGTTTCCCGCGATGGTTTGATCGGGAAAACTGGTTTTTAGTGACGGAGGTATTAGTGACGATTTGATATTCGTCACTAATAGGTAAACCGTTAGTGACGGTTTTTAAAAACCGTCACTAATACTGCACTTTTAGTAACGAATTTCAAACCGACACTAATACCTCAGTCACTAAAAACCAGTTGTCCTATAATGATTCTTTTTTCATCCACTATGTTAAGAACAATCCCAGTCCATGGCCAGATTCTCATTTGTGGTGCATCTTGGCCACTTAGGTGACCTAGAATACTAATGGGCCGGGGCAGACATATATATTTGTATAGCACGACAATCAAGGTGATTCCTTGGCCATCTCTATCTTAGTGGGAAGGCCTAACTTTTAGGGTTGGATTATCTATAAGCTAATTTACTTGTTTTCCCGGTCAACAAATGCATTATTAGAGGTGGGACTAATACAAGACTATTAATGGCGGATTAATAAATTCGTCGCTAATAATTTATTATTAGTGACGATTTTAACAAATCGTCACTAATGACAGACTATTAGTGACGATTCTTCTAAACCGTGACTAATCTTGTAAAAGAAATTATGTTTATATTTTTTTTAAATAGAAAACACTATTACTGACGGTTTAAATAATTTTTTTAAATATATTTTAAATAAAAAATTTTATTAGTGACGATTTAAAAAATTTGTCACTAATAATGGACTATTAGTGACCATTTACACACATCGTGACTAATATAATACTATTAGTGATGGTTAAATAACTATCACTAATATGTCGTTTTAGTGACACCTTCAATTCGTCACTAATACCCCAAGAAATGTTGCTAATATTTTTCCAAAATAGTTTCAGCGCGAAAAGTAGTTTCCCGTGATAGTTTGCATGGGAGAGTTGGCTTTTAGTAATGCAAGTATTAGTGACGGTTTTAGTTTCGTCACTAAAAGTACATTATTAGTGATAGCTTCAATAACCATCACTAATACTTGCACTAGTAGTGACGGATTTTAAAAACCATCACTAATATGTCACTTCTAGTGACAAAATTGGAACCGTCACTAATATTTTCATCACTAAAAACTTGTTTTTTTGTAGTGTGTGTTGATCCCAGAGCTTTTGTCACCCTTAATGCTGAGCATATGTTGTTGGTAGTTGTCCAACAATGGTCAGATGTGTGTCTTGGTGATTGTAATACTAAAAGAATTTGTGGAAGAGCTCAAACGAACTACTTTGGGATGTAGGTCAGTAACCAAACCACTATTAAATCTTGTGTTCCACTTATGCTTTTGATTATGTGTTTCATTCTCAACATTTCTAGAAATTAATTGCTTACTTAACTCGAATATTATATTCAACTCTTTTGACTATATCTTATCTAAAAATATAAGTTAATTTTTGATATATCTCTTATAACTTGTGATAAATCTAGAAATTTTAATATCACCCAATAGACCCCCTTTTTGGGTGCCTATCTAAACCAACATTTGGTATCAGAGCAATACTTTTGTACTAACCATTTTTTGTACCCTAGAGTAGATCTAAAGGTATCCATGGCAAGCTAAGGAGTGGCTAAAGGATAGTACATAAACCAACCTCCTTTATTTGATGGGTATATTTACATCTACTAGAAGGCTCAAATGAAAACCTACATCCAATCCATTAATGTAGGAATATGGAAGAATCATCCTAAAAGGATGAATGTTTTGCATGAAAATGGAGAATGGTGACCTAATCCATAAGTCTAGGGAAAAATGGAATGAGACTGATGAAAGACATTCAATTAGATGCAAAATCTATGGCTCTGCAAAAGAAATCTAAAACATACTAGAAGTGCTTCATGAGGGAACCTATCGGATTAAACAAAAAATGAACATGCTCATGAATGAGTATGATATATGTTCAAAATGAAAGATGAAAAATCAGTAGTAGATACGTACAATCGTTTTGCAAGTGTCATCAACCCAATGAAGGGACTTGGTAAGACTTTTCCTATAGGAGAAATGGTTAAAAAAATCACGTTATCTTTACCAAATTAAAGAAATGGGAAGCAAAAATTGCTATTATAATTGCAACAAAGGATTTAAACTCTTTATCTATAAATGAATTAATTGGCTTACTCATTACATACGAGATGACCATGAATATTACTAATGTTTCACTTCTGTGAGAGGAAAAAAAAAAAAAAACATAACTCTTATAGAAGCAAAACCATGTGATAATTTTGAAGATGAAGATGATGAGGAATTGATTGCAAACATGGCAAGATACTTCAAACGCAAGGAGATCAAAGAAAATTCCTTAAATAACCTCACAAAGATGACAGTAAAAAAGAAGAGAGGAAAGTATATGCCACGAGTTCAAGAAGAAAGGACATTTTAGATCTTACTGTTTGCTATACAAGAAAAGAAGCAAAAAAAAACAAAAAAAGTGCAATGGTACCACCTTGGAGTCAATCACAAACTTCAGACTTCGATGGCGAAGGAATCTTAAAAGAAACTGCAAATCTATTTCTTATGGTAAATATCAAAGAAAACCAAGAGATAACCAATGACTCTCTTCTTGCTATTGATGATATCTTTGATGGATTAAAAGGCTTGTGTCATAAGTATCTTCAATTAAAATAAAGGTTTTTCGCATTAAGATATGAGAATATTGAATTAAAGTTAAAAAAACAAAAGGAATTTGAAAGTTTTGAAGATCAAAATCTCAAACTAAGGTTGAAAATCATATTTAAAAAAAAAAAGAAAAAGATTGTAAGTTTATGATAGTCAAATTGAAGAACTAGAATTTGAAAACAAATTGCTTTTGAGAAAAACTAATTTTCTAAAGAGAGAATGTGAATATCAAGTAAGGGAGTTTGAAAATGAAAAAGATACTTTGAAAAAGAAGATTGAGATTTTAAGTAACGGAAGTGATGAGCTACATAACCAAGTCATAGACTTACAATGCAGTCTTGAAAACTTATTTATTGAACCATGTGCACTAAGACCCTTGAAAATCCAACAGATCGATTGGTTCATCCTAAATATTAGTTTGCAAAATCCCCCGAAAGGATATATTTCTCCAGAAAACATTCACCTCCTACTAGATGTAATTTTTGTACGAAGGTTGGATATCATGAAAAAGAACTATTTTGAAAAACAACATGTGTTTGCCAAAAGCAAACAAAAATAAGTTAAAAAAAAAATATCAATATTCCAACTAATATAGACCTAGCCTTCACTAGTACCAAGTTTGATAGTTCATTTTTTTTTTTTCTTCTTTGTAGATAAGTAGATGTCGATGCCCATTGTGCCTAAACAACTTTTCACTAAGAAGCTAGAGAATCTAAACTATTTTTTCTTTTGGGCTTCCTCTATTGTTTGGGTTTTCTACTAACTTTTTGCTAATTTTGATTGCATTGGGTGGCTTAACCTAATTCAAAATTGTAAGAAAAGGTTTGACAGTGATTTTGACTTTAGGCACAAAAATCAGGCAAAACCCCTGCCATTTTTTACTTTTCTATTGACTTTTTGCCAATTTTGACTACATCAGATGATTCGAGACAACATGAAATGATAAGAAGATGTATGACAATGATTTTGACCTTGGATAAAAAAATTGAGGCACAAAACTTGTCATTTTTTTGGGTTTTTTTTTTTTTTTACGTTTTGTTAGTTCTGATTGCATTGGGTGATCTGAGATAGTCTGGAATGGTACTAAGAGGTTCGATAGTGATTTTGACCTTGGGCATGAAAATTGAGGCAAGACTCCTATTATTTGTTACTTTTTTGTTGACTTTTTAAAAATTATGATTACACCAGGTGATCCGGGATAGTCTGAAATAGTAAGATGAGATTTGACAGTGATTTTGACCTCATGCACATAAATCAAGGTAAAAAATCAATCATTTTTGGCTTTTCTACTACCTTTTTGCCAATTTTAATTGTAGCAGGTGATTTGGGAGGTTTTACAATGATTTTGACCTCGAGCATGAAAATTGAGGCAAAATCCTTTTTATATCTACCTTTTCTATTGAATTTTTACCAATTTTGACTACACCAAGTGATTCGAGACAATCCAAAATGGTAAGGAGGAGTCTAACAATGATTTTAACCTCTTACACAAAAATAGAGGCACAATTATGACTTTTCTATAATTTCTGAATTGTTTTTTTGGATATTTCTAGATATTTTTGGCCACTTTTCGTGGATCCTACGTACCTTTCTTTTTATTTTAATAAACTAAAAAAGTTCAAAATGATAATAAATACTAATAAAATAATATTCATTATTAAAATATTAAAAAATTTAAAAAATTGGAAAAATAAAAAAATGAAATCTAAAATTAAATAAGGTGGGTGCATGGCCACATGCGCCTGCACATGGAGAGTGGCACACACATGCATACAGACACACACATAGGATCCTCAAAATAACATCATTTTGTCTCTTTTTAATATATATATATATATATATATAATATTTAAAATAGGTGGGCGATTGAGTGCATACATTTGTGCGTGATCACATGTGATGACCACGTGTTGGCGTGTGCATGCATACCACTTTATTGGAACAACATTGTTGTGAAAATTCGCAAGTGCACGAAATCGTAACAAGTAATATAGTGATAAAGAAGGATGTCGAACCCACGAGAACTATTTACGTATTAACTATTGAAATTGTTCTAATTCTCAATTATTTGAAAATTAAGAAAAGTGGTGGATTTGGAATTTGAAAAATAAATAAATAAATTAAATTAAATTAACTAAATACTTAAAAAGAAGAAGATTTCACCCAAGAAGAAAACACTAAGTCATCCGACTCACCTAACCAATCTAATCTCAAATCCTAATATAATGCAATCAATCAATTATCATCCTATTTGACAACAAAATATTCTAACTTATCTAAGACTTTCTCTTAAGTAGAATTAGAATTACCTAACATACGATAACCCGCAATATGTCTATGCAAATTTAAAAGCATTTGAGTACATTAAGATTAATAATATTTCACATAAAATCGACACAAATCATGTTGGCACATTCCTATCTTTCATTCAATTCATGGCATACATCATACAAAGTTAAACTACATGCATTATCTCTTGAATTAACATGCACAACAAATCACTCAACTATTGACCAGACAATTAAAAGCATTAAACTCAATGATGTATACTCAAAAGGAATGATAAAATTATGATCATATAGAAATAAGATTCAGAATTGTCATGGGGAGGTTACATCGTAGCCTTAGCAATAGCTATTAGCTCATAATAGAATCAAAACAAACCATAATAATTCTAGAATTCAGAATGTAAATTGTAAAAAGAGAAGAAGAAAGAATTAAAAAGGAAACTGTATGTAGATCGAGAATCTCAATCGTCAACAACTCCAATTTGGCCTCTCTCTTCTTCTTTTTCCAAGCTTCTAATTCCTCTCTAATGGTGAAGAAAATCCTCATTTTTTCCTAGCTTCAAATCCCCTCCTTTTGTAAAGCTTTGGTCGTCCTCCCTTCTTATGTTCCCAAAACAAGATTCTCCAAATCTCCTCCTTTTCACCTGCCGCCTTGATGTAAGATTTTCTCTATCGAGATCTTACCATATTAAAACATATTCAACATAAAAGTTGTGAGATTTTTTCTTAACTTTCCGTAGATACTCATATCACCCTTTTTGGAGTTCTCTAATAAAAGTTATGCTTCAAATACTGAAAAATGTTTCAGAAAATTTGAGTTTGAAAAGGACTCTTGATGAAGGGAATTTGAATTTGAAAAGGAAAGTTTCCTCCTTAATTCCCATGGATCCTTTAATTTATTTATTCCTAAACAAAAAAATAAAAATAAATCAAAACTCTAATAAATAAGAAAATTAAACCCAAACTAACATAAAAATAAGAGTGAAAGTATGACAAAACTTGTATAGAAATTAAACACATCAAACATCATTTAGACCCTCTTTTAATTTTTTTTAAAAAATTAAACAGTATCATTTTTTAGCTTTCTTCCTTCCTCTGTCTTCTTCCTCCTCCCTCTGTGGATGGTTGTATGATTCTCGATAGGTCTCCGCCATTTTTTCCAGTGGAGACCCTTATTCTCTCAATTTTCTTCACTAGTGAAACTCCCCAACTACTCTAGTCCCTTCTCCACCCTCTTCCGCCACCTTATAGCTAGCTAAAAACCGAACTTCACTCTCCCTATCTTCTATACGCTAGCCAACCTACTCTACACCCACCCCTTTATTTTATTTATTTATTCCCCCTATTTTTCTAGTTTATTTAAACCCCAAGGGGGTTCTAGTCCAAAGGGTCTCTTGGGCTCTCTTTCTCTTAACCCTACCTCTCTTTCTCCTTTCCACTCTCTCTCTCTCTCTCTCTCTCTCTCTCTCTCTCTCTCTCTCTATCACTTGCTTTTTCTGCTCTCTATTTCTTTCTCTTTTTCATTCCTATTTCTTGCATTCTATAGTGTGTGTATGTAGTATGTGTGCAGCCATGTTTGTTTGTGTGTGTGTGAATGCATAAGTGAGGGCATGCATGCCTGAATGCATGAGGATGGATGTATAGGTGCATGAATGCATACATATGGGGATATGTATGAATATGCATATGCATATGAATGCATGCATGCAATAAGTGGATGGATGTATGTGTGAATGAGTATTAATGCATGAATGTATGTAATGAATGGATGCATGTTGCGTATATATGCATGTATGAATGAATAGGCATATGTGGAGATGCATGTATGCATGATGCATATGAATACATGTACATGAATGAGTATAAATGCATGCAAATATATGATGATGCATATGAATGGATGCATGATGCCTATATATGCATGTATGAATGAATGAACATGTATGAGGATGAATGGATATGTGGTGAATATGTATGAATGCATGAATGAAGATGGAAAGATGCATATGAATGCTTGTATGAATGAATGGGTATGCATAAAGATGCATGGTGTATGGTGCATATGTATGCATGTATGGATGAATGAGTGTGCATGAAGATGCATGTATGAATAAATGGGTATGTGTGAGGATGCATGGATGCATGATGCATATATGGATGAATGGGCATGTATGAAGATGCATGGGTGCATGATGCATATATATATATATATATATATATGCATAGGTATGATGTTATGTATGGATGCATGAATTTGCATACATGAGGGTGGATTTATACATGCTTGCATGAGTTTATGTGTTTTTGATATGCATGGGTTTTTATATTTATATACATAAATAATATATATATATATATATATATATTCATATGTATATATTTATGTGCGTGTGTGTGTGTGTGTGTGTGTGTGTGTGTAACATTTGTAAGTAATGTATATGTATGTTGACGAAGTTTGAAAAATACTTGAAAGTAACAATGTATTCCCAAGAGGAGGGTAAATTAGTTATTTAAAAAATTATTATGCAAAATCTAAGTTTATTTTAAACCTTTTAAAAATTGTCAATCACAATCCCAATCTCAATTAACTAATCAGTGACAATATTATACCAATAGACAAACCTAGAAATATATGAAATTGAAAAATACGATCTGAATTTTACCTTCAACAATTTCAATAATCAATCCTGAATTCCAGCAAGCAACCAAGTACTTTCTTAAGACAAAAAATTCAATAATATAAATCACGTAAGTTAGCTACTTGTGCTTTGAATAATTAACCAACCACAATAGCTTTACCTTAGCCAACCACAATTGAATTCAAGAATTAGTACTTGTCTTAATTTTTAGCCAAAAACATAAACCATACAAATCACCAACAAACCAATTTAATTACTCAAAGAAAAATTAATCAAATCTCAGCATTCAACAAATATTCCCAACAAATTCAGAACATACACAACAGGTTATAAAGTATAGAATTTAAAGAGATAGGGAAATAAGATTGAACACCATATTTTTTTCAAGGTTCAGCTTACCGCCTACATCTAAGTAACTTGCTGTGAGGATTTCCTTTAACCGCTTTGTTCAATAGATGGAGTACGCCTCTCTCCTTTGGTAGGTGGAAACCCCTTTCTAATGAGAACACCCTCTCGCTAGCCAACGATTCAAACCCTGAACCATAAAATTGCAAAACCAGCAATACAAATTGTTTGTACAATAAAAATGTTGTCATGGCAGAGCAAAATTTGTACAATTTAAAGCACTATATACTCAAAAACAACAATATGCAATAGAATTTCTTGAAGATTGCAAAGGATTCTAATTATAATAGAAGAATTCAAATAATAAAAATCAGAATACATTTAGGGCTTTGAATAAATCACATAGTAGCTTTTTCGAACTTTAATCAAGAGTATGGATGATGTATGCATGAGTATTAGTTTCCCTAAAGCATAAATAAACACCTTTATATAGTGTAGGAAATAATCTTACCGCTTTCCTCAAGTTTGGAAACCAATTCTTTTGATTTTGTAAAGAAATTGGCGTTGTTAGAAAGTTTAAAACATAGACTTCAGTCGCCTGAAGTATAACCTCAGTTGCCTAAACTGTTTAAAAATAGCACTCCAGAATTGGCAGTAGTCATTCAGTCGCCTGAATTTAAGTTCTGATTTCTTCTTTACTGGCAGTAGCAATTCAGTCACCTGAGCACTAAGCCTCAGTCGCTTAAACACTATGCAACACAATGTTTCTCAACTTTTGATTCCAAAACTTGTTTACACTTACTTTGAAAAGTATTTTGGACTTTATGAAAATATTTTCCAAATTATAAATAAGGTCTTTAAGTCTAGAATTAAATCCTAAGAGCTTTAATCACAAAATTGAATTTTAAAAGTACTTACATGAGACTCTAATAAAAATTAAAACATTTAAACTCTATGTCTTTATGGTGTATAGCTTTAACATTGTCCAAGCTTGATAAGTGCTTCATTAAGCTCGTATTCTTTATGACTTATGAACTTAAGATCAACTTTAGGTCCATCTTCATCAGGTTCAATCATTGTGCTTGTAAAAAATATTAATATCTAAAATTTAACTCGAAAGTACATTTAATAACCTTAATTTGTTATCATCAAAACAAGATTAAGCCTTGTTAGGCCAACAATACTGACAGTAAATTTTTTATTGCTCTCATGAAGAATATTTTACACACCAATTACAAATGTTTGTATGGAAATATATACAAGTATACAAATTCTATTCTAGGATGAAAATTTAAAAATAAGCTTAACTGTTACAAAGATTTAACTCGTGATTTGCCTAACTATTACAAAAGCTTATCACATAACAGTTTTGGTGAAGCTTTAATTGGTAAATCGAGTTCTTTGAATAGTGATAATAGCCACACAGCTTCTGAAGCTACATTTGCAGGGGATCTATTTTCATCTACAGTTGACGATCTTGCTACAGCTCTTTGTTTGTTTGAACTCCAAGATATGGGGTTTGATTCCAAGAAAGCTTATGTATGCGAAGGTGGATGTATGATAATCAAGATTTCCCGCCCAATCAGCATCAGAATATGTTGTGAGATCAAAATTGGATTTTTTTTATTTATTTAGATGCCTTGAAAGATTGCTTGCTTCAAGTAACAAAGGAGTCTCTTTGCAGTTGCCTAATGAGTTACTGTGGGTTTGTGCATAAACTGTGAGAATTTATTTACTGAAAAAAAAAAATGTCTAAACGAGTGAGAGAAAAATATTGGAGACCTCCAATAACACTTCAAAACTCGATCCTATCAAAAGATGTTGTCCCATCAACCAACTTTAGAGTTGTTCTTGTGGACAGTGAAGTAGAAGCTTCTTTAGCACCCATCATGTTGGTTTTAGATAGAAAGTTTCGAATATATTTGTATTGTGAGAGGAAGAGATTGGATTTAATAGAAATGATTTTCATTCCCAAGAAAAAATGAAGCTGGCCCATGTCCTTTAAAGAGACTCTAACTCCAAGTTGTTAAATGATATAAGACACAAAGTTCATGTCACTACCAGTGATAACTAGATCATCCACATATACCATGAAATAGCACAAAAATAGAATTTTGGTGATATATAAACAAAGAGGAGCCCGCTTTCGAATTTTGAAACCCAAGATTCATGATTTCCATTTTTAGTGTTGAGTACCAGGCTCAAGGAGCCTATATAAGGCTATAGACGGCCAACTGCCTACGTCCCCGCCTTGGCTAACTAGCATAAGGATTATCATAATAACTTGCTCACTTAACCGGGTGGAGCAGAACCTATACAAATCAGGTCAAATTATCACAGGGCTGACCTCCTTTACACCAATTCTTACCGGGCTGGATTACCGCCCCCTCAAGCCACACCTGGAATCTCTCAAATATACAATCAAAAGGTACAATATATGAGTGCTTTCACGTAAAGCAGATTTGTACCACAAATGCGCACAATCACAAAACACCACAGATGATTTAAAATGTAAGCTCAGTGTGGTTTAAGTAGTTCAACTCTCAAATATATTTTCTATCAGTGTAATACGTACGTGAGAGTGTCAACAAGCAATCTTTGTATTTCTAAATGTTCTCAATCAAGAAGCTCAAACAAAGATATCATACAATATTCAAATATCCCAAATAGCATAAGATGTCAATCACATGAATAGTGTATATGCTTGATTTGCAAGATATATGTAATCTTTGTACTTCAGCAAATGGTATAGACTTGAATGGATATTGCCACAAAGATTAATATAACACACAAATATCTTTTCACAAAAATATCAATATGAATACCACAAGATATTTGAGTACGTTTGAAAATAGTTTTGCAAGCCAAAGACAAATATAAACTTCCTAAGTTATTGCAATGAGAATGCAACACTCGAAAGTTTAACAAGTCTTCTTAGGATAGGCTTATTAGTAAAGCCTCCTAAGAATACTTAGGTTATGCTCTCGTAAGAAAAATCAATTCAAAGTACTTCAAACAATGAGAGCAAACCTCTAAACAATAACATTTGATACACTTACAAATGATACAGAGAGATGAAGAAGGTAAGTACGAGTGGATTTAGCAAGAGTATGAGAAGTAGGATGTATTTTGCTTGAGAGAGAATTTTTAAGTATATTTTCTAATCAATGCTTAATTCTCCCAAATGAAAGAGTATATATAGACATACCAAACTTTTTTACCGTTAGGGACCTATTAGGAATTATTAGAAAAGTGTAATGACACTTAAACCATTTTAACCCTGTTTAAAAATTATTTATCCACGGTAAAAATTAAGGCAACCCGAGAGGTCGAGTCGACCAGATCAGTTTCGGTCGACCAGGACTCATATGGTTCGGTCGACTAGGGGACTTTTGAACTAAGGGCTTGGTCGACCAGGAGAGGGCGATTTCTCAATTTTTCGAGGTTCGGTCGACCAAGCCATTTTGAACTGGCTGGTTCGATCAACCAGACCACTAGGATTTCTCCTGAGGACCCTCGGTCGACTAGGTAGTTGGAGTACAAAAGTGGTCGGTCGACTAGATGGTCAAACTTTTGACCCAAGGAGGTTTCAGTCGACTAGAGCTTTTTGAACTACCTGATTCGGTCGACTAGGTGGTCAAAATGTTGATCGTAGAGGGTTTCGGTCGATCGGGGTTTTTGAACTATCCTGGTTCGATCGATCAGGGCCTTGGTCAATCAGTTGACCCAGGGAGGTTTCAGTCGACCAGGCCAAAATGAACTAACTTGGTTGGTCGACCGAAAGTGCACCATGTGTGCATTTCGGTCCTATTTCAAAACATACAAGCCCTAATGAAGTTCCTAACAAACATATGTGTAAATTTGTGTGTCCTAGGGTCATTTGGGATCCAATTTGAAGACACCGAAAAAGTCCGGTGTCGGTCAACCGAAGGGTACACCCTAAGGTCATGCTAAGATCATTTTGCATTATGATTTGGTTTGAACTTACAAGATAAACCATGCATGTGTTGTGTGTGCTTATTACAAACCGAATGTCCTAATTACTATTACAGACCAAATAGACCACTAAATATATTACAACTGAAAAACACAAACTGGTCTTCAAGCTTTAAGCTTTTCATATGCCATCAATGTGTTTGCTAATATAAACCTGCACATGAACTAGATACTCATTAGATACAGGAGTATTTGTCATTATCAAAACCAGGCGTGACCTATAAGGTCAACATTATCCAATGAGCTTGTTTTTCTGATTGTCTCATGAGCCACCATTGTTTTGGTACTGGGCTGATGAAAGTTTTGTTTTTGAGACTCGTTGTTATGGCTAGACACGTTTTGCTTTGAGAAGGCCTTAGAGTTGTGACCTCCAAAAGAAGAGTTGGAACCGAGTTGTCAAGTGGAGTAGTTAGCATAGGTGACCAACTGTAACGACCTCAAATTCTTATCATTATATATATATATATACAGTAAACATTCCTACGTAGCGGAAACATATATCATGAAACCATTTATATATAAACTGTACAATACCAGATTCTAAAATATACAGACCATACAAAAATGCCACTCTAGTATCATCTATCTCAAAAACATACAGAACTCTGCCAAAAACTTACCCTATAACTAGGGTGACCAAACACTCTCTCTATCTGCGAGCCTGATCTGCTCGCCTATCTGGCTCACCTGAAAAATGTTAGAATAAAAGGGTGAGACACTCAGTAAGTGGAAATATGCTATCACTAGTGTGTGGCAACTAAGTTAAGGATACTTTAAAAATAATAACTGATTTGTAATGCAATAAACAATCTGTAAACCATATCTTTCAAACACATCTTTCTTTCTCAATTTAAAGTACACTGTATCATCTGTATTTTTCTACTTTTCATACTGATAATATATCATACTATACTCATCATGTACTGTAAAACTGTAAATATGTATATATAACTGTGCTTTTATTTCTGGGACTCTGTACGTCATGATTTGACCCCTCATGAGAGGGTTGTGCGGCCCGTAGGCGGGACTCTATCGGGTCGGCCCTCCAGATAGGTCATCATACTCTACACTACCTCATCCCGGCCAAACTACATCCTCTCCTAAGCTCGGGACTGGCTACTACCTTGTCATACCGGCCCCCTCAACCCAGCGTACTGGGGAGCTGCATACTCTCGGAGCATGGCATGATGGTACCCACATACTATCTGAGATATGTGGTTGCACTCTGTCTGTATCTAGCAATGGTACCGTGCTCTGTAATCTGTATCTGTCTGTGTAACTTTCCTTAGGGTTCTGATACTATACATATATATACATATATATATATATATATATATATATATATATTCTTTTACTGTTTTCATCGTGTTTCCAAAATTACCATAACTCTATCTTTCTGTACTGTAAACACTGTATCTGTAGCATCTTGATGCTACCTCTATATATCTATCTGTGTATTCTGTATATATACTCTGTCTGTGTTCTGTATGTTATGGTAATAGGAAAAATATGGCATGTTATAACACTATATATATACACTGTTCTATAATAAACTGTAAGATAAAATACTGATCTGAGTATCTGTATACATGTATATGGATATATGTATATATCTGTTTCATGAACTATTCATATAAAATCTGTATATGCATGTACATATCTCTGTGAATATAAATCTATATCTGTATAATCTCTTATGCTGGAAAACTATATCAAATGTACATATTATCTATATCTTTATATTTAGCATAGTATGATATTTCATAACAACTGCATAAATTCATTCTTCACATGAAAGTCTACTTAGGCCACACAAACATTTATGCTCATTTTCTATAGAAACTGTATAATAGACTGACATAAAAACTTGCTTATAAAATCTCTATTAACTTTATTAAAACTCCTAGCATAGCATATTTCCCTTACCTCAACTTTGAAAAGCCCCTATAAAAATCTGGCTATATACCCGCAGGATTCCTAACCCGACATCCTGAGAACGCAATCCCCCAAAACAAAACATCAGTATTTCCTAGTCTACATCATTTTCTATAACTGTCAGGAAGTCAAAAACTCAATAAAAGCCTTACCTAGAATTTGGGATGAATTCCAACTTCGTTTTCTCGACGATCCGCTTTGGCAAACTTGTAGGGAATTCCGCCAGAAGAGTCGTGGTAGCCTCGGATCGTCGATCTGGCGACTGGTGGGGCCGAAAATGAAGAGAGAAGGGAAGAGAGTCGTAGAGAGAGAGAGAGAGAGAGAGAGAGGAGAGAGAGAGCTCGGTGAAAAATGAGAAATATCTCGAATTTCAACTATTTATAGAACAGGGGATTTCATCAACGAGACCCTGTATTCGTCGACGAGTCCTTCACAAATTTCGTCGACGAGACCCTGTATTCATCGACGAAATTCAGGCTGCCTCAGAATCCCTCTCGGTATTTTCTCGTCGACGAAGCCCCATGTTCGTTGACGAAATTTTTTAACCACTCCTCGACAAATCCCTGTATTCATCGACGAGTCCTTGTAATTTCTTAAATTTATTTTATTCTCCAAAATGCAATGTCATCGACGAACGCAGACGAAGTCTACGGCCTCCTTCTGTTTCTATATCTATTTTCCTCTCTCTTTAATATTTGAATATCAATATTTGAATATCAATGTTTGTATGGAAATATATACAAGTATAAAGAATCTATTCTGCGATTGAAAGTTAAAAATAAGCCTAACTTGCTACAAAGCTTTAACTCATGATTTACCTAACTGTTACAAACTTTAACCCGTGATTTGCGAAACTGTTACAAAACGTTTATGGCTGTTACAACCAGATTTTCAACCTAATAATCAAGTTGTATGATCTTGTGCTTGATTTAAGGAGTCCCCCTTTATATATGTATGTATACATGTGATAATGTATTCATGTATATCTAAATAATCTATATTTATGTATATATATGTATATATTAAATGTGTGTATATAAAATTTGTAAGAAATGTATGTGTAAAAACCTGAAATTTCATACCATTTTTTTTATATACTACAAAATCATATACTCTGATAATATCTGCTATAACATCTCAGGCCCCAAGTGAGCACTGAGGAAACCTGTTTATATTACATACCTATGCAGCGGAAAAACATAAAACTATCAATCCATATAAACAATACCAGAATTTTAGTACTCTTCCCAACCATACACACATATATACACATCACCCCAGTATCATCTACTCAAAAATGCTATCTCCTATATACACTTACTCAGCAAATAGGGCAATGTACTCGCCTCCTCTATCTGCGATCCTGATTTGCTCACCTAACTGGATCACCTGAAAAATATTAAATTACTGGGATGAGACAATGTTCAGTTAGAGGAAACATGCTATTACTAGTGTGTGGCGACTAAGTTTCGTAAATACTATACTGACAATATCTGAAATTGTAAAAGCTGGTAAATCAATGTACAATATAACTTACACCTAAGATACTTTAAAGTATAACTATAATATCTGAGTTTTCTACTTTTTCATACTTATAGTATCATACTACATCTGCTGATATTCTGTAAATCTATATACATATACATAACTATGATGCTTACCCTGGAAAACTGTACGTCATGATTTAACCCCTCATGACAGGGTTGTGTAGCCCATAGGCGGGACTTAATCCTGGTTGGCCTACCAGGTAAGTCAACAGTAACTTTACCAATCCTCATCTTGGTCAAACTACAACCTTTCTTAGGCACGGAACTGGTAACTATCTCGTCAAACCAGCCACCTTAACCCAGTCTTTCGGGGAGTCTACAATCCCTCCAGGCACGGTTAAAGGAAACCTCCCACACACTATCTGAGATGTGTGGTTGCACTCTAATCTTGTAATAGCAATGCTACCATGCTCTGATAACTAAATATTTACTGAACCAATTCATCAGGGTCTGATACTATATAGTACTGATATACATAATTAGCTTGCTGTTTCATCATGATTCCAAAATAACCATAACACTGAAAACTAATTCTGAATGTACTGTAATATATGTACTGTGTAAACTATAATACCATAGCGTAATGGAAAATAACCATAATACCGGAAATTGATATGAAATTACTGTATTATCAGAGTTGTATAAACTATAATAACATAGTGTTATGGTTTGAGTATTTTGGAAAAATCATGGTAATCTACTAATGCTGTAAAGTATCTATTTGTATAAACATTGTAATTCATACTCTCTGTTAGCTTTACCGTAATCCTAAGAGGGGGGTGAATTGGTATTTTCAAAATTAATGCCCTAGGTGAATCTCCTAACAACAGTATTACACAACCCTAAGGTCAATCTAGTGCAAATAAATTAAATCAATTTTAATATATAGCTAAAAATTAAATTGTATAATTAGATTAACCAAACATGCACAAGAAAGTTATGAATAAAGATGACACCCAGAAATGTTATCGATATGATGACCCAAATATATATATATATATATATATATATAATTAAAGTACAATAATAATAAAATAATAAAAATGGTCATTAAGTTAATATCAATACAAAAGTGTTTTTCTGTAGGATCCTTGATTCCATGTTTGATGCCTAAGAAAGACCTTGTCTTAGCGAGTGCTCAGAGACCACTGCGGTTCAGTCACTTCTTGGAGGTCGGCCTGGTCAAAATAGAATTTCATAGGATAAACAGGGTAGACACTATTTATATATGTAAATAAGTACATAAAATAATGTTTTAACTGACATAATTTGTAGAAATATATGATAAAATAATAATAATATAAGTATCTTATGCGGGGCCCACATGAATCCTGAAGCCGTGTGGAGGTTTACACGAGTCTCGAAACTATGTAGGGCTCATAAAATCATATGAGGATTATTGGAGTTACGTAGGATCCGTTTGGGTCTCGAAGTGGTGTGGGACCCACAAGACCATGTGGGGCCTGCATGAGTTTTTAAAATTCAAATTTAATTCTTATTCAAAAATAAATAATAAAATAAAAAAATACTAAAAATGGTTTAAAATTAATAACAATGATAATAATAATGATAATAATGATTAAGAAAAATAATAAAATAATAAAATAATTAATTAACTAATTGATTGATTAATTAGGTAAGTAATTAATTAAAATTTTATTTAGTAGGAATGGTGGCAAGCACTCCCACATGGCCTCCATCCCTATCCCATACTCAACTCATACCTTGCCCATCCTTTGCCCATTCTTTAATTTTAAAAAAATTATAATTTCACCCATCTCCTCACACTTTTATAAATTCCATTTTTTCCCCAAAATTTTCCTATAAATAGGAAGCTTTAAACCTTCATTCTTCACAACAATTTTTCCAAAGAAGAGAAGGATTAGTGAGTAAAAGAATTTGTGGTGGAGAGAATTTTTGAGTAAGTTCTCACTCACCCACTCTTTCCAATCTCATTTCTTAGAGATAGTTATTGTGTTCGTAGCACAAGGTAAAAGAAGAAGGTAAGTAAATTTTGATTATGTTAGTTTTTTCTTTTATTTAAAATTTATACCTGAGTTTATTTAATAAGTAAATTTCAATTATGTTAATTAGTTCCACAAAATTTCCATGAGTTTATTTTTACGCATATTTAATTATACCAGTTCTATCTTTAATATACTTGCATCTATTTTTGGGCTAAGAAATGTTCTAATCCTCTTGGGTAAATTTTCAGCATTTCTTTCTATTCAAAAATAAAATTATATATATTTTTAACACAAAAATTTTGTGACATGAGTTTATTTTTACGTTGCATTTTTTGTATGAAAATATGAGTAAAGATGAGGTTTTTACGATATTATTTTAAATTGCATAAATTATAATAAGATGATTTTAAAACCCCTTACGGCAACGAAAGTTCAAAGTTACAGATGCTCGGTACCGCAGCTTAAAGTTTATACGGATCAGAGTGCACCCACACTGTTTACAGAGTGGTTATTTATGTTAGTGGATTTCTCCTGAGTGCACACCTAGTTCCAGACCAAGACTTAATAAGGAAAATCTCACTTAAAGTTTACGTATGTTGATTTAGTTTGGTCAGCCAGCCAGCTAAGTCCAGTCTTCGGACCACACAACCCAGTCATGGGGGTAAACATGACTTACGGCAAACAGGCCTAAGGGTGGTTTTTACAATATATGTTTATACATAGTTAATTACGTATACAAAGTCACTGATGATTTGAAGGAAAAGTGTAAATTTACATGAAAAAAGATCATTTTAGTGCTTAAATGACGATCTAAAGAAAACGTATAAGGAAAAGTATATGTATATTTATCATTAAATATTTATACAGTTTTAAAGTTAAAAGTTTAATTTAACAGTTATAATATATGATTATAAAATTTTACTGTTATAGTTGATGGTAAAAATTTTATACAGAAATTTTTAAATTTATATTTATTCTAGAGACAGTTTTGAAGTTATAATATTAAATATTGTTTTACGAAATTTTTAAAAAGCTCATTTTGGCCACACACTAATAATAATCTTAATTACTTACTGAGCGTCGTCTCACTCCAATCATATTTTTATTTCAGATAACTCTAAAGAGCATGTTGGAAATCAGGCTTACCGAGCATGCGGGTGGGGATAGAAAAATAAAGATTGTTTAGAAATATTAGTATGATGCCAGATATTTATGTTTATGCAATTTTTCTTCTTTTGAAATAAATGATTGTAATATGGATAATTAGTGCTCTGGTTTAATAATAATTGAGTTTATTTGCTTTCGCTGTAAATCAATAATAAAAAGTTAATATCCCAGACCCTCTCGGGTTTGGGGTGTTACAATCGAGGTTCAGCAAATTGCCTACATCCCCGCCTTGGCTAACAATCACAAAGATTACTACTATAATCTCACTTAACGGGTGTAGCAGCACTTAAACAACCAGGTCAATTAGCACAGGGCTGACCTCAACCTTTACAAACAATCCTTACTGTGGCTAGATTACCGCCCCCTCAGGCCATGCCTATAATACAACATTATTTTCGCAATATAACTGGTATAGTGATTATGCTTCTCAATAAAGCAGATATGTACCAAATGCAATTAATCACATGCACATCAACAGTATAGGTTATGTAAGCTCAATGATGTGTATTTTTATGCAAACAACACTCAACAAGATGTGATCACAAGAATGTTCAAGAGTGTTCTAATCAAGCTATATCTTTGAAACAAGTTATATCAAATCTTAATAACGAATCAAGGTTTCAAAGATGCTAATCAAATATTAAAACTAACTCAAAATATTTTCCTTCAATGAAATAAGCACAAGATTAGTTTGAAAATATAGCTTGTGAAAAATATTTGCATAGCAAAATATAGCTCTAGGAATATTGCAATGACAATGCAAGAATCCTTAAGCTTATGAGTTTATCCCAACACAAGATTTATAATATTCAAATCTGCAGGATAAACTTAAATAAACTCCCTAAAATCAATATCAATAATCAATCAAAGCAATGTGAGTATTAGCAATATCTAATAAGGACTAGCACAATCAAAGGGACTCTCACAATGCTAAGATGTATCAAGGGAATGAAGAAATGAGAGTATTTGGGAAAAATATGATTTTGAAATAGAGAGGATTTTTGCTAATGATTTTTCTAATCTTATTGCTAATCCTTACAAATGAAATCATATATATCGACCAAGGCCAAATTATAACCATTTAGGATATGTAAGGCATTATCAGATTTGTTTTAAATCAATTTATAAAAATTAACCCTGTTTGACATTTTTAACCGCGGTAAAATATTATGTAATTCGAGAGGTTTCGGGTGGCTGAACTATGGTCCGGTTGCCAGAATAGACTCAGCTAAAAAAACTATTTTTTAAGATTCGGGTGCCCGAGTTTAAGCTCGGTTGGTTTAACAAAAGTTAGAATGTTTCTGTCCATGGTTCGGGTGCTCAAAGTTAAGTTCAGTTAACCGAATTCTAGTGTTTGGTCGCCTGGGGCCTATTTTGAACTAAAACCTTCGGTGGCCCGAGTTGGTGAAAAGTTCTCTTTTAAGGGTTCAGTTGCCCGTAGATGATACACTCATTTTTGATTTGGTCGCCCGAAACCAAGTCAATTGGCTGACTTTCTAATGGTTTGGGCACCCAAGGTGTTTTGAACACCAGGGGTTCGGTCGCCCAACCTCTCACAGAATTTTCAGTTTAAGTCCAATTTATTTCAATTTTGATCCCCTAATTGTGAATGATAATGGGGACTTGTTTGTATATAAGTGTTAGGACCTAAGGTCTCACTAAGGTCTTACTGAGCTTACCATATATCCTATATGCAAGATATGTAGATAATTATTACAGACCTTTTCTCCTAATTACTATTACAGACCCTCATTGAATTAAAATGAATTACAACATGCAAGTAGTCTTTAGCGTCTTCATGCTTTGCTCCAAGTGTCATTTATTGATCCACTAATAAAAACCTGTACATACACTTGATAGCCATCAAATACTAAAGTATTTATCATTATCAAAACCGGGTGTGACCTATAAGGTCAATACTCTCATAAAATCTTATAATACGTCTCTGCATAATAATATAAATCATACCAATCTAAAAAACTGTATTGTTTTTGTACTGAGCGGATAAGGTCTTGTAAACCTATTTATGTTTTGATACTATAAAACATAATAATCTAAAAACAGTATATTTCATATACTGATCTAATACTGTCTCATGCCGCACAACTACATAAATAAATATCTCATATACCGCTACTGTATTTTTTCAGACACAAATAATTTCTGAACTAAATACTAATATGGAAAATCATATACTTTATTAATAAATATTCTAACATTCCTAGCATAGCATATTTCCCATAGCTAACTGTCTGGGAGGCTCGCCTCCTACTCTATTCTCACGCTCACGGCGTACTATCCCCAAAATCTTGAAATAATGCATATAATCCTATTTTCAATAAATCAAATAAATTTTTGAACCTTCATACTCGTATTTTTCCAAACTATATCTTACCTGAGCTCCTGGAAAAATATCCACTGGGGTCCTCAAACCATGCCTGCAGGGTCCCAAGACACCCTATCCCTGAAAATATAATACCCTAATTTTATTCTACAAAACTCCAATAGATTCTCATATAATACACAATCTAGACTCCAATAAGCCTGCTAATATTGAAAATACCTAAATAATCTACTTACCCTAATTTTGGGATGGTACCCAAATAGCTCAAACCAACAATCGACTCTAGTAGACTTGTAGAGAATCTCCTTAGAATCAACGTGGCAGCTTTTGATCATTAAAATAGGAGAAATGGAACCAGAAACGTAAAGAGAAGGAGGGAGGGCTGAGCAGGAGAGGGAGAGAGCTGAGAGAAAACAAATTTCCTTGCTAAATCGTCATTTTCTGTTATTTATAGGCCTTTTGCCATGTGGCCTCGTAGATAAGCCACGTCACCTCGTCGACAAATTCAAGAAGGGAGTTCTTCGATGAGCACCTAACCCTAGTTGACGAGTTTCAGGCCCCGAAAACAGCCCTTCGGTAAACTCTCGTCGACGAGACATGCGTCCACATCAACAAGTTAAGAAGATTGTTCATGGACGAAGCCCTATTGCATCCCCCTTTAAAATTCTTTTTCCCTCTCTTTTCTTTATTATTTAATTCCCATAATTATCCAAGTTACTACATTCTCCCCTTCTTATAAAATTTTGTCCTCAAAATTCGCTACCTGTATTGAACACCATCCATTATGTAAAATGACCTACTTATTTTATTACTTACCCTCACTTATGGTAGAGGAATATCATGGTTACATTCAGGATTTTAGGAGATTACAAAAATACTCATAAAATAAAATTCCCCCAATACCAAAACATTACCTAGCCTATAATCTAAAATACAACTATATATTCATCACTTTGTACTGCATAAAATACAATTATTGTTACCTGAACAACACTGACTATTACTATATCCCACTAAACAGGTGTGTGTATTTCCATCTGATCTCCTCCTCAAGCTCCCACAAATCTTCTTCTATGGCATGATTTTTCTATAAAACTTTCAATAACTGAATTTTATTGGTGTGCAAATCTTGTTCCTTCCTATCTAAAATTTGCACCGGTGCTTCCTCATATGCTAGTGAATCCCTAAGCTTTATTTTGCATAACTGATCACGTGGGATAGGTCTAGGACGTATTTCCTCAATATGGAAATATGAAATACGTCGTGTGTTATAGATAGAGCTGGTGGTAAAGCTAGCTTGTAGGCAACTGACCCCACTCTTTCAAGTATCTCAAATGGGCTGATGTACCTGGGGCTCAATTTACCCTTCTTCCCAAATCTCATAACTCCTCTTATTGGAGCTACCTTAAAAAATACTTGATTTCCCACGTCAAACTCTATCTCCTAGCGATGAGTATCAGCATAGCTTTTTTGCCGACTCTAAGCTGCACTAATTTTGTCTTTAATAAGACAAACCTTATCGTACGCCTACTGCACCAACTCTAGTCCCAATACTCGCCTTTCTCCCCCTTCATCCCAGTGTAATGGAGAACGGTACCTCCTACCATATAAAGCCTCATACGGTGCCATCCCAATGCTGGCCTAATAGCTAGGTCCAACCATCCCAAAAATCCAACACACACACACACACACACGTAACATATCCTCAAGTATTTGTATTATCCTCTCTGTCTGCCCATTTGTCTGAGGATAAAAAACGGTGCTAAATGCTAACTATGACCCCATAGCCTCCTGAAAGCTCCTCCAAAATCATGAAGTAAATAAGGGGTCTTGGTCTGATACTATAAATACTAGCACACCATGTGAGCGCATTATCTCCTGAATGTATAACTCTGCTAGTCTGTCCATAGAATAGTTTACTTTGATAGGGATGAAGTGAGCGATCTTCGTTAATTGATCTACGACCACCCAAATAGTGTTTTGTCCCTGTCGCGCTGGCGGAAGCCCTATTACACAATCCATAGAGACATGATCCCATTTCAACTCAGGGATGTAAAGTGCTAGCAACTGTCCCGCGGGTCTCTGGTGCTCAGCCTTTATTTGCTAACACGTCAAGCACTACTTTATGAATTTAGTAATCTCCTTCTTCATGCCGCTCCACCAGAAGGATTCCCGTAGATCCCGATACATTTTAGTACTACCTGGATGCACGGTGTATAGGGATTTGTGTGCCTCCTCCAAGATAACTCTCCTGATCTGAGCATTTGCTAGAACACATAATCTGGTATGAAACCACATAGCTTCGTTATCTGATATACTGAACTCTTCTTCCTGCCCATTTTGTACTTTCTCTATCAACTCTGCTAGTTCTAGATTATTTCTCTATGCGGCTTTAATTCTTTCTTGCAATGTAGGCTGTAACACCAGGTTGGTAATAAATGCCTGGTGATCACCCTCTATCAGCTCCACGCCTAACCTCTCCAAATCCATCTGGATAGGGCGCTGAATCTCCACTTCTGACACCACTGCTCCTGCTATTTTCCAACTCAGTGCATCAACCACCACATTTGCTTTCCCTCGGTGGTAGCTAATAGTACAATCATAATCTTTGATAAGCTCCAACCATATTCTCTGTCGTATATTCAAATCTTTCTAGATGAAGAAATACTTTAAGCTTTTATGATCAGTGAAAATCTCGCATTTCCTACCATAAAGATAGTGCCTTCAAATCTTCAGTGCATACACCATTGCAACTAACTATAGGTCATGCATAGGATAATTATTTTTATATTCTTTAAGTTGTCTAGATGTGTAGGCAATGACTTTTTCATATTGCATTAACACACATCCAAGTCCCTTCAAAGATGCATCATTGTATATTACAAATCCATCCTCGCCTGACGGAATAAACAGTACTGGTGTAGAGACCAACTGCTGCTTTAACTCCTAAAAGCTCTGTTCACATTCATCGGGCCAATCAAATTTCACATTCTTTCTCATGAGTCATGTCAATGGACCTAATAATCTAGAGAAGCCATTCACAAAACTCCGGTACTACCTGCCAGACCTAGGAAGCTTCTAACCTCTTGAACATTTCCTAGTCTTACCCAACTCACCACTACCTCAATCTTACTCGGGTTAATTGATATATAGTCCTTGGAGATACATGCCCGAGGAAAGTAACCTACCTAAACTAGAATTCACATTTCTTCAACTTTGCGTAAAGCTTCTTTTCCTTTAATACCCGTAATACAACCTCAAATGATGCTCTTGCTCCTTAAAACTCCTCAAGTAGACCAGTATATCATCTATAAAAACTACAACAAACTGGTATAGGTATTGGTGAAACACCTGATTTATAAGATTTTATAAATACTGTTGGTGCATTAGTCAACCTGAATGACATTACCAGGAATTCGTAGTGCCCGTATTTGTTTCAGAATGTTTTCTTTGATATGTCCTCTGCCTTGAATTTCACCTGGTGATAGCCTGACCGAAAGTCAATTTTAGAGTAGACTTGGGTCCCCTGGAGCTAATCAAATAAGTCATCAATCCTGGGAAGAGGATATTTATTCTTGACTATTAATTTGTTTATCTCCCTATAATCTATACACATCCTCATAGCCTCATCTTTCTTTTTCACGAACAAGATTGGTGCTCCCCAAGGTGACACGCTAGGCCTGATAAACCTTTTATCTAACAATTTTTGCAACTGATCTTTCAATTCCTTCAATTCGGTTGGAGCCATATGGTATGGTGCTTTAGACACCGATGCCGACCCTGGTAGTAGATCCACTATAAATTCAATCTCCCGGTCTAGTGGTAAGTCAGATAACTCTGCTAGGAAGACATCTAGAAATTTTCTAACCACTAGAATGTTGGCCTGTTTTAGTTCTTCCTTTGGCAGCTCTTTTATGTAAGCTACATATCCCTGGCATCCACCCTGAATCAGTCTCCTCACCTGAATAGTTGACATAATTTATGGCGAGTCACGCACACGTGAACCCACAAATCTATATTCTTATCCACCTGGGGGATCTGAAAATCACTTCTTTTTGATAGCAATCTATGTTGGCGTGATTAGCTGTCAGCCAATCCATACCCAATATTACATCAAATCCCTGCACATATAGTATCACAAGATTAACTGGCAGTACTTTCCCCTAAATGGCCACTGGAAAATTTCTAAGTACCCTTCTACACCTCACAATAGATCCAGTTAGCGTGGATACCAACAACTCAACATCTAACAATATTGCTTCTATCCTAGCCACTTTAACATAAAGAAGGGGTGGCACTTGTGTCAAATAAAAAAACAACTTTATATGGAAAAAAAATAACTATACATGTGACGACATCTCCAACAGTCTCAACATCTCCTAACATCAATGCATAGACTCTGGCCGGTGCAGTGTTCCTCTGCTAGCTTCTACGAGGCGCCTGCTATCATCCACCCTAACCCGGTATGGGAGCTGGTGCATAGATCGGTGGTCCTCGACATGATCGAGCCATATAACCAAGTCTTCCACATCGGTAACAGACATTCTCACCCAACCGGCACTCACCCGGATGTCTCTGCTCACACCTAGGGCAAGTAGGATAAATCTGCACTCCTTGATATCCATTGTGTCCTATCATCTTCCTCTGACCCCCACCACTATTGCCTCCTCTCCATGGACCCCGACTAGAACCAATCTGAAAATCTGGAGGTGTGGGCCTCTTTTTCTAGAATGATCCTCCTACATCTCCCTACACACTCTCCTTTGCTACTATGGCTCTGTCAACCAGTTAAAAAAAATCCTGTATCTTTAATACCGCCACCTGTATTTATATATCTCGCCTCAAATTCCTTTTGAACATCCTAGCCTTCTTAGCTTCATCTGGAGCGATATAAGGGAAAAACATGACAACTCAATGAATCTAGTTGCGAACTACTAGACCGTCATCGATTCCTAGGATAGGCTCAAAAATTCCTGTACTTTAGCCTCTCTGACTATAGTGGAAAAATATCTATAAAAAAATATCTCCCTGAATTTGCTCCAAGTTATATCCACGGGCGTAGGCCTCTGTTCCTCCAACAACTTCGTAACTACCCACCATCTCTCAGCCTCTCCTATTAGCTTATACAAGGCATAAAGAACCCATTACTCATCGGTGCATTGGAGCATAATAAGTATTTTCTCGATCTCCTGCATCTAGTTCTCAGTAGCTATAGGATCAGCTCCTCCTAAAAATGCTAAAGAATTTATCTTTGTGAATTTCTCTATCGTGCATCCCTGAACTGTAGATGGACCTCCCTGCTCCCTAGAGCTCCGGGCAATCTCAACCATGATTTGCTGAGCTACACTGCATAAAACAACATCTGAGTCCCCGCCTCTTGCACTAAAAGGCCCTGCTCCATTGTCACCACTAGCATGGGCGCTACTATGTCCGGGATCCATCCTACAATAATATCAAATTATCTCAAGAATTCAAACCTTATAATACTATTCTATCTGAAATACCCCACACTTCCTATCACTAATTTAAGGTCTAGTCCTACCATATGGAAATAGAAATCGACGATAGTTTACTATGGTTTTTTTGAAATCGTCACCCTAGAGAAATCACAGAAACCACACCAAAATTATACCTCTAGACCATAGAACAACACCCTAAATTCTCATCCTAATATCTAACATCAACTCACTAATATCCTATTCCACTCTCTTTAAAATTCCATTCCTATATTCTAGTATTGTTTTCCACTATACTCTAGAGTCTGTAGAACCTAGCAATCTAGGCTCTAATACCAAACTGTAATGACCTTAAATTTCATACCATTTTTTTAATATACTATGAAATCATATACTCTGATAATATTTGCTATAACATCTCAGGCCCCAAGTGAGTACTAAGGAAACCTGTTTATATTACATACCTATGTATCAAAAAAACATAAAACTATCCATCCATATAAACAATACCAGAATTTTAGTACTTTTCCCAACCATACACACATACATACACATCACCCCAGTATCATCTACTTAAAAATGCTATCTCTTATATACACTTACCTAGCAAATAGGGCAGTGTACTCGCTTCCTCTATCTGCAAGCCTAATCTGCTCGCCTAACTAGATCACCTGAAAAATATTAAATCACTAGGATGAGACAATGCTCAATAAGAGGAAATATGCTATTACTAGTATGTGGCAACTGAGTTTCGTAAATACTATACTGACAATATTTGAAACTGTAAAAGCTCGTAAATCAATGTACAGTATAATTTTCATCAAACATACTTTAAAGTATAAGTGTAATATTTGAGTTTTCTACTTTTTCATACTTCTAGTATCATACTACATCTACTAATATTCTGTAAATCTATATACATATACATAACTATGATGTTTACCTTGGAAAACTATATGTCATGATTTAACCCCTTATAACAGGATTGTGCGGCCCATAGGCGGGACTTAATCCTGGTTGGCCTACCAGGTAAGTCAACTGTAACTCTACCAATCCTCAGCCCGGCCAAACTGCAACCTCTCCTAGGCACGGAACTGGTCACTACCTCGTCAAACTGGCCACCTCAACTCAGTCTTCTAGGGAGTCTACAATCCCTCCAGGCATGGTTGACAGAAACCTCCCACACACTATCTAAGATGTGTGGTTGCACTCTGATCATGTAATAGCAATGATACTGTGCTCTAATAACTGAATATTTATTGAACTGATTTCATCAGAGTCTGATACTATATAGTATTGATATACATAATTATCTTGTTGTTTCATCATGAATCCAAAATAACCATAACACTGAAAGCTAATTCTAAGTGTACTGTAATGTCTATACTGTGTAAACTTTAATACCATAGTCTTATGAAAAATAACCATAACACCGGAAACTGATATGAAAATACTGTATTATTTGAGTTGTATAAACTGTAATAATATAGTGTTATGGTTTGAGTATTTTGGAAAATTCATGGTAATCAACATATGTTGTAAAATATCTATCTGTATAAACATTGTAATTCATACTCTCGTAAAATCTGATAATACATCTCTGCATAATAATATAAATCATACGAATATGAAAAATTGTATTGTTTCAGTACTGATTTGATAAGGTCTTGTAAACCTATTTCTGTTTAGATACTATAAAACATAATAATCTAAAAACTGAATATTTCTTATACTGATCTAATACTGTCTCATGCCACACAACTACATAAATAAATATCTCATGTACTGCTACTATATTTTCTGATATACAAATAATTTCTGAACTGAATACTAATCTGGAATATCATATACTTTATTAATAAATATTCTAACATTCCTAGCATAGCATATTTCCCTTAGCTAACTGTCTGGGAGGCTCACCTCCAACTCTATTCTCACGCTCACAACATACTATCCCTAAAATCCTAAAATAATGCATAGAATCCTATTTTCATTAAATCAACTAAATTTCTTGAACCTTCATACTTGTAATTTTCCAAACTATAACTTACCTAGGCTCTTGGAAAAATATCCATTGGGGTCCTTAAACCATGCCTGCAGGGTCCCAAAACACCTTATCCCAGAAAATATAATACCCTAGTTTTATTCCACAAAAATCCAGTAGATTCTCATATAATACACAATCTGGACTCAAATAAGTCTGCTAATACTAAAAATACCTAAATAATCGACTTCCCTTGATTTTGGGATGGTGCCCAAATTGCTCAAACAAACAATCTACTCTAGCAGAATTGTAGAGAATCTCCCCACAATCAACGTGGCGGCTTGTGATCATCGAAATAGGGAGAAATGGAGCCAGAAACATAGACAGAAAAAGGGAGGGCCGAGCAGGAGAGAGAGAGAGAGAGAGAGAGAGAGAGCTGAGTTCCTCGCTGAACCGTCATTTTTTGCTATTTATAGACCTTTTGCCATGTGGTCTCATTAACGGGCCATGTCACCTCGTTGACAAGCTCAAGAAGGGAGTTCGTCGACGAGTTTCAAGCCTTGAAAATAGCACCTTAATAAACTCTCATCGACGAGACACGCGTCCACGTCGACGAGCTAAGAAGTTCGTCGACAATGCCCCACTGCGTCACCCTTTAAAATTCTTTTCCCTCTCTTTTCTTTATTATTTAATTCTCATAATTATCTGGGTTACTACAATATGTATGTATGTATATAATGTTGATCCATTCAATGATTTCATACGACCCATTTAATGCCTAATTTAAATTAAGATATTTTAATGTTAACCTCCATCGATCCCTGACTCCAAAACCACTTAATCACCAAAGTTCTCCATCATTTTATCTTTTTTAAAAAAGGACAATCCTTTTTTTGTCAAATCCGCTAATCCTTGAATTCATTCACTGCAATCAATCAAAGTTTTTTCCACCATTTTCCTTTTTTTTTTCAAAATTTAAGGTTATCTCTAGTGAACCCATATTCAAGTAAGAACATATCAAGGTTTTCTAACTTTGTTGTTGGGACTCTTGGGCGTGATTATTTCATTGAATGACTGAAAAAGGGAATGTTTTCCTCCTTTTCTTTATTTTTCTTTTAGGGCACACACACAGAGCAATAACCATTCTTAGAACGAGTGTTGATAAAGGTGCTTGTTGACCAATTGTTTTAGAGTGTTTAATCCACCACCTTACCTCTGTACAAGTGTAGTCCCAAACAAGGGTTGGATAATGGAATGTGTCGCTACAACGACATTCTTACTTTCTTTGAATGGTGGTCTACATAGGTAATTTGAGGGCAAACAAGGGTTGAGACAGGGAGACCCACTATCTCCAATTCTTTTTGTGATTTGTTTAGATTGCCTATCAAAATTGCTATAGGCTTCAGAAGAAGACCCAGAATTTAACTTCCAACCATGATGCAAAGAACTGAAAATCACTCACATGGCATTTGCAGATGATCTTATTTTTTTTTCCAGGGGGGATTTCAGTTTAGTAAAGAAGATGATGGGCTGTCTAGAAATATTCTTTAGCATCTCAAGACTGAAACCAAATCCAATCAAGTCAAGCATGTACTCTACAAGTCTGAGTGGATATGAGCATGAGAGTATTATAGGCTTAAATGGATTCAAAGAAGGCCATTTCCTTTTTAGATATCTGGGCGTACCTCTGGCTTCTACGAGACTTAAAGTCATGCATTATGCTCCCCTGATTGAGAAAATTAAGAATATTATTAGCTCCTGGACTGGGAAAACTCCATTGTATGTAGGTAAATTGGAATTGATTAATGGCGGTGTTCAAGGAATGGAATGCTTTTGGCGCTAGTTTGTTTTTGATAAAAAAAACATGCATTTTCATGTTTAGGGCACCTGAATCCCCAGTTTTGACTTATTTTGTAGGTCCTCGAGTTCAATTGTGGGAGCCATTGGCTCGTTTGACACAAGTCTAGCTCCCACGGGTAACTTTACTTACTAGCATGGTGGTAGTAGTTGGTTCATGAGAAGAATAAGTATATTCCATATTTTGGGCACCTTAAACCGCATTTTAACTTATTTTGTAGGTCATACAGTTCAAACTTGGGAACTGTTGGTTCATTTGATGCAAGTTTAGTTCCTATAGGTCATTTTACTTATGAGCATGGTGGCGGTAGTTGGTTTGTGACAAGAATAAAAACATTTCGTATTTTGAGCACCTTGAACCCCACAAGCATCACACACACACATACAAACACACACACAATGACACAGAATAGAGTAATACCATAACCATGACCTATCATGCTTGGGTCCTTCAATCCAAATGTCATAACTAAATAGAGGTACATTAACATCTAATTAACCCCTAGAATGTATATCTGCCCATATATTTATTGGAAGTATGAACAATCTTTACATTGGAAAGCAATTCAACACAGAGCACTGGCTTACAATAGAAAAGGTAGCAGATATTATAGCCTGACTTCCCACAAAAGCTGCAAAAGTGGCCACAATGAAAGCTGGCCAAAATACAGCTTCTATATATAGTAAGGTTAAAAGGATTAGCACAACAAATAGATGAAGAATAATGTTACACATTTGGTTCTTTTGATGATTTCGAACCTGGTATGGCTTTATAAAAGCTTCTTTGAATATCCTCATGGTGCCTAGAGAGGAATGCAGCCTCACCCATTTATGCAAGAATCAAAGAAGGATACACTAGAAATGTGAAGGCCATCTCTGGGATTTGTTTGTGGAGGTGTTACAACTTCAGGATAAAATTTAAGATTTAACAGAACTTTTAGCTGTTTTTCTTTTGAACACTTAATCACATGAATGTTGGAGATCTTAGTTGAAGCAAATAGTTACCTTGATTGAAAGCAAAGAGAAATGGCCCAAATCAGCAAACATTGTCTCAACACCTGCGATTGTATTCTGAGGGAAACAAATTTCCAGTAGCTCTTTTTAACAGACAGTGTAGTAATATGACTATTGAAAGTGTGAAAGAGATACTCATGATTGAAAGCACTAGTCCTCCTAATGAAACCAGTACCCGTGCTTCTAATAAATTTCAACATATACATATGAGAAAGTGCTCAGAATATTTGTGGATTGCACTGGATTATGTTATATATCCCAATGCCACTGATACACAGCAGCCATGTTGTCACAATTGGAACAAACATGAAAGAAACTCCGTGCGTCCCATAGTACTCAACAAGATGAATATTTTATAATGGCAAATGAGCGAAACTAGACTTTCTTTCATAAAATTTAGTGATTTTTAAGTCTTAACACCTAAAACTGCTGAAAGAACTAAAAAGGAAATCATGCAAAATATTATGGTTTTTCATTAGCTCTTTTCTGAAGCAGATCAAACATAAAGCAGAATTAAAATTAAACAACCCGAATGGCCTCGAATGCATCCTTTGGTAAATCCATAATGTTGGGTGTCCCTCCTTATGGGGCTCAAGTCTTGAAAAAGTGTTCCACCTTTTTAAACTTCTTTTTTTTTTTGGGTCTCTCATGCACGGTTCCAGCACCTTCTTTGTTTGGAAAAGGTGGTGTAATATTTTATTACTTTTTTTGTTGGCTTCTCTAAGAAGCTTGGATGGAGACTTTTGGTATTCTTGCTCTCATTTTGTGTTCTGTAAGTACTCTTGGCAGCCCCTTAGTCTTACACTAGTTCCAGCAAGCAATAGGATCTTTCAACAAAATTGGCTCTTGGTTGTGGTTACATTTGTGCACTATTTTGGTTGGCTCTTGGAGTTTTGTTCTCAAGATTTGGTGAAGTCTTTCATCTTATTACATTTGTTATATTCTTTTATGTATTTGTAAGACTTGTGCCTTTTATACCCACTTTGTACGAACCTTGGTGATAGTGGATTTGGACAATCGTGTCCCATGGATGTACCTCAATATTTGAGGGAACCACGTTAAATTTCTTGTGTCTAACTTTATTTATTTATTTGCGTTACACCATTGATTTATTTGTAAGAATCACTCATATTTTTTCCCAACAAGTGGTATCAGAGCTGTGTTATTTGGACTCATTAGAATTGTGTAAATCATGGATGGTAAATTTGATGGACCTATTAAGGGTTATAGCTAAAAGTCTCAAAACATGAGTGATGATGAGTGAAATAGGCTTAATAGAAAAGTCATTGGTATCATCTGTTAATGGATTGATGATAGTGTTTTTCATCATGTTTCTATTGAAACTTTGGCATATGAATTGTGGAAAAAATTGGAGGGTCTTTATGATAGAAAGTCGACTACATAAATCTTTTCTTTTCCGAAAATTGGTGAACTTAAACATAAAGATGGTGGTCTTATTACCTAACATTTGAATAAGATGAAAAATATTATCAATCAAATTGTTACTATGAAAATAGTTTTTTATGATGAGTTGCAGGCTCTAATGCTTCTTAGCTCTTTACTGGAAAGTTGGGAGACTTTAGTTGTGACAGTTAGTAATTCGACTCCCAATGGAATTGTTAGTATGAACTAAGTAACTAGCAGCTTGTTGAATGAAGAAATAAGAAGAAAATCAGTTGGTTCATCTCATTCAGAGGCACTTGTGACAAAAAACCAGGGGAGAGGTAGAAGCAAGAGAAGATCTCCTCACTGTTTTGATAAATCAAAAGGCCGGTCTAACTCAGTTTCAAAAAAAGATATTGAGTATCATTATTGTCATAAAAAAGGGCATATGAAGCGGGAATAAAATTTTAAGAAAAAGCAAGAAGGCACAACTTTAGTTGCATCTAATGGTGATCTTATGGTTGTTTGTAATGAAAGTTGCATTAATTTGACAAGTCAAGAGACTAATTGAGTTATTGATTCCGGTCCGTTATTCCATGTCACTTCTCGGGAAGATTTCTCCACTTCCTATTCTAAAGGAAGTTATGGAGTTGTTTGGATGAGAAATGAAGGTTTATCAAAAATTGCTGGCCTAGGAAATGTTTGTGTGGAAACAAATCTTGGATGCAAGTTGGTGCTCAAAGATGTGAGACATGTACCTGAAATTCGGCTAAATTTGATATCTACTGGAAAGTTTGATGATGAAGGGTTTGACAACCATTTTGGTGATGGAAAATGAAAGCTCACAAAGGGTAATTTGGTGGTGGCTAAAGGCAATAAGACTAGTACATTTTACATGATGCAAGGTAAAATTGGTAATGGTGTTGTGAATACAATTAATAGTCACTCTTCTACTGATTTGTGGCATAAGAAGCTTGGGCACATGAGTGAAAAATGAATGTAACTTTTGTTAAAAAAGAAGCTTCTACCCCGAATGAAAGGTACCCCTCTTAAAGCTTGTGTTCATTGTTTTTCCGGTAAGCAACATAGAGCTCCTTTCCGTACAAAGTTTGTTACTAAAAAAATCTAAAGTTCTAGACTTAATAAATTCTTATGTATGTGGTCCTTTGAAAGTCAAGTCTCATGGTGGTACACTTTATTTTTTTTCTTTAATTGATGATTGTTCAAGAAAAGTTTGGGCTTACACTTTGAAAACTAAAGATCAAGTTTTAGATGTATTTAGGTATTTTCAGGTCAAAGTTGAAAGGGAGACCGGAAATAAGGTGAAATGTGTGTGCTTGGATAATGGTGGAGAGTACATTGAACCATTTGATGCATATTGTTATAACCAAGGCATTAGACATCAAAAGACCATCAAGAAAACCTTTCAACAAAATGGAATTGCTGAAAGAATGAACTGCATCATAGTGGAGAGAATGAGATGTATGCTCTCTCATGCGAAGTTACCAAAATCATTTTGGGGTGAAGCAATGAGGACGACAATGGACTTGATTAATTTGTCTCCTTCAACTCCTCTACTTGGTGAAGTTCTCGAAAAAATTTGGAAAGGTAAAGATGTCACTTATGGTCACTTGAAAGTATTTGGTTGTCTGACATTTGTTCACATTCCAAAAGATGAAAGATCCAAACTTGATGACGAGACAAGGAAATGTATTTTTATTGGCTATGGGCATGATGAATTTAGATATAGATTGTGGGATCTGATTGATAAGAAAGTTGTCGTTAGAAGCTAGGATGTTATATTTTTTTAAGATCAAACAATTGAAGATTTTGGCGCGGTTGAGCAACCACAATCTAATGGGAATGATTTTGTTGACTTAGAGTCACCTTCTCCACCTTTTGGCACATGATGAAAGTTTAGAAGATGTTCACCCACCTCTTGAAGATGTTGGAAATGATGAAGTTCCTAGTGATGTTGAAGATGAAAATGAGGGGGAGCAATAAGTTCAAGAGCAAGCTCCATTGAGAAAGTTTTCAAGAGAGCCAAGACCTTCAACTAAATATCCATCAAGTGATTATGTTACTCTAACGGATCAAGGGCAGCCCGAAAGCAATCAAGAAGTCATGAAACATGAAAATAAAGTTGAATGGATGGAGACTATGCAAGAGGAAATGAAGTATATAGTTGACAATCATACTTATGATTTGGTTAAACTTACTTATAGAAAGAAAATTTTGAAAAATAAATGGGTGTTTAGGTTTAAAAAAGATGGAAAGAATCTTCGGTACAAGGCTAGGCTTATGGTGAGAGGCTTTGGTCAGAAAAAGGGAATTGACTTTAATAAAATATTCTCACCAGTTGTCAAGATGTCATCTATTTGGGTTGTTCTTGGCATGGCAGAAAACTTGAATTTAGAAGTTGAGCAACTAGATGTAAAAACCGTTTTCTTACATGGTGAGTTGGAAAAAGGAAATTTACATGGAACAACCGGAAGGTTTCAAACAAAAAGGGAAAGAGATTTTAGTGTGCAAATTAAAGAAAAGTTTGTATGGGTTGAAGCAAGCACCACGGAGATGGTACAAGAAATTTGATTCTTTCATGATTGATTATGGTTACTCAAAAACCTCTTCGGATGATTGTGTGTTTGTGAAAATTTTTTCAGAAGGTACTTATATTATTCTTTTACTCTATGTTGAATATGTTCATTGTAGGACAAGACTTCTCCAAGACTGACAAGTTGAAGTTGGAGTTGAGCAAATCTTTTGCTATGAAAGACTTGGGACCGGCAAAGCAAATTATTGGCATGAGAATTGTTCGTGATAATGAAAATGGGAAATTTTGGTTTTCTCGAGAAAGATACATTGAAAAAGTGCTTAAGAGGTTCAATATGGATAAAGCAAAACCTGTTGGTTGCCCACTTGTTAGTCATTTCAAGCTTAGTACAAAACAAAGTCCTACAAGTGAGAAAGATAAGGAAGAGATGAAGAAAATTCTTTATGCTTTGGTCGTTGGTTATTTAATGTATGCAATGGTTTGCACAAGATTGGATTTGACTCATGTCATTGGAGTTGTTAGTCGGTTTCTCTCTAATTCGGGAAAAGAGCATTGGTTAGCAGTAAAATGGATTCTTTGATACCTTAAAGTCACTTCAAAGGTGTGTTTGTGCTTTGGAATTGGTAAATCTATGCTCCATGGATTCACGAATGCCGACATGGCGGATGATGTTGATTCTAGAAAATCAACTTCAGGTTGTTTGATGACTTTTTAAGGGGGAGCTAGGGCATGACAATCAAAATTACAAAAATGTGTTGTTCTATCTACTACAAAAGCTGAGTTTAATGTCATTACTGAAACTTGCAAAGAATTGCTTTGGTTGAAAAGATTCTTGAAAGAGTTAAGCATGGAACAAGAAAGGTATATTCTTTATTGTGATAACCAAAGTGCAATTCATTTGAGTAAGAATTAATCTTCCATTCAAAGTCAAAATATATTGGATTCGGGATGTGTTGGATAAGAAATTGTTGCAACTTGACAAAATTCACACCAATGATAATGGTTCGGCTGTGATGACAAAAGCGTTGTCTAGAGATAAGCATGTGAAGTGTCGAGTTTTGGCCGAATTGGTGGAGTCGTCCCCATAAGGCTGGAGGGGGAGATTTGTTGGGTGTCCCTCCTTGTGGGGCCCAAGTCTCGGAAAAGTGTTCCACCTTTTTAAACTGCTTTTTTTTGGGTCTCTCATGCACGGTTTTAGCACCCTTTTTTTTTTTTTGGAAAAGGTGGTGTAATATTTTATTGTTTTTCTTTTTTATTGGCTTCTCTAATAAGCATGGCTGGAGACTTTGGGTATTTTTGCTCTCATTTTGTGTTTTTCAAGTACTCTTGGCAGCCCCTTGGTCTTAGACTAGTTCCAGCAATCAATAGAATCTTCATCAACAAAATTGGGCTTTGGTTGTGTTTACATTTGTGCTCTATTTTGGTTGGCTCTTGGAGCTTTGTTCTCAACATTTGGTGAGGTCTTTCATCTTGCTACATTTGTTATACACTTTGGTGTATTTGTAAGGCTTGTGCCTTTTGTACCCACTTTGTACGAACCTTGGTGATAGTGGATTTGGACCGTCGTGTGTTGTGGACATACCTCAATATTTGAGGAAACCATGTTAAATTTATTGCATCTCACTTTATTTATTTATTTGCATTACACCATTGATTTATTTGTGGTGAATATTAAGGTGTTATCCCAAGAGGGGGGGTAAATTGGGTTTATAAAAATTCTTTTAAGTGTTATTACAAATTTTCAGTTTTTTGTATATTTAAGCAAACACACAAGAATGACTTAATTTTAAATCAACCACAATCCAAACATAGAACAAATATCAATCACAAACACAAATAGTCAATCAACCACAATACTTAACCAAGATTTGAGAAAGCTTGTTGTACTTTATTTATTTTTAGCATTTGCCAATTTTCAGCTTATAGCCATGTATGTATGATTTTTATGCGCTCCTTTTAAACAAGAATTCCACAAGTGGTTAATCAACGTATTCCCTTAAAGGTTTTTGAAAAATATTAACCAACGTACTTTCTTAGATTTAAAAGATCTTCTTCAATTTCATATTCGGCAACCCTCCAACACAATTTGTATGTATGCTGAAATTTAAATAGAAAAGGGTAGAGAGAGTGAGACCGAGATTTTTTACGAGGTTCAGCTTATCCCCAGCTTACGTCCTCGCCTTAGGCAAGACGACCTAAGGATTCCACTAACTCGTTTCTTTCTGAGCAAAACAAACTGATTACAATCCTCCTTTAGGGTAGAGCCCCTTCTCCAAACGATACCCCACGCTTGGTTACAATGATCCAAATACCTAAATCATCAAAGAAATAAGAACAAGAAAACAAATTCTTTTGTACAAAAAATGCTCTCAGATAAAGCTGGTTAGTACAATTGAAATCTATATACTTCAATAACAAATATCGAATGAAATAGAGTTGAAGCTCAAGAACAATATCACTGGAATACTTCTCTAGATGGAAATCAGTATTTCATATTGTATAGCTTAGAGAAGAGTGATCAGTGCTTCAGAAAATCTCAGCAATTTAGAATGATTGATTAAACAAGAGAGAACTTTGAAAGAGTAAGTGAGCTTTTAGTATAAAGCAGATTTTTCAATTGCTTGGTGTATGTTTAATTCATGAAAACATGTATTTATAGGCTCATAAAGGTTAATTAGTGTTGCCCAAGTTTACTTGGAGTATTTCCTAAGTTTTTACAAAATTTGGGGCACAAGAAACTTAATTTTGAATTTTAAAACTTTTAAAAAATATAGCCATTAATAGTATTCAGTCGCCTATGAAGTCGAGGTCAGTCACCTAAGGTTCATTAAAATTGAAATTTTTAAACTGAAAACAAGGTCAGGCGCTTGAGGTGACAAGGATCAATCACCTGAGGGCACTGTACCTCTTCAGGAATTCATCAAGAAATTCTTCAAGCACCTGAACTTATTCTTCAGTCACCTGAGGATATTCTTTAGGGGCCCAAGCTTTGACTTCAGTCGCCTGAATAGAAAAATTTCCTGTTTTCTATTCAGTTTTCAAAAATACTTAGCTCTCTTGCTTTCTTACTTTACAAAATCATTTTCTAGGGTTTTAAAACAAGGTCAGTCTAAGATAAACCCTATTGAGCTTCAAACCATTTCACATGATATGTGAATATGAAGTACTTACATTGATTCATCCTGAAACCTTAAGTACTCTAAACTTGAAGTCATTATAGGTGTCTTTGCTTTGAGTCCTCTTGACTTGAAGCTTGATTCAACTTTAGGTTTCCAAATGCTTTGAATCTTTTTAGTCCACTTGAGCTTCCTTTGGATCACTTTGAGAATGAGTATGACTTTGTGATCCTTGGTGATCTTTGAACTTACATTTCCTTTGATATTTTGAACTTTGTCATTTAAGCATTCCTGAAACATCATCAGTTAACAACACATGTTAAATCAACCTTCATTTGTTATCATCAAAACGAGATTCGAAAGCCATGTGAAGCCAACATGTGGGAATCAATCATATCTTTTCTCAACACATAAAACTATTTTAAATAATGTGCCCAAGTCTTCTATTTGGTGACTCTTTCCTATAAATGCAAATGTATACTTGCAAATCCTAGTCCACAATGCTTGAATGGATCGAGCTAAAATCAAGTGAAATAATCTAACAAGAAGTGATAGGCTATATTATATGGTTGGATGCAAGTTTGTGTTGAGGAATCAAATTCATCCAAGCACAGCCATACGAATGGAATGATTATCAATAAATTATTGTCATCAAAATTTTTTACATTTATGCATATAATAAAATCCATTATTGACATCCTTTTTAAGATGTATTTGACCATAGGAGAAAAAAGCAACAAGCTTCTAGCATTAAATATTTTGAAATTTAATTGCAAAGGCTTAAAATATCTAAAATGCAAATGCAGTTTGATACCAACTCCACCCATCGTCATATCTTGTAGAGTTGGTATGCTAATCAAGATATCCAGTTGAAACGGTGGATAAAACTATAAATACAAGGCATACTATAATAAATTCTAAGTACCTGCTAAGAATTTTACTTAAAAGTTTGTCTCATATTGAAAAATTTGAGGGGATGATGGGTTTTTATATACATGACTAGGTCGAAGACCCAGTAGCTTTAAGCTTTTGGATCAAGTTGGTGCTCACCCATGTGTATCAAACCTACCAATGGACTCCTCCGATGCTAACAAGTGATCTCAAAGTCGACGGTTCGTAACTCTGGGTGAATAACATTGTAAAAGTCCAGACATGAAGCTAATTATCCTAACGTGCTCACCGTTGCAGGACCAAGTATGTGATCGAGGCCAATAAGGATCATCTAGGCCTAGGATCGATCCAAATAGGGTCAAGACGTGGGAGGTAGGATTGGTTCGGAGGCACATGGAATGCAATTCAAGGCACATAAGACATCAGTGGTAGGGTCCACTTGAGCAAATATTGGGGGATTGAGCTTACTGTCAAAAGGGAGATGATTTTTGTTCAAGGGGAAGCAGTTATAACTCACAAATGAGAGAAATTGTTGAGAATTCTACTTTTGAGTTTATTCCACATTGGAAAATTTGAGTGGATAATGGGTGCTTATAATATGATTGGGCCCAAGATCTAATATGCCTAAGCTTTTGGGTCAAATTGGTGCTCGTCCATGTGCATTAAGCCCACCCATAGACTCCTCCAGTGCTAACACTACCTAGTATTACAGAAGTAAATATACCATTGTCAATCGTTATATAGGTCCCTAGCAAAACAAAAATCAATAGCATGTCTCAAAAAAATTTTATGTTTCTCAAGGAACAAATTCAACGCCGAACGTTGCCTTACATATATTGAACCCTCTATTCTCATCAGTGGCCTATTGATTGGGTAGGATACTAAGTCTTTCATGTTAGCAGAGTAAAGAGTGTAATGCAAATGTACCACCTATATCATAAGGGAAAGGTTAACACCCATAAATATTAATTTGTGTTTCGCCAACTACATAGCTGGTGAAATTTAAGGTAAATGACAATTTCTAAATAACACAATTTAGAATTATATTTACTAAACCAGATGTCTATTATATGTGGAGAAAATATCCACGAGAAAGTTAAAATTAAGTGTTGGTTGGATGCTGGTTCTTCTGTTCATTGTCAAGAATGGATAGTACTGCATATTTAGTACGGTGAGGTCATTCTTGCATCCCACTATGGAAGTTTGTAATGCTCCGTTTCATTGAGAAAACAGGAAAATAAAAAGATGATGCTTTTGCAACCACTTGCTTTGTTTTTTAGCAAAACAATTCACATGCCTCTTAATAAATGGGGCAAGGCACATTATTTTTGAGCTAGAAGCATCTCTCACCCAAAAAGTGATATTGTCACAATTTTTTTTGGTCGTGCATTTTTTTGTCCTAAAATTAAATTTGCTGCCACATTAGTGCAAAGGTGCTTGTTGTTTAGTCTCTGGGCAGCTTTAACAACCTAAGGCAATTGAGAAAATGCACACTAAATTAGTTTCTTCTGAATAAAACCTAATTTCAACTCAAATGAACTTCCATTCGAAGCACGTATGCACACACATATAGGGTTGGCTCATAATTTTACAACATAAAAGGGGTCTTACAAGTAACATAATCCATCCTTCTATGGTCAATCTCCCTAGTATATGCCTGATATGGGACTGTGTAGGATCCTTACTTTGATCTCTAGCACACTAGTGAGCATGAGCCACACCTTATTAGACTCACCTTACATGACAATACTTGTAACATGGTTCTAATACCAAATATAATGGTCTTAGTTCAACTACTTAGGGCTGAAAATGATTCAATTAGATTTTTTTTGTTTTTGTTTTATGAGAGGAAAACAAAAAATGAAAACCAATATTTGTAGATTTTGTGAAATTAAACATGGGTGTTTTGGTTTTGGTTTTTGAATTTTAAATTTATTTCATGATGTTTTATAATTTTTAAATAAATATGCCCATCAAAACAACATAAGAATTCACAAGTAAAGTTGGAGGGTGAGCAAGTGAGCGTGTGTGCACGAGAGAGAGAGAGAGAGAGAGAGAGAGAGAGAGAGAGAGAGAGAGAGAGATAGAGATAGATAGAGAGAGAGAGAGAGAGATAGAGAGAGAGAGAGAGAGAGAGAGAGAGAGAGAGATGAGGAGGAGGAGGAGGATTCTACTATGTCATGAAGGAGAACCATCGACAGCATTAGTGGTTGCAGTATAAAGGACTAAAGCGGAGCTATCGAGGTTATTTGTTATTAGTGGTTGTGTCACGCGAGGTTGAGATGGAGTTTTGAAGTTTCTATATAAATGATGTTAGTGGTCAAATTGTGAGGGTGACTACATGAGCCTAAGTGTTGACTACTAAAAATTGAGAAAATGGAGAAGCCTTGAATTAAAAAAAAAAAAAAAAAAACAGTGAAGTGACAACCTTTAGATGTTAAACATATGACAAATCCGTCATACATTTATCAATGTTAGTTATATGAAAAGAGGGACTCATTATTTACAATATGTTTAGAATTTAGGAAATAGACACATGACACCAAGAGGAGCAAATCCCCTATATAATTTTTCCTTAAGTTGCTAAGTGCTAATTCGATACCAAATGCAATATTATCATGTGATGTGCTGCATTAATCTTAATGTAGCATCCCCCCGCGTGCGCGCGCACACACACACACACACAACTATTGGTTAATCCAATTTTTCAACTTTTTTGTTTGTTTTTGTTTGAAACCAAAAATCAAAAAGGGGCCAAAACTTAGTTTGGTTCGATTTTCAATTTTTCATTAATTCTCGTACGCACCTATTTAACTCCAATAACATGTTGCTTGCTTTGACCCATTGAGTGTCCTAATTTTATGTCATAAAAAATATCTCACAAAGATTAAGAACAATATACTGTCAAGCGATTAAGGTCACCTAAGTAAATACTTGATACAAGATCATGACACTCTACGCCTATCATTTGCTAGCAATGCACCACAATATTAAAATGTGATACCTTTAATTCCTTTATGATAATTTTCCTCTTTTAGGAATGATATTGAAACTTATCAAACTAAATGTAAATCTTTGCAATAAGTAGCACTCGTCATTGTGAAATCATCTAAATTAAATGACCATTCACAATTCACCCTGTATACACCCCTATAATTAACAAATTACTTGCATCGCCATGATTGTTACATTAAATATGCCCTATACATATCCACCGAGTGGTGAGTTGGCCAATGTTAATGCTAATGATTGCTATCATCCCATTTATGAGAAAGATCAACACCACACCATAAAATTTGGGCTGTCTATTAGTTGTAAAATCAGTTCTAGCATGAAGCCATTATTTCACCTTCAAAAATTCCATTATAAGAAAGCAAGAACATTAATTAAAATGGTACCCAAAAATAAATAATATTTATCATTTCGTTATGAAAATAAGGGCTAAAAAATTTTTATTTAATGTGTGTGTATATATATATTCAAACTACGAATAGGATTTTCCATGTATAGAAAAAATCCTTCAAGCTGCTAAAAATAACGTGAATCGGACAAATAAACAAGAAGTCTTGTCTTTTAAGAGAAATTAAATGTCGTGACATTTAAAGAATACAATTTACATGTTTGCATGATTTTTTTCATCGATTGAAAAAAAGAATTTTAGTAGATAATTGTCCTTATTGAAACCTTGAAAAATCTGTTATTTAAATTTGTTATTTAATTTTTATATACTAGCAGACACTCAAACAACGTGTAAAATTTATTAATTTTTAAATGTAGAAAATACATTTATTTGAAAACTATTAGAAGATCATTCATTACTAAATTACTAAATTTAAATAATTCAATCAACTGAATTTTTTTAGACTTTTGATTATTTTATTATTTAAATCAAAACAATAAAGGTCAACTATAAAACAATTACATTTATTTCCTTACTTATTACTCATTTGGTATAATCTTCAATTATCAATTGTTTGATTCAAAAACTTCTTATTTCATGAGCTATAATATTTAGTAATATAGCAAGTAATTTAAAAGAAATAATAATAAATCTAACATTAATAGTATGTTTATATATGAATATTCCAAGGATTCAAAGAGGAATTTGATAAATTAGGTACAAGAAGTTAGTGATAGACATGTTACTATTAATAAAACTATAGGTCATTATATTAAATTTAATTTGTGTTTATTTAATTATATGTGAAATTTTGATTTATTGTTATAAATATTTTTAAAATTTTAAATTCAAAACCATCAAGAGTTTTGAAGGGTATAGATAGAGCATTGTTCTGTTTATATATATATTTTTTAAAAATAATAATATATTTCTTAATTTAGTTTATAAATATTTGAAGTTATTTAAAAAAATTTATATTTTATTTAAAGGGGTCAAATTGAGCAGTCGTCCGTCACTTTTCAAAGAATGACATTACGCCCCTTGAGGTCTCAAAAATTACTACAAAACCCCTCCGAGGTCTTATTTTATTAGCAAAATAAACCTTCCATTAGTTAACCATTAGTCAATTATTAAGTTTAGTCAAAAAATTTTAAATTTTTTCCTTAATAAAATGACAATTTTACTCTTTCACTCAATTTTAATAAGATAAATTAAGAAAAATGACATTAATTTAATAAATTACATTGAAAAAATTAATTAGTTAATTATAATATATTTTAAAAATTAAACTTTTGAATAAATCAAATACTTGGTGACTAGGTTGGGTCAATCAGTTGATATAAACATGACAACATAAGCAAAATTATTATTTAAAAAGTAAAAATTATGAAAAATAACTAAATAATATAAATAATTCAAAAAAATACTTAAATAATTACATTATCACAAATTGCTATATACATTTCATGTAAACTAAATGACTAAATACATATTTAATAAAATAAAAATAGTTTAAAATTTTGATTTGAATTAGACAGTCGTTCAAATTGTAGCTTTTTTTTTGGGGGGGGTTGGTTGAATACCAAATTTAATAACATAACAACTTGAATACAATTAGGAAAATTCAAGTTAATTGTTTCAAATAATAGTCAATCAAATAATATATAAATTTGAGTTTTTTATTTATTCATTTATCATTCATATTTTACACAGAGAAGAACTAACATCCCATTTTATAATTTTAATTTATAAATAATTAATTTTGAAGTTTTAGTTTATCTTTTTTTAATACTATGTCTAATGAGTTATTTTAATTTAAAAATAATGAGCTATGTTTTATTTATGTTATTATGTGTCTAATCATTAATTTTTTATAAAAATTATGTTTTATTATTACTAGGTATTTTTTAATTTATTATTAATTTTATTTTTCATATATTTTTGAAAACATTTATAACAACAATAACTTTTTTTGTTATATTGATGTCAATTGGTTGATTTAAAGTAATTAGATCGAAAGACTAATTAATTTGAGAATCAATTAGGTCTTTGAATTGCTTAGTTAGTTTTCAAGACATTATGTTGACTAATTTTTTTTTTAATTTAATGTATTAAATAGGTGTCAATTTAAAAATATCATTTTATTGTGCCCAAAATTAATTTTTTTACATATATATATATAACAACTGACTAATGGTCAACTAATGAAAGGTTTATTTTGTTAATAAAATTATATTTCAAGGAGTTTTAAAATAGTTTTTGAAAACACAGAAGGTGAAGTGTCATTTTCAAAAGATTTAGGTGTTTTTTATTAGTTTTTTATTTATAAAAATATTAATATTTGAATTCTTCAAATGAAAATACTAATAAATATGTTGTAATTTCTAAATTTTTATTTGCAACATAAAATATTTGTAATTATTATTTTTATTTAGTTAATGATCAATTAATGAGTCTTTTATCCCCAATTTCAAAAAAAAATTGTTTGGAGTAGTTCAAAATCAATAACCTTTATATGTAAAATTTAATTTTATGAAACTATATTATTACCTATCTAAATTTTGTTAGATATTTTTAAATAATTTATGTATAATATAAATATAGATTACTTTACATAATTTTGGTTGAGTTATAGTATATAAAAATGTACTTGTTTTAATAATATTTAGTCTTACTTAAAATACATACATATATATATATCACTAAATGACTTACATAATTTTTACTTATATATCTAGTAAGAAAAATTTATTTCTCTTTGAAATATTTAATCTTTATTTTAAAAGATTAGAATATTAAAATTATCTTACAAGTATAGTTTTATATTCAAAAAAAAATAAGAATATTTTGTCCAACAAATAATTTACACTATTCATACTTTGTTGTGCAAATTAATGCGTAGCGGAAACAAACAAACCGTTCAAATCGTACAATGTAACAATCAACGATGAATAATATAGAAACATAATCAGGCAAATTATATGAAAGTAATAAAACAAAGACACAAAGAATTTATATGGTTCAACAAATATTACTTTGTGTATGAGAGCATGAAATTGAATTTTAGACTTTCATTTATATAGATTATGAATCGCACGAATTCATATTTAATTTAAGTCTAAAAATTCATGATTCCAAATATTACTTTATATAACTTTAAGAAAATTGAAAAATTATTTGTCTTTTTTTGTAATAATTTTAAAATTATTTTTTAGATTTAAACAAATTTTTTATTTTCTACTATGTTAATGCAACTCTTGAAAAACTATAAATTGAGTTAAAAAATTTCTTATTCATTGGAAGTGGATAGACTCACATTAGAAATTATTTGAAAAAAATTATCAACTCTTAGAAGGGTAAAAATTGTAGAAGAAGAAAAATAAGGAGGTTGATAGACTCATATTAATTGGAAGGCATAGGTGATGAGTCCCTAAAATGCACTATTTTAGGCCCTCATTTACCTTTATTTTGTCTTCTTTTATCATGTAAATGCCCTTTGTTATCATAATTCGAAGTTATGTAAGATTTGTTCATGTTTCAAGAAAAAAAAAAAAGGTTAAAACCAAGGAGTTAAGCATTATAAGAAGCCAAGAGAGTAATTGGAGTGTAAAAAGCTCAAATCAAATGCTCAACCAAACCCCTAGAGCCTCAATGCATCAAAGGAAAGAAGATCCTGCTCGACCATGTTACCAACCAGCTAACACAAGGGCGACCAGGTCACAAGTTGCAGACTCCAAGGTTCAGGCTAAAAGAAAAATACTGCAAGGTTCGACCAAGTGACCCTCCGGAGCAACCAAGTCGAGATACTAAAGTTTTCTAAGTCATAGATACTGAAAGTCTCAACCAATAGCTCGACCAGGGAGACCTTGAGGGGTGACCAGGTCAAGATATTGAAGCTGAACTGAAGTAGAGATCCTGCAAGCCTCGACCAGAAAAACCCATTGGTCCGACCAAGTTAAAATGCTGAAGTTTGAATTCTTGATTTCCCGCGAGCCTCAACTAGGGCACGACCATAAGAAAGGGTGGGTGCGACTAGGTCAACAACGACAATCTTCTACGCGAGATTTCCTGCATATTTTCCTATTTTGAATTTCAAACCTTGTAAACCCTATTGGGTATAAATAATGACTTTGAATATGTTCTTAGGGTTCCTCTTTGGCCTCTTTTGGGTTAGTGAGACCTAGAAAGCCATTGAGAACCAAGTAAAGTAGATTTACTGCTTTTGATTTAAATTCTTGTTCTGGTTCATGCTTGGTTTCATGAAAGCCTGTGACAACCTTCTCATTCCTTGTGTTGCCTCGTAGATTAGGGTTTTCAATTGTATGCTTAATTGTTAGTGATAAACTATTGAGTTTACAATTGAAGTCATCTTTACATGCTTTTCTTTATTGCTTTCATTTCAATTCCATGCAAGTTTACATCTTTGAGAATGATGATACCCTAGGGGATAGGATAGCCTAGTTAGGGATTCAGTCATTTATATGGATTAGACTACGGTTCATGTATAGGGTGAATTTTTTATCGATGAGATAGAGTATACCCTAGTTCCCGATCGTGCTTCGCACAATTGGTGCACCTTCTCTACTCTTGCCCTCAAATGGTTCACTTAGTCGTTAGCCTAAGATGGATAGTTGACCAAACATAACTTGCGCCAAACGACAATCTAGGCGTGATTCATGATCTTAGATCTGCTTTGTAGGAGTACTAATAATATGAATTTACATGCTTTCAGCATATTGTTAGAAAACTCCATCAAAATCTCTCCTTTTTACCTTTTTACACAAAGTCGTAGTAAACTAGATTGGAAGTTGTAAATAATTGCACTTAAGTCCCTGAGGATCAACACCCGACTTACTCACTGTTATATTGAATTTGGGAGTAGTTAGGTTTATAAATTTTATTTTTTTTAATTGAAGACCCAAGTTTTGGCGAGCCTACCAATAGGACAAATTGGAGGAAGCTTGAAGAGAGTTTAAGATAGAGAAATAGGCATTGAGGCCAAAATAAAGTTTATTAGCTCTATGTTGATATGTCTATGGGCGTGGTGTGGGAATTCAAATCGCCCTTTAGAAATGCAAAGTGTTATACCATGCAATAGGTGTTTGTACATACAAAAGGAGATATAGGAGTTATAGAAATTAGTTAGAAATTGTGGGCGGTGGGAAAAAATTTTGGAGGGGGGGGGGGGGGAGAGAGAGAGAGAGAGAGAGTATTGTCAATAATTAAAGGGACTTTTGTAACGACCTCCTTAACTTATCACATAATAAACATAAATAATAATAACATCAACCCAAACCCATAGGTGGCGGGAATAGCCTGACATAAACAGCGGAAACCTAAGCAGTAGTAAAAATAAATTACATCCATCAAACCTTTAATTACATAATACCAGAGTCTACAACATTCCCAGAATACAATATTTGAATACAATCTCCAAAACATCAAGATAGACCTAGGATCTTACAACAAAAATCTCTCGATCCTAGATCAAAGCTTACCCTTCTAGCAAGGAAGCTCAACTCACTCAATGGCAGCCATGACCCGCCGGTCTCTCAGGGTCTCTTGAAAAATTAATTAAGTTCAGGGTGAGACACATCTCAGTAAGGGAAAATAAACTAAATACAGTTGTGTGGCAACATGAACATTTAATGCAATTATACATATATAGTACATTTCATATATCTATAAACATTCATCATATCGTACTGAATAATCATATATTTCCACATTTTCTAATAAATCATATCGTTCATAAAACATTTGTTATAACTGATAATACTCAAAACATACCCAAGACGAATAGTTAGCTGACGTTATGTATTACCCCCCATAACTGGTTGTGCAGCCCAAAGGCGGGACCCGACAATGGCTGGTCGACCACTGCTGAGTCAAAAATGTATGTAAGTACGATGGGCTCGCCACACCCTGGTCCGGACTACCAGGTGGATGTCTACACTCTACTAAAAGCCACATCGACTATCCATCTCCCACCCCCTCGTGGGGTGGTTAGCACCAATCTGATCATAGATATCTGATCTATAAGCTACGGTACCGAGTTCCTGAAATTGAACTAAACCAACATCCGGGTTCTGATAACATATAATACATGATATTATAGCATTTTTCATAATTTCATAAATACGGCCTCGCGCCTAAATCATTTCATATATATACACGGCCTCTCTCCGGAATCATTTTAGGTATATATGGCCTCGCGCCAAAATTATTTCGTACATTACATTCTGAAAATAAATCAATTATCTTGTATTTGTCAAAATTATCATAACATATTGTATCTTTTCATTATACCTGAAAACATGCTTTACTCATAAAATTTGTCATATCATTACCTTTCATGAAAATATCGTTCATGCCACACTAAATTAAGTAATTCCGTACAATTCATTCCAAAATCTCATTCTCCGTACAATAGCAGTATTTTCCCAATAACATATATTTTCTCAATAATATTCAAATATTATGCATATTCACTGAACATTTTTTTGTTGATAATTATAATAATATGTGTGGAAAAATAACTTCTTTAGTTTATTCTCTTACCTGGCTCCTGAGAAAGCCCCTAAAAATCTTGGTCTAACACCTGTAGGGTTTCCTTATCAACGCCCTAAAAACGACAACCCCCAAAATTAAACATCAGTATTTTTTCATAAATATTATTTTCAACAACTATTGTAAGACCAAATTTGGCATAAAAAGCCTTACCTCAACTTAGGGATGATTTTCAACTCAACTTTACTGATGATCCACTCCGACATATATGGAGAGAACTTCTCCAGGAGCGTCGTAGTGACTTCAGATCATCGAACCGGTGTAAATCTGACCCGAAATTGAAGAAAGAAGGAGAGGGAGCCGAAGGAAGAGAGAGAGAGTGAAAAATTCCTTAATTTTGAAGTTTAAATCCGGGTTTCTGATATTTATAGGACTAGATTTGTCGACGAGACACGTCACCTCGTTGACAAGTCCTGTAGAAAGTTCGTCAATGAACCTGCACCTTCGTCGACAAATTTCAGTCTTCCCCAAAATCCTCTCTCGGTATCTTTTCATCGACAAATCTTGTCTTCGTCGATGAGGTCCTCTTATACTCTCATCGATGAATCCCCTGTGTTCGTCAACGAGACCCTGATAATTTTCCCTTCCTCTTTATTTAAATTACATTATAATTATTTGGGTCATCACATTCTCCCCTCCTTATAAAATTTCGTCCTTAAAATTTACTATCTGTATTTCCTTCTATCATCCCATAAATGTAAAATGGTCTACTTATTTTATTACTTACCCTCACTTATGGCAGAGGAATACCGTGGTTACATTTTAAGTCCTGGGAGATTACATAAACCAAACGAAAATTCCCCCAAAACTAAAATACCTCTTACTACTAAAGTATTACATGTACCTGCAAAAGAAACATTACATATTTACTTACATTTCTTATTTACATATGGACTTCTTGGAATAATTGCAGATATTTCTGTCTGATCTGTTCCTCAAGCTCCCAAGAAGCCTCTTCTACTGCATGATTCCTCCATAGAACCTTTACTAGAGGAATCTTCTTATTACGTAGTTCCTGTTCCTTCCTATCTAGAATCTACACTGGTACCTCCTCATAGACTAGCAAATCACTGAGCTCTAACTCACCATAGCTGATAATATGAGAAGGATCTGGGCCGTATTTCCTTAATATAGATACGTGGAATATGTCGTGCATCCTAGATAATGTAGGTAGCAAAACTAGACTGTAGGCCACTTGTAGTGACCCGAAGAATAATAGTATTTTAATAATAAAAGGGAGAGAAAATAGAAACATAAACAGAAGGAAGCTGTAGACTTTGTCGATGAATGCGGAGCGTTCGTCGATGACATTGCATTTTGGGGATAATATTAAATAATCATAAATTCAAGAAATTACCCAGCTTCGTCGACGAACACAGGGTCTTGTCAATGAAGGTCTTCAGAATTTTGTCGACGAACACAGGGCTTCGTCGACGAGAAAATACCGAGAGACGGTTCGGGCTGCTCTGAATTTCATCGACGAACACAGGGCCTCGTCGACGAATTTTGTGAAGGGCTCGTCGACGAGGTGACGTGTCTCGTCGATGAACCTGATCCTATAAATAGTGGAAGCTCGGGATTTTTACCATTTCTCTCGCCGCTCTCTCTTTCCTATGACTCTTTCTCCCTTCTCTCTTCATTTTTGGCCCCACCAGTCGCCGGATCGACGATCCAAAGCTACCACGACGCTCCTGATGGAGTTCTCCACGCATCTACCAGAGCGAATCGTCGGGAAATCGGAGTTGGAAATCATTCCAAATTCATGGTAAGGTCATTTAGTCTCCTTTTGGCCTTGTGGTAGTTATAGGAAATGATACAGGCAGAAAAATACTGATGTTTAGTTCTGGAAAATATTGGTTTCAGGGTGTTTTGTAGGAGGCTATGTGGGTATCGGGCTAGAGTACAGTAGGGGCTTTTCAAAGTTAAGGTAAGGGAAATATGTTATGCTAGGGAATTTCTAAATATTATACAGTTTATTTATTTACGAAAATTATGTATTTTAGTATGATGTAGCTTGTGATTATGTATATGGAACGGGGATATGTTTTACGAATTTAGTTTCCTGATTTTATGAATTTCAGTATTATGGTTATACGAACTTCAGTATCATGATTTTATGGATTTCAGTACCATGATTTTACGATATTTCAGTACCATGATTTTATGAATCTCAGCACCATGATTATACGAATTCCAGTATTACGAATATGCAGTTCCATGTTATGATTATTCAGATTTTAGTACGTTATGCAGCATTATGGTTATTTCAGTATTTCATAATCATGGTAAATCAGTGAGTTATGTATAGAAATATATTATATGATTTCAGACCCTGTTGGACTTGCAGCTACAGAGTACAGTACCGTTGCTACAGATACTACGTTACTTTACGAATGCAACCACCTATTCAAATATACGTGGTAAAGTCGACCACCTAGGCCCTTGAAGAGGTTAGGCTCCCCATCTAGATATGGGTTGAGGTGGGCAAGTCGACTGACGGAATTCAGTGATTTATTCCTAGTTGGCAAGCCAGGGTAAATCCAGCCTATGGGCCGCATAACCTCGTCATGAGGGGCATGTCATGACACAGATAGCCACAGGGAACAGTTTCAGTTACTATTACTTACGTATTGATTTACAGAAACGGGGACCCTACTTATGTACACTAGAAGTATTTTGAGTTATAACTAACAACACTGTTATGTTAAGCAACATGGAAAGGGGATGCATTTTCTTACTTACACTGTACTTAACATATCCAGTTATACATGTTTATATGAAATCAGATTTAGCATAATATTGTTAGCTCATTTGCCACACACTAGTAATAGCATATTTCTTCTTACTGAGCGTTGGCTCATCCCAGTGTTAAAATATTTTTCAGGTGATCCAAGTAGGCAAGCAGATCAGGCTCACAAATAGAGGGGCGTCTGTAATGCCCTGTCAGAGAGTGAGTATCATTTTTGGGAATGTTTTTGTAAACCCTAGCTAGCTGAGGGTATTTTTGGGAAACAAATACATGTACATATTTTGGAAACATGTAGTACTCTAGTATTATGTGATATTGATTTTGTATTATATATAATGGTTATGTTTGTATGATTCTGCTTCCTGTTGCTTAGGTTAGTATCATGGTATCAGAGTATGTTATTTGCTATTATTAAAAAAAAATCAATTTAATAAGCAGGTCGTTACACCACCGGCCCCACTTTCTTTAAAATCTCAAATGGACCTATAAACCTAGGGCTAAGTTTATCCTTCCTACCAAACCTCATAACTCCTTTTAACGGAGCTATCTTCAAAAATACATGATCACCCACATCGAACTCCAAATTCCTGCAGCGATTGTCGGCATAACTCTTCTGTCGGCTCTGAGTTGCACTGATTCTATCCCTGATAAGTCGAACTTTATCATACGCCTATTGTACCAGCTCTGGCCCCACAACTCGCCGCTCACCCATCTTGTCCCAATACAAAGGAGATCGACATCTCCTATCGTACAGTGCCTTAAACAGTGTCATGCCAATACTAGACTGGTAATTGTTATTATATGCGAACTCTACCAGCGGCATGAACTGAGTCCAACTACCCCCTAAAATCTAAAACACATGCTCGGAGAATATCTTCTAATATTTGTATCGTCCTCTCAGTCTGCCCATCCGACTGAGGATGGAATGTCGTGCTAAACGATAGCTGAGACCCTAAGCTTCCTACAAGCTTCTCTAGAACCGTGACGTGAAACGCGGGTCTCGATCTGACACAATGGATACTGGCACTCCATGAGAACGAACTATCTCCTGGACATAAATCTCTACCAATCGACTGAGGGGATAGCTGATCTTGATAAGGAGAAAATGGGTGAACTTAGTCAACCAGTTTACTATCACCCAAATCGCATTCTGGCCATGTGATGTCGACGGCAGCCCTGAAACGAAATCCATGGATATATGATCCCACTTCCACTCTGGGATAAATAGCGGCTGCAATTGACCCGCTAGCCTCTGGTGCTCAGCTTTTACCTACTGGCACATCAAGCACTGTGCTACATACTCGGCAATCTCCCTCTTCATACCACTCCACTAGTAAAACTCTCGCAGATCCCTATACATTTTCGTACTACCGGGTTTAACCATATACAAGGATTTATGAGTCTCCTCTAAAATAGTCCTCTTAATGTCAACATCAGCAGGAACACATAATCTAGAACGGAACCGTAAAGCTCCGTCATCTGAAATGCAGAATTCCTCTCCCTGACCAACCTACACTCTATCCATCACTTCTACTAATTCTGGGTCTTCTTTCTGAGCAGCTTTAATTCTTTTTTGCAGCATAGGCTGCACCACTAAACTGGCGGTACATACTGGAGTATTACTCTCAATCAATTCAATGCTGAGTCTCTCTAGATCCATCATGATCAAACGCTGGATCTCCATAGCTGCAAACACTGATTTCCCAGATTTCCTACTCAGTGCATCAGCTACCACGTTTGCTTTCCCAAGGAGGTAACTGATAATACAGTCAAAATCCTTAATCAACTCTAACCACCTTCTCTGCCTCATGTTCAACTCCTTCTAGGTGAAGAAATACTTTAACTTCTTGTGGTCGAAAAAAATCTTGCACTGCTCACCGTACATATAATGCCTCCAAATTTTCAATGTATGTACCACTGCAGCCAATTCAAGATCATGGGTAGGGTTGTTCTTTTCATATTCTTTCAACTGTCTGGACACATATGCCACCACCCTGTCATGCTGCATCAATACACAACCAAGTCCCTTCAAGGACACATCACTATAGATAGTATACCCCTTACCCCCAGATGGGATGATCAGTACTGGTGCTGTGACTAGCCTCTGTTTCAGTTCCTAAAAACTCTGCTCATAATTGTCGATCCATTCAAATCTGACATTCTTCCTAGTTAGTCGTGTCAGAGACCCTGATAAAACTGAGAACCCCTCAACAAAACAATGGTAATATCTAGCTAACCCCAAGAAACTCCTGATCTCCTGTACATTCCTTAGTCTAGCCCAATTCACTACCACTTCAATTTTACTAGGATCTACAAAAATTTCGTCTCCTGAGATAACATGCCCCAAAAACATAACTTTCTCGAGCCAGAAGTCGCATTTACTGAATTTTGCATACTGCTTCTTCTCTCTGAGCATCTACAAAACCTACCTCAAATATATCTCATGCTCCTCATAGCTCCTCGAATAGACCAGTACATCATCAATAAGAACAACCACAAACTGATCTAAATATGGATGAAAGATTCTATTCATCAAAACCATAAATATCACAGGAGCATTCGTCAAGCCAAATGGCATAACGAGGAACTTGTAATGCCCATACCTGGTCCTGAAAGCCGTCTTCGATACATCCTCTGCTCTTACATTTACCTGATGGTAACCTGATCTGAGGTCAATTTTAGAATATCCTCGTGTACCTTGGAGCTGATCAAACAAATCATCAATATGGGGTAGAGAATACTTGTTCTTGATTGTCACTTTATTAATCTCTCTGTAATCTAAACACATTCTCATAGACCCATCCTTCTTTTTTATAAACAGCATTAGAGCTCCCCACGGAGATACACTAGGTCGTATGAAGCCCTTATCAAGCAAATCCTGCAACTGATCTTTCAATTCTGCCAACTCTTCTGGCACTATTTGATACGGTGCTTTAGAGATCGGTGTTGTACCTGAAAGTATATCAATAGGAAAATCTACTTCACGATCAGGTGGTAGACCTGGTAATTCATCTGGGAACGCATCTGTAAATTATTTCACCATGTGCATATTAATAAGTTTCAATTCATTTTCGGACATTTCCTTCACAAAAGTCACAAACCTTCGACAGCCATTCTGGGGTAGTCTCCTCGCCTAAACAGCTAAGACCATCTGAGGTAAGGATTGCACTCATGACCCTGTAAATCTAAATTCTGGTTTCCTTGGAGGTCTAAATATCACTTCTCTAGCACAACAATCTATAATAGCAGAATTAGCTACTAGCTAATCCATGCCGAAGATGATATCAAACTCGTGCATATCCAGCACCACCAAATCAGCAGATAAAATTCTCCCCTAAACATTAACTGGACAACCATGGAGCATCCTACTACATCTCACCGTTGACTCGATCGGTGTAGCCACTAATAACTCGACATCTAGTGATTGTGTTTCAACCCCACACAATTTAACACACCCCAAGGACACAAACGAGTGCGTGGCACCAAAATCGAAAAGTGCAACAACTTTAAATGAAAATATATTAACCATACCTGTCACCACGTCGCCGACCGCCTTAGCACCGCTTGGCATCAAAGTAAAAACCCTGGTTGGGGCCATATTCCTCTACTAGCCTCCACGTGGCGTCTGGTAGCCTCCTCGAACAGGTCTAGGAGCAGGAGCAGCACCAATCTGTGTCAGACACTCCCTCATCATATCTCTTAGCTCCCCGCACTTATAGCAGACATCTCGCCTAGAACAACACTCCCCCAGGTGTCTCTTCCCACAAGATAGGCAAGCTGGAGATAGCTGTACACACTGGAAACTGCGATTCCCGGTCTCCTATCTCCGGTCTCTATAATTGCCACCTCTCTTCCACGAAGCATGGTCAACTCCCTGCTAGGAACTGGAAGGTTCGAATCTCTTCTTCTGTCTCTGCTCCTCGGCCTCCAACTGATCACCAATTTCTACTATAGTGGCCCAGTCAATCAGCTCGGCGAAGTCCTACAACTTCTGTATCGATACCTGCTTGTATATTTCTCTCCTCAGGCCCCTTTCAAACTATCGTACCTTCTTCACCTAATCTAGAATGATGTACAGGGCAAAACGAGATAGCTCGATGAACCTCGCCGCGTACTGCTGCACTGACAATTGTCCCTACTTCAGATTTGGGAACTCCTTAATCTTAGCCTCCCTAGATAAGGTTGGAAAATACCTGCCAAAAAGTATTTCTTTAAATCGCTCCCACGACATCTCCCCAGGTACAGTCCTCTACTGCTCTAATAATCTCACCGCCGAATACCATCTCTCGACCTCTCCAGTCAGTTTATATGTGGCAAATAGTACCTTCTGCTCCTCCGAACACTGTAGTACTGCAAACACTTTTTCTATCTCCTGCACCCAGTTTTCAGTGATTGCAGGATCTATCCCTCTTGAGAAAGCCGGAGGACTCATCTTAATAAACTTCTTGATCGAGCTATTGTGGTCTATAGACCTCGAATTTCTAGCAATCTTGGTCATGACTTGTTGTGCTACGCTGTGTAAGACTGCATCAGAATCACTACCCACAATGCCTAAGGGTCCAGCGCCCTCACTCCCACTAGCGTGGGTACTATTGCCACCAGGGTCCATCCTAAAAAACAAGTAACTTAACTTAGAACCCCCTTCACTATACATATCATCCAACTCATATAATATATTCTCCTAATTAATTCGTCACTCCTGATCTTAATTCAAGGTTCAATCTTGCAACCAAGATACCCAACTCGACGATAGTTTACCATGACTTTCCTGAAATCGTCACCCTAGGAAAATCACACAAACCACCACGGAAGTCCTACATCTAGACTACAAAACCAGACCTCAAATCCCCTTATCCTATACTCTGGTATTATTACTGCTGCACTCTAAAGTCTACAGAACCTAGTATCCTAGGCTCTGATATCAAACTCTAACGACCTGCTTAACTTATCACATAATAAACATAAATAATAATAACATCAACCCGAACCTGTAGGTGGCAAGGATAGCCTGACATAAACAGCAAAGACCTAAGCAACAGTAAAAATAAATTACATCCATCAAACCCTTTATTATATAATACCAGAGTCTACTACATTCCCAAAATACAGTATTTGAATATAATCTCCAAAACATCAAGATAGACATAGGATCTTACAACAAAAATCTCTTGATCCTATATCAAAGCTTACTCTTCTAGTAGGGAAGCTCAACTCACTCAACGGCGGCCACGACCCGACAGTTTCTCAGGGTCTCCTGAAAAATTAATTAAGTTTGGGGGTGAGACACAATCTCAGTAAGGGGAAATAAACTAAATACAGCTGTGTGGCAACATGAACATTTAATGCAATTATACATATATAGTACATTTCATATATTTGTAAACATTCATTATATCGTACTAAATAATCATATATTTCCATATTTGCTAATAAATCATATTGTTCATAAAACGTCTGTTATAACTGATAATACTGAAAACATACCCAGGATGAATAGCTAGTTGATGTCATGTATTACCCCCTATGACGGGTTGTGCAGCCTGAAGGCGAGACCCGATAATGGCTAGTCGACCACTACCAAGTCAAAAATGTCTGTAAGTACGATGGGCCCGCCACATCCTGGTCCAGACTATTAGGTGGACGTTCACACTCTACTGAAAGTCACATCAACTATCCATCTCTCACCCCCTCATGGGGTGGTTAGTACCAATCTGATCATAGATATCTGATCTATAAGTTACGGTACCGAGTTCCTAAAACTGAACTAAACTAACATCCGAGTTCTGATAACATGTAATACATGATATTATAACATTTTTCATAATTTCATAAATACGGCCTCACGCCAAAATCATTTCATAAATATGACCTCGTGTCAAACATTTCATAAATACGGCCTCGCACCGAAATCATTTCATATATATACATAGCCTCGTGCCGGAATCATTTCAAGTATATACGGCCTCACACCGAAATCATGTCATATATACACAGCCTCGTGTCGAAATCATTTCATATATACGGCCTCGCGTCGAAATTATTTCGTACATTACATTCTGAAAATAAATCAATTATCATGTATTTGTCAAAATTATCATAACATACTGTATCTTTTCATAATACCTGAAAATACCTGAAAATATGCTTTACTCGTAAAATTTGTCATATCATTACCTTTTATGAAAATAACGTTCATGCCACACTAAGTTAAGTAATTTCTTACAATTCGTTCCAAAATCTCATTCTCTGTACAATAGCAGTATTTTCCCAATAACATATATTTTCTCAATAATATTCAAATATCATGCATATTCACTGAACATTTCTTTACTAATAATAATAATAATATATGTGAAAAAATAACTGCTTTAATTTATTCCCTTACCTGACTACTGAGAAAACCCCTAAAAATCTTGGTCTAACACCCGTAAGGTTTCCTGATCAACACCCTAAAAACGACAACCCCCAGAATTAAACATTAGTATTTCTTCATGAATATCATTTCCTACAACTATGGTAAGATCAAATTTGGCATAAAAAAGTCTTACCTCAACTTAGGGATGATTTTCAACTTAGCTTTACTGACGATCCACTCCGGCAGATATCAAGAGAACTTCTCCAAGAGCGTCGTAGTGACTTAAGATCATCGAACCAACGTAAATCCAACTCGAAATCGAAGAAAGAAGGAGAGGGAGCCGAAGGGAGAGAGAGAGAGAGAGAGAGAGTGTGTGTGTGTGTGTGTGAAAATTTCCTTAATTTTGAAGTTTAAATCCGGGTTTCTGATATTTATAGGATTGGATTTGTCGACGAGACACGTCACCTCGTCAACAAGTCTTGTCAAAAGTTCATCGACGAACTTACACCTTCGTCGACGAATTTCAGTCTTCCCCAAAACCCTCTCTCGGTATCTTTTCGTCGATGAATCTTGTCTTCGTCGACGAGGTCCTCTTATACGCTCGTCGATGAATCCCCTCTGTTTGTCGACAAGGCCCTGATAATTTCCCCTTCCTCTTTATTTAAATTACACTATTATTATTATTCGGGTCGTCACAACTTTTGTTTTATGGTATCTTTTGAGATTTTTGAAAATGTAATGCCCATGATATCTCAATTTCACGTTTGTTTGAGCATGAGAATGTAATGTGGTGACATGTTTATATTCCTGGAAATAAAAGAATTCCTATGATATGATGACCTTGTAATATAATATAAACATATTCTATTATTATATTTAAAATAAAAATTAATGAAATAAAAATAAAATTTTTAAATTAGTATAAGTATCAATTATTCTTAATTTACAATATATATATATATATATATATATAAAATGTTAACTAAATATATAAGTTATTTTTAAAATGACTATTAAAAGTGTATTTATGTTAACTGACATTTATAAGTTATTAAATAAAATTAATTTTACTATTGTTTTATAAAAATTTCATATAATAAGTTAATACTTAGACACTATATTGCCTTCAATTAATTATTTCAGTTGATTAATTATTAGGTGTTAAATGTTTTAAATTTATAATAGTTACAAATTTTAGGATGTAGATTTAATTAAGTATGTAGTTTTTCGAGTTAAAAATATTATAATTATTATTTACATATTAGTTGCACACATACCAAAGATATAACGGCCGAACATCTACTTAAAACATTTGTTAAGATTCTTCAGTTGAACCAAATATTCATATGGGAGTCATGAGTATATTTCTTGAAATCATACAATGTTTATTTTAATGAGGCAGACATTCTATTATTAAGAATAAGATTTTTGAGGATGTCATTGCATGGGTACATTTTTTATACTTTGAATCAAACAACTCCTAAAGGGCAAGAGGAAGAAGAAAAAGTTGATCAAAAGAGAAAAAATGACTTAATGTGAGGTCATTGCATTGACTAATACCCATTGCTTAATTAGAATAGTTTCTTTCAATTACCTTTCCCAAAATGGTCTAGTCCCATGAGTTCTACCATTATTAGATTTGATTTCTTAAGTTATTGTCTACTTTAAGTATCAATCTTTCTTAAATGTCTATGTGATTGTGCTTCTAATTAATCTTGAGTGCTAGAATCTTTCTTAATCGAATCAATATGTTTGAGATCTTTGCATCCTGTAGAATCTCATGCAATCCTTGAGATCATGTCTTTAGCCAACTGAACTTGGGTTAATGAATTGATGCTTGCGCCTCCTTTCTAATACTAATTAGGCAATATCATCTTGAGGACAGTCCTTTCTTTACCCTGTGGCTGAACATTCTACCTCCTCATTGCATCTATTGATGCACCAACTCTTGCCCATGTTCATTTACTACTGCCTTGTTATCTATTCTTGGCTCTTTGCGCTCAACTTGTTCCAAGTGGTGGACCATATAACCTATGCTTTGTTCTTTTAGGAGTACCCAAACCTCCAAATGTTTGAAATTTCTTTTACATTATTACAAATTTGAACCCTAGTTAGCACGAGTTAACTTTTAAACTCAAAATCTATTTACAAAATCTGACATGATTTCTACCGTTAGATTTTCGTTGGATTTTGACATCCATAATGTTCATGCTATCAGAAGATTCAACAATTTCTCATGCAATATTTTGCTACAATTATCGATCAAAGCTTCACTATTTTGGAAAAAATTATAAGATGATTTGAAACTAACCTTATACAAAATATTTCTGTCATTTTCTTTGTATATCTCCTCTTCTTTCCTATTTCTCCGCTTCTTTCTTTCTTTCTTTCTTCTTAGTTTGGACTAGGGGTGAGCAAACGGTCGGTTCGGTTGAATTCGGGTAATTAACCGAATTAACCGAAAAATTCGGTTAATATAAACCATTAACCGAACCGACTGAATTGACGAAAGACACCGAATCGACCCCGACCGAATTGTCCATTCGGGTAATTCGGTTAACCGATTTTAACCGAAATCATTTAAAATTAATTGTTAGAAATATAATACAATTATAATTTTTTTTTAAAACCAAATCCAACTTAATTAAATACCTTATTTATTAATTTCATTAATGAAAATAATATTTTACCATAGAACAAAGAATCCAAATAGGTTAATTAAACTCCTTAATGTACTTACATAAGCAAAATTTATATTCATAAATTATATTTAAAATCTAATTAATTAGTAATTCAGTTAATTCGGTTAACCGAAATTTTTTTTACCCTTAACCGAACCGAAACCGATTAACCGAAATTTTGTAGAATTATAAACGAACAGACCGAATCGGGATTTTTACCTGAACCGAACCAACCAATTTCGGCCGGTTAATTCGGTTAATTCGGTTTTCACCGAATTTTGCTCACCCCTAGTTTGGACAATAATTCTGTATTTCTTACTTACCAAATATGGGTGATCTCACAAGTCTATACTGTGGCGGATTCGAGATGTTAGGAGATATTTATTCATTGATATGTAGCCAATCAAGATTAAAACTTTATTTTATTTTAGTTTTTAAAATATATATATTTTTTAAAAAAATATTCATCTTTAAGGCTAGATCTATGTTAATGAGTGGAATGGTCTTCCAATGCATGTGCCAGTTTCCAATCAATTAAAAAAAAAATTTCCTCTACTAGGCTCGAGGGAAACGCAGTAGGGTATAGATGGATTTATTATATTATATTTGTATTATATTATTTACTTAATTGTTAAGGAGCACAACGCAACACTGAACCATCCTTTTGCTACCTGGGCAGAAGGAGACGGAGTGACGGTGCACATGACGGTGCGGATAAGAAACGGTGGACGTGACGCGTCACCAGCTGGTTGGCTAGCTGTCGACGTAAGGGCCGCATGATTTGATTGGCCACGTAAGGGCATTACCCAAACTGTCCACGTCAGCCATCAATAATAGCTGGGCCTGGGCTGCCAGGTCATCCCACCCTACTCACATCTAATGATCTGATTCTTGGCACCATTGGCCATTTGTTCAGCAACGACAGCACCGCTCCTTACTTTTTAAAATAAATAATATTGTTCAGCGTTGAGGATATGCCAGGTCAGTACATTATTATATTTTTATTAAAATTATGTGTGGTTAATTATGAGCCTAGTGGATTGGATTTAAGGTTTTAACAAGGGTTTAAATGTTATTATTTAATTTTATTTTTTGCTTTAAATTAATCATATATCATTTTTTAAATATGTTGACCCCATGGGTCATACCCTGTTTTCAAGTATTTAATGTTTGCCGAATTGATGTGCAGGTTTATTTTAACAATATCATAATAATGGCACAAGGAATTGAAACGGAAGACCCAATACATGTTATACCTTATTTCATTATTATTTAAAAGGTTTATTATAGTAAATAGGGTTTTGATTGTAATAATTACATGCATCACTTGCATGATACGATAAGTAAGTTCAAAATGAAAATGACCTTAGAAAGATTTTAGGGATTATCCTTCGGTCAATCGACGTCGGATTTTTTCGGTGTCTTCAAAAAGGACTTAAAAATGACCTTAAGATACTCACACACTCACATGTATGTATTAGACACTTGAATAGAGTGATTGTTGGATAAAATAGGACCGAAATGCACAAAATGTGCACCTTCTGTCGACCGACCTATGTAGCTCATTCTGGCCCCGGTCGACCAAACCTGATCTTGGTCAACAAGTTGACCATAGCCCGGTCAACCGAACTATGGAGTTCATTTGGCCCCAGTCGATCGAACCTCTTAGGAAGTCAACATTTTGACCTCCTAGTCGATTGAGAGAAAATTGTACACCACCAACCTAGTCGACCGAGTTCCCATGTGTGGGAACCCAATGGTCTAGTCGACCGACTAGTCTAGTTCATTCTCAGCTTGGTCGATTGAACCTCAGAAATATTGAAAAATCGCCTCGTACATACTTGTCCGGTCGACCAAACAGGCCGTTCATTTTTTTCCCGGTTGACCGAACTTGTCTTAGTCGACCGGTACTCTCGAGTTGAACCTATTTTTTTACCATGGTTAACTTGGTTAAATGCGGTTAAAATAATTAAATATCATTAAAACTTTTCTAATTATTCTAACTATGTCCTTAACAGTTATATTTTATGGGAAGTCTATAAAGACCCCCTCATTTGGAATAAATAGAAGGGATTAAAAATTTTAATTAGGAAAAATTCCCTGAAATTCTCAAAATTCATAATACACATCTTTGAGCTCCATTCACTTATACTTAACTTCTACTACTATCAAAATCCTTCGTAAGTTTGTTTTGAGTGATTGTTTGTTCTAAATGATTGCTCTCCTTTGGTTTATGCTTGATTGACTCGATTTTATTTGAAAGCAAAACCTTGAGTATTCTTAGGGGACTTTATTAATAAGTCTTTCCTAAGAAGACCTCGTTTGATCTTCTGAGATTGCATATTCATTGCAATATCTCGAGAAACTTGTATTTTATCTTGGTTACAAAATCTTTTCAAAATCATTTACAAATATCTATTGTGTTTTATCTTGAAGAATATTTGAAGAGATATTTGTTTATGAGTGTTAAAAATCCTTGTGGCTATATTCATTGAGCTATATCTTTTGCTGATTACAAAGATTTAAATTCTTTTTGCAAACCCAATTTATACGTTGCTCAAGCTTTATACTATTGAGAAGATATACTAGTTGAAATATATATAAGGATTGACTGAAATATATATAATTTCAATTCCTACGAATGTATAATATAGTTAAAAAGTGTACATATAATTATGCTAAACACAAATGTAATCTCAACATCCATATAATCAAATATTCTAAAACATGAAATGAACATTTTTAAACATAAACCATAGTGCAAAAGTCACTATATAAAAATAAGAAAAAATAAATAAATTGTATGACACCATGTTCTTCAAAATTTAAATATTTCTAGTTAAAGACTAAGCAGAACTGATTTCGTAAAAACTGATTGAATAAGTTCCAAGCAGCTAGATAAACCAACTGCCCATTGTCTTGTGCAAAAAATACTTTCTAATGCTTCTCCAAAACTAATTAAATGCTTCAAAATGCTTCTTCAACTCTCTTCTCTTTACATAACAAAAAACAAAACATGAGAGAATATAATTATTACAAAAGAATATTCACATATTTACATAAGAAACAAAAAGACCTCAGAAAATACCAATCTTCAAAGCAATAAAGAGGTTCCTTTGCCATGATCACAACTTGTAATATATATAAAGGAAAAAAAGAAAAGACATTTGTCTAGCATATAAACTAAATAAGTAGTGCTTATATAGTGGTAAAAGTAGTTAACCATTTAAGCTATTTGGCTAGCATAGAAAATAATAGTATATGATAGTCCAATGTTGAAGTTCATTGATAGCCACCATGGGGAACAACAGAATTTCATATACATCAACAAGCAATCAGCCTAGTAACTATGCATGATGCTACCAACCAGTGTAACAGTCAGTAGAAGTTCAAATGCATATGCTAGAATTGCATGTTATTTCATTACATTTGTTTTTGCTCAATATCTAACATCTTATTTAATGACACTCCTATGTTTATGTTGTGTAAAATATTTTAGCATCTCAAAGCAAACCTAAAGGGTTTTTATAAGAGAAAATATTCAGACTATCCATAAAGCTCCACTAAAAACATCTCAAAAGAGAGAAATTAATCTTACCTATCAATTAGAAACTATGCATGATCATATATTTCATTTCAATTGATGCTCAAAATCAACATCGCATACCTCAACATTGGGTTCTCCCAAAAGAAGATTCACGTGCAATAGGAGACTAAACTTTCATGGTCACTACCTTTATCTTCGAAGTAAGAATTAAAGAAAAACAAAATTTAATATATATAAAAGAAAGGAACATGACTCATAAACAACATCCTAATACTAAGAAAAAAAGAAAAAATAAATTCTCAGAGAAGAAATATTTTTATAACCTGAATACCACGAGAATGTAATGTGGCTGTGAATTACGGTGTTATCCCAAGAGGGGGGGTGAATTGGGTATTTTAAAAAAATAGGTCCTTTACGTTCTAATTTTGTAAACTATCAATTTCATACTTGCAAGCTACTCACAACCACTTCAATGTTTCACAATTAATTAATTTTATGTGTGTCTTTATCAAGCATACAATATTACCCAATTACTCACACAAATACTAAAAGTTTAACATATACACAATGAGATTACGTGGAAATTAAAGAGAGGTACGGGTAAGAGAGATGCAAATTCGATTTTTACGAGGTTCGGCCTACCCCAGCCTACGTCCTCACCTTGAGCAACCCACTCAAGGATTCTACTAAAAGTTCGCTCCTTTAACTGGGACGGATCTTCCCTTACAACTTGCTGCTTACAAGAGGCGTAACTTCCTTCTCAATCTCGGTTCACAGGCCGAACCACGTATACAAAATAAAGATTACAATTTCTGCAACAACTCAAAAATGTTTCTAACCAAACTAGTGAGTACAAGATATATCCTAATACATAATCATATGATAAATTCTTAAAGCTCAGTATGTATGTAGTAATATGACCTTCATAAGAAGAATGATATGCTTCACAAATCTACCTTTTTATCAATATCTCCTAAAAAAATAATTTTTATAAATAAATGCTTTAGAGAACTTAGGGTTTGATTTCAAATCACTTTATGCAAGAATACCAAAATAAGATCTTTAAAAAAATAGTCTTGAATATTATGCAAATCCAAGTTCTTGCTATCAAATAACTTGTAAGATTAAATTTTTGAATAAAAATATGACTTTGAATACTTCAAAGATTTAAAACACTATTTTTCAAATACATTTTGCACCAATAAGATGTGCACAAGGGAAGTAGAGCATACCTGGGTGGATAAGTAAGTGAAAAGAAAAATTAAAACTGCAGAAAAATGTACCTAAAAATAAACTAAAAATAAAGCAAGGTAAAAGAAAATGAAAAGAAGAGAAAGAAAAACATCACAATCTGTCTAGTGGAGGCTTTGGAGGAATTTCATCTGGTGGATGCAGGTCTATAAATTGAACCAATGAGTCCCCAAAATTGAATCGCCACAATGAATCAGTCTTGTTACTTGCATAAAAGTTAGCCTCAAATAAATCAATACGTTCTAAGGTACCAGAAAAAACATGTGTAGAGTGTCTTCCTTGTTTTAGCAAGAAATGATCTTTATTTAGTATATTTTCCAGGAGATTCGCTTCTTTAAGAACCAGTCTTTGAGGCAAAGTTGTTAGAGTAGTTACCACTGGTTCTTCAAAAGCATCAACATTAAAAATTTTCTTGGTTCCTTAAAAGTTAAATTCTCACCAGTCTGCTCACCCTCTTTATCGGGTGTACCCATCACCTTACCACTGCGGGGATTTGCTTCAGCATTGCACTCCTTGACATTTAATTCAGTAGAAAATGATGGTTCCATGACTATCAATCTCTAGGGGTAAGGTACCATTCCTGTTTTTTCCTTAAAAATTTAAAATGATTTTTATTTTGCCACCCTGGGGCACCCATGCTCCGGGACCTAAAATGTTGTAAGTAAATTCAAGTTCTATGAATGCTTTATATTGTGCTCTTCATATAAATGAATTCAATAAGGTCATGACTTGCAAATCAACCAAAGAAATATGGGATAAATTAGAAGTAACCTATGAAGGTACTATTGATGTAAGGGATAATAATATCGATAACTAGTGAGTACGAAGCTTTTATGATGAACCCGGAAGAATCAATCACTAGCATGTACACTAGGTTCACCCATATTATAAACTCCCTCAATGCACTAGGAAAAACTTACAGAACCTATGAAATTATCTGAAAAATTCTTAGAGGGCTGCCGCTAATTTGGGAACCTAAGGCCACTGCAATAACTAAATGACAAAATCTTAAAAATACTTCCCTAGATGAACTCATAGGTTCTCTCCTCACCTATGAAATGACTATGAACGAAAGAAGTGGGAAATCTAAAGCCCAAGAATCTGTTGCATTTAAAGCCTCAAATAAAAACTCTAGTGATGAAGATGAAGATGAGATGGATATAAATGAAATAGCCTACACATCCAAGAAGCTTGTAAAAATCCATAGAAATAAGAATAAATTCACAAGAAAAATCTGGAACTCAAAATCCGAATCAGATGAAGAAGAAACCAATAAAAGAAGTCAAGGAATAAAATCCCTACATGTTATAATTGCAAAAAGGATAGACACATAAAACTAGATTGTCCACAACTTAAGAAGGATTCCAAAAAGGAAAATAAAAAGGCAATGAAAGCCACTACTTGGGACAACATGAGTACAAGTAGATCAGAAAGTGAATTAAGTGACCAAGAGATTGCTTGCTATATGGCATTGGACGATGATGAAGAACAAATTTTCTTATCCAAATCGGCTAATGAGTATAGTAGTGATGTATCTAATGAATCCAATGATGAGAGCATACCATCTTATGAAGAGTTACAAAATGAATTATTCAAAGTTCATAAGATTCTAGTCAAAGTAACTAAACAATATACTTCATTGAAAAATAAGAATGAAGCTGTAATGAAGGAGTTAGAATCTCTTAAACTTACTAAAAGATAAAAAACATTCAAAAATCAAGAAAATAGAAAATAAGAATGAAGTTTTGATGAATGAAATAGAGTCTAAAAATCTTGCTGAAAAGGAAAAAGATTTGAAAATCAAGAGATTAGAAAGTAAGAATGAAAAGTTAATTAAGGAATTAGAAGACTTAAGATCTCAATCCTCTATGGAAAATGAGAAAGATCAATATATTTTTGAATTAGAGAATAAAATCATAAAAATATCTCAAAATCAAGAAAATGGAAAAAAATATACAAAATTCAGAAATTTATGATCTTAAAGGAAAAATTGAAGATCAAGCTAAAATAATCTACAATTTCACAAGATAAAAAGAAAACTTTAATAGAATGGTTAGCAAACAAAGAATGTCCTTAGATAAAGAAGACATAGAATTCAATGGAAAAGAAAATACAAGAAAAAAGAATCTTTACATGGGATACTTTACAAAAGCATTTAAAAATTATGCAAGCACTTCTTCAAATGCTTACACTTACACCACATGCTACCTATGTAAAAAGAAGGGACATATAAAGTTTGAATGTCCATTAAAAAAAAATGGTATGAAAACTAAACAAGTATGGAAAATAAAAGAAACATCCCTTGTTAAACCATCCGGACCCAAGAAAGTATGGGTAACAAGATGAAATACTATGATTAAATCCTTCAATTTCAATTGATATCAAATCTATGGAAAATCATACAAGGATATTGAACAAAATTGAAATAGAGAATAAGAATAAAATTTTTCAAGCTTATTAATTCTTATCTTATTGAAATTAATGAAAATTGTTGGCCTCAATTAATGGATGAATCATACAAGGATTAAATTAGAAAGTATTAAGTTTTGAAAAGAAATATGAATATTGGGAAACCATATGAAAGAAAATGTAAAGCAAAAATCAAGCTTTTGAATGAATATTTGGATTAAGAAAAAGTTTTTGAACAAAATAAGAAATATTTAAGAATTAGAATAATTTGAGCAAAATTGTAGTATAATGCAAATGATAATAATATGCTCCCTGCTTATGTGATGTGCTAATATGCTACATGTTTACATGCCGATATCTTGATAGTGCCAAAGACATGAAAAAAATCTAACTTATATTGATGACTTATGGCTCACTTTATATTGAAAATCTGAGCATGAAGTTATTGAGCATGATTTAAAAGCATGAATTTTGATATGATTTGATATATGAATCTGAAATTAATTCTTGACCATGCATGCTAATGATGGATCACATGGATAAACTAAAAAAAAAAAAATTGGCATATAAATAATTTAGTATTCATGAGCAGTGCATGATGTGACGTCAACATTAATATCTATGAAGTATATTGGTATCCATGAATATATCAATTGGCATCTGAGCATGATAACATAATTATATCCATGAGCATGTTATGATATTAATGATATTGACATGATATTGGTATTAGTATTCATGAGCATATACATTATGAAAATCAATATTTGAAGCATGGGATGATAAATTTAAAAGCTCAATTGGTATCAAATTTGAATGTATTAAATTCAAGGGTGTATTATGACTCATTGCTTGTATTATGATTTTTCCCTAATTCTCAATTGGTATCATAAAATAAACAAATGGAATCATGAATTCATGTCAAAAAGGGAAAGAATGATTGAATTATGAACGACAAATATGAAATATGCATGATGATTTTTAGCTAATATGAATGTTGTACAACATATGTCTGATTGTAAATTTAAAGATGTCACAACACATATGCAATATGAATGACAAATATGAAATATGCATGACTGTTTGACTATTGAAGCACACTACATATACTATATTACAATATATCGAGAAGTGTGTGTTCATATGTTCATATGCTCAAAATATGATTTTATTTGCACTTAATCATATTTGATATCTTACTCTTTTTGATTGATGTCAAAAGGGGGAGAAGTTTTGAGCAAAAATTGAGCATGGTATTGAAAATTTTGAATATGATATATGTATCAAAAGGGGGAAAGGTATTTGATATTGAATGATCTTGAACTTGAATGATGTAATGAGCATGATAGTAAAAGAGTTTTTGAAATTGATCTTGATATTGCAAATATTGTTAAGATGATGCTTATTGTAAGGGGGAGTCTTTTTAAGGCTCACTTAAATTTTTGTTCCTTATTTTTCATCATAAAAAAAAGGGAGATTGTTGACCTTACAAGAGTTAAAATCTTATTTTGATGATAACAAACAAGAGAAACTTAACATATTCGGTTGAGTAATGATATTTCAAGATTTAAGAATGAGAATACAAAGTAAAATGATCACAATGAAGAGTCAAAGCATGGATGTAAAGATTGTTAGCTTTACAGTGATCCCAAGAGGGGGGTGAATAGGTATTTTTAAAATCTATCCCCTAGGTATTCCTCCTAACAGCAGTATGTTCACAATCCTATGGTCAATCTAGTGCGAGTAATATTAGAAATTAAATAAAGCAGTTTAATCAATTACACAAGCACCAGAAAGCAGTAAAGAGAAGGGTGACACACAGATATGTTATCGAAGTTCAGCCAACTGCCTACGTCCTCGCCTTGGCTAACCAGTACAAGGATTATCACAATAACTTGCTCACTTAAACGGGTGGAGCGGCACCTATACAAACCAGGTCAAATTAACATAGGGCTAACCTCAACATTTACACTAATCCTTACCGGGCTGGATTACCGCCCCTCAAGCCACGCCTAGAATCTCTCAGATATACAATCAAAAGGTACAATATAAGGGTGCTTTCACGTAAAGCAAATTTGTACCACAAATGCGCACAATCACAAATACCACAGATGATTTAAAAAGTAAGCTCAATGTGGTCTAGATAGTTTAACTCTCAAAGGTCTTTTCTATCAGTGTAGTACATATGTGAGAGTGTCAACAAGTAATCTTTGTATTTCAAGATGTTCTCAATCAAGGTACTCAAACAAAGATATCATGCAAGATTCAAATATCTCAAATAGCAGAATATGTCAATCACGTGAATAGTGTATATGCTTAGTTTGTAAGATATATGTAATCTTTGTATTTCCTCAAATGATATAGACTTGAATGGATATTGCCACAAAGATTAATATAATACACAAATATCTTTTCACAAATATATCAATATGAATACCACAAGATATTTGAGTACGTTTGAAAATATTTTTGCATGCCAAAAACAAATACAAACTTCCTAAGTTATTGTAATGAGAATGCAATACTCGGAAGTTTAACAAGTCTTTTTAGGATAGACTTATTAGAAAATCCTCCTAATAATACTTAGATTATGTTCTCGTAAGAAAAATCGATTCAAAAGCACTTCAAATAATGAGAACAAACCTCTAAATGATAACATTCAATACACTTACAAATGATACAGAGAGATCAAGAAGGTAAGTTTGAGTGGATTTAGCAAGAGTATGAGAAGTAGGATGTATTTAGCTTGAGAGAAAATTTTTGAATATATTTTCTAATCGATGCTTAATTCTCCCAAATGAAAGGATATATATAGACATACAAGAATTTTTGACCGTTAGGGACCTATTAAGGATTGTTAAAAAAGTTTAATGATGTTTAAAGCCTTTTAACTCTGTTTAAAAAATATTTAACCACGGTAAAAATTAGGGCAACTCGAGAGGTCTAATCGACCAAGTCTCATATGGTTTGGTCGACTAGGGGAATTTTGAACTAAGTGGTTGGTCGACCAAGAGAGGGCGATTTTTCAAATTTCTGAGGTTCGGTCGATCGGTCCATTTTGAACTGGCTGGTTCGGTCGACCAGACCGTTGGGATTTCTCCCAAGGACTTAGTCGACCAGGTAGTTGGAGTTCATTTTTGTCTCAGTCGACCATATGGTCAAACATTTGACCCAAGGGGGTTTCAGTCGACCAGGGCTTCTTGAACTACCTGGTTCGGTCAACCAGGGCCTTGATCAACTATTGACCCATGCCTAGTTTGGTCGACCAGGGCAGAATGAACTGCCTGGTTCAGTCGACCGAAAGTGCACCAAGTGTGCATTTCGGTCTCGTTTTGAGACATACAAACCCTAATGAAGTGCCTACCAAACATATGTGCAAATGTGTGTGTCCTAGGGTCATTTATGTCCAAAATTAAGACACCGAAAAGTCCGATGTCGGTCGACCAAACCTTAAGGTCAATCTAAGATCATTTTGCATTATGAGTTGGTTTAAGCTTACAAAATAAACCATGCATGTGTTGTGTGTGCTTATTACAAACCAAATGTCCTAATTACTATTACAGACCAAATAGACATGAAATGCATTACAAAAGGAGATTTGGTCTTCAACTTCAATTTCTCTTTGTGCCGTCAATGTATTTGCTAATGTAGACCTGCACAAGAACTAGATATTCATTAAATACAGGAGTATTTGTCATTATCAAAACTGGGCGTGACCTATAAGGTCAACAAAGGTGATCAAATAAAACTTGAAGAACATAAGAGCATGGATGTTACAAAAGAACTTGCTAAAAGTTTAAAATATATCAAAGCTTGAAGACAAACAATGGAGCCAAAGCATAGATGCAAAGATGATCCAATATGAGATTGATTGAAGCTCATTAGATAAGAGACCTAGAGACCTAATTTTTAATCTTGGAAAATATTTTATAAGTAAACGAACAAAATTTCATGATTTGAGAAGCAAAGAGAGTTTTTACAAAGATATCTTAAGAACAACATTTTTTTTTTTAACTAGACAGAAGCCTGACTGAAAACTCTCAGTAGGCTGACATATTTAATGTTTTTAAAATGGACATACAGAAGGTCGTCAGGCTACTGACCAAACCCTGATAGGTGCCTAACTTGGTAAAATGAGAAGTCTGACTATGTTTTGCCAGGCGACTGCCACCTTTCTACCTATGAAATTAAAATGAGTTTTAAGTTGACTGGCATCTGTCCTAAAGTGACAGGCTGCTGTCACACAGTAAAATTCAAATTTTTTTTTTTATAACTGGAAAGTTTTTAAAATTGATTGCTTGGTGCTCAAACTTATCTAAAACTTGGACACTACTCCAAGTAAACTTGGGGACCAAGTAAATTATTTTCTAAGTCTATAAATAGCCTCCAAGGTCATTGATTTTATTCACCAAGCATCAATTTCCGCTCTCAAACTCTCTAAATTGCTTTTATCTTTCAAAGGATTTCTTGCTCACATATTGTTCATGAAATCCACTAAAATTTGCCGACTTTCAATCACTGATTGTGCGCTCAAAGTCTGAATCTTTCACTCATTGAAAGAATTAGTCGGTGATAAAATTCCTTGAGCTTCAATTTCAATTTCATATTGATTTACTTTGAGGTATATAGTTTTGAAATTGTACTAATCAGCTATATTAGAGAGCCTCTTTTGTACGAAAATCTCTTGATTGTTTTCTTGTAGATTGTTGATGATTCCAAGGTGTTTGGATCGTTGGACCGAATGAGGGGTATCACTTGGAGAGGTGATTACTCTAACCTATTGAAGGAGTGTCCAAGTGTGGGGTATTGCTTGGAGAGGTGATTGTTCTAACTTACTGAAGGAGTGTGTAATGGTATTGTTCCACCCGAAAAGGAACCAGTATAGTGGAATCCTTAGGTGGTTTGCCTAAGGCGAGGATGTAGGCTGGGGATAAGCTGAACCTCGTAAATGCTTTGGTCTCATTCTCTTTCCCTTACTCTCTTTAAATTCCAATAAACATATAAGCTGTGTGGACGTTTTAATTTCTTAATCACAAGAACTACATGGATTGGATTTTAAATAAGTTGAAGTTTAATTTGGTTTTGGGATTGCGGAAACAGAAAGGAAGTACGTTGGTTGATTAATACTTTGCGAAAACCTCAAAGGGGGTACGTTTATTGGTTAACACCCAAAGACAAATTAATTGAGAGTTTATTTAAATTTTGAGTTGTTTGGGATTTGAATTGTGGTTTGCATTGAATCAAATTACATTCACTACAGGGCTTGAAACAATCATACACACAGGGCTATTAACATAAGCTGAAATTACCAAAGTGCTGCAAATTATATTTGCTTGAGTATTTTGTTTTTGATTTCTTAGATGTTGATTGGTTATATGAATGTTTAAGTTTTTGATCACTTGTGCTTGGTAAATCAATTGGTTTGGATGATTGGTTTTGAGGATTGCTTGTTCATTTAAGTTTTTGTGGTTATGAATTGAATAAAGAATTAAGCTTGTGCTGTGTTGTTCATAAATCATCAAGAGCTTAAGAATTCATTAAAATATTTAAAAGGAAATTTTAAATAACCCAATTCACCCTCCCTCTTGGGACTACACCTTAGTTTTCACTTTCCAAATTCCTTAATAATTAGTTGACTTCAATCCTCCATTAAAACATAATGTCAATCAAGAGATTTGTTGGCCTTACAAGACTTAAAATTTTGTTATCTTATTTTGATGCTAACAAACAAGTGGAATTTAACGTATTTGTGTGAGTAATGTTATTTCAAGGCTCATATATGAGAAAGCAAGGTCAAAATACCCACAAGGATCAAATATGATGAAAGCAAGGTCAAAGTGCTCACAAGGATCAAATGAAACTTAAAAGAGTCAAAGCATGGATTTAAAGATGATATATTAAAACTTGAAGAATATTAGGACATGAATGATTTGTTGAAAGCCAAGGAATGTTAAAGTCAAAAGAACCAAGAGAAAAGCAAAGTGAGAAAACTCAAAAAATATTAAAGCTTGAAGACCAAGAAAGAGTCAAAGCAAGCATGAAGACTTGAGTGTTTAAAATGTCAAGTCTTAGAAGTCTTTATGTAAGTACTTTAATGTTTAAATATCATCTGAAATATTATGAAACTCTTAAGTTAACTTCTTGAACCTAGATACCTTTTAAAATATTTGGAAAATATTTTTATAAGGTCAAAAATTATTTTTAAAAGGTTAGAATCATTTTTGGAATGAAAAGCACCAAAAAGAGTTTTTCCAAATGCTGTCAAGTTTTTATACATTCGCATTGAGGTGCATTCTTATCTATCAAAAACTCTTATTTTAAAATGTGTTCAACATGAAAGTTGTAGTATTTTCTCTTGGCTTTCTTTTGACACCAAGAACACCTAATTTGGAGTTACACAGAAAAAGTTATAGCTAAAATACTGAAGTAGGGTCATGGCTGTCAGCCAACCGAACATTGTTCATTAGAGGAACTTCAGCTGACTGAACAACACACAGAACCACTTCAGACGACCAAAGTGTAACTTCAGGTATGAAGAATAACTTCAGATGACTGAAGATTAACTTCAATCATTTGAAGATTTTTTGCTGAATTTTCTAAAGAGGAAGAACCTCCTCAGATGACTGAACCCGAAAGTTCAGTCATCTGAACACTATTAACAGACATATTTTTCAAAAGTTTTTATATTCAAACTTATATTGCTTGGGCTCCAAACTTTCTAAAAACTTGGGAAATTATCTAAGAAAACTTTAGCAACAAGGAAACAAGTTTGAAAGCCTACAAATACATGGTTTTGCAAATCAAAACACACAATGAATTGAAAAATCTGTTTTGGAAGCTGAAAGCACTCTTGTTCTTCCAAAGCTCTGTTGTTCACTCATTGCAAATCTCTTTTTCTAAGATATTCTGAAGTGCTAATCCTTCCTTCTCTGAATTCCTACTATTAATCCTCATCTAAGAAGGATATTGATGAATTCTACACTTAAGCTTCATTCTATTTCATATTGATATTTTATATTGAAGTATATAGTGCTGAACTTGTACTAACTTGCTCTTTGTGAGAGTATATTTGTACGCATACTATATTTTGTTTCTTGTAGTTCTTTGATGTTCCAAGGATTGTTTGGATCGTTGGCTAAGCAAGGGAATATTGCTTAGAAAGGCAGGCTCTAGCCTAAAGGAGTGACCGAACGAGGGAACATCGTTTGGAGAGGCGAGCTCTAACCTAGTGAAAGAGCGTTTGAGCATGGGGTATCGCTTGTAAAGGTTTTGTTTCACCCATCAACGGAACAGGTTTAGTGAATCCTTTGGTGGTTTGCCAAAAGCGAGGATGTAGGCTGGGTATAAGCTGAACCTTGTAAAAATCTCTGTCTCACTCTCTCTTTCCCTATTCTTTATTTTCAGTACATATTTAAATTGCATGGATGGTTTAAATTTGAAAATCATATAAACTGCGTATATTTGGAAATCAAGTAAACCTTAAAGTTTGATTTTGATTTGGGTTGCGGAAATCGAAAGGGAGTACGTTGGTTGAACCATTCTTTGCGGAAACCATACGAGTGTACGTTACTTGGCTAAACATCCCAAAGATAAATTAACTTAAGAGTTTATTTGAATTTTGAAATTTGGAAAGAGTAATTGGATTTTATATTGAACATCATATTGAAAAAGAAATTTCATATATACATGGCTTTGTTCAAAACTCACATTCACCATAGGGCTCAAAACATCAAAAGCAGAAAGTTACATATATTATATTGATTGTGATTGGATGGTATAAAGATTTGTTTTATATTCCAAGAGTACTAAATCTTGAATGATTTCATCAATCTAATAGTGTTGTAGTGAACTTATATTTGGCAATCAAATTGGTTGGTGGTTTGAGCAGTGTGGTTAATTGGTTTGACTAGTTTAATTATTTATGTGATTGAAGATTGAATGTTTTATTAGTTGTCTTGTTGATTGTTTAAAAGAAACCAAGTTTTTGTTTGATTGACAAAATAAAGAAACAAGTTAAAGAATTGGTTAAATATTAAAAGAAGTTAAGGACTTTAAAAAGAATTAAGAAGAACGTTTTAAAAGCCAATTCACCCCCTTCTTGGGAAGCTATTCCTAATTTCAAGATTTTCAACCTTGTTAACATTAAACTCTCTAACTTTAATCATGAGACTAAGACTACAATTTCCATTCATTCAAAACTCAATTAATAACCCCATGCATCTTATCCCACTCCTGATTGAAGTAAGATATTTTTATGTTGACCTCCCCATCCTAACTTTCAAAGGAAAGGATTATCTTTTAATTTACTCATGACAATCAATCAAAAACTTTTTTTTTCATTGTTTTTTCTTTTACTTTATGAGTTCAAAGTTAGAGTTATCCGAGGCCAAACCCCTTCCCAACAAAAGCATGTCGGGGTTTTCAATCTTAATGTTTAAACTCTTAGATAGTGATACTTCACTAAATGACCCAAAAGGGGAACCTTCTTTCTTTTCCATTCTTTATTTTTAGTTAGGACACACACACATAGCGGTAATCATTCTTAGAGCAGTAATGGTAAGGTTCTAGTTGACTAATCTCTCTTATAATGGATGGTTAGTCTATCACATTCCCTATACAAAAATGTACTCTCGAACCCTTGATCTCGGTGTCATAGAGCTTTAAGAATTTTTTTTCCTTTGTTTTCCCTTGTGAAAAAATAATAAAGTGCTCACTCCACATTTTTAACCTTTGTATTTTTTTTTATTTTTATTTTTTCAGATTCTTATCTATCCTTGTTCGACATTCTTGTTTAAGGGATAGCCATGCACCTTCCCATTCTTAGCACTCCCACAGACCGGAATCCAGTCTTGACACCCACATAACTTGGGGCAAAATGTCATCTTGGGGACAAATTTTTTAGCCACAGTTTTCCTTCGTTTCTCTTGGCCTATGTTTTGTCTTGTGTCCTAAAAACCACCTTGAGGTTAGGACATCAATACCAATTCTCAATAAGATTCATATCATAATTAGGGACTCACATGTGAAAACTTATCCAAGAGAGATGGTGAGCTACCAAAAGAGGCAATACAACAAGAGAAGCCAAAGAAGAAATAAGATATTTGTTAGTCACTAGTTAGTGAAGATTCAATGGTTTTGTCTTTTCAAATGAACAAATTTGGAGAAAAAAAGGTCCCTACATTATGCAAAGATGGAAAAAGAACATGGGACAAAGTCATATATTGTGAGAAAGATAAGACTTCAAAGCTAATAAATAAGAATATTATATATAAGCTTTACTAGTTGGATTAATTTTTTCATCTTAACCTGTGTTTGAGAAAGTCTTCAATTTGGATTTGTATTAGATTCGGATGATATGTTATATAAAACTATATTTGAAATTTGTTTAAATCCACCCAAATCCATATCTAAATCCAAGATCCGAAATCCATACTTCTAAATATACCATACATTTTTAAAAAAAAAAAAAAAAAACAAGAGGAATAACTTAGGATTTATAATTTTTATTAGTTATAAAACCAAAATTAAAAACTCTTTTCTAAAACATAAAATCAAGTGAAAACTCAACTAGCAAAAACAAGAGAAGGAAAAATAAGTTTTGAATAGAAGCCAACAAATAGTGATAAAGAGAAACAAAGGGGAGGAGGTACAATGAAATAGTGATAAAGAGACTTTAAAAAAAAAAAAAATAGAAATCATAAAAATGAAACTTTACATGTTTTGAGGACAAATTGAAATTTTTCCTTTTTTGTCCTCAAGTTTAGGGCAAAATCTAAGTCGTCCTCAACTATATTAACTTATCGAGAGGGATTAAATTTCTTCCATCCTAAAACACAGACACATTTTGGTACACTTATTTTTCCCCCCTAAATCAATATTTAGAACAACTTTAGTTTTGTTCTTTGAAAAGTAAAACTTGTCATTAAATATCTTCAGCTTTAATTTTTATGGTGGGGTTTTTGGTGCTGCATTTTAACACAAAATTTTCAATTATTTAAGATGGAAACTGCAATTGTTGCTGAAGTGCAACTTTGATAATGACTTAAAAATTCCACCCCAAACTAACCGTAGAAGACAAAGTCACTTTCCCAGCTAAAGAATTCATACATGAAAACTTGATTTGTATTAAATGTGTACCTTCCCTAGTCCACCATCAATGAATACTCCTACCTTATCCTCGTCTTTTGAGCCTAAAGATGAACCTTCCCCTCAAATACAAATGGGTCACCATCTACATTTCTTCATCCAAGTGCAAGCTTTGACATATAACTAGTTCTTCAGTCTTCCATGGCACACCTTCCATTTGTCAATAAATTTCTTAATCACAATACCATATTTTCATTCATTTCTCTTCTAGGCGAAGGACATGTCCCAACTTGAGCGTGGCAAGAAAGTTTTCTCCTTTGTTTTGCTCCATGATTTTCCTTCTTCTCCTTCACTTCCTCTACATGTTTGTAAGCATATTGCTGCATTACTAATTCTAAATTGTCTTCCATATATGACATGGTTCCTTTTAGTAATTTTATATACAAAAAATCACATAAAATATTTTCCTCTAGTTTAGTTAAACAAAGTAACGAGATATCGTATAATTTTATTATAATCACTGAATTGCGCATAATTTTCAAAACTATAAAAATTTATAACATTGTTACTTTTCTCATTTCATTCGATAATTAAAATTTGCCCTACATGTACACTTTAAAGATTGCAAGAACTAGGAGCTTGTTCGATTTGTCAAACTGAATCGAGAGAGAGAATGAAATTCATTTAAAAATTATTGTGGGAACGAAATGGAACATGTAATTCCATTGTAACGTGTTCGGATGAAGTGCAGGATTAAAATAGGAAACGAATGCAAATTCACTTTTCAAATGTTTGTCAAATGTTATAAAACTAAAAGAATGAAATTATATTTATATTTTAAAGTTGCAATAATGTCCATATGTACAGAGGGGAAAAAAAATAAAAAATCCAGCCAATTAATTTTAGGCAAATCCAAATCTGCCAATTTAAGTCTCCATTTTTACCCATTCATGAACCATTTAATGGAGCTTACACCCATATTTAACCCAAACGATTTATTGTATGCAGATATCAACCACCTGCCACCAATCAAAACTAGCAATTCTAGTAACACCTGAAGTCATGATCCAATTAACTTTATATTGACAAAGAACGATAGAGTGTACTTTAAAATAAACTCAGTACTATTGAAGAAAAATAATTATGAGAGATATACTTGAGTTATACTGCACAAGAGTCCACAACCTTCGCATGAATATTCTTCTTAGAGAACAAAAATATGGTACCAGTTAAGGTCCCAGTTGAAGTCTACAAAAACAGAACTTCAATTTCCTAATGACAATAAATCCGTCTAGAGTTTTCTGAAGAATTAATTCAATAAATATAACTATAATTAAGTAATATAAGAAAAATGAAAATCAACAAAAATAAGCAACGCAAAACATAACTAACGAAAAGCCAATATCATCTTAGGAAAGTGAGGATTGCAACTAGTCTCAGTTAAAGATAAATATAAAAATAATAATAAAACTATTTAAGAGCAACAAACTGAACACAATTTAGTCACATTAGGTTGGATCGTGCTTTGGTTGAGCCCCTGCAAAAGTAAAGGGAAAAAAGAAATGAAACATCATGAATACATGATAAACTGAGAAATAGAGATTTAGAACTTCAAACTTGGATTTTGGAAAGTTTGAACAAAGTACTCTTCGTAGCATCTAACATATAACACTTAAAAGCTAAACAAGAATTTTGGTGAACAGTTAAAGAAATTATGGATAAGTGAAACAGATTAGTTCAATCAAAATGAGAAGCATAATCACAAAAGTATAGATTCAACTCGTGTAACATTGGAAGTGAAAAGTGAGTATCAATGTTAAACGCAGCCATATGGGAAATAAAACTAGTTTCTGAAAATTCAAATGGTTTGTTAATTGAATATTGCAAACATGAATAAGTATGTGATTCGAGGCAGCCAAACTAGCGAGTAAATGCTTGCAAATGACAATAGAAAGGGGAAAAATTGAAATTTAAGTACCAATTTTAAATGAAATTGTTCTGTGGAGATTGGAGATGATAGCCGCTGATATGCAAAGCATGGACCCTAATGACTAAAAGAAACCTTTGGAATGCTGATTTTAAAAAAAAAAAAAAAAAAAAACAAAGAAAAAGAAAAAGAAAAAAATTGAAACCCTCAAAATCACCCCTACAATGGATCTCCAAAGCATCAAAAAGAGGAATGCAAGGGGAACACACCAAAAGAAAGAAATAAAAAAAATAAAGATATAAATAAAATGTTACTTCATTTATCGTGGTTTAATATCAAGATTGTGACAGTACTCAAACTTCACTCAAATAACTTATATCATAAATTGTTCAAATCACTAAACTTGTACATAGAGAAGTAATGTTATACTTTTCAATTATGGGGGTCTATCCTCTTAACATTAGAACAGTAAAAGCCAATACTAGAACAGAATGCATTAAACAAAAATAATTACAAATTTTCCTTGTACTTGCTATTCTAGATGCCAATGGTCCTGCTGTGATCATTAGGAGATTAAACAAAATAAAGGAAAAATGGTAGCATACGTGGGAATGGATGCATGTTTCCTTCTTGAAAAAAGGTATTTACTTTTGCTGCTATCATTCATCATTTTTTTTTTTTTTTTTTATGTAATAAAAGAACAATAGAATCACTGGAAATTGGGACTCTGCAGAATTAGTTATAGGGATCATAGTGAACCCTCTCTAGTGCAGGTGTCCAGATCATTGGGATGGTTCATCGTGTGGGGAGAAAAGGAGGGATTAAAAAGGATGAAATAATTATCCTGTGTGCTTTTGCTTCTGCTACAGAGTGCTAAAAATCACCAAAGGTCAAGAATAACTGTAAAAGTACAGATCAATAGTCATCTGAGCCAAAAATACAAACCAAAACCAAGCCTTAGTCCCACTAAGTGGGATCGGCTCAGAGTCAAAAATAGTTGGAATGAAATCTAATTCTCAGGCAAAATTGTCAAAAAAAATCAATAGAACAAAGAACAAAACTAAGAGGAGAAATGGCACCTAAAGATCATGAAACAACAATTTTAAAAATACAAAACTGCTACAGTGACCAGAGAAAATAAAAACATTACGATTTCAAGACTACGATAGCTATGGAAAATGCTACCTTGCTGATGGGTCCACTATTTCTGTTAAGAGGATAGGAACAGTAAATCCTACTCCTCCTATCTCTCTTTCTTCTAATTTGTACATTTCTAAATCTCCTTTAAATATTATGTCAATTCGTAAGCTTACAAAGTCACTAAATTGTTCTGTCATATTCCTTCCTGATTCTATGGTTATTCAAGATTTGAAGACAAGAAAGACAATTGGCACAGATGTGAGACTCATGGACTTTACTACTTTGAGTTGCCTTCTCCACCCATTGCCTGAGTCTTGTCAATTGGGCAAGCATCATCGTGTTCCTTTTGCTCCTCGAGTTAACAAATGGTTGGTTGGTCCTTTCATGCTCATCCATTTTGATATATTTGGGGTCCTAGTCGTGTCACATGAAAGTTGGGGTTTTGGTACTTTATTACATTTGTTAATGACTACTCTAGGATGACTTGGTTATATTTAATGAAAGATCGTTCTGAGTTGTTTGATGTCTTTTGTGTTTTCTGTTCCCAAATAAAGACTCAATTTGATATGTCAATTAGGATACTTCGTAGTGACAATGCTAAGGAGTACTTCAGTTTCCAATTTAGTACTTACATGACTAACTCTAGTATGATCCATCAATCCTCTTGTGCCCACAATCCACAATAAAATGGGGTTGTTGATTGGAAAAACAAACATATCCTTGAAGTCACTCGTACCCTATTGTATCAAATGAATGTCCCCAAGGTCTTTTGGAGTGATGCTATGCTCATAGCTTGCTCCCTGATCAATAAAATGCCATCCCATATCTTTGGTGGTAAAATCTCATATTCTGTTATCTTTCCTAAGGTTCCTTTGTTCTCCCTTCCTCCTTGTATATTTGGTTGTGTGTCCTTTGTCCATCAATTATCTCCAGGAATGGATAAGTTGGATCCTCATGCTATCAATGTATTTTTTAGGCTATTCCTACACTCAAAAGGGATATCGATGTTATAGTCCTACTTTACATCGATTCTTTGACTCTGCTAATGTCACCCTTTTTCAGTCTACACCAAACTACTTTGATTCCTTGAGTTCTATTGACCTAGATGAGTCCATTACTCTACCTTGCCTCCCAGATCCAAACCTAGCATCAATGCCCAATCCTCTGACATCTTCATCCAGTTTGAGTCATTCTCGTCACTTGAATCATCCCAATTTGTAGGTATACACACAGCGATTCAAGAGGGAAGTGCCTCCTCCAACATCTACAACTATACCTCTAGGTCCCTCGTCAAATGATCTTATTTCTCATGATGTTGATCCTCCTATAGCTGTTAGAAAAGGTAAACGCACTTGTGCCCAACATCTGATCTCTAATTTTGCTTGTTATGATTTCTTGTCACCCTCTTATCTTATGTTGCCCTTCCACAATCTATTTCTAAAATCCAATCACATTCTAGGTGGAGGACGAAAATGGTTGAAGAGATGTGTGCACTGCATGATAATGATACTTGGGATTTGGTACCTCTTCCTCCTGATAAGTTTGTGATTGGTTGTCACTGGGTGTACAATGTGAAAGTCAATCCTGATGGTTTTGTGGCTCGTTTAAAAGCCTTCCTTGTTGCTAAGGGGTATGGTGTATGGTTTGGATTATTCAAGCACATTCTCCCCGATTGCTAAACTTGCCTCAGTACATTTGTTCATTTCTTCAGCCACCACTTGTCATTAGCCTCTACATCAATTAGATGTAAAAAATGTTTCTCTGCATGGTGATCTTCATAAGGAGGTATGTATGGAGCAACCCCCTCGGTTTGTAGCTGAAGGGGAGTTACGCTTAGTATGTCGACTCAAGAAATCATTGTATGGATTAAAACAATCTCCAAGAGCATGGATTGGTTGTTTAAGTGTTGTAGTACTTGAGTTTGGCCTTCATTGTTGTGCAGTAGATCACTCTGTATTTTATCGTCATACTCCATTGAGCAATATTTTTGCCTATTGTATATGTGGGTGACATTGTGATCACTGGCAATGACGATCATGGCATCCAGGACCTAAAGCTTTTTCTACAAAATAAGTTTCAAACCAAAGACTTGGGACCATTAAAGTACTTCTTGGGTATAGAAGTACCGAGATCTTGTACAAGAACTATCATATCATAGAGGAAGTACGTTCTTGATCTTTTAGATGAGACAGGGTTGTTGGGATCCAAACCTGTGGATACACCTATGGATTCCAATATTAAGTTAATGCCACATATGGGTGATTTGTTGCCTAACCCAGGTCAGTAGTGGAGAATTGTTAGAAAGTTGAATTATCTCACAATCGGTCAACCAGATATATCCTTTGCAACAAGTGTTGTGAATCAGTTTCAAGATTTCCTGAGAACAAGTTACTAGGATGCAATAATTTGCATTTTGAGATATTTCAAAAGGGCACTAGGGAGAGATCTCTTATATCAGGATCAGGGTCACACTCATATTCGGGGATATACAAATGCAAATTGGGCTGGATCACCTTCCGATCAAAGATCCACAACCAGGTATTGTGTCTTTTTCATTGGTAATTTGGTGTCTTAGAAAAGAACAAATCAAACTATGGTGACCAAGTCAAGTGCTAAGTCAAAGTATAGGGTTATGGCACACAATACATGTGAACTTGTTTAGTGGAAGAACATGTTGAAAGAACAAGGTTTTCCACATTCTCAGCCTATGGAGTTGATCTGTGACAATCAAGCTGCAATTCATATTGCCTCTAACCCTGTCTTTTATGAGTGGACAAAGCACGTTGAAGTTGATTGCCACTTTATTCAAGAGATTCTTGTATAGAAGCTTATTACGACCACTCATGTGAAGTGTGAGTTTCAGCTTACAAATTTGATCACTAAAGCCTTGGGAGGTGAAATTCATTTCTAACAAGCTGGGAGCATATGATATATATGCTCCAACTTGACAAAGAGTGTTAATGGTTATTTAGTCTTTTAGCATATTATTGTTGTGTTAAGATTTTTTTTTTAGTAATAAGTGAGCGTTAGTAAGGGTATTATGGTCATTCCCATTATACTTACATATATTATAAATAGAAGGAGAGACCTATCATTGAGTTTAGGTCTTCTATTTTACCCAATTACTCAACACTCTCTCCTTTGAAGGGCCATAAAAGGACATTTTTGAGAAACTTTAGGGCAGATCAGAAGAGAGGGCAAAGGGAGGATTTTCAAGAGGAATTTGTAAATTGCAAGAGGGTCTTCAAAGTATTCATTTGAAGGAGAGAAAGAAGAGAAATCACACGTTTCTTCTCTTGAAGAAGACTTTCGAACTTCGTCGAAGAGATCCCAGCCATTGAGAACCAATAGCTCTGATACCACTTGTTGTTCACAGATGCGCAGCGGAAGCACTTCTCACACACTCATGAATTAATCAACAAACAACCAGTGCAATCACTCAATGATGAACAATACTAAAGAAGCACACACTCAGTAATGAGAAGAACGAAAGCAACAATCAAAAGACACAAGATTTACGTGTTTCGACAATTTGCCTACATCCACAGGAGCAACAGATCAGATTTTCACTAAAAACTATGTCAAGCTTACATTAGGGTTACAATACATTGATTATATATGAACCCTAAGCGTACAGGAACCATATATCCTATCTAAACCATCCTTGTAGCGATCCCTGGAGGAAAAACCTCCAATCTACCCAATCTACTAGCCTCTCGGTTTGAATTACATGACTTGCACCGATTAAAATCGTCGACGGCTTGAAGCCAAGAAGTAACCCCTGCATTCTGCCTGAAACCGTCAATGGTTACAGCCCAAAACGTTGACGGTTATCCCTCTGCCTGCAGCCTCCTATCATGCTCTTGTTCCTCGCTTCACGCAACTTTCCCGATGCATGCATTTCCACTCAAAATATGAGCCACATTCCCAACAAGTTTTTCATTTTACTTACACCCATAAAGCGGCACTTCAGTGTTCTCCAATTTTTCAAATTGATAGTCAAAGGAAGGTTTGTGGTTCTCCTCCCAAAAATCCACACTTTTCAAGGATTTTCATGGTTTTCCTTCAAATATGTATTTTAGTTAACTTTTTAATGGACCATTCATGATGCAGCTATTAAGGGGATTAAAAAGCCTTTTCTAAAAGATACTTCAAGGGATTTCAAGTTGAGTTTTATGGTTTTCCTCCCAAAGAATCAAAAATCATGCAAATTCATATTATTTGATATCTTTTCTAAAAATGAAATTGTTTTTTTGGACTATAGATGACTTCATTTATCTTTTAAGGATATGTAAGCAATCTACTTTCATTCATACCAAACAAAAACTCAAATCCCCTTACATTGTTTTTTGTGTTGCTTGCTTTGTTTTTGATTTGGTCTCAAAGTAATAGGATTTTTTTAAGGGTTAGTTCTTTCAAAGATCATTTCAAATGGGACGTACACACACACAAGGTAAGCACAACAACCATTCAATGAAATGAGTGTTTTAGGGTGTTAACCTTTTAAATTCTTAGGAACGAGAATTTAAAGCGTTATCTTCTGTATGTAAAATCGTACTCCCGAACCTCATCTCTTCAAAAAGCTTTACTTTATTTTACTTTTTCAAATATAAAATAAAGTGGCGACTCTGATTTTTTAACATTAAAAAATACAAAACAGATTAATCAATGACTTGGATAGTCTACACCTATTTGTTTTCAAAACAGTCACCAATTGTTGGCAACCCAAACTGGCCCTCAAAACCCGATGTCCACATTGTGTAGTGACTTTTGATGAAGGATAGAACCGTGATGGGTTTGCTCCCAAAGTGAACAGTGCCTACACGGTGGGAGTGGACTGTTGCATACTATATTAGAGTTGGATCCCGATCATAAATATGGTGCTGACACATATCAAGGATAACATGTCCCGGTAGGGTGGGTCGTACCCACTATCCTGTGCCTTGTGAGTGTAGGAAAACAACCAGAACTGCAGTTCTTGGGGTGGGGAGGAGGCTCACATTGCTCTGGGAGGTGAAGGGGCCTCAACTTATATGGGGATTGGACCCCTCTCCTGTGTAGGCACCTTTTGAGGAAGGATAAACCAAAGGGGGTTCACCCTCAAAGCAGACAATACCTACATAGAGGGAGTGAGCTGTCACACAAACTAAGTAATATTAAATATCAAATTAATTAGAAATTAAAAAAAAATTTCTAATAGGCACAAGGCATCATCATCTTCCTCTTAATTCTTGAGGAGAATTTTTGAATATCATACTATTACTAGTTAGTTTCTTATAATCCACCCATATACAATACCAAAAACATGGGACTTTCGTGATTAAATTAACCCAAAAACTAAGACATACGATAAATACAAAAGAAACTAATTTGCAGCCAAAGTTCCACATCAAACTAATTAGATCCATAGATCCAAATCGTAGATTAAAAAGCAGTTTGATTAAAAAGTTAAGCAAGTTTCATTAGATCCCTTCCTTGACAAATTCGTAGTCAAACACCCATTTGTTCTAGAATTACCAGAACCAATAAATTTTGTTTTTTTTATTTGCATTGCGAATGTGTCATTCAAACTTAAACTAGTAGCCACAAATCATGTACAAAGGCACAACACAAAGCACTGGCTTCTGTTTTTGAAACAGTTCAGTGAGGAAACTTGAACTTCAAATGCATACTGGTAAATACGAAATTTAATACCAGATTCCTATTAGAATGAAATCAAAAACCTTCTAGAAAAGAAATTAATAAATTTAAAATTATAAAAAAAGAAATTGAGGCAGAAGAAGTAATAATAGTCAACGGATGAAATAAATATGAAGTTCTATGCATATGTTCATGCTGAAAATGAGCAAAAATAGTGAATAAAATCAAGCCCCAGATATATGAATCAAGCTCGAGAGAGAGAGAATTGAGGCTTGAAGGGATTACACACTTGGAATGAAGTCGATTGAGGAATTTGATGTTGTCAGATGAAGGAAGTTGCTTACATGAAGATTGAAGAGCACAACTATGGAGTTTTGTGGGATGGGAACAAAGACGAGAGAGGAGAGTGTTGGGGTTGCAAGGGGATATACTCTTGGAATAAAGTTCTTTTAGCAAGGGCATTTTTGTCTTTAAAGAAAAAAAAGTTAGGAATGGAATTCTCTTTCCCGTGGAGACCTAATGAAATGCCCATTCCTTGAATAAAAACAGTCTTCATTCCAAAGGAATGAACGTTCTAATCATTTAGTAACCAAACATAAAGGAATCAAGAATGGAATTATAACTCACTTCCAGCCTCAATTCTTTTTAATGAAACATGCCACTAAAGAAAATATCTTCTAAGGCATGAAACACTGCACAAGCATGAGAAAGCCCGTGGTAAAAAATAACTTCCATTTTTTATGTGTTGATACTGTTACTTATTCCACAAAGTCAGCCACTATGATTTGCTGATTGGAAGACATATCATCATCCCAGATAGTTTTAACAACAATTGACACCATTAAATAAAGGGTAGCATTCATTAACTTCTCCCGTGTTTAGAAACTTGCATTATAGCCCCTTATGTTCTTAAAAATATCCAAAGAATCCCCACTTTACAATGTTAATAAAGAAAGAAACCCCTTCTAGCTCAGTGCATCCGCAACTTGATTCATCCACCCCACCTTGTGCTTCAAAAAGAAATCAAACTCTACAAAAAATTCTTACCAACAGGATTGTGGGGGATAACTTACGTAGTCGAAAGAAATGAAAAACAACTGAGTTACTTGCCTTCACCAGAAATTTGGACCCGAGTAGGTAACGCCACCACACACGTAGACAATGTATCATTGCTAGCATATACTTCTCTCGAGTTGTGTACTACTGCTTAACTTATGACTTTATATGCAACAAGGTGCCCATCACGTAACAAGACTCCAAAAGGGACATTGTTTGATCTGTACCTCGAAGGGCTTCAAAATGTTAGGGGGAGCAAATACCGGATCTTGCACCACGGATTCCTTCAAGTTGTCAAAGGATCCTAGACACTCCATCTAGTTCTGCCTATGACCTTTCTTCAGCAATTTTGTCTATGATGCAATTATCCTTGAATACCCCTCCAGAAACTTGTAATAATTGTAGAGTACAAGAAAAGAATGTAGCACCTTAATTGTCGTTCTAATCTTGTCTAGCTATCACTTCTCCATATCCATCTAGATTCGACCCTTTTCAACCATACAACCAAGAAATTTTATAAACCTATAAGCAAAAGAGCAATTATCTTTCTTCACATAAAGGTTTCTCTCTTTGAACACCCATCATAGATGCTTTTTGTGTTCTTCCAAAGTAGAACTATAGACAACTACGTTATCGAGATACACCATGACAAACTTGTCAAGGTAGTCATGAAACACCTGATTCATTAGTTTGCAAAAGATGCTCGTGCATTCATCGACTCGAAGGGCATTACCAAGAATTCTTAAGCCTCATACTGCGTCATGCAAGTAATGTTTGACTCATCACTATTTGCTATCTTCACCTGATAGTAGCATTACAGCAAGTCAAGTTTGGCGAAGTACTTGGCATGACTTAGCTAATCAAATAAATCAGCAATTAGTGAAATGAGATACTTGTTGCATGCAATCATTTTGTTGAGCGTGCGGTAGTCCACACACATGTGCATGCTCCCATCATGTTTATTCTGCAACACTTACAATGGTGCTTTGGAAGGGCGCATCTAACCCACTTCCAATAACTTATCAAGTTGCTTCTTAAATTCCAAAGGCGCCATCTTATAGTGGCCTAGCAGGAGGCTTCATCCCTAGTAACAACTCAACCTCATGCTCCACACCTCATCATGAAGGCAAGTTGTGCAGTAGCTTGTCTTACATCATAACTTTGTATTAAACAAACACATCTTGGATAGCTTCAACGAACCCATTCTTGGCCTACTTCTTCATCAACCGTCAATGTGGCAAGATATGTTTGCTCACCCCTTCTCAATCCATTCTTGAATTGCATGGCTAAGAGAAATTCTCATTTTCACATTTATTTGGAACGACTTCCACCATGCAATGGCAATCTCCCATCAGACAAAGGGAAACAACAAATGGCATCAGTACCACTTTAGTCTCCCTTAAGAATTCCATCCAAGTATCACTTGGAAATCATCCATCAGCAAGGCTATGAAATTTGCATGTCCAGTCCATCATACAAGCTTCACTTTCACTTGCTTGGCTACTCCAAAAATAAGTTAACTACAGAGTTAACCATATTCATGCGTCTTGAGTCCTCCAAATTCAAGTTGAGTCTATGTACTCCTACCTATGAGACAAAGTTATGGGTAGCCTTGATATCCACCATAGCTCTTCCCATTAATTTGCAATATTCAAAAACATTAACCTTTTAGCCCGAGTAACTTTTAGTTCTTTTGTTTGCCTCTCCAAAGCCAAAGAGTAACCACATTGCACCCATCCTTCAAGTTTCCTCCTCATCCTCATCTGATCCTTGTGTTCTCTCCACAATGAAAGTTTGCAAGGTGTTAAGTGATGGCTTGTGGAAATCATCAACTCTATAAGAGCATTGACATATGAAACATGCCAACTTTCCCTTACTACTGGATGTGTTGAAAGAACAAGACAACGGAGCTTCCTTTGAAGTTGATGCCTTGGTATTAGCTCCCCTTTTTGGGTTTGCTCCTCTTAAAAGACTTTTGGCCGTTTCCACCCAACATGCCTTTCTTTGGATGTGGTGGAACTCTCTCCAACATAGTTAGACAGTGTTTCATAACAACTTGTACGATAGGCAAGTCTCGAACTCTTTGGTGATGAAGCTTAACGCTTTCCCGCGGTCTCAATAAATAGAACAACTTGTCTTTCCCATACATGTCTCGGATATCCAACATCACGATAGAGCATTGTTTCATATAGTCTCTTACTATACTAGTGTGCTTAAGAACTTGTAGTTTATGTCGAGCATTGTACTCAACATTTTCAAGAAAGTATTAGGCGTTGAGCTCTCTATTCATGTTTTTCCATTTATCAATTACACATCATCTGTTTTGAATCTCATCATACTTGGTACGCTGCCATAGCTTCAAGTACATTGTTTCCCGCCTCCTTTGGGAAGCATGAAAGTATTGCTCCATGTCATTTCTCCAACTCCTTAGCATCATGGGCACCCATGTAGGCTCGGGCTTCTGGCACCCTTGTTCTTCTATACTTTACCACTTTAGAATTAGAATTCCTAACAGCATGGACCATCTAGCACATCTTGGTAGTAAGATCACCCATGTGTATCTAAAAATTCTATCGCAGCATGTAAGTCCTCTATCAATTTTATAATAGAACCCTGTTGATGTTTTTGTGATTCCTTAATGCTTCTTAACATTTCGGATTGTTTCAAATCACCTAACATAGATTTGGCAAAAAAGGAAAAGCCTAGAACGGCAGGGGTTTTGCCTCGATTTGTATGTCCAAAGCCAAAATCATTGTAATACCTCTTCCTACCATTTCAAACTACTCCAAAACACCTCGTGCAGTTAGGTTTGGCTAAAAAAGGGAAGAAATGCCCAAAATGATCAAAATTTTTGTCTCAATTTGCATGCACAAGGTCAAAATCACTATTAGGCCCCACCCTACCCTTGTGGACCGTCCCAGATCACCTAGTGCAGTCAGTAATGGCAAAAAACAAAGCGGATAAGGCAAAAACAAAAGGAAAATGCTAGGGAAAATCCCAAAAGGGCTTGCCAATCTCTGTTTTGGGCATTCGGTTTGTCGTAACGTTTCAAAGAGTCAACTCCTGAAATCAGGGGATCGAATCTTCGAATCTCCTCGATCGAATGCCGAACTTGAGATCATATGAAAAGAGGGTATTACATGCAATGAGAAGTGGGTAAATATGTGGTTGGAGTCACCACTAACCTATTCTTACTCTAGGTGAGGTTAGAACACCTATTTAATATACTACCAGTTTATTAATCTCTAATTGATACCTAGGTCTAATGAAACCAACAGTCAATAGTTAATAGTCTACGTTACTAGGTCAGATTCAGGAGAACAATTATGTAAAGGGAAGGTTTTAGCACCCCTCTACACTCGTCCGATGGATAGTACCTGATTAACTCAGGATCACCTTTAAAATTAATTGATCAAGACTCAAACTTCATTTTTATTTAATTACCAAGCCATAATATATTGGGTAATTATGCAAAAGATAGAAGCTACTCTCACCTCAGGATCCCCAAAGGCGTGCGAAGACACAACCCCTAACGATCCTTGTGAGGAGTTGCTTGAGCTTATTCCAAATTAAGGGTTTTTTTTTTACCTGACCTTTAAATATTAGGAGGCCTTGTGAAAGGCAAAAAAACTCCCTCACCTCTGATTTCCCCAGCACATGCGAAACATGCCTCTCTTTGGTGGGGTGGAACTCTTTCCAACATAGCAGTCAGTATTTCATAACAACTTGTACAATAGGCAAGTCTTGAACTCTTTGGTGATGAAGTTCAACCCTTGCTCGTGGTTTCAATCATTCAAGGAAATAGAACTTGTCTTCCTTAGACATGTCCTAGATATCCAACAACAAAATAGAGCATTGTTTCATATATTCTCTTACTATACTAGTGTCCTTAACAACTTGTAGTATATGTTGAGCGTTGTACTAACATTTTCAAGAAAGTATTAGGCCTTGAGCTCTCTCTTGAAGTCTATCCAACTATTAATTACACATCATCTCTTTTGAATCTCATCATACTTAGTACACCATCATAGCTTCAAGTACATTGTTTCCCGCCTCCATTGGATCAGTATTCATAGCATGAAATTATTTCTCCATGTCATTTCTCCAACTCCTTAGCATCATGGGCAATCCCATAGGTTCGGGCTTCTAGAACTCTTGTTCTTCTATCCTCTACCACTTTAGAATTAGAATTCCTAACAACACGAACCATCAGAGCTCATCTTGGTAGTAAGATCACCCATCTATATCTACAAAGCTTCTATCGCAGCATGGAAGTCCTCTGACAATTTTATAATAGAACCCTATTGATGTTTTTGTGATTCCTCCAATGCATCAAAACTTTTAGCAGGTTTGGCTATCTCCATGGTGACATTGTTGGCTATCTTAGCTTGTGCCTCTAGCACATCAATTCTCTCAATATTGGTGCACAACATGGTTCTCCCATTGAAGCTTCACACAATCGCATCAATTCTCTCAGTATTGGTGCATGACATAGTTGTCCCACTGAAGCGTCACACAATCACACGGTATAAAGGCAATCGAATTCACAAAGCAATTAAACAAGCATTAATACCAATTGCCATGGGCCGAACTCTTCACAACTTGTTACGGGCCATATGGCTTAACTAGTGCCAAAAGTACACTGCAATCTTACCACATGAACAAATTCACAACCATTGAGTACAAACTACAAAGTTAAGCAGAAACAGTAAATAAGCATGCATGTAAATACAAGTCAGGTGGTAAATCATGCCTCCATATACAAAATTTGTTTAGTGAGGGAGGCAAGTAGGCTAAACACATTTATAAAAGCTAGTGAGTTTTATAATGATTGATAAACACTCAGCCTCGCCCTAAAGTGTTTACAACGCCATTCTAACTTTGGCACTAGAAAACATTAGAATGACCGAGGAGTCATACTTCCAATTTACACTAAGGCATTATCCTAATCAAAAACCTACATTGAGATTTACATGATGGTTACCCATCTTATATACACAAGATAAGTGGTGACAGGCAAGCACAACGCAATAAGCAAAGCTTGACTTGTGCACCAAGTTAGCCATTCTAAAAATAATTTCACACATAGACACATATTCTATCTATGCATATGTATTAATGTGTACATAAAAAGTTTGGATTTATTTATTTTATTTTATTTTATTTTTACATTTCAATTCTTCAAAGTTTAAATATCATTGAATATTTTCAACTATAACTAGGCAGGTTTGGGCAAAGCATGTTATGACCAAGTTAAAATGTCACTCCTAACCTAATCCAACTTGCAATGATCAATATCGACGTCTAACATAAAGATATGCAAGCACCTACATTCACACATGCACAAATCTATACATAGGTTATGCATGCATGGACAAAATAAATTAGTTAATTAATATAACATTTCAAATGAAATTAAAATTTATTATCAACTGTAAATAAAAGGAGAAATAGACATTTTTAATTAGAATAAGCTCATGATCTTGATGGTTAACAAATGGCAGGGGATTTTTGTCTTTAACTTTTAAATTTTTTTAAAAGCAGTGAGATGTAGGTGAATATAACCCTTAAATAAAAGGTAATAGGTACATTATGTGCACTATCATATTTTTGAGTTTGCAAGCTATCTTCAAAACTAAACTATTAGCAGTGAAATGCTTGTATTTCAATGGATGACCTAAGCCATCAATAAACCTTCAATCTTAAGATGTGAGTATCAACAATTTTTGTGCTTTTCAGGCAGGTCACCCAGCTGGATGTATTAAGCAGGAAATGCCTGCCACAAATTTTTAAGAATCACTAAACAATTGTAACAAAGCACAAAAACTCTCAGGTATCTTGAAAATCGGCACATATGCCCATTCCAGTTATTCTAAAAGTTACCTTTAGTTTTATTTCTCCTCCTCAACACCATTATTTATACAAGCTGGTGGCCCATCCGAAATTGCAGTTTAGACTAGGTTTTGTGCCTCATGTTAGAAGATAGCTCAACTTCAATATAATTGATTTCATCTTTCAACTCCTGCACGATGGCCTTTCCAGACTGCAGTGTGCTGCTGTCTGTGCTTTCACTTACCAGGCTCAAAAAGTGCTTCAAACATGATAGATATTTGGCCTTTACTTGGGGAGAGTCAAAGACTGATGTTTCAACTCCAAACTGCACAAGGGGAAAAAGTATATAACCTTCACTGATGCAAACTTTAATGTTGGTGGTTAATAATTTCAAATTTTCTGCTGGGAACAAAAAATCATGTTCTTTGAAAAAGCAAATGGAATTAAACACCATAATCTTGCATAAATTGGAAGGATTAATGTCTTATACACACTAATAAACATGAGGCTTTAGACAGCCAACAAAATCATGGAATCTTGGTCCAAAATCATGGTGTGGTTAAACCACAGGCATGTGAACAAAAAGTGCCATGGGCAAATATGAGAAACAATCGACTTAAAAGATTAAATAAAATAAAAATTCCTAGCAATAGCCTAATGCTTAATATTATGAAATATAAGTTAAAGATAGAGAAGAAAGTCAGGCGGCAGTTTCCTGGAGCATATGTACAGCTTAAAGTCTGTCCTCTTATATATTGGTAATAAAAAGACATGAAAGACAAAATAATCCCACTCACACCACATAATTGCTAAAATACCATATTCTCTTCTAACCAGATGAAAGAACCAAGAGAACCAAAAAAAGTCATGTACATGCAACTTGACTGGATTTATCATAACAAGATAATTACCATTTTATTTTGTGAAGAAAATACTACACTGCCATATACTTAAAAATTTAAATTTAATGAAATGATTAGATTCTTAATATATAAGCTCAAATTTCTTCAACTGTCTCATAGACGAAATCGAACTATATAGGCTTTTCTTTCTCTCTCTCTTGCACGTTGATGCATAAGCATGCATGCATGCATGAAAAGGAGAAATACCATGTGTTAGGAAAGGTAGCATCTTCCTTTGATTTACATGAGATATATTATAAATAGAACAGGAAACCTAATCATTCACTGGGTTCTCTATTTATCAGGACATCTTCAACAGAGCAAAGCATTTGACACCTACACCCTACAAAATCACTTCCACTACATAAATTAATTATTAATCCCTTAGCCCTATGCCTCTGGGAGAGCTGTTCATACCTGTGCAAGCTGCAGTCATAGGTAGATTCACCAGAAAACCTACTGACATCACTGCCAATTTTGTTCAATAACTTCCCATGTGTTTTTCAGAAAAACTAAAACTAGCCATTCTCAGACCTCACCAATCTACAAACTTCTGAAAGGTTATCTCCAGCAACTGCCTCGTGCCGATCACAGGCCGGCAGCTCTGACATTGCACACCAACACATGAGGCTCTCTTGGGCCTATATGTTTGTGTTGGAAAGTTTCAAATCTGTTTAGTCAACTTCCCTATTTTCCAAGAGAATCTCGGCTGTAAATGTGTGAATATCCTAGAATATTTAGTTTCCTTAGAAGTTAGCATTCTTGGTTCTTTCCTTCTATTCTTATGCTGTACATTTATTTATACAGACACGTACTTATGTTACAACTAATGAGAATTATTTCCACAAGAAGCTATCTCATTCTAGAGTTTGCTATGGTTCAGTTCTCTCCATGAGCCATGCTACATAGTCAGTTTTTAAGTCACCTTGCCCAAGGATCAAGATCTGTCATATTTTCTTGCTCATGTTCAGATTTTGTAAAACCAACATGGGTAAGCATCTGTCATATGACTGTTTGTTAGTTCTTATGCCTCATCCTCGTTAGTTATCATTGACCTTCTGTCCTGTTGATATTTTTCTCATGCCTACTTGTTGGTGACCATCAAATTGTTTTTTTTAGAAGATAAGAAAATATATTAGCACAAAAGGAGGGAGACAAGAACAAAAAAACAAGGAAAAGGAATATAGGGAAAAGATATCATAGAAACAGAAAAACTAAACTCTATGGAACACAATTTCCATGGAATTTGTACTGAACATCCAGAAGAATAGAACTTACAATCCTGTCTACACTTCTTTTAACATTTTCTTATAAAAGGGCATTTCTAGCTTTCCACATGACCGTTGGGTTGTTAGAATGTTGTTAATTACATTTGTTGTTGATTTTCAATTTTTTCTTTGGCCTACCGAGATGCTTGATACAAGAACATCTAACAGCACTTTACAGACACTGACTTGGCTACCACTGACAATATAATAATTGAGAAGTATATCTTGTCTCACAATTGGTAAAGGACAATAAACTGTTTTCTTGGTTAATTTGTTGTGCGGGGGCAGGAGGGGGTGGGGGAAATGCAGGGTGCACCTACTTTGATATGCTGTCCTCATCCACTGCCCGCACTGCTGCAGTTAGACCTCTTCATATTCATTATTTCTTTGGACATCCTTGATTAGAATTATTTAGAACAGTTAAAGGGCTGTAATTCAAGTCTTGTATCTGGTTTACAATGTGAGCCTGGTCAATTGGGAAGCATCATCATGTCACTTTTGCTTTCCACATGAATAAATAGGTAGTAAGTCCTCTTGTGTATGTCCACACAAGTTCTCTCCAAGTTAGGATTTCAGTGCTTTTATATTGTTATTGATGTATGTTCAAGGATGACCTGGTTTTATTTATTTAATGAAAAATCATTTTGAGTTATTTATTATCATTTCTCCTTTTTCCTTTGAGATTCAAACTCAGTTAAATTTGGCTGTCCAAATTCTTCTAGTGAGAATGCTAAAAGAACACTTGAGCAAAATCCACACTACAACAAAATGGGGTTACTAAAAGGTAAAAAATGACATTTTCAAAGCCACTTGTACTCGGTAGCAAACAATGAATGTGCTTATAGTGTTCCAGAGTGATGCAATTCTTACTATTGCTCTCCAACCAATAAGATGACATCATTTTTCCACTCCATTCTATTTCCTAATAATCCTTTGCTCTCATTACCTCCTTGCATATCCCGTTTGGTGTCCTCTGTTTATTAAATTAACTCATGCAGTTAATGAATTGGATCCTTGTTCTCTCAAGTGCAGTTTTGTGTGGGTATTCTCACTCTCAAGAAGGGTCTTAAGGTTATTGTCCTACCTTGCATCGTTTCTTTTGTCTCCATTGACATCAATTTTTTTGACTCTGCTCCCTACTACTCTGACTCTTTAATCCCTAGAGATCTCAATAACTCATTTTCATTGCATACTCTTCTTAGTTCTTTTCCCTCTTGATTTCAGATTTTTATCCTTGTCTATTCATTATTTTGATCCTTTATCTCCATTGATCCCTTTTTCAAAGTAGGAGAGACCCTAACAGAACGATCCTTTTTCAAAGTAGGAGAGACCCTAACAAACTCCATCGTTATGCTTTAAGATCCTCTATCCGTGGATCCTGTTTTTTGCAACGTTGATCCCCCTATTGCTGTTCAGAAAAGCACATATCTACCCATCATCCTATCTCAAACTCCGTTTTTTAAAGGAACAACCTACATACTAAACAAGGAAAAATCATAACAAACTAACACTCCAATACAACGCCAATTGGGATGAATATCAGAAAATCTCACCCCCTTAAAATTCCCTTGTCCCACACACTAAAAGAGAAGCCAAATAATGTTTATCTTTTCCAAACCAACATCTGAGTCGACTTCTTCCCCATAAAAATGGGCGCATTATGCTCCATCCACAACCCCCAAAAACAGCAAAAGAAAGTACATTTGCAAAAAGCTTCCTTTTTCCTACCAAATCCAGCAAAAGTCACTGCCAAAAATTCCTCCAGTCTTAGAACTCACCCAACATTCACCCAAAATACCAAATAGCTTATTCCAAACTTCATGCATAGTCACATTGAATGAACAAATAAGATGATGGTTGTGAACAATTAAAGCAGAGAACACATATGTCTGGAGATGTAGCCTTCAAAGGTCTCCTAACCTGCAACAAGTTATTGGTATTAATTCTATCAAGAAAAACCAACCAGATAAAAGCCTTAATTTTAAAGGGGACTTTGGCCTTTCAAATGGAACTAGAGAGTGGAAAATAAAAATTCAACCTATTTAAAAAAAAACACAAAATATTTTCACGAATAAACCCCCGAAGAATCTAGAGACCAAGACCGCCTATCCTCCTCTAGAGAAAAACAACAATTATTCAACAAGACTAGCAAAGAGGATAGCTCTTCCATATCGCTATCATTTAATGATCTATGGAAGTGGAAATCCCAAGAAGGAAAAGGACAACCTGAATCAACAACAAAAGAAGAAATGGACTCATCTTGCCCCAAGCTTAGGCGAAAAAGCCGTGGAAAAGAGGTGGACAAAACTATATTCCCCAATCAAGGATCTTTCCGAAACTAGACATTAGTAATATTACTACCTCTACTCACTAGGAATTTAATATGGAGAATGAAGAGAGCATAAATTTGATAGATGGCTTTCCACATACCCTCCAAAGAACATCCAAATCTCAAAGTAGTATCTTATATTCACATCTAATCCATACTTTTAACAACCAAATGCCATAGAGAGGAATTCTCTCGTAGAAGTCACCAAAGCCATTTAGCCAAAAAGGCAAGGCTTTTAGACACCAGATTTCCAATACCCAAACCATCAGATTTCACTCGTGTGTCTATAGAACATAGTATGATCGGCTTGATCTTGGCTGTAGCCATGACTCTTTACTACCTTCCCAAAGCGTTCAAACCAAGCTCTAGGAGATTGTTTGAGTCCATACAATGATTTCCTCAATCTGCACACCTTGCCTTTGCCACCTTTCCCTTCAAATCCTGGCGGTAAATCCATAAAGACTTCCTTGTCTAAGTCTCCATATAAGAAGGCATTCTTCACATATGGTTAATATAAGGGCCAGTTAGAGTAAGCTGTTAAAGAGAGCAACACACGGATTGAGTTTATCTTGGCTATAGGAGCAAATGTTTCCTGGTAGTCAATTCCATGTGTTTGAGTGAACCCCTTCGCCACAAGTCTTGCTTTGTACCTTTCTATACTCCCATCAACCTTGAATTTTACTGTAAATACCTATTTACAGCCAATAATCTTCTTCCTCTCCGGTAGGTCACCAATTTCCCAAGTGTCGTTAGCAATTAGTGCATTCATCTCTTCTTGAACAGCCAATCTCCATTCCGGGTGATCTAGTGCTTCCTAAATGGTTCTTGGAATAAACAGATGAGAAACAATTGAAGTAAAGGCCTTATGAGAATCGAAGAGTCTATAATAGGATAGATGGTTGGAAATAGGATGTGTGGTACAGGTTCTAACTCCTTTCCTCACGGCAATGGGTAGGTCAAGATTAGAAGAATTATCAAAACAAAGATCTGGAGAAGAAAAAGTGCCTGGAGTATGTGAAGGAGGACCAACTTGTGTAGGTGATGATGATTGGCCTTGCTCTGGATTTGAAGAAAGAGCTCTATTATTCTAATGATTTCTTCTTCTGGTATAAACACAAAGCTCAGATGAGGGAATATTTGATCGTATTTCTCCCCCTTGTTGTGAATCAAGTATGCCTTGTATAGGTGGACTAGGATTTCCATTATTTTCGCGAGTTAAAGTATCGGTTTCCTGACCCTTTAAAGAGTGGATGTCAATGTCAAGGAAAACATTTGGAAGAGGCTTAGAGTTTTTCCAGAACTCATCTTCAGTTTCCTTCCCCCACCTCGCCTTGAAGATAGTTATGGCCAAAAAAAGGCTGGTTTTCAATAAAAACATCCATACTGAAATGAATTTTTTTTGTAAGAGGGTTAAAACATTTGTACCCTTTTTTATTAGGAGCATATTCAAAGAAAACACATTTTTCTACCCTAGGATCAAGCTTGGATTGAAGATTGGTAGGTATATGAACAAAAACAGTGCATCCAAACACTTTTAGTGGCAAGTCTGACGTTATCCGACATGTAGGAAACGGTTTTTTTAGGCAATCTAAGGCATTGATGTATTTTAGCACTCGAGTAGGCATCCTATTAATGAGATAACATGCAGTTAAAATAGCATCACCCCATAGAATTTAGGAACTTGCATTGAAAACATAAGGGCACGTGCAACCTCTAACAAATGGCGATTTTTTCTCTCAGCAATGCCATTTTGTTGTGGGGTGTCACAACAAGTAGATTGATGTTGAATACCCTTTGTTGAAAAAAACGTTCTTAAACATTTGTTAAAATATTCAGTACCATTATCAGTTCTAATGATAACTGATTTTCGTTTAGAATTGGGTTTTAACCATATATAAAAATCCTAAAAAAAAAATTTCAGATTTGTCACTCAATAAGTAACGCCCAACGCAAACGTGTATGATCATCAATAAACATAACAAACCATTTCTTACCAGAAGTAGTAGTGATTTTTGAAGGACCTCAAACATCACTATGAATTAAATAAAAAGGTTTGGAAGAATGATCAGCTCTTGATTGATAGGCGCTTCAGTGACTTTTAGATATGTGGCAAACATCACAATGAAAAAAATTGCAATCCAATTTTTTAAATAAGCTAGGAAACAAATGTCTTAAATAGAGAAAACTAGGATGTCCTAGTCTAAGATTCCAAAGCATTATTTGTTCACATACAGATATAGAACTAGTACTACTACTCAAACCTTGAGCTTGTTTATTGTTGAATAAAGTCTCATCGAAGTAGTAGAGTCCATCAATCATCCTAGCACTTCCAATCATCCTTCCCGAGAGTTGGTCCTGAATTTCACAATGGGAGTCAAAAAAATGACACAACAATTAGAATCCCGTGAGAGTTTACTAACAGACAGCAGATTACAAGCAAGTTTAAGGACGTGAAGGACAGATTTGAGTGCTATTTTTTCAAAGATTTGGACAGAACATGTTCCAGCAATTGATGAAAAACTTCCATCTGCAATTCTAATCTTTTTATTACCAGAACAAGGAGAATAAGATTGAAACAATTGTGAGGTACTAGTCATGTGATCAGATGCACCAGAATCAATAATCCATGGTGCAAGATTTAAGCAACAAGGGTAGGCACTAGAGTTATCACCTATTTGGGCCAATGAACTAGTAGGAAGACCAGAGGCAGATGCAGATTTTAGCAGTTGAAGAAGATGATCCCCCTGCTCAGCACTTAGGAAATTAGCTTCATTGGTTTTAGAGACTGCATGATTGCTGCCAGAGGGTCCATATTTGTTGCTTTTCCAGTTTTCTAGCTTTCCATGGAGTTTCCAGCTATTTTCTCGAGTGTGGCAAGGCTTATTGCAATAGTCACATCATGCTCGAGGCTAATCTTCCAACCTCCTTTGATTAGAGTAAGGCTACTATGCAGAAATATTGGCAGTAGCCAAATATGTGTTACCAGCAGCATGAGCAAGATTATTGGCAGCAAGTAGAGCAAAATTTTCCAGTCTCATCCTCCTTTTTCTTCATCATCACACTCGTTCAACAATCTTCTCTTCGTACTTCATGAAATACTTCCCCGAGTGGGGGTAGAGGCTGCCTCCATAGGATTTTTCCCCTTACTTCTTCAAACTCATCATTAAGCCCAGCTAAGAATTTAAAAATTCTTGCATTCTCCACCATCTTCTTATTGTGACTGCAATCAGCAGGATTTTTCCATTCATAATCATTGAATAAATCCAAATCTTTTCATAGGCCCTTAAGAACATTGAAATACCTTGTTACACTGCCGTCTCCTCGATAAGTATTGCTGATCTACTGCTGCAGTTCATAAATTTGAGAGTAATTCCCAAGGTCAAAGTACATTTGATTCACATTGTCCCAGGGTTCCTTTGCAGTAGAATAGCACATGTAATTAGCACTAATCTCTTCATCCATAGCATTCATGAGCCATGCCATCACCATGGAATTTTCATCATCCCGTATAGCATAAGATGGGTCCGTCTTCTCAGGCTCCTTAGCTTCACCAATCAAGTACCCTATCTTCCCTCTTCCATGAATATACATCCTGACAAATTGTGACCACCGCAGGAAGTTGGCCTCATTCAATCGTATATTGGTACTTCGGACAGAGTAAGGTTCAGAATGGGTAGGTCTAGTTTCAGGTTTGGTTTTGGGCTTAGCTTTGTTTGAAGTTTCAGCCATGGCTATAGCAACAGAAGATATTAGGGTAGAGTTCAACAAGGAAGAAAACCCTATAGAGATTAGGGTCAGATTGGAGCCGCCAAGGGAAACTAGGGTTAACACAAGGCCAAGAGTCGGACCTATCTTTGATACCATCTAGAATGAAATAGCTTCTTGTGGAAAATAATTCTCATTCATTGTAACATAGGTACAGGTCTGTATAAATAGATGTACAGCAGAAGAATAGAAGAAAAGAACCAAGAAGGAAAGTACCAAAGATGCTGACTTCTAAGGAAACTAAATATTCTAGGATATTCACACATTTACTGCCGAGACTCTCTTAGAAAAATAGGAAAGTTGACTAAATAGATTTGAAACTTTCCAACAGCAACCCCCTGCCATAATCTTAAAAATCGAAAGAAAATATAAAGGGATATTTGAAAGACAGGCCTGCCTAAGAGTAATTCTACCACCAAGAGAAAAAAAAAAAAAAATCACCTTTCCACCCATCCAGTCTCTTAGAAACCTTTTCTCTCACAACAGGATCCCAAAAGCTAGGAGATTTAGGGTTAACCCCCAAAAGGAACCCCAAGATAGGACAGTGGCCAATCTAAAACACAACACCCACCTCCATAGATAGCTCCCTAACATTCTCAGCAGACATATTGATAGATGTGATACCACGCTTACCGATATTAATCTTAAGCCTAGAAACCTTCTCAAAAACATAAAGAAGACCCAAAATAGTCTTAAAGGATGGTTTATGATAGTATCATCAGCAAACTAAAGGTGCGAAACCTGGAGCCTCTCTCTCCCCACTTCCAAGCGTTCCACTAAACCTTTATCCACTGCCCTATCCACCATCCTACTCAAAGAATCAGCCACTAAAACAAACAAAAACGTGGAAAGAGGGTCTCCTTGCATAATTCCTCTCATATCCTTAAACCAAGATTAAGACTCACCGTTTACTAACATAAAGTGTCTCACATTAAGCAAACAACCTCTAATCCAACACCGCCATCTCTCTCCAAACCCCTTCCTTACAAAGATATTATCAAGTCAATCCTAGTTCACTCTATCATGAGCTTTCTCAAAATCCAATTTCAAGATAATGCAGCTCTTTTTCCTTCCCCCAATACCCTCCACAACCTCATTAGTAACCAAAATGGCATTCACAATTTGCCTACCCCCCAAAAAGCACTCTGAGCTTTAGAAATAGACCTATCAAGCACCATACTCAGCTTATTAGCTAACACTTTAGTGATGATTTTATAAACATTGGGACCTACGCTAATAGGTCCATAGTCCTAAATAATAATTGAGTTATTCTTCTTCAACACAAAAGTTATGAAAGTGGAATTAATACCCTTGCTTAAAATCCCATTCCCATAAAATTCATTAAAGACCTTAAGCAAATCATCCTTAACCACCTTCCAACAATCTTGAAGAAATCCATATTAAAACCGTTTGGTCCTAGAGCTTTATCTCTCTCCATCACAAAAACTATGGCCCTCACTTCCTCTTCCTTGAAAGGTCTTTCCAACCAGCACACCTCCTCACCAAAAAAGGGTCCCACTCTAATCCTGCAATCATAAGTCTGCTAACATCCTCCTCACAATACAAATTAGAATAAAATTCAATGATTTCAACTGCAATTTGACTTTGGTAGGTTATGACTATCCTATCCATTGCCAACTCCCTAATCAAATTTCTTCCTCATTTTCCCATTCAATATCCGATGAAAAAATCTAGGATTACAATCCTCATCTCTGATCCATTTAAACTTCGTCTCTTGCCTCCAACTTCTCATTTCCTTGAAAATTACCTCTTACTCATTCTGCAAAGATATTCTTTTCATCTCTTCCTCCCCCGATAGATTATTATCTTCTTCCGTCCTATCTAACTCAACCAACTCTCCTAAGATACTCGCCTTTCTAAACCTAAGTATCCAAACACCTTCGTATTCCAATATCTCAACTTTTCTTGTTTTTTCATGAACCTAAAGCCTTCCCAACCCCTCTCCACATCGTCATTCCAAGAATTCCTAACTAAGGGCTAAAAGCAGTAGGTCCCAAAGAAACCTTTCTCGATTCCAACAAGATGGGGGAAGTGGTTAGAAGTGGGCCTAGGTAAAATATATTAAGAGAGGTAAGGGAACTAGTCGCCCCACTTTGAATAGAAGAGGAATCTATCAAGCCTAGTTGCCACCGCTCCAGCCCCACCCACCGACCACGTAAATCACTTCCTACAATCCAATTAGGAGTACAAAAGTCATAAACACAACCAAGATCATCCCAAAAAAGAGCTACTAAGGGTTGGTCTAGAAGTATCATACACTGACAAAACCCACCAATGACCCTGTCCTCACACATCTACTAAAACGGAAACAGAGAATAAACCTACTAGACTATCCACTTTAACACTAGAGTGAGTATCCCACATTACCAACTCCCTTCCCTCCCCTATAGTGAATAAAAGAAACCAATTTTTTTTTACCCACACATAAGTTCTAGGACTCACTAGCAATTTCACATAAATCCCTACTAAGCTAACTAATTTCAAACCTAGGTCCTCAAGGAGTTTATTTGGATCTAGAATATCTCTCTCACTACCCCCTAGGCCAATACCAGAAGCACCAACCCCAAAAGAACCCTCCTTGTGGCATAAAGTGTAAGAAGCAATAATAGCCATAGAAAAAGCTGCCTCTTCATCATTACCCCCCTTTAACCAAAGGAATATCAACAAAGTCCACCATATCAGAATTAGGCTCAAGGACATGGGACAAAACCACTTATCTATCAATTCTTTCATCTGGTTTAAATTGTGCTTAATATCATTGGTCTCCCCATGCACAGTTTTTTAGAACAATTGAATACATTCTTCCCCATACAGTTGTGTGCTTCGCGTAAATTCATTAACCTGTTCTAAAGCTTCCAGTCCCTCCCCTTTTGAACTTTCTTCTGTTAACTAAGCCAAAGTTTCCTCTTCATACAAGGCTAAATCATCTTTCAATTGATCCACCAAAAATATCTTCTCGGTTTCACAAAAGCTGCTCAAGTCATCTTCTATATCGGATACCTCCTCTATCCCCCCCCCCCCCTAACTTTTAGGAATTTCGGGCTCCCTTCCTGATGTCCCACTAGCTGAATCAAAAGATAGTTGTGACTCGATATCAAGCAGTGCAATCCTCATATTCTCCTCCATCCCCGTCAAGTCTTCCAAGCACTGTGTTTTTAGTACCCCCTCCATTCAATTTTCCTTGAGAGCATTGCTTGCCCTTTAGTGGCGGATCCAGAAATTATATCTAGTGGGGGCAAAATATATACGTATAAAATAAGTTATAGAAATTGTTTTAATACACTTGTAATTATTATGAATTTTATTAATTTTTAACTAATCATCTATCCACACAAGAATTTAAAAACTTATTAATTAGAATCATGAGTACGTACATCTCAATAACTATAAAAAATAATATATATATATATATATATATATATATCACTATGAGCATAACATGTACAAAAAAATTTCAAAAGATCAAATATAAACCAATAATTTAACTTGAGTAATGATCCTATAATTGTAATTGCAGCTTTCATAACACAAAAGTTACCAATCATAATCAGTATCGAACTTTTGTTCAATTTCTTTCTTACTGTGTACAATAAAGTAATTCACAAGATAGTCATCTTTCATCTTATTGCAATTTTGGTTTAATAAAACTCATAACTGGGAAGAAAAGCACACTTGATTATAATTTTAGAAATAAGAATAATTAAAATAAATTGAGTCAATGTAGCAAAAAGAGGATATATTACTAATCTTATTGTTTCCACCAACTCTCAATGTAATTTAAAAATGATTTAAACTTTTTAAAAATTATAGACACTGAAAAATATTAAGTTGTTAATGTTATAATTAATATCTTTAAACTTCTCTTTTCAGTGAAATCCTTAAAACAAAATTAATATGCTTTTATGATAAATATTTTCTCACTTATTATTCTCTTCCATTTTTCTTTTAATAATTATTGAATTCTTATATTCATGAGTACTTATTCTCTACATTGATATTAATAATTCTGAACTTTAAACTCTTTTGATTTAAATTTTTATACTACTAGATAAGAAATTTTACATTGTGTATTTACTTTTCACTTAATTTTTAATATTATTAATAAGTTCTTTCCATAATTTATCTTTTTCTTTATAAAATAATTTTGAAATACAATAATAGAAACAAATGATATTACCAATTTCTAAATTATAACAAAAGAAATTCAGGTGCATGCCATTTAGTTTTTAAAATAAAAATAAACATATAGTTGGTATTAAAAAAAAAAGTGGTCATACTTCTACGATTTAATTTATCATATGATTTAAGTAATTTTTTCTTTGGGAAAAGGCATGATGAAAGATATAATATATAGTGGACATGCCCTTTAGCTTTTGGGGAGAGAATTAATTTTCGGGGGGTTTAGAAATGCCCCTTGCATCTGCCATTGCCGCCCTCCCTATCTAACTTCCCCCCTCGACTCCAATCCACCTAGCTTACTCATCTAGCCGCTAGGTTCTGATACCACTTTAAATTTACCTTTCTCAACCCATCTGCAAACAACCCTTTTCAGCCCGTCATTGAAAAGCCCACATTTGCAGTCCCTTCTCCCATCATTATTGGGAGAAATTACTTCGAATTGCCCAATTCTTTTCCCCTTTATCAGATGCTTTTTGACAACTTCAGAGAATGATCTGTTATCTAAGAGCCTTTGAAACACATTTTGTTTCTCCAAGATCTGCTCTTGAAGAGCTATGTTCTTGGAGCCACGATCTGCACATCTCATAATGTGGTATCCCTCAAAGACAATATCTGGGCTTCTAAAAATTTGTGCCATCCCTTGCTCTGCTTTCCTTTTGGGACTCTTTGACTTCTAGGTGCCGCTTCTAAATACAAATAAACCTAACCCTCTCATTGCTTCTCATTTCTATACGAAACTTGTATCCCTCTCTTCAGGAAAGAGCATCCCCCGCTCACCTCTTTGCTGCTTTTAATGGACTGAAACAAACCACCTCAGGGATCGCAAGATTCATAAGAACTCCTTTTTTAATCAGATATAAGAGAAGAATCTCCCCACAAATTCAGACAGCCTAAAAGTTGAACTATCCAAACGGTTAGCATTGAAAATTTTTCTCCCAATCTTCATAGTAGAATGTCTGACTATCTCCCTCCCTTCCCCCACAACTATGTGTGATTAAGCAGCCAGAAACACAGACACTGTTCCACTAGGCAAGAGAACATGATTAACTAGAAAATTACCAAAGCAGTGTGCACGGAAAATGACCAAAAACACCCAGCCAGCCCTAGGCAAGAAGCCTGAGAACCTCCCAAAGTGAATGTAGGAAGCACATGAACCTCTGCTGATGATTAGCAGGAAATCTGGTGGGGCTGAGGTACCATCTCTGTCGCTGAAGAAATCCAGGCAAACATTGTCGAAGGCAGGACCATCTCTGACTCTGAATCTCGAAGAGGACAAGCCTACTAGGAAACAACCAAAATCACTTGCTGAAGGGGACACCGACTGAGAATCAACACAAGCAATTCTAGTTCACAATAGTCTTAGTCAAGCGAGAGTCGCTGAGAATTCACAACCAAGGAGGACTTGCAGCAGTGATAAGCTATGGTTCAGAAGAGATATATTTCTGGATAGGGTCAAGGAAAGAAGACAAAGCAGGGTTGTAGAGAGTGAACCCTTCAATTGATAAGAATGGAGCTTCAAGTAGCTGGCTTTTAAGCAATTGAGATGCATGAGAATCGTGACCTTAATGAAATTCAGGACTGGGGTTACAACCACCATGATGTCGTCCTCAATTGCTCCCAGGTACATTGATCTGCTCCCAGATAAAAGGAGAGCAATCGCAGAGGGCTGACGGCGATAGAGGAGGACGATAGCAGAGTGCTGGGTGCCAGGTGGGGCTAGGGTAAAGGGTTCAAGGTGATAGAACAAAGAGGACGGAAAAACAACTACCATGAAAGGAGGGCTAGGAGATGATCAGAGGAAGAGGTGCCATCCTTGAGAACTCGAAGACCAGAGATGGGGGCGCCAAGAGGAGAACATCAAGTCCATGACCAGAAATGTTTCTTTTCCCATTCCTATCTCAAACTTCGTGTATTATGATTTTCTTCCATACTGCATTACTTCTTCACCGCCCATCTCTACACCCAAGTCTCTGTCTCTGGTTTTAACATACTTTGGATGGAAAGCTGCAATGGTTGAAGAAACAACTGCCTTGAAGGCTAATAATACGAGTGCAACTTCCCAGTGAAAAGCCTACTGCTGATTGTTATTGGGATTTTATTGTGAAAGTAAACTCACACAGTTCTGTTGCTCGCTTAAAGGCTATACACTATTGCTAAACGTTATATTCAGATGTATGGTGTGAATTATTCATGCATGTTCTCTCCTATGGTCAAACTAACTTCAGTACGACTATTTATCACTTTATCCATTACATTTCCATGAACTTCACACCTAAAATGTGAAAACGCCTTCTCATATGGTGATCACAAGGAATTTGTTTACATAGATCAACCTCGTAGGTCGTTGATCAGGTGGAGACACTAGTTATGTCATGGATTAAAAAAAGCCATTGAGGCAATTCCTCAGAGCATGGTTTGGTCAATTCATTGCTGTCATGACTGATTTTGATCTTCTGAAAGGTGCTGTAGATCATTTAGTTATCATGGGATGATCATGGTTAGGTATGCACAATATGAAGCAATTTTTACAGTCCAAGGTCCACAGATCAAGTCCCAAGCTAGAGGTCAAAGAGAATGAAAATACTTCTTGGGGATTAAAATATTGGATTCTGTTTGGGGATTGTCTTGTCACATAGGAAATATGTTCTTTATTCATTCAATGAGATGGGGTTGTTGGGACATACAACCAGGATGCTAGCAGTAAACTAATGCGGTGAATTGTTATCTAATCCTGGATAACACCGAGGATTTCTTGCAAAGTCCAATTATGTTACAACCCCTCAACAAAAAAAGACCTTTGTGACAAGTATTGTGAATTAGTTTGTTAATTCTCTCCTCGAACCAGTCAAGAAGATACTGTTACTTGTATCTTGAAATATGTCAAAGGTAGGCCTTGGAGAGGTCTCTTGTATCAGGATCAAGATCATACTCCTATGTTATGAAAATTGGACTCTACCATGCTTCAACACATGATCCACAATTGGATATTGTGTGTTTGTGGAAGGCAATTTGGTGTCTTGGAAGATTAAGACGTAAATTATGGTTGCATGTTCAAGGGTAGAGTCTATAGTCATGGTGCATACTCCCACTGAATTGATTTGGTTTAAAGAATATGTTGAAGGAGCTTAGGTATCAGCATGTGCAGCATATGGAACAGTTTGTGATAATAAGCTGCTGTTTAAACTGCTGCCATTGTATTTTTTCATGTGAGGACAAATTTAAGTTGACTGTCATTTTGTTTAGGAAAATCTCATGCAAAAGCTAATTACAACCACTCATTTGAAGTCTAAATATCAATTGTCTGATTTGTTTACTGAGTCCTTCAAGGGTGCTGGGATTAAGTTTATTTGTAATAAGCTAGGAGAATAAGATATATATGCTCCCACTTAAAGGGGAATGGTACAGTCTACCATGTGTTCGTAAAGGTATTATCGTCCTTTCATGTACATGAGATGTATTATGAATAAATTGGATACCTCACTATTTTATGGATTCTGCAGTTATTAGAGATTCTTTAACAGGTATCATAGCAGTGAATCTAAAATTAAGTATTACAAAGAAACACACTAGCACTATAAAAAAAAAAAATTTTAAAAAGACCAAAGAACATCCAATGTAGTTCAAATTTGTACTATAATTTTTCCCACGTAGCTGGTACTGCTAGAAAATCCCAAGAAAATGAAACCCAGCATCCAACGTTTGAACATGTGTGGGACTTGCATGGAGAAGGGTAGTAGGACGACCCTATTGTGCCAAGGTTTTACATGCATGTGGCTGCCATTTCCCCCTCACCCAAAACTATTCCACTATGAAGTCAAAACTCCATAGAAAATAAAATTGATTTCATCATTTTTTTTTTTCAATTATATTGCAAGCTTATACCTTTTTGAAAGCAGAAATGCATTGGCGAAGTGCATTCTCAGCTTCTTTCTGTGAATCATCCTGTTTTGTAAAACAAAAAAAAATGAATAGTCAATTGTGAAATAAAATGCATCTTTGTAAGATATAAAATTAACACAAAAATAAAAAAATAAAAAATGTACCAACAAACAAAAACAAGCATGAACATATTGACTACAACAACAACAAAACCAAGCCTTAAGTCCCACTAGGTGGGGTCGGCTATATAAATCATTTTCCACCAATTTATGTGACCATGGACAATGCTTTTGACAGATTCAGGGCTATTAAATCTTTACTCACTATCTCCTTCCAAGTTATTTTAGGTCTACCCCTACCCCTTCCACTACCCCCCACAGTAACTAACTCACTCTTCCTTATTGGCGTTCTATGTGTCCTACATTGCACATGTCCATACCATCTAAGTCGCCCCTCCCTTATCTTACCTTCTATAGGAGCTACACCTAACTTACCGCTAATATGTTCATTCCTCAACTTCTCATTCAATGTTATACCACTCATCCATTTAAGCATTCTCCTCGCGACAACTTTTACTTTTTGGAGATTCTTTTTCTTCGTTGCCCAACAATCTGATTCATATAGCATACCTGGTCTTATAGCTGCCCTATAAAATTTCCCTTTTAATTTTAAGGGTATTCTACGATCACAAAACACACTTGAAGAACTTCTCTATTTTACCCAACCTGCTTTAGTTCTATGCATTACATCATCTTCAATTTCTCCTTCAGCTTGCATAATAAATCCAAGGTATCGAAATCTACAAGTTCTATTTATTTCTTCATCATCAAGTTTAACTTTGCCTCCAATATTCCTCCTACCATTACTAAAATTACATTTCATATATTCTGTCTTATTTCTACTTATCCAAAAGTCTCTAGATTCCAAAGCTTCTCTCTATAATTCTAACTCAGCGTCTACTTCGCCCCTAATTTCATCAATTAATACAATATCATATGCAAAAAACATACACCATGGAACCTCATTTTGAATACTATTAGTAATTTGGTCCATCACTAAAGCAAAAAAATGAGGGCTCAAAGCAGACCCTTGATGTACACCTATGGTGATTGGAAAATCTCTAGTTTCTCCATCTATAGTCCTTACACTAGTCATTACTCCATTGTGCATGTCCTTAATGGCATCAATATACCTACTATATACACCCTTTTTTTCTAAAACCCACCATAAAACTTCCCTAGATATCCTATCATGTGCTTTCTCTAGGACAATAAATATCATATACAAGTCCATCTTCTTTTCCCTAAACTTTTCCATTAATCTTCTTAAAAGATATACAACTTTTGTGGTAGATCTCCCACGCATAAAACCAAATTGATTTTCTGAGACCTTCGTTTCTAATATTAATCTTTATTCAACCACCCTTTCCCATAGTTTAATCGTATGACTCATAAGTTTAACTCTATGATAGTTATTACAATTTTGAATACCTCCTTTATTTTTTATATAGGTATTAAAATGTTTTTCCTCCATTCATCTGACATTTTCTTAGTTTTTATAATTGTGTTAAATAAATTAGTTAACCATATAATTTCGTTATCACCTAAGCATTTCCAAACTTCAATTAGGATGTTATCCGGTCTTATAGCTTTCCCATTTTTCATCCTTTTTAGTGTAAACTTCGTTAACTCTAAATCTCATATTTTTAGTCTTTTCCTCATTTGTCAAATCAAAGTTTAAGCCACCTATTTGGTTTTCATTAAATAACTTACTAAAATAACTTCGCCATCTTTCTTTAATGTCTTTGTCCTTAACGAAGACAATATCATCCTCACTTTTTATACATTTTACATTTCCTAAGTTCATACTCTTCCTTTCTCGAGCTTTAGCAAGTTTAAATATATCTCTTTCCCCTTCTTTTATATCTAATCTATAATACAAACTATTAAATGATTTGTATTAACTTCACTAACAGCCTTTTTTACATCTATTTTTACCTCCTTATACTTTTCAAAGATGTCCATGTTTCTACATTTTTGCCACGTTTTATACCAAATTATTTTTGTTTTTACGGCTTTTTGGACATCTTTATCCCACCACCAACTTACTTTGCTATTCAAGAATCTTCCCCTTGATTCACCTAAAATCTCTTCTGCTATCTTTTTAATAGAGCTAACTAATCTACTCCAAAGAGTATTTGTATCTATCCCATCCTCTATAGTCCAATCCCCATCTTTGATCATTTTATTTTTAAATTGTACTACATTTTCTCCTTTTAGGTTCCACCACCTAGTTCTCTTACACTGGTTTATTTTATTATTTTTCTTCCATTTTTTAATACATATATCTAACACTAAGACTTAGTGTTGTGTGGTTGTGCTAAGCCTACTTGAGGAGCATAAGAACTAATGATATTTATTATCTCTTGGCCTAATACCATCATGATTTTTAAAATTCTATCCCCTACTTTGTTTACATCATGGTTCGAAATCGCGGTCGCGAGTAACGTTGCGTAATGGTCGCAGGTGTTGCGGGTAGCGGGAGACGCGGGTGTTACGTAACGGAAAGCGGGCATAACGGTCATGAATTTTTTTCACTCATGCACAACCATGCCAAAATCAAAAAATAAACTTGAAATCCATTAATACATGATTTTTAATGAATTTTGAAGGCTTTCATTCAACCTACAAATGCTTTTTAATAGGCATTATGATTTTTATATTAATTTTAGTGCGCTGTTTACAAAAAAAAACATATTTTTTTATAGTTTACATTACTTTAATGAGTAAAAAGATGTAGAAATGTAAGAATCAATTAATTAAAGTCATAAAGTTACTAAAAATGAATCAATAGACTCAATACTCAATATACACATTACACATACATGAATTTAAAAAATGATTAATATCAAATATCAATAAATAGTTGAAAATACATGAATAAAATATTACAAATTTATAACATAACACATGTCACCACCAAAAAGAATGACGTGGAGGGTCTTCATAATTTGCATCTGTATCTTGAGATTGGGATGGGAAATTATCTCCCCATCCTTGGGGAAATACATAGTTGAATAAACTCAGCGTCATTTCGTTGTTGCTCTTGAAAATGTACTGGTGATGAAAATCCTCCTAAATAATGTCCATAAGTTGGGGCAGGAGCTGGCTCTGGGTAGTGTGTAGAAGAAGACTCACTAGATCCTAAGATTCCTGATCCACTAGGATAAAAATGTGAGTCACGAGATGCATAATGTGGATATGCTAGATGAGATCCATATGATTGTAATGATGAACCATCTAAACCAAAGTCGCCAAAACTACAAACCACACCATATGAATCTTCAGTAGAATCACTAGGGTTACCACGAGCACTCCTTCTCCTGGGTTGTGAAGATTGGTTCCCTGGAGGAATACCCAAGTCATAATTTTCGGGTATGTCATGTAGTCCATAAGGATCAGAAGGATATATATCCCTTGCAAATGATGTCCCTATGTAATATCCATAATTATATTCTACACCGCTGCCTCCACCACCACCACTGCCACCCCCCCCCCCCCCAACCCCAACTCCAGCACCACTATTACCATCATCACCACTTGGTGGACTCAAACCAAGATTGTCATCACTTTGTGTACGTTTAGGGCTTGAACTTGAATCATCATGCGCGTTTATTGGTGGTTGATCACCCCCTTCTGTAGTACCACCAACTTCATCATTTAACCAATTTGAATTGTCATGACCGTCGAGTAGTGGTGTCTCTCTCTCCTCTAACCATTGACTTAAAGGATCATCTTCTTCGAAAATGTAGTCCAAATTGATAGGATTGAAACCCTCTTCAATTTCTCTCGTTGGCTTCTTCTCATTGTACGTCTTAACTTTAACCTCATGTTGTAATGTACGAAAACAAGTTTTTGTAGTCTCATATGCTTTAATCTATTTCTTATTTTCGTATGGATGAGGCTAAAGGTGCTCCAATTACACTCACAGTTCAAAACTGATGTGGTCAGGCTACGAACTCTGATTGCTATTCTTTGGAGCTCAAGAGCACACAAATCATAATGAATCCACCATTCAGCTGCATGAATAATTAAAAAAAGTTTTATGTTAGTATAGCGGATTTTTCAAAAAGTCAAATTTGAACATAAAAAGAGAAAATAGAGTCATTCATCCATTATTTAGCTATATAGCCATATTTACCAGGATTTGTTTGTTTCACTGCCCTTTGAGCCAACGGGGTTCCAAAAGTCTCCTACCTATCTCGATATAGAAACAACTAAAAAATGATGATTGTGAAATATAATTAATTAATTAGATGTATTAATAATTATTCTTGAAATTATTACAGAATACTAGAACAATTCATTATTCAATTTAATGGAATCAATACTTACTTGATTAATAACCCGAATTTGAGTATCTATATCGGGTACCAACTTAGTTATCACTTTTTTAACCCCATCCATGACTTCTCTAACAACTTCAGGAGAGGGCAGGGCACCATAAAGAAATTGTGGGTTCAAAAAATACCCTACAATTAAATTTAGAAACATATTAATCAATAGTTTTTTAATGCAACTATGCATAATTTAAAAGTTAAAATAATAAGAAATTATATTTGATTTACACTTACCAGCAGTGTGCAAATCTTGGTGGAATTGAAAACTCTACTGGTTGTCAATAATTTTCCAATAGTCTTTGTAAAACCGGCAATCTTTTTGAATGGCCAACTTCACCCTATCAATTGCCTCGTATATGAAGCCCATGGTTGATTTTTCATCACCATCAACCAATTTAAAAACTTTCACTAAGGGTTCTTGCACTTTAATGATATCAGAGGCTTTTTGCCAAAACTCATTGCCTAAGATAATTTTCTTTGAATCATATGCTGGGCCTGATTTTGCCATCCCAAACCTTAAGTTTTTCCAAGCATCAGATGTAAACATTTCCCTTAGTGCTTGTTTATGCCTAACAATAGTCTCCAAAGTAATGAAATTTATGGCAAATCGAGTAATGGCAGGGCGAAGTAACTCTCTATTATTTGTGAATTTCTTCATGAAATTCACTGTCCATGTGTAATTGTAAATAAATGAGGTTATTGTTCTTGCATCTTCTAAGACCTTCTTCATGTTACTTTTCTTACCAATATCTTCAAGAATAAGGTCTATGCAATGAGCTGCACATGCTATCCAATAGAGATTGGGTCTCTTCTGCATTAATAATTTTCCTCCTACCTTCATTGCAGTTTCATTATCAGTCACTACTTGAACAACATTCTCCTCTCCAATTTCTTCAACCACCTCGTCCATTAATCTGAAATGAAATTATAGATTCAATAATTACTACTATTTAATTAAAAACATACAAGTTCATAATACTATTTGCATATACAATTAAAATTAGAAAATTACCTGAAATAATATTCAGCTGTTCTGCTTGGCACATCAGAGGCATCAACTGATTTATGAAACACGGTGCCTCTATCACAATAAACTAAAAAGTTTATAATGTGTTTTCTAGTTAGTCCTGACCAACCATCACACATAAGGGTTAGACCTCTCTTCTTCCAAATTCCAGCAAAAGAAGCTATATAATTTTTCATTTCTTCATACTTTTGCTCCAAATAACTTTCAGATACCTCATAGGGTAATGGACCCTTCACCCCCTTTCCAACCTCTGCAGCAATGTCAAAAATAGGCTGCATAAATGGAGAGTCGGCTACATTAGCTGGAATCCAATTATAAATTAGGAATTTTCCAACTACTTTTCCTAATTTACTTCTTAAACCTTTCAGTAACTTAGTGTTGATTTTTGGTTGTTTCGCACTCTTGCTTTTTTCTAAAATAGGATCCATTGCCTTTAGTCTAGCTTCAAGGGTATCAAGATTGATCCATTGTCGTCCACTACCTCCAACTTCTCGACCACTATAAGATCGAGCTCCTGCTCTATTGAAACCACTGGTAGCACCACTGCCAGAGCCACTTCCCTCTTCATAAATATTACCCCCTCTAGTTGTTCTTACTCGAAATCTTTGTCTCTCTTCCCATTGTTGCTTTGATCGTATGCTTTCTTATCGAGCAAATCTCATACTTTCTTCTTCCAAGTTTTCTTCATCGCTCATATTCTCAAAATCCCCTCTAATTTGGGCTTCTACTTCTTCTTGCCTTTTTTGTTTTTCTCTTTTCTTCTCAGTATACTGTTGTAGATGTTTCATCATTTGTTCTCTTACTTGTGTGGTAATATTTGAGTATCCAGCTACTTGACCCTTTTTATGTGCCAAGTGTTGTTTCAAGCATGTAATGCCCCCTTTAATTATCTTCCCACATAACTTACACATAATAACATGTCTATTACCATCCACCGCAGTACCAAAATGCCATCCAATATCCTCACTAGGTAAGTTCTCATTTCCTCTATCACGTGACATATTAATAGACTTAATTTGATGATCTCTACACAAAACATAAAGAAAATACAAAGTTACAACCTTTCTAAAAAAAATGACAGGAATAATATTATAATTAGTAATTTAGTAAATATTAAATAATAAGTACTAAATAGTCCTAATTTTAAATACTTATTACATAAAAATAAAATATAATATTTGATTAAAAATAACAAGTAATGTTTAATTTATTTTTATATTTAAATAAACAAAATTATAAAATATTAGATATTTTATTACAAAAAAATATATTCCTTTATCTTTAAAAAGATATTTTCATTATTTTTTATAAATTGAATTTATTTTCATTTATAACTATAAGAAATTAACATTGTAATTTTAAAGGAGGAAAAGACTTTTGCTCTACTTTCATATACATAAAACATCACAGCATCACTAATAGAGATCCATATAGTACAAATTGACTATTTAACTTTTTAAGCATTTTCTCAGTATATGGATTAAAATAATTTTTTCTACAAATTCCAGTAGTAATTAGTAAAAATCTGAATTATTAATGTATTAACTATTAGGTTAAAATTTTTTTTATAAATTTATCAATTTTTACTTTATTTGATAACTAAAAACAAAAAATAGATCATGTAAAGATTTATTTTACATAATTTTAAATTTAAGGTCAAAATGATGTTTTAAAACTTAAAAAATATTTATAAACAGGAAATATGTGATAGAACTAGATTTTCCTAATTACCTTTCAAAAAATATAAGACAATTAAAATATTTATAAATTAAGAAATTTTTATTTTATTTAATTATTATTGTTTTCTAATTTTTTACTCTATTAAATTACTCTTTTTTTTAATTCAATTTAACAAACATAATTTACAACAAATTATAATTAAAAAAAAAAAACATAATAAGAAGTGATGTGGGTGTTGAGTGTTGACTACTTGACTGAAATTTTAAAGCTTATCTCACACGCTAAGATGAGCAGAGAGTCTGAGTGAGACCGAGAGAGGGGAGGGGAGTCGGAGGAGCCTCGAAGCTTCGTGCAATGACTGGCGGAGGGCTGGCTGGTGACGGCGAGTGCAACGACCAAAGGAAGCTACCGAAGGGCTATCAATGACTCCAAGCTCCGTGCGATGACTGGCAGAGGGCTGGCTGGTGGTGGCGAGTGCGACGACTGGCGGAGGAAGCTGCCGAAGGCCACTCTCAGGCTTCGAAGAACTTAGTTAGAATTAGGAAGGCTAGACGAAGGCTAGGAAGATGAGTCTGCTCAGGCTTCGAAGAAGTGAAGCCTTCTTATTGCTTTGGCCAACCAAATTTCAAGGTACGATTTTTACTTTCCTGTTTACTCTTTGAATGTTAGATTTAGTTAGATTGAATGGTAGATGGGTAGTTGGGAGAGAGGGAAAGGAGTGCTGCAGCAGAAAGGCGATTCAAATTTCTGCAAGCTGTCGGCATGTAATGGTCCGTAACAGACCATTACGAAGTGTAACATTGGGGTAACGGCCATTACGGAGACGTAACGGCCGTTACGGCTATGAATTTTTCCCGAACCGCATTATCGGCCCGTATCGGTTTCGGAGGCCTTGATTTACGTTACATATCAACCGTTATGCTACGTAACGGCCGTTATTTAAAACCATGCTTTCAATATGTTCTTCAACCAAACAAGATCACAGGTAGTGTGATCCATAGCTCTATACCAGAAACCAGTTTCATCATTGGGTTGAGGCAAGTGCGGTGTGAAAGAATGCCCGCCCCGTACAATGTGATTTTTGTAGTTTATTTTTTGAGTTATTGACTTTTGAGTGAACTTGTAATATATATGCCACTTATCTTCCCACATATCCCCAAATAAAATAATATAACGCATAGTCATATAAATAATATAATCTGCGGATCACAATGTTTTTGCAAAGGCTTTATTAAAGCATGCTTGGTTTTAACAAGCTAGGGCTATGTGACATTTAATAATTTCTACATCTCCAACTTGAAGGGGAGTGTTAGAAGAGAATATGCTATTTCAGTAATCATCTAATATGAATAGGGGCATTTTGTCTTTCATGAATTTTTGCTATTAACATTACATGGGGTAGACCTGGAGTTGTACGTATGCTCCAGGAAACTACAGCATCTTTCTTTTCACTTCTTTTCTTCTCTTCTTCTGTCCTCCATCTCTAACTTCACAACATGATTGAAGTTACAAAATGCATAGATATGTTTTGTGATAATCGAACTGCCACTCATATCGCTAGCAACCTAACATTTCATAAAAAAAGGACAACAAATTGAAGTTGACTCTCAATTTGTGTGGGATTTTGTTTTGAATAAGGTTGTCAGGGCTCCACTTGTGAAACTAAGGATCAATTCAGTGATGTTTTCACGAAGGCTTTATTTAAACCATCCTCGTCCACCCAACTTTTTCCTCTTCTTTTCTTCTTCTCTTCTGTTCTTCATCATCTCTAACAAAACAAGATAAAGAAAATGGGCTCACCCCAGAATACATGTGGTGGGAAGAAGTAATAAGCATATTATTAGATAATTGCATTATTATCCAAAAACCATGCAAAGGGTATATGATATGTGCAAAATGAAAGAGACACATAAAACAAGAATTTTATATGATTGAGTCCACATAAACATCGCATGTAACAAAAGAGTCTTAAAGACTTGTAAGTTATAGTTAATACGAACCATGGATTCATGTAATTCCTGCATGGTTAACTCCAAAAGCCCAAGAGCATCAAGTGATTCCATCTGAAACAAGAAGCTTAAATCCATGAAATCCATGTTGCAACGTCATGTGCTACCTTAAGAATTAATTTTCTGCTTTAAATGAAAAACTTATATTAAGCAATTAAATTATGTGTGTGGCTGTAGGGTGTGGCAACAGTAATTATTCTATAATATGACAGCTTTCCTAAACGAAATGCCATGTGCAGAAAAAAAATCCAACACCTAGAGCACAAAGATCCATGCCATCACAGGTAGAATAATGTATGTGGTCTTACCTTCTCACTAAATGAGATTGTCTCCATGACTTGAGTCTCTAAGCTTCAAGTTTGTAAGTAAAACCTTATTGTTGGAGTCAAGGCTCACAACAAACAACAGGTGCTGCCTATAAATATCAGTTCTACTAGCATTAGGGCTGAGTGTTCATTCGGTAAAGCCAATTCAGTTTAATTTCCAAATTGACTAAAAATTTTGGTTAAAAAAAAAATTGTAACATAACTAACAAAAATTAAACGTACTAATCAGTAATTTTCCAACCAAATATCCGCTCAGTTAGTTCCTTCATTAACCAAAAAATTGATCCCAAGAATTTAAGGTTTGAAAAAATTCTTAACTACGTGACAAAAAGAGCCTAAAAATGTTGTAACCAAGGTCCTAAATTTCGATTTCGAATCAAATTTCGAAGCTCCAAAAGTACGGAAATTTCAATTTCGATGTCAATTTCATTTTTCGATTTGAAAAAATAACGGAAATTAGTAGTAAAGCATGAAATTCTTTGTGAAACTTTAGAAATGGTTAAGAAACTTAATAATATAATTTTTAGGACTAATATATTACAAATTTAATACATCTATGTTTTGAATGAGGTGGAAAAGTTGTTAAATAGTATGTGTATCAAGCATATTTGTAAGATCATGTACATTAAACATATTTAGTTAATACAAATGAAGTTCATAAATCATTTAAATATTATTTATTATACAAATAATGATAATTTAGATATGAATGGTTAAATAAAATGTAATTGTAACTTTATTTTTTCATATAATTTCAAACGCATTTATAATAATCCTTTGTTTCGATAAAATAAAATAAGATAGAAATTTCACTTCACTCCTAAATTTCTCATTTGAATTCTAACGAAATTTCATCGTATAGTTAAAATTTCAACTAGTTTCGCTAAAATTTCGAGATTTCGATAAATTTTCAATGATTCGTTGAAATTTCGACGAAAATTATGCAAGACGGGAATTGACTGCCATTTCGATTTTGAGGGTGATGGAAATCAGAAATTTCGACAATACCATGGTTGTCACTACTAAACAAAATGAGTCAAAAATTTTGTCTACTTTGCAAGTTGAGGCTTTGTAAAAATGGACTAAATGGTATTGAACTAGATTGGGAACTATAGCTATCGCATCTCATGTTTGGTTAGCAATCTAGAAGGAACAAGATAAGGGCATGAGTAGAATTTTTTTTGCTTGTGGTTTTTGTGTCTATAAAAAGCCTTAGCCTGAACTATCAAGCTCTATTTTTGTTTTGGGGGGGGGGGGGGGGGGAGAGGAAATTTAAAAATAAATTATTTTTATCAATGGAAGAAATAATAATGTGGAAAAGAAGATAGGAATTATCTACAATGACACTATCCATCAATTGAAAGGGATGTAGCGCAACTTGGTCCTGCATTTGTTTTGGGTACAAAATGCAATGGGTTCAAATCCTCTCACGCCTACCCATTACATCTCTTCCACTCTAGCGCCGACCCCTACCCTCCAAAATCTGCTTTAAATAAATATATAAAATTAAAAATTAAAAAAAAAAAAAACAGAAGTGGTTTGCCTAGCCTCACGACTCTTAGTACATGAATAGACAAGCCCTAAAGACTCACAAAGAAAGGAGTTATTGTGCTTACACTTGCCTGCTCACGTCTAATGATGGGAGAGAGTGTTTGCAGTTGGCCACGAGGGAGAGCTTCTCACCAATATATTTGAACTCCCCTCTTTGATTTCTCATATTTTATAATTTCATATGAAGTTTAATATTTTCTTGTGCAATTAGTATTTATTATTGATCTCAGTTGCTTCATTCATTTACAGAATGGTGATCAACCCCAGCCTATATCAAACTCACAAGTTGGTTAATGTATTGGCAACTATTGCCAATAATGAAAAAGACCCTGCAAGAGACATTCAAAACTCATAATTTAGGAGATGAAACCTGTTAGACCCCCAATTTGACTTTTAACAACTCTATTCAAGCTGCTATCATACATGGATAAGGAGAATTCAAAAATCATTGTCAACTCATCACTACAGCTTAGGCTTATCTAGTTTGTGGCAACAATGTCAACAATATAAATAAAGATGTTCAGTTCTTAATTTATATTGTGGTATTTGTTTGACTGGTTCAAGGTAACTTTTGTCATTGACAAACTTATCATAGGTTTTCACAAGACAAGTCGTTTGAGGCCTTATACTTGTCTCTAACCACTTGTCTTGTGCACACTGGGTAGGAATGGATAAATACTAGAGTAGGTTTTATTCTTTGGGTAGAGTGATGCCTTAGTGAAAAAAAGGGAGTATGAATCTTTGGTCACATTGATGTTTCCAAGTGCCACTATGAGATTAGCATCCTCTTAAGGGGAGGGGGTGTTTATCAATCATTATAAAATTCACTAGCTATTGTAGACATGTTTAACCAACTTGTTCCCTTGCTAAACACACCTTGCCTACAGAGGTATAATAGTACGAATTGTGTTACAGCTTACATCTTCACTCATGCTTACATTCATGTTTATTTACTGTTTTTGCATAATTTGAATTCAATGGTTGTGAACATATTCATGTTTGGAATTTACTTTTGTCTAAGTAGTTAAGTTTGTGCCTCACGGTGTGAAGTGTTTGGCCAATGACACTTGGTATCAGAGAATGGATTCTTGATTTGATTTCCTTCATATTATGGGATGGTGTGAAGCATCAATTAAAGAATCATGTCGTGTAATAAATCAAAACAGACTCAATGTGTCAAAGGCACAAGTTAAGACTGTCAACCATGTGGCCAAAGAGGTAGCTAGACTTAAGGAACGTGTTGATGTGCTAAAGAGACCCCAAAAACAAGAAGAAGGTTGATCAGTTGGATGTTAATGGAAGACATGCAACTATTTATGGATAAAGGAGAAGAGTACTTAGTGAAAAAGTCTACAAGGACATGCACAAGTGGTGGAGAATTCCATAAGCCAAGGGACCCTTATGCTTGCTTGTGCCCACTTGAATTTGGCGCGCTTTGGGTCGATAATCAATACGAAAATACTAGCATAAGTTTCATACTTTTATTCTTTGTATAGAGTAAGGCCTTAATGAAAGGGGGAGTATGACTCCTCAATCACATTGATGCTTCCTAGCGCCAAAAAAACAATTAGCATAGAAACCTCTTAAATGGAGGTTTGAGTGTTCGACAATCACTGTAAAACTTGCTTGCTATTGCATGTGTTTAGCCTACTTGCCTCTATCGTGCCCCACACCTAGAAGAGAGGCTAGAATTCCAAGCTAGGGTACGAGGCCCTTCCAAAACGAATTCCTTTAGCGGTCTAGGTAATTTACTAAAATTCTTATTTTCGTATTTGAGATGGTCCCAGATCACAAGAATTTTAAGTCAATTTTTTCAACCCATTTTGCATTACAAATAAAACTTAAAATTAGAACAATCAATAGAAGTCCACCTAGTGAATCCCATTAAGTACTAAATTTATATAAATTTTTTAAATTTAAATATTTAAGCATAATGGAACAAACTATATTATTTGAATTTCAATATTATTTTTCAAATGCTATAAATTTGACACACAACAATAAATACCTTGGATGAATTTGCTTACATAAAATAAAATATTAATCACTCAAATAAAATTTATTATTCACGTAAACATTAACAGTTCCTAGATATGCTTTTTGCTTGCAAAATTACTTTTGGTTTTCATACTCTCTAATCTTTATATTTAACCCCACTTGAAGAAGCAAATGAAAAATCATCACAATTATTATAATTACTCATTTGATTAGAAAATAAAATCACGCAAAAAGGTAGTTCATGAAGGTAAAAATACTTTACAGATAATTTTTCACCTTAAGCATCACATCCATCCTACCTTTTAGGAATTTCATCCTCAAAATTCAGCATTCTTTACTCGAACAAATCTGGTACATACATCACATATCTGCCATGTGTGGCCTTTTCTAACCCATTCCAGTGTACAACTTCCTTTTCTCAGTGGGCTGCTCTAAAAACTATTATGGAATAAAACTCCATTAGTGGCAATTAATCTTCCCAACTCCCACCAAAACCTAATACACAAGTTCTCAATGACTTTTTTGAAAATCGGAATTACTCACTTGAACTGCACACCTTTCTACAAATGATAGGCAGAAGTGAATGTTACCTAGAACGTGGAACGTTCTGATTCGTAGAACAAGAATGGGATTGCGGTACGGTATATGCTCTAAACTGTGGAACATTAGGGGTAATTAAGTATATTAGTAAGTGTAACGGTACTTGTATATTTTAGAAAGGATGTTGAGCTTTTTTCTAACTCTATAAGACATTTGCAATTGTGGAATAGATTATTAATGACAAAAGTAGAATTAAAATGTGATGATCCCCCTCTTTTACCTAATAAAGAATTATCCTATGTGAAAAATATTGAACTAAAACTTTGGATCATTAGATTTAGTGTTCTAGAATGAAAATGCACCACATTTTGGAACGGTCGTACCAATATGTGGTTCGCTAGTGTGTTAGTGTTTTCCAGTAACTTTGAGCTGAACTCAAAATCAATTTTACTTCTAAACCTCTTTATAAACTCAACAAGAATCTTCCACAAAACCTCAAGCGAGCTCGAAGTGATTTTATTAGACCTTCCGATTTTAGTGCATACATTTAATGAATGTCTACTTGATATGTTTGTTAGCATGTTTATTTGAGTATACGGTAACTTAACATGTTCACTTGTATGCCTTTTCTGTCTCTACATGTATTTGTGTGCTTTCTTCATTAAACTAAATAGACATTTGTAATGAACCTTCTTATGGAACTTGCGAGTTATGTCTCCACACGCCTTAGAGAATCTAAAAGTGAGGGAAGTTTTTGTCCTATGCAAAACCTCCCAATATTTAAAGATAAGGTAAATAACACACAAAGAATCAAAAAACGGGAAAAGTATTCAAGAAAGAATAAGTCCTCTTAGGGATCCTTGGGGGTTGTGTCTACGCATATCTTTGAGGATCCGAAGGTAAGGGTAGTTTTTTTCTTTTTGCAGAACTATCCAATGTCAAAAGGCTTGGTAATTGATCAAAAAAGGGAAGAATACAAGTCTTGATTGGTTGATTTCAAAAATAATCTAGGACAAGTGTGTCAAGGGTGCAAGTATCTTCCTCTTGCATAACTGTACTCCCAAACCTCATCTAGTTGCGTAGAACTTTGAATATCGGTTCATTGACCCTAGGTTAGCTTAGAGACCAATTAATTGGTGGTAAGTAATCAAGTGTTTTAACCTCACCTAGGATGAGATAGGTTAATGGCAATTCCATCCGATAAGATTTTAAACCCATTATTCTCATTAATTTTGAAGTCACCATTCAATTGAAGTGAATCAAAGATTCGACCCCTTTTTCAGGAGGTGCACCCCCCCCCCCCCCCCCCCCAAAAAGACGTTGCAACAAATACCATAACAAGTAACTGTAAACCATGCATAAGACAATTATACTCACATGATTTCAGCTACATGTATTGTAGGCAATCATTCAACCATTAAGTATAAGCACTCATTCCAATTCACATTCATACTCTTGATTACAATTGAGTCTTACTACACAGGAGTAATTCTTGGAAACCCAACTCACATGTCCTTGATCTTTACAATAATTCTGATGCCGTCCTTGTCTAGTACTGCTCCTCCTCCTACTCAACTATTGATCTGCTTCCAATATCACATGCCCCAGAAAATTCAACTTTACCAAAACTCACATCCCCTCTTGTCCACTAGAATTTCATTCCTTCTCTAGTAAAGGGTGGTCAATGACAAGGCAATGAAAGAAAAGCCCCCAACAAACCTCTCATAATATCCTACCAACTCCAGAAGTTAAGGGCCTGTTGTTTTATATATAGTTTTGTGCATTCAAATACACAAGACACAAAGAATACACAAAATTCCTATTTGGTAAAGTGTTTTCAAAACACCATTTTCAAAAACTATCCAAAAACACCCATAAAAAATTTAGTTTTTAAGAAATGATTTCAAAGTGTTTCCTGTACTTTTGGATGCAATTTTTCCAGATGCAATGAAGACACAAGAATGGGGTATAACCCATTCTTAATAATAATAGTAATAATGATAATAATAAAGATTATTATTAATAATAATCAATTTTCACTTGGATCAACCTCAACCCAATTTGTCCTTTGTTTTCATTTTCAAGAACAGTTTCCAATACAAAACACACTTTTGAGAATTAAAAATACATGATACAACCCCTTGCTTTCATTTTCAAAAAATAGCAATACGGAAATTTATTTTTGAATCCCTAACCAAATGGGCCCTTATGATTAGTTCTCATATCCAAATAATTCTAGTTCATCCCAAAGTGAAGCAGTCGACAGTATTGAGGTCCAAGATCCAATAATTTTCTCAATTTCTTTAATTTAACTAAAACCTTTTAAGAAGAGATATTAATCAGCTTTGTCCCTAGAATAAGGTTAGTCACATCTTGATCTCCAGATGAGATGGTACTCCAAGTAAAATATCAAGGAAAACATTAAACGAACAGCTTACAATTTGGATTCCAAAACTTTTAACTTGTCCTCTTATCAAGACCTTATCAAGGTAACAAACACATGACCATTGGGCACGTGTTCTATTTTAAAAAACAACGGCATAGAAATTCTATGAGCAACATGCAACATACAATTTAACAAAAAAAAAAATATTGTATCGCATGTGCAAAAATACCCTCTTCAGTGTAAAGCCAATTATAGCCTGATAGTTAGCCTTCCAACCCACTCCTAAGATTTCCTTATACTAGTCAAATCTTTTAAACCAAATCTATTACCAAATCATCATCTCAATTTCTGAACGTACTAACATAAACAAACAACTTAAAACAAGCTTTTAATAGGGTGAAAATAGATGACACTTAGTTCATTGATTCAATACAAAGTTTCTTACAAAAAATTTCTCAATTTCTAAATGTACTAACATATGCAAATAACTAATAAATACTTCTACTAGGGTGAAAAAGGATTACAGTTGGTTCATTGATTCAATACAATATGAGTGTAACTTTACCTATACATCATCTCTGCCATAGACTTGCATAGTCAAATAGACCACTCTAGGGTCAAAGCCGTCTGTGGCACAAGAGAAGGGAATGAGATGTACTTGGGTGTTGTATTAACAATCTCTATCAAAGCCAGAACACTAAGGGCGAGCCATGGATCAGTGATAAGATTACTCTTTTGTGACCGGTTGGTCACAGGTTCAAATCGAAGGAACAGCCTCTCAACATAAAAAGCAGGGGTAAGGCTACGTCTACTATGATGACCCTCCCCCTACCCTCACAAAGCAAGGAACCTTGTGGCCCGGGGATGCCTTTTTTTATTTTTCCTTTTTTATCAACACAAAAAATACTTCAACTTCAATTTAATGAAAATTTAAGCATGTCTAATATGTAAGTTGTTCACATATCCCATAACGTCTCCATCATTTCATCAGGCATGCATGTGTACTAACATATCATTCAAACTTTTATTGATAACAAAAGAAGGTACAATAAATAGAAAGGAGAGAAGGTACAACATGCAAGAACAAGGAGTTAAAAGACAAAAAACGAAAACTAAAAAATTCACATGGTCCAAAAATAAAACTAGACAAAATTAACCAAGAAACCCCCTTTACAAGCCCTTTACATCATGATTTATTGAACTGTTCAAATTCACTAAGTTCCTTTGACCCTTCAACTTTCGACTTTTGCCATTGTTAGAAGAGCATAGGTTATTTTGAGAACTAAGTTGTACTATTGGGGGGGGGGGGGGGGGGGGGGGTTTAAGGCTTTATTATTATTAGTAATATATAAGAGGGCAGACCTGGAGCTGTACATAGACTCCAGGAAGCTGCTGCACAGTTCTTTCCTCTCTTTTCCTCTTCTTCTCCTCCTCTCTTCTATCCTTATCTTCTTCTCTCCTCCCATCTCTAACTTTACCACAAGGTATCAGAGCATTGATATCCTTCAATCTGGTTACCTGAATTGGTTTTGATACTCTGTTTTTCGATTTTTTCCTTAATCTGGTTACCTGAATTGATTTTGATACTCTGATTTTCGATTTTTTCCTTATCCTCCCCTAGTCATTCCTTGAATCTGATTTTCTGGTTGGTTTGAGAGTTATTTAAGGACACCCTCCCTATGGGTTAAGTTGTGCAGCATCCCCAGCAGGAAGCTGTGTGTTTTCATGGTGATTTGCTGATTTGAACTCAGTTATACTCTGTTTCTTGTACGCTGCTGCAGTTCCTCTGTCACTCTGTTTATTGTTTGCTGATGATGCTCTTTTGACAATGTGTATTCGTGATTATGTGCTTGCAATCTTTTTACAGAGTGCTGGTTGGTTTTGATTGATGTTCAAATATTTATTTTCCTGTTCTTATCAACATTCATTCCAGTTGCTGCCAGCCGTAATGCCTGGAGCTGCCGCCAGGGTTTTTATTAAATGCCTGCAATACTTTGCTGTGGTCTGCCCTGTCCTTGGCGGTTGTAATTCCTCCTAGGATATTGTAAGCTCAGTTCTGTAGTCAAAGCTGCCTATTGAAGTTCGGGATTTTATGGATTTTTTTTTTTTATGAAGTCCTGAAAGTGTTGTTTGTGTTAGTGTGTGCAGTCTGACTACTCAAGGTGCTTCCCACGATAAGTCAGCCATGGATACTACCTCAAACTGTAGTAGAGAAAGTTTTGGAAGATGAGAACGAGGTTTGGATTGTGGTTGTGGCAGTAATTGTGTAATATGACAAGGAGTTCGTCATGGCAATTCTCGCATTTGCACACGTGGCAAGGACAATCAAACCATTAATCGCTGTTGGGATCTCCTTGGGAACCAGCTTCGGCCAATAAGCCTCTTGTGAAAAGCGATTCTACTATTGACACCTCAAATGGACCTAGCCACTCCACTGGGGAGTTGAGTACATAATCCAGCAAGTACCGAGAAGAGTTTAACAATCTTTTTGCATGGTTCAACAACTCCAAACTCAGTCTTTTACATGTAGTGCAACTGTGGCCCACTCAGTACAACCGGGCTTCTTGCCTTTCATCCTCCTCACCTTGGGTTATAGAAGCTGGTGCCTCCTCTCATATGACGGGTAGTCTTAATTTGTTTGAGTCCTTGAACCCCACTACTTCACACTCTAAAGTTACTCTTGCTGATGGTTCGGTTACCCAGTTTATGGTTCTGGCAATATTTTCTCAATTCCTTCTACTCCTCTTTCATTTATGTTATATGTACCTACTATCAGCTAGTCAATTAACTAAGCCTCATAACTGTTCTGTGACCTTTTTTTCTTTCTCGTTGTGTTATTCAGGATCTTCGGACGAAGAAGAGGATTGGTGGAAGGCTTGAGAAAAATGGGCTATACTCTTTTGATGGTGGTCATGGTGGTTCCAATTCTTGTCACACAGCTTCCTCAATTTCTACTCATGGTGTTTCTATTGATCAGTGGCATTCTTGTCTAGGGCAGCCATCCCTTAAAACTACAACTTTTTCCTATGTTCAAGTCTGCTTCCTGTTTTGAGTATTGTGTGTGTCAGTTGGGAAAGAATATCACGACATCCTTTCCGTCTAGAGTCAAGTCTCATAGTAAATCATTGTTCTCTCTTATTCATTCAGATATTTGGGGTCTGTGTAGAGTCAAGAATTTGATTGGTCATTAATAATCGTGCCCTTTGTAAATGATTTTTCACATATGACCTGGGTCTATTTGTTAAAAGATAGGTCTGAATTTTTGAATGTATTTAATCAATTCTATCGGGAAATAAAAACTCAATTTTGGATCAATATTTAAATTAATCGATCTGATAGCGTACTTGAATTTGTTCAAAATGAGCTTCAGTCTTTCTGCTTGGCCAAAGGTATTATTCATCAAACATAATGTAGCTGAACGAAAAATTGACACTTACTTGACATAGCACAGTCTCTACTTCATGTGCACGTTCCTAAAACCTTTTGACTGGTACTCTTCATCCAGCTTGTTTTTTGCTCAATAGGATGCCCTCAATTGTTCTAGGGAGACAAATTCCCTTCTCCATCGTGTACCCAGAAACATCCATGTTCTCAGTTGTGCCTTGTGTCTTTGGGTGCACATGCTTTGTTCATATTCCACATACTGTTCAAGACAAGTTCTCTCCTCGTGCTGTCAAATGTGTCCTTGTTGGGTACTCGAGAACTAAGAAAGGATATAGATGTTATGATCCCCACACTCATTGGAAATATTTTAGTGCTGATGTCACCCTTTTTGAGGGAACACCTTATTTTTCCAGTGTCGAGTCCTCCTCGAATGAATCTATTTTGATTCCATCAACTATTTATAGTCCCCCCTCTTGTGTCAATCTTTTCATTCCTACCCTTATCCCTCTCAAGAAATATTCTGCCCCTCTTCCAAATCCCTTCCTAATTGATCCAAAGAAACAATTAAAGATTTATGAATGATGGAAAGCAAGCACAGACGTCACTACCACCATGTAGGAACCTCCTTGGCCCATCACTATTTCGAATTCTGGTTCTAGAGATCCATTCCAATGCAACTTGGATTTGCCCATTGCTTACCGGAAAGGTACTTGAATATGTTCTTAGCAATCCTTAGTTGTCTATCCTATCACCCATTATGTTTCAATTTTTCACCTTCCTAATCCTATGTGATTTTTCACCTTGTCTATTTTCCTCGGTTTCTATCCCTTCCTCACATGTTGAAGCACTTGCGAACCCTAGGTGGAAGCATGCAATGGATGTAGAAGTGGATGCCTTGACCACTTGAGGGACATAGGACTTGGTGGATCTTCCCTCTAGAAAAGACTTGGTTAGGATTCATTGGATCTACACCATCAAATATCTTCCTAACGGCTCTATCAAATGGCATAAGACTCAATTAGTTGCCAAGAGGTACACTCAAACATATGGTATTGATTATTTTGAGACCTTCTCTCAGGTTGCTTGATTAAATTCTGTTCGTGCATTAATCTCATCAACAGTTAATTTTGATTGGCGCTCATATCAAATGGATGTGAAGAACGCCTTTTTCATGGAGATTTTGTTAGATTACCACAAAGCTTAAGCTATTAGGTTGTGGGCCAACAATGTATATCAAGCTTTTTAACACTCCCCCACATGTGCAGCCCAACAGCACGTGGAAAGATAAACACACAATAAATAACACCCATTATAGGGAACACAATTTTTTTTTTAAATACCAGAGAATAAATGCAGGTGACAAGACTAGAAACCGGCTCTGATACCATGTTAGATTACCACTTTACCTAAAAGCTTAAGCTGTTAGGTTGTGGGCCAACAATATATATCAAGCTTTTTAACAGATTTGCAGGTGGAGGTATGCATTGAGCAACCCCCTAGGTATGTTGCTCAAGGGGAGGATGGTAAAGTACGCATATTGCATAAGGCCATTTATGGTCTTAAACAGTCTTCTTGATCCTGGATTGACAAATTTAGTGTTATAGATTCTACATTTGGCTTTATCCAGTGATACTCTGATCATTCAGTTTTTTTTCACAAACCCAAGACAGGTGTGGCACTTCTAATAGTCTATGCTGATGATATCATCATCACTGGCAGGGACCATAGTAGTATTGCAGATGTTAAGCAGCGGCCTCGAGCAAAATTTCAAGTCAAAGATGGTATTCTTGGTAACAAAGCCAATAGATGTATTTTGTGATAATCAAGCTGCCACCTATATTGCTAGCAATTTGGTATTTCAGGAGAAGACAAAGCACACAGAAGTTGATAGTCATTTTGTGAGGCATGCTGTGTTGAATAAGGTCGTGTTCCCTTTGTGAAATCTGTTGATCAGTTAGGCGATGTTTTTACGAAGCCTTTATTTAAGCCCACCTTTTCTGATGTTTGTTACAAGCTGAGGTTAGGTGATTTTATAAACCTTCAGCTTGAAGGGGAGTATTAAAAGAGAATATATTATTTTAATAACTCGGTTGTCTTAATGCGAGTATTTTTTTCCTTAAGACTTAATAATTATACATAAATATATAAGAAGGCAGACCTGGAGCTATCCCTAGACTCCAGGAAATTGCCGCTCAGTTCTTTCCTCTCCTTTTCTTGTCTTCTCTTCTCTCCTCTCCTTCTCTTCTTCTCTCCTCCATCTATAACTTTAAAACAGCCATCATCTAAATGCACTTCATTTCCTCCAATATAACTCAACTTCAAATCCATTTTATCAAGAAGATTTTGAGCTTCCAACTCCTCCTTAGGAATCACCTCCACTGGTGTAGGCAAAATCCCATCCTTACACTGATTTGCTAATGAAACACTTTAAATAAATCACACAAACACTCTCAAAATTTAGTTCAGTCAAGTTTAATGTCAACTTTGAAATCATTTTCATCAATCAAGCATGCTCACACTTCTCAAATTGTCATAAACAAGTCATTCAAAAGACATCACCCAAACCCCATCATTGTTGAAGAATTATCCTCTTCTTGCATCTCCTAAGAATTATTGGTTATGGCTAGTCAAAATATTCCGCAGCAATCAATATATTTGACAAGACAAGCCACTCCGCACTTCGATATTTGCAATAAAAAGCACTTGATTTGAAATCATGATCACAACTTCCAACACACACAACAATTTCAACAAACAAGCCTTTCTCGATCCTTTTTAGTGGAGTAAACATTTCACTTACATATCACCCAATTTGTTCAGATGCAACTCAAGTGGGTCAATCAATCAAGTGGATCAAAGCATGCTTGTGCTTACACGAATTCAAAATAATGATCACGCATAAAATTTATTAATACTCAAACAATTTACAAATTCACAACATTTCAATCAAAGCAAGCTTGTACAACTTCCATATCCAACTAGAATTACAACGAAGCACATCATGCAAACAAGTGATTGACCATACCCAGCAAGGGAACAAATCCCATCAAAATAAATTCCTTTAGGGTCCAGGAGAATTTCTAAAATTTTTCTTTTCCCTATTTGACATGATAGCAGAATGTAAGAACTTTCAATCAATTTTCCAACCCAGTTTGGGTTCAAAATAAAAATTTAAGATCTAAATAAACAATAGAAACTCCATTTGCAAAAAAATCAGATTAAACTTAGTCACTAACATTTTTGTATTCAAAGAACATCATGATCCACACATGACATTGTTCTGAATTGGAGGTGGAAGCTAATTGGATATATACAGGTAGGGCTGTTCAAAAATATTATAAAACCAAACCAAAATTCCAGCTAGCCATTTTGTTAAATTATCAGTGTGCCTCTTTTTATGTTTGCCATTTATCAACTCAGTTTCAGTTTATAAACTTCATAAACTTACACTATTTATTTATAAGATATATACATATAATATGTAATAATAAAAAAAACCAAAAATTATAGAAGTAATACATGTAGCTATTTTTTAGTGGTTAATTAGTAGAAATAAAGTGTGAATACACTCACTAAATAAAAATCCAAGACTTTTCTTTTTCCAATTTGAGATGTGGGAATCAGTTTAGACCACCAAATTGAACTATGTAAACCCAAGGTTTTGATTCACAAAATCACCAAAAGAATACCTTTATTCGGTTCAGTCAGCCAAACCTTGCACGACATAGTTCCTTTAGATTGTGAAAGAAAAGCAGATGCAAAAAACTAATGACGGTCATCAGCTCGTTGCTTGATTTAGAACTCTAGTGTTCTCTTCAAGAACACTGAATATTTTCTCTTGGAACATCTGAACCATGCAAGTGGTGAAGTCCTGAGCCTAACTGGGTACAATCATAACCCAAGGTGTAAATTATAACATGTAACTAATTTACTAATTTCATTTATATTAACTGAATATATTTGACTTATTGCACTTTATGCATCACGTACGTGGCATTGATATATTTTACCTACATATTTTAGTTCCCAATCTTGCAATTTATGCCTATTAACAATTTATAAAGTTTCATAAAAGAATTCTATGTTTTAGTCTAGTAATTTCCAACAAATTTTCAGAATAGAAATCCAAATGTGAGACCTCAGAGCTCATCAAGCCAAGACTCTCTAGAAGATCCCATGACTGAGATTGGTGGAAGTACATTGCCATGTGCCTCAATAACAAATCTTAAGCATGTGCAGTGTGAGTTCAACCTCAGTACAAACATAAGATAGCTAAAAATGAATTCATAATTATGTACATGCAATTCCAATCCAAGAAAATTTGAATTTGGGGCACAAGCATAATTCTAAAATTTACAATGTCCATTACAAAATTCAACACATTAAAAGAAGTATAACATGATTAAGAACAAAGAATTGGAGGTGGCAATTTTAAATAACAAACAGAAAACTTTAATGAATTTAGACACTACAAGAAACTAACCAATATTACTAATGCTGCATGAGGATCCCTTCCACTTCTTCCATATGCTACAGGATTTTGCTTGTTGTCTTTGTGCTTTACAAACCTATCCAAAACTCCTTGTGCTATCCTATCAAAGAACAAGGCAGTGCACATGAACAATACATTAAAGTCCATTCCCATGAAAGAAAAAGAGATGAAATTCATAAAAGCATTTGAATATTCTCAAATTTTTGGAAAAAAAAAAAAATGGATGTGAAGTTTGTAAATCAAAGGAAATAGTTGACAGTGTAAGCGAAGGTGAGCCTAAACCCAATGGTAAATGTGCTACATCAGTACATCCAGATTTGAATGTTAAAAGTTCAAGTAACTGAAAAAACCTCCCTGAGTGTGGAGGTAAGATTATGTACATCATGCTCCCCCCAAACCCCGATGCAATGGAAGCCTTGTGCATGGGGTGTTTGATGGAGTACCTCCTATCAATAATTCTAGACAATCATATTCTACTCAAAAAATTTACAAACTAGGTCTTTTATATAGAGTTTTTATCCAAATTTAATATTATTTTAATGAAAAATATTTTAAAATAATATTATTTGAACTTTGTTTCCAAATTTGATGTGTTTTGAAATCTTGCTGCCTGAACTAGCGATTTTTTATTAGACCATTTGACGAGATTTGCAAGGTGAATCTTAGGCAGTTTCTTCTTTTTCCCCATGTCTCGTCCACTTTCTAAAAAGTCAATCAGAGCAGCAAGCCCAATGGATTTCCGACAAGAGTAAGAGTTGAAGCAACGGGCGCTGGCTGTGTAGATGCCAAGCCACTGTGCAGGCATTTCCAGTGGCTGCAAGTGCTCTTCCGGGAGCTAGAACCCAGCCTCGTTGCCGGCGTCACTCTCATCTACAACCTCAGCCAAGGCTTCACCACCTCCTTCTTCCGTGTCATTTCCAACTTCTACTGGAAAGACATCCAGCAGGTGCAACCCTCCGCAGTGCAACTCTACATGGGCCTCTACTACCAGCCCTGGCTCACAGAAGCCCCTCTGGGTTCTCCTCACCGACGTCTTTCTGGTGATGGGGTTCTGCTGCCGCCCCTACATCGTGCTCAACAGCATTTTCAGCATCATTCTTGAGCTGGCAGTCAGAGCCTGCGGGAAGCTGCCAGTGATGTAGGTGCTGGGCTGTTTGGTGGAGGTAACGACAGCCATAGCAATTGTTGCCGTGACAATTGATACGTACATTGTGGGCTACAGCATTGAGAAGCAGTCCTTGGTACCAGACATGCAAAGCCTTTGGGAGGAAGAAGGAAGAAAGTGAATGGTCCCACCATTTGAAAATCACCTAAAATTCATCCATGCAAATCTCGCTGAATGGCCCAGTGAGATTTGATTGAAAATCACCAATTCATATAGGTAGATTTCAAAACACATCAAATTTGGAAATAGAGTTCAATTAATATTATTTTTAAATATTTTCCATTAAAATAATAATAAATTTGGAAAAAACTCCTTTTATACAAGTCTCGAGACAGCTATGACAACTCCATTTGTGAAATTTACGAATCAATTACAGGATGCTTTTATGAAGCTTCATTTAAGCTTGCCTTGCCTAATGGTTGTAACAAAGCGAGTGTTAGGTAATGTTTATACACCTCCAGCTTGACGGTTCGTGTTGAAAGAGAATATGTTATATTAGTAATTATGTCATTTCAGTGGGGCCATTTTTGTCTTTCTCCTTTTCTGTTAGTTATATATAAGGCGCTGACCTAGACCTATATGTACTGTCCACAAAGCTGCTGCCTCTTCTTTCTCTTCTTTTCTCATCTTCTTCTCTTTTCTCTTTTCTCTTTTCTCTTTTTCTCTCCTCCATCCATGACTTTACAACATTATCTAATTGGTAAGCTTGTGAATTTGAGAATCACAAGCAATTTGAGAATTGTGAGAAAACCCATTGTCAGTCACTTTGCATCATAATTAATAGAGCACTGCAAATTTGCCAATTCCAATTGTCCCTTCTCAGCCTGACTTTTACCACCATCTAAGCAGACTTCATTTCAAAAAATTAGCTGAAAAAAAAACCATTTTATCCAGAAAATGGTGAAAGTAAGTTGGACAGGCTCACCTATTCTAACATTCTCCAAACCATGAACTACCTCTAAGACCTCTACTGGAGATGGAGGTTAAAAGGAAAAATCTCCCAATAAATAAGAATAGTTTGATCCAAAGTTGAGTTGTTCAGGAATATCATCTATAAATAGCCCTCAATCATAATCAAAATCACTATCCAACTTACCTCCCTAATCTAAAACATCACCTCTTTCATCCTTCTCAATTGAATTATCCTCACTACCTTTCTCTGTCTAACCTATTTTCAACCCATTGGAAGGCTCCTTGACATAAAAACTACCATCACTGTCCTTTCAAGGACTTAACTTCCTGGCATCCGTACTGAAATGCCCCTCAATTGAGAAGTCCCTTTTTTACAGGTTCTTCTGCCCTGATAAGTATAAACATGTGGCAATGCCGACTTTCCTGCAATTTGAGAATTTGTCACCCCATCCATCCCCACCCTGTAGTTATTAGAACTCACATTATCTTGATTTCCAACCTGATCAGAAATCATATTATCCTCCTACAAATTGTCAGTCATCTCGATCGGAACCCCTCGGGAAGGCCCATCAGTTTTCAAGACATCACTTCCCTCGACTCTCTGCCCACTGGATGAAGACTTAAACTGCAGACTAACACAAACCTCCTTCACTGAAGAGGATGTACAACAATGCTATGTCTCCTCCACCTACTTTCTTTGCCCAAAACCAGACCAAAGATATCCCTCTTTTCAAAGCCCACCATGTCATGAGCCGCAGCACTCCTAATCTACTAAACTAAATGTTGGGCTTGAGGTGTACTCAATTGTATAGCCTCTTCACTTGTACACTGGGCCTCTGAAATATGAGCATGTAATGCAGAAGCAATCCCATTCTGGCCCAGCCAAGCCCCTTGTGCATTATAGAACTCAAAAAACCATTAAAAGCTTCCTTAAAAGCCCAATGAATTGGAAATGGGCTAGATATCCATTAAAAGCTCCTGGATTATTTCCCCTATAACTGGGTCATATGTATTGTAACTAAGCCTAGCAAAATGGGTCCAGACCCGACAGGTCACCTATGACCCGTCCGGTCAAAACAGGTCCAGGTTTAGGAAAACCAACCTGTTTCTAAATGGGTCAACCCGTGACATGTCCATTTATAAACGGGTCAACCCGGGTTCGGGTCAGGTCACCAGCCTATTTGGCTCCTATTCCTGTATATAATCACATTAACCCACTAACCCTACCTTACTACCCTAAATCTCCTGCATGCCGCGGCTGCCTCCTGCTGGCTGCTATCCACTCCTCGTCTCCTGCACAGGCCCCAGCTCCCCAGTCCTCATGCTGCTGCTATCCACTCCTGACTCCTCATCTCTTCCACAGGCCCCAGCACGCAGCACCACCAGCACGCAGCACCACCAACATGCTGCACCCAGGCACCCGCACGGCCACAACCACAGCTCTGCAATCTCGTCGGAATTTCAGCCCATTGACTCCGGCAGACAGCCGGAGCCCCCCATACCCACTCCATCCGGCGATCTACCCATACCCATAAGCCATAAGGCCCATAACCCATGCCATCCGCCATTAAATCAGGCAAAGAATCAGAGCTCCTGGACCTCCTGGCCCCCGCGGGCGAAAATTCAAAGTCTCCCATGAACTGAACTTTCCTTTCTTTTCCTTCCCTTTCCTTCCCTTTCCTTTCTCTGTTGCTTCTGGTTTGACATTTAAATGATCCCAAAACTGTTCTAAATGATTCATATACTCATGAAAGGGCTGCCCTTAATGACCCAGAAAAAAGCTAGCCTTTTGCAATCTTGTATTCGACTGTTCTACTTGTCAACCCACCTTCAAGTTTTGTTCGTTTGCATCACGGGTATTTGATTTCTCTTCATTCTTTTGTGCTGGAGCCATCTCTATTCATTCTTTTGTACTGAGTGCCGATTTTTCTCTGTTATTTTTGTTCCATAGCTGCAAATTTTGAAGCGCAGGCTTCATGTATTCTCCAATGGTCAATGCTTCTGCATTATGCGGTATTGAGCAGACAATAAAAAATGAGGGCATCAATGTTATTGCAGAGATTTCAGCCGAGCTGCAGAGGGAAAGAAAGAAGAATGCAGAACTTCTGAAAAGGATAGCCACACTGGAAGCTCAAATACAGGAGAGGGACAAGAACTCTCTCCTCCCCCGCCGAGTCCTGGACTCTTGACCCCCTTTTTCCTCTTTCTGTGTGGTGTGTGTTTGTGTGGTGACTGGTGTGTGGATGTTCATAGAATCAGAACAGTGTTTTATATATATATATATATATATATATATATATATATATATATATATATACGCTTAAATTTTAAAAATAAATAAATTATATTTTTTAAACGGGCAACCTGTGACCCACCCGTTTATTAAACGGGCGGGTTAGGGTTTGCATGGTTGTGACCCATTTAACATCGACTCATTTACGACCCGACCAGTTTATGACCCGGCCTATTTACAACCCGCCTGGACCCGGTCCGCAAACCCGTTTTGCCACCCCTAATTGTAACCCTTGCAAAGCCCACTCCACATTCTAGTGCATTCGCTATCATCCCTTCCACCCAATGATCTTACCTTCCCTGAAAGGCTGAAACCTTCAGGACCACCAGCCAAAGCCGCTCCAGCATCACCATTCGGGAAACTCCACAATCCCTGCACCGTCTGCCCCTAGCAACCACTTTAAAACCCTTAATACCACTTTCCTGTCCAATGGTCATGATTCCCCAAAGGTTGAGCTACAGTTTTATTTCTCTTCTCCATACCAACTATTTCCCGCAACTCTTGCAAAAACCTCCATTGATGGCCTCAAATTTGCACAACATAGTCAAAACTTCATCTTTCCACCACCCTCAAAATCGAAATGGTAATCAATTTCTGTTAAATTTTCCACAAATCATCAGAAATTGTGTCAAAAATTGCACAAAATTTGAGATTTTAACTATAGAATGCAACTACATGAAAATTCAAATTTGAGGATCAAAAAAAAAGTTGAAATTGTTGACTCTATGAGTTTGATCTCGTTTTGATTATGACAAAACCAATGTTTCTCACCTATGCACTGAGCTTCTTGAACAGGTTTATCCTTAGCATGCACTGTTGGTAGGAACTTAAGCAAGTCATACGGACTATGAAGATCAAGCTTCATTGATGGCGTCTGAAGAATCGAAAGAATGAATACCTATTTTCTATTGTATTTGCATCCATTTTTAATTGGTCTGTAATAATTTATATCGGTCTATAATAATCTTTGCATGTCATGCATGTAGGTTATTGTAAGCTAAAAATGACCGTTGATTGACCATAGGGAACCGAACGTCACTAGGGCACCCTTCGGTCAACCTACATGCCAGGTTTTTAGGTTTAATCAGAAAACCTAGACCGTAGACTGACCCTAAGTCCTTGCACATACACATAAGAATGTCCCCAAAATCACTTAAAATATCAGGGGAATTAGTTGAAGTGAGAATGGGCTAAATAGGCAAAATTTGTGAGTGGTCAGGCGACCGAACCTGGGTGTTCAAAACACCTCGGTCGACCGAACAGCTGAAAAGTCAGCAGGTTGACTTGGTTTCGGGCGACCGAACCAAAACTGAACGTAACATATACAGGCGGCCGAATCCCTGACCTGACACTTTTTCACCAACCCGAGCGCTTGAACTTAGCGTTCAAAATGGCCTCGGGCTACCGAACACATGAGTTCGGTCAACCGAATGATAGTCCAAGCAACCGAAACGCGAACAGAATGAAAATGCCTTGGTTCAACCAACCGAGCCTAGATTCGGGCACCTGAACGTTCAAAACTTGCTTTTTTAACTAAGTCTATTTAGGCGACCGAACCTTGGTCAGCCACCTAAAAACTCTCGAGTTGTTTATTTTTTACCAAGGTTAAAATTCTTTAAACGTGGTTAATTTTTCTAAATGGCTTTTAAACAATTTTAACAATGTCCTACATGTCCTTAATGGTCATAATTTGGGCAACTTCTACATATAGGGCCTCATTTGTGTGGATTAGAAAGAAATTAAGAAAATCATAAGAGCAAAAATCCTCTCAAACTCAAAAGCTCATTTTAGCCCATACTAAAAATACTCTCATACATCCATGCCTTTGATTCATCCTAGCTTTGTGAGAGTTCTTAGTGTGCTATAGCTATATTATTGATTGCTTAATACTCTCAACATTGTGCTTGATTGTTTGTTGATTATTGAGAGTTAAGCAAAGAGTTATCCCACAGATTTTATTTGATAAATCTAGTGTTAGGAAAAACTTATTAGCTTGTGGATCTTTGCATTGTCATTGCAAGATTCCTATAGCTATAGTTTTTGTGTGCAAATATTTTACAAGCTATATTATTTTTCAAACAATTCTTGAGCCTATTTCATTGAAGAAAATATTTTTGAGTTGATTTGAATATTGTTGCAGCATCTTTGAAACCCTGATTTATTATTGAGATTTGAATATCTTGTTTCAAAGAAATAGCTTGTTTATACACTCTTGAGCACACTTGTAATTATATCTTGTTGAGTGTTGCTTGCACAAAAATCACATCATTGAGCTTACATTACCTATACTGTTGATGTGTGGTTGATTGATTACATTTGGTACATATCTGCTTGATTAAGAAGCATAATCACTGTACCTTGTTATATTGTGAAAATACTGTTGTATTCCAGGCGTGGCCTGAGGGGGTGGTAATCCAGCCCGCTAAGGATTATATGTAAAGGTTGAGGTCAGCGCTGTGCTAATTGACCTAATTGTTTAGGTGCCGCTCCACCCGTTAAGTGAGCTTATAGTGTAATCCTTGTGCGTGTGTGCCAAGACGGGGACGTAAATAGGATTGGCCGAACCCTAATATCATATTTAGTGTCACTTTTACATTTCCTGCATTACATTCTGCTTTGTGCTTGATTTAATTTCCCTACTGAATATATTGCGTATTTGATTGACACGGTATTGTATCTTGTTGAGAAATACTGAAATTGTAGTGCATGCACTGAATTTGGTTAATATATCATATCTGCAATTTCATACATACTTAGATTGCCCATAGGTTGCATAATACTGTTGCTAGATCAGTGGATTGACCTAGGGACCAAATTTTTAAAATACCAATTCACCCCCTTTCTTGGGATTGCACCAAAGCTAACAGAAATTTCTCTTTTAATTTCTCTTTTTTAATTGAAACTACAGATCATTACAAGAAGGTTCTAAATTATGGATTTCAAATTTTTTAAATTATATAAAAAAACATAACTTAAATATTGGCTGCAACATTATGACAATCTGTGTCTAAATTATGTGGATTTGGATAAGAAATAATATTGATTTATGGATTTCATTTAAATTAACTAAATAAGTTCAATATGAGTATTAGATTATAGTTATTGCACCTCATACACCACATACCTGTCCATATATTTTATTTCTAATATTATAGTTCTAAATCTTGCATTATCATGTGTTTCTAAAGTTTCATCAAAGGATTCCACGCTTCATAACAAATTTCCACAATATTTTAAAATTGAAATTTCTGCCTTTGAAGCCTCAAAATTCTAGTAGAAATTGAAATTTATGACCTTACCTCCGCCAATTCTCCCCTTCCTAACCTCCAAGGATGATGATTGAAATATCTTTGCCAATCGATCATAGACCCAATTCTATGAAATAGCCCCATTTGATATAAGCGGCAGTCAAAATTTTACCTTGCCAATTTCCTGTAACAAGTGACCTTTTCCAATTTCAATGAAAGTGAAGGCAAACACTCGCATACTCATCAAAATGAACTACAAAACCTAGAGAGAGCAAGAATGAGAGTGACAGTGAAAGCAAGTGCAAGAGCAAGACTCCCCATCTTGTTAAGACCACAAATTAAAAGTCAAATTCCTTTGAAAAACCCAAAGGCTCCTATCACTTTGGCTGAAGTTCGTCAAAAAATATAGTTGGAAGCTGAGAGATTTCTCAAAGTTTCCAATCACAAGAACATCAACCCTTATGTTAGGGAGTTTCATCAACCTAGATAAAGTTTAAAGTGGTCAAAAGATAGTCATTAACTCGTCCAAAATGTTCATGAGATGACTCAACCTGTTGAATATAATTAAACCAGTATTTCAGGTCCTTGCATAAATTATTGCGTAGTTGAATATCATGATTATATTAATGATTTGCATGTCATTAGTATACACCTTTCAAACCCTGCAATTGATTCTTTTCATAAACTGAGCCATATTTCTTACAAGATAAGACTGCAGATTTGTGTTTAGTGACCTTGGACGTAGTTGATTTTACCACTGGGACAGAAATAGAATATGATTTTCAATAGACTTAGATGCTAAGACATGTAAATGTAACGAATTTCAAAATAAGTTGTCAACTGCAGGGACTGCAGTGCTCATCATTCGTCAATGACTCAAGTTCTGAACTACAACTGACCACTCCTAACCCAATGATTGAGCAACTACATGTTGCTCTAGACTTTATTAAAGATTCCATAATTGTTCAACCTGTTACTAAGAATCCCCTTGAGAATTGAGATGATTTCTTCTCCATCCAGTGGATATGTGCTCCCATTCATGTTGAATATGTGCTCCCATCACCAACTTTTCCCTCCACGGGTTCTTAAACCAAATATGGAAAACTTTTCATATCATTTTTGATTATGGACCAAATGCATATCAACTTTATTTGCCATTAGATCAGATATTAAATTAATTTCTTGTTTGGAGGACCTTTAACTTTATCATAGGTTATTAGTCACGGTTTTTATACCCAGGCCAAACCGGCTGGTCCGACTCGGAACAAATGCTCAGCTCCCCCTACCCTTACAAAGTGGGGAACCTTGTGGCCCAAGGTCGCTTTTTTTTTAGGACCTTCAACTTTATTAATGGATGTTGGAGCTTTCTATGCTTGCAGGAGACTTCATTATATAAGCTAGTGCTTCTCAACTCTAAGCTTGTATGTTGTTGCCATCAGTGCTGTCACACACAAATCACAATATGGATAATGCGAAGCGTTCAAGGGCCTCTTTGCTACTCTCCTATTGTGCTTGAGAATGCCATGCATTTCATGCCAGATCCTCATTTTGCCGCTTGGTGGAAGTTCTTCCACATTGTTAGGTTGTTGTTACTGCCCCATTTTAAGACACAAGGTCAAGATTTTGTCAACTAGGGGAATTTAATGGAGTACCGCCTATGGATGATTATTGGCATTCATATTCAACAGTAAGATTTACAAATTAGGGGCTTTATATTAGCTTAGAAATATTTTTTTACTTCAATGACTTATAAATACTTTGGGCTTACTTTATGATTTTTGAAGGTTTTGGGTTATTTTGTAATTTTAATAGTTTTATCTTTCAGGTCTCTTAGTTTCCTATAAATAAAGTCTTATGATGAAAGATTAAGGGAATTTTGGATGATAAATTCTCACATTAATCTCTCACAGCAGTCTCTCTCTCTCTCTCTCCCTCATCCTCTTGTCTATGCTCTTCCCCCCCCCCCCCCCCCCTCTCTTCTCCTTCTCACACCTTCTTCATCCTCCTCTCTTTTTCCACCTCCTTTCTTCTTGTTTCTGTCTCTTCTTTATGTTTCAATTGTTCTGTCTACCATTTTGTCCTGCTGTTTCTCTCTTATTCTTCCTTCTCCTCTTCCTCTTTCCATTTCACTCCCTTAATTGTGTTTCTTCTCTTGCTTCCATACTGTCCTACATCAGACAGAAAGCAAATCAAAATGTAGAGGCAAATATTCTTTAATAATTAAATTCATTAAAAGACTACACTCAAGTTCTCACTTGCGTACTAATTTTTATTTATACGCTTTATATGCTTGTAAAAATGAGAAATTTAAATAATTAAACCAACTTATACTAAGATACAACCCAATCCACCCACCAACCCTGCCCACAAAAAAAAAAAAAGCCCCCAACCAGTGCAAATCAATTCACCAAGGGCCGAAACCGACTAAAATAATTCAAGAAAACTATGACCATAACAGAAAATTTTTTGATTAAAAAAAAATAAAAAGGGAGGTCACAATAACACACTTGAATTCAGCCAAAATAACAAACAATATTAATTTCAATCATGTGAGAACTCCTTGCACTTTCTATCATTTTTACTAGATTCGAAAAGCTAGCCTATGAGTTAAAAGAATTGGAGGATAACGAACAAAAATGAAAGGAAGGGATGTTGTTTCAACCAAGGTCTTAAATTTCGATTTCGACTCAAATTTCGAAGCTCCAAAAGTATAGAAATTTCGCTTTCGATGTCAATTTCGATTTCGATTTGAAAAAAATAACGAAAACTAGTAGTAAAGCATGGAATTCTTTGTGAAACTTTAGAAATGGTTAACAAACATAAAAATATAAGTTTTAAGACTAATATATTACAAATTAAATACATCTATGTTTTGTATGAGGTGGAAAAGTTGTAAAATAGTACGTGTATCAAACATGTTTGTAAGATAATGTACATTAAACATATTTAGTTAGTGCAAATGAAATTCATAAATCATTTAAATATTATTTATTATACAAATATTGATAATTTAGACATGAATGGTTAAATAAAATATTACTCTAAGTTTATTTTTTTCATATAATTTCAAAAGCACTTGTGATAACCTTTTGTTTCATAAAATAAATTAAAATAGAAATTTCACTTTACTCTCGAGATTTCGATAAATTTCAACAAATTTCGCTAAAATTTCGAGGTTTCGATGAATTTCGGATGATTCATTGAGATTTTGACGGAAATTATGCAAGACAGAAATCGACAGCCATTTCGATTTCGAGGGTGACGGCAATCGGAAATTTCGACGAAAATTTCGACAGTTTCGTGGAAATTTAAGACCATGGTTTCAACCCTTTTAAAGGCCCTTCAAAACAGAAAGGAAGTGAAGAACCGCTGTGAATAGTCCAATTTTTCCTCCATGGCGATAAGAAGCTCAAAGATCTACCACGTGGAATCTGTCATTTTTACTCTTCTTCTGTCCATATCCCATAGGCACAGCGTTTGAATCAACAGAGAACAACAGGTCAGGTCCCTACTATAACTGCTTGAATGTGTTTGGATAACATCCCTTTTTGATTGGGCTGAAAAATAGCCCAAAATCGAATGCTTGATGTTGCATATCAGAACACATTAAAGCCCAATTTGGATTCACAATTTCAAAAACCCAATGACTCAATCGTACATTTGTATGGACATGTAAAATACAGGTGCGCTTCTGGCTCTATCGATGCTTGAAACAAGTTTGTCTTCTCCCACGAAAGGATTTTTTCATTTCCTTTTAAAATGCTTTTATAACCTTTTTTTCTTGGTGTATATGTGATATTAGATTTGACTAGTTAGATATGAATATCTAATTTGTGACTAGTTAGACATGAATATCAAATTTTCCCTACTACTGTCTGTACAAATAGGCTATGGGCTACTTTAAACTCAACAATACGGGCTTTCTAGTCATAGCTGCACATAACACAACAGTTCATGATATTTTAACCATAGTGTAAAATTTAGATAACAATTAAGCTCCTCCACAAACATCTCCATCAGGCTTTCTAGTCTATACTCTGTAGATTTCATTCGTGAAAAACTTGGATGATTTACTCCACTTCAAATGGTGTTAATGGGATGATTCACTCGAGGCTGAATGTGTTTGACAACCCAATTTGATGTAAACCACTATCATGATTACGTATTAAAATGCCATATATAAACCAGTTCACTCTACCATATAATAAATGTAATAACTTATAAATGCAAATAAAAAATCCACATAAACAACAACAAAAATGCAGAAATACACATCCAGACATAGCTGCACACAGTTGCCTTCATCATAGTTGCTTCCATCTTTTACAAAAACCATATTTTTGCAATAAATAAATAAGACAAAGCGAAAATTAAAAGAAGGTAAAGCTCAAAAAAAGCCATCAAGCCAGTACTCCATGAGAAGATGAAACATAGAGATTGACTATCACTTTGTGAGAGCAGATCTGATGAAGAAGGCTCTCGCTACCCCATTTGTGAAGTCTTACATGCAGTTGGTTAGAAGAGTTGTCCAAAAATGACTGGGAGTTGGTGAAAGCTTATGGTCTCGATGTAGAGTATTACTATCTTATTGTTTCTAGGATATTTCATCATCATTAATTCAAATATAAAATAGTTGGTTTATCTATGAGAATAATTTCTCTACAGACCAAACCTTGTCTCTTAATGTCTTCTCTCTTTTCATTTCTTGAATGAGTGTGACTCTCCCTCCACTCCGCACAGCTATGCTCGCCATTGCTTCAGCCTGTAGCCCTGGCGACTATAGACCATGAAGGAAGGGCATCATAGCATCAAGATTGGAGGTTGAAAACCTTTGATATGAGATTGGATAGAGTTGGAAAGGGTGAGTTTTTATTTGTGCTAGACTGTAACCCAAATCATGATCGAAAGGTTATCTTCGTTTTTGCTGAAGATATTTTTAAAAGGTAAGTCTTCGGTCTTCGGAAGGTTGGGTTCGGGTTATCACAGCATGCGAACTGGTAGCTTCACATATTGGCTGGAGATGATTGGGAAGTTTTAGAAGATAGTGTTGGGATGGAAAGGTAAGCACTTTTGATTTTTGTTTCTAGTGCATCAAAAGGAGATAGGTAGTGAGTATTTGTGCACGATTTTTTTCCAATGGCAAAGGAATTTTGTGCTATGGCTAGTAAAGGCAATGTAGGCAAGGGATGACAGATCAATGCTTGTTAGTGGAGCAAGGTAATGACAGAAAAATCAACAAGATTTGTGATCGGTGTGGCATGCGAATAGTTGTGGATCATCAATCATTAATCCTATGCATTTGGGGGATGGTGAATGGTTAATGTGTGGCTATGGTTTCTATGGAGGATGGCCAAATGAAGAAGATGGAATGGAATGGGTCATGCAAAGAATGAGGCATGCGAGTCAAAGGGGCGTAGAATCGACTTGGAGTGGATTGGGCTGAATATTCACAATATTATGTTGCATTTGGGCCAGATTCTGGGCATTCAAGATTAGATCCAGAAAAGATTAATTGCCAGGCTTCAGTGAGCCCATTGCATGCAGCCCAAAGCACATGCTGTGATGCTGCCCATTGTTTCCTCTAGCAATTAGACCCATAATCAGAGTATGTCAGTGACTCAAGTTGGTTCCACTTAAGTAGTGGACATCAGACTCCTGAATATTTGCACACCGATGGAAGTTCAAGCTGCCCAAATAGGCAATAAAGGAGGAATGGCCAGCTACACCATCAACACAAGCGAGGGGTAATGGGTTCATGGGTCTTAGAAGGCAAGTTTCCATAAAAGCCAGAAGTGGTTCAGGCAAGTCTGGGAATTCAGTTGAGGTCTCTGCTTCCTTAGACTGTGAAAACTGTTGTCATGATGAGAGATTGGCCAAAAAGCAACCTTTGGTAACTATTGATGGAGTAAGGACTGCAAAGGATCAAGAAGCTTATGGGGCAATGTTTAGGGTAAGGATGGGGCTGCTGTGGGACTAGTAATTAGGGAAATAGTGATAAGGCTAGGGTGGTAAGATGGTCGTTGGATAGTGATGCAGGCAGGTGTTAATGTTCAAAATTGGAATACGGATGAAAAGACTAACAACGGTGAAAAAGCAATGGAGATAAACTAGAGTGATGTCACAGTGAGTTTGCTTTGATGACAGTTCATTATAGGATGAGTTTCAGGAACAATATGGGCATGAGCCGCATGTGTCTAAATTTTCTGATTTACATGATGATATGTCATATGTGCCACCATCTCCGATGGAAGGTTTTGAGGGAGCTCCTATTTTTGTCAAAGATGGATTGGATAAAGAGCAGCGGTGTACTGATGGGATTTTGCCTATTCTGTGGAGAATATGAATGGGAAAGACTTAGAAGCCCACAACTATTGGGCAAGATGGGATGATGGCGGTCTGCTCCTGGAGGAAACAAAGTTCGCTTGAATGGGTGAATAAGAAAGTGAAGAAAGGCCAAAGAAAATTAACAAACTTGCAATTTTCTGCGAATTATGATCACAGGGGTTTAAAGAGGGGGTTTCTAAATTAGCATCTGTGAGATTTTATTTATTTATTTGCTTTTTTCTTTCTCTTTTGGTGATTTTTTTTCTTTTTGAGGATTTCTTGTCCCCTCAAGGGTTGTAATCTCTGTATTCTTCTCCCTTAATATTTTCCTATATTATCAAAAAAATTATTCTTTCTTTCTTGCTCTAATGTAAAGCCATATATTATCAAGATACTCAAGCTCAACATCTCAGGTTTAAAATGGTTGTGATTATTTTATTATGAACATCGGAAAACAAGTATTCCCCATTCCCAATACATAAATAACATTATCTCCTTCAACTTATCAACAGATCACCTAGTAAGAAAACAGATCAAACACGTGCATCCATAGCAAGAAAAAATGAACCAACATAAATACAAAATGAAAAGTTAAAAGAAAGATATAAGTGGAAAAAGATGTAGAAGACAATAAGGGAGAAGAATAAACCTGAAATGGTGAATTTTCTTCAACAATTTTAATTTAGTAATCACTGATAGTTTCAGGCCATGTTATGACACTAAGTAAAGAAGAGTACAATTTTCAAACCTTATCGAATGTTGTAAAAGATCTTTTGCCCTGTAAGTTTCAGTAGTTGCTTTAGAAATATCCACATTCCTAAGCAGGTTGATGTTTAGCATGGCCACCCGAGCAAGACTAAGCATATTTGCACCAATCTGCCATTCAAGAAAGAAAAAAAAGACCATTAAAATGAATTTCAGCTTCTTCTTTTTTTTGGCTACAGTTATGATGTAATTTAAAGGGTATTAAAGAAGTGGCATATTGCATAACAACATGAGGGTGGGGCTTGGGGGGGAGAATAACGACAAAAAAGTTCGATTGTGAAAAATACGTAAGTTCCTTTGAAATTCATCTAAATAATTTAAATTGTGCACAAGAGCTTAAGGTAAGTCATAAACTAGAAATTTTGAAAATATCAAAGCAGTCATCTGCATCAAAGAATTTATTTTTTCAATTTTTTCATAATTTAAAAAGAAAACCAAGAAAGAAACAAAAATAAATAAACAAGAACACCTCCTTCAAACAAGGGCAGCATATATCACCCATAATGTTGAGCTTCGATCAAGTTCCCATGGCACAATAGACATGCAGGTAACTTGTGCATGATAAACAAGCCAATATGAAATGACAAAATTGACATCCTTAAAGCTGCTTCAAAATTGTCAGCCAACTAAGAACATAATAATTTTTTCATTGATTCAAATTCCACAAAAATATGATGGCTTTTATGCAATCATGGGCGAGTTTATAAACCAGCAAATTTGATTTGGTGGGACAATGGCAGAGGGTATATATATATATATATCTGTGTGTGTGTGTGTGTGTGTGTGTGTGTGTGTGTGTGTGTGTGTGTAATCTCTATGTATTTATTAACCTTAAACCCCAGAGTATGGCTAAAATCAGTTCAGTTCAGTTCCCTTTTGAGCAAAACCGACCAAACCATTTGGTTTTCAGATTATAGAATCCAAAACAGGATCAAAAAAAATCAAACAGAAATTTAATAACTGAATTTGGACAGTTCCACTTTGGTTTAATCTGTTTCTTAACCAGTTCAATAAAAATAACTATAATTTTTACCCTTTGCCTGCTTTAGGATGTGCTGGCAATCTTTGAAGATCTTCTTGCACAAAACAATGGTGTTAAGAATCATGAACAAACTAAAACAAGGCAAGCAGGAAAAAAAAAACTGAAAAAAAAAAAAAGCTACGAACAACAGAGCAGATGCTAACAGATCAGTTCAAAAACATAAAGGAAAAAATATCTTCAAAAGATTCTTTTTTCTATCCCCACAGATTTTGTCACTAATCAAATGCATTGCATGACTGCACAGAAAAATCAGGCGTGCACACTAGGAAGAGGGGCTGATGAACCACAACAGTGAACCTCCAGCTGAAGGCAGTGCCTACACTTGTACAGAAAACCAAACCTAACAGCTTAAGCTTTAAGGAAATGCAGTGACTAAACAATCATTTTTTCTAACATCCATTTTTTTCAAGCATACATTTTTTGAAAGTTTATGATTTCCTATTCAGGTTAATGCCAAGCTAGTAACCCACTTGTTGTCTCTTATGACCGATTTTCAGCCATCTAGGAATTTTAGTTTATTAGCAGTTATGCCTGGCTATAATGGTTCAACACAAAAGTAGCATCAAAGCCATGTTGGTGCACCATTTCCAAGTGCAAACCACGTCCCTACTTCAATCTTTGCAACTGCCCTACTTGACCCAGTTGTCTCTTACTCTAACCAGTTGCAACCCTCTTCACCCTTCAAAACCAATAAGAACCATATTCCATCAATCCCACCCCAAACCAAACATTTAACCTCTGCTATTGAAGCTCTAAGCCCTAAATCAACATTCATCACCATCACTCTTGCAACTTCCATACACAATCTAACCACTACATTTGCAATCAAACTCCCTAGTTCTTCATCAAGGCATTTGAAGTAATCATTGAACCCATGCCATGGCTAGTCACCAACAAGCTTCCGTCACCATCATCAAGTTCCCACTCAATTCCAAATGCTAGATAGCCTTCTTCAGATTTTAGCAGACAAGGAAATTGAAGAGTTGCAATAACCACAATCAAACTCAACCCAACACATTTATTATCTAACCTAAATCTAGAACAACAACAACAATCAATAAATAAATCCCTAAGTCCCACTAAGTGGGGTCAGTTACATGCATCCTTCTTTTCGTCAATTTGCACAATCTTGGGCAATATCCTCTAACAAATGATTTGGGCACCTACAACATAGGCCACAAAATGGAGAAGCGAGCTAGTTAATGTTAGTGGCAATAGAAGAGATAGGGGTAGACCTAGAATAACTTAGAATGAGAGAGTAAGAATTTAACCGCCCTTCATTTGTCAAAGAATATTACGTTGCTGCAAATGTATTCACTCAATAATTTATCTTTTAGTGTTGCTTCTTATTTGCCCAACATTCCGATCCATATAGCATGGCTGGCCCTATAGCTGTCGTCATAATTGTCAAAATCATACAACTCTCAACTCAAATCATACAATTCGTATCAAGTGAGGCTCAAATTTATTCGAATCATGATGTGAATAGTAAGATTCGCCTAGTGAATCATAGAATTGGATTGAATCAAATCGAATTGCATAGTTCAGTTAGTCCTTGATCAAGTTGGATCCTATAGGCTCAAAAACCACCTAAAGCCTTTTATTTTTTTTTACACCGTGACATTCCAATTGTTATTTATGTGAGTCCAGAAGAGAAGGAAAAAGCCTGCTGACCTTCTCATTTTGCACCTCTGTTTTGGTGAGGCTGTCATTGAGAAGAAAACATGAGTCTAGAGACAAAAACATGTTAGACCTGCACCATAAACTTAAAATTTAAAATTTTTTTTTTTAAATTCCTAAATCCTTATCCTATTTTTTAGTGTAACTTTAACTCTTAGACTTAGTGCTTTAGTTCCGGACTCTGACGCTTTTAGTGTATCAATCCATATTTGTTAAAATTTCAATATATTTTACTATTTTGTTTGATGTACACATGCATGTCATTTGGAATCAATTTTTCAAATTTTGTATCGAATTTTATGATTCAACTAAATTCTAGATTCTTGATTCTCAATTAATGAAATTGGGATTTAGATTCACAATTCGAATTTCAATTCGACAACTATGATTAGTATAACATTTTGAAAAAGAAAAAAAATGAATTGTCCTTGAACTTGGCTTGGAGGTTGGAGTTCAGTATCTTCAATCAAAGCTCAGGTTCAAACTTGTTAGCAACCACTTTAACTAAAATATTAAGTTATTATGTGATGGGCCAAAAATGTATATCAAGCTTTAACACCCCCTGCACATGCAGCTGCAGCATGTGGAAAGATAAACACACGATAGATAACACCCATAACAAGGAATACAATAATTTTTTATTTTAAAGCATGCAACGAGACTAGAACCTAGGACCTCCTAGTTACCAGCTCTAATACCATGTTAGACAACCACTTTACCTAAAAGCTTAAGCTAGTAGGTTGTGAGCCAACAATGTATATCAAGCTTTAACAAAACGAAAGCAGAAATAGATAGTGGTCAATGGGACATGCCACTCAGCTGTTGAGGTATTGTTTCTAATTGCAAGGTGTGGGACTGGATGATAAAGGATATCATTACCCACTGGCACAACTCTCCCAAAATAGCATCACCAAGCCCAGCTTGATTTGTAGTTGCTCACACAGAAAATTGTAAAAATCTCCAACCCATCCTAACTAATGAAACTTTAGAAAGTATAAACTCAAGCCATCTGAGAAGTCCTATAAGTTGACAAGCCAATTGTATGGACAAACATATGAGAAATCAGGTGCAAGGAAGGAGCAGGACAATCCAAAATATGTGCTGGATAATGAATCCTCCGAAAGTAATATCCCCTCATTGGTGGAAAAGCTAGGTGGCGCTGGTGGGTGATGATGCAGTGGAGCATTACAGGTCAGAACATGCTACCTTTTCCACTATGCCCTCTTCCAAAGGCAAGTGTGGCTCATCAAGTGCCTTGACAACAATGTTTCCTTCCATTTCCGTTCCAGGTTTCTCTGTAGTAACAGTAAGTACATGATGAGGGTTGTGATAATGACATTTTTTCCACATTTAAAAGACTCCATAGGAAAACTGTCACACTTCTTTTTCTTATCCTCGAACTAGTAAGAGTAGAAGACAGATGTACCCCCATGGGAAATTGGAATAAAGATGGTAACAAGACTGATTAAGAAAGGCATTACTCTATTCCTTGACCCTAGCAGAGACTGCATGTTCAATGGAATGGAATTCCATATTATGTAGATCAATTCATATCTCATGCTGAAGTCCACAGAAATTTAGAAACCTTGCTCCCATCAGCTTTAGTCAATCAGCTCCTGGTATACAGTTTATAAAACTCCCACATGAATGTCTCCACATACTTATCTTGCAGGGACAAGACACCCAACTTACCATATATGTTCCATTCATAATTAATGGAAGCAAACAAGCCACTGACTAGTGTCTTCATCTGTTCTGAATCTGTGATGGCACACAAAATATCAACCCTGAAGTGCAGCTGTTGCCACCACTGAAAGGCATACTCATGCGGTTGAGAAAAAGCGTGTTGAACTTTTTCTCATTTGGTACCTCCCTATAAATATGTACAAGGGTTTACCATGCGCTCACTTTCCTTGCTGAATTTTGGCAGATCGAATTTGTTACCATGGTCTGAGGTGGAAGAAAATCTCTGGTTAAAAGTCTAGGAGGATCAGTAAATGCTGGATGCTTCTCCTTGTCTAGGAAAAAGTGTGGAGTTCTGCACAAAGCTTGTCGTAGATGCCACTGATAATGCAAAATTTATTTGCCACCACAAGACATTTTTAATATGGCTCATCTAGCATTTGAGCCCTATAATCTTCAATCATTTTCATTTTCATTTTCATTTTCATTTTCATTTTCATTCTCGTTCTGCTATAATAACCAAATTAACTTTCAATGATTTTTATATTGGTATTAGTACAAACACGTTAGCAGAAGGGCAGATGGATTCTTTCCTCCCCTCTCTTGTCTGTTAATTAACACGATATAAGAACTTCGATCCCCGGAGGGTCTAGGTTCAAGTCATGTGATTTGCAACAGTTTTCTTTCATGCTTTCGAAGAGTACTTTGCATGCTGTTCCGGCAAGTAAAGGGCCTAGGGAAGCATTGCATAGCTTCATGTACAATGGTGGGCCCAACTCTTATAAATACATTGGATCAAAGATTCAAAACCTACCAACACTTATATAACTCCTAATCAGACTATTAACAGGTTGGGGAGCTGCTGACAGATAAAAGATGGGATGGTTGGTTAGGAGGTTGATCTATAACTAGAATGAACATTTCCTATGCTGTGAGTGTAAGTCAAAACTGTCAAATAGTCGTTCATGAAAATAGCAAAGTCATAGACTAGACGTTGTAATGCTATTCTTTGCATTCTAAGATATCTCAAACGTGCATTAGGTAGTGGCTTACTGTATGGTCTGTATGGGAGTTGTCAAGAGTACTACTTTACCTAAAAGCTTAAGCTATTAGGTTGTGTGCCAACAATATATATTAATACTTAATATTCCCTCCACACAGGCAGTCCAACAGAACATGAAGAGATAAAAAAAACGATAGATAACACCCAATACAGGGAATACAATAATTTTTTAAGCAACCCATAATAAACACGAGCTACAACACTAGAACCCAGGCCCTCCTGCTCTTGGTAACCAGTTCTGATACCATGTTAGGATACCACTTTACCTAAAAGCTTAAGTTATTAGATTCTAGGTCAATAATGTAAATCAAGCTTTAACAAGAGTAATGCTCATATTTGGAATGGGGGATATATATAGCCACTAAGATGGGATATCTATCTAAAAATAAGCAACCTAGTGCACTAGAAGCAAATGAAGATTTTGAAATTAGATCAAGTGCTTAGTCAAAGAACAAAACGAAGACGCATGCTACTTGTGAGTTCGTTTGGTTGAAGCATATGACAGAAGAGTTGGGGTTTCAACATTGTCAAATTATGAGATTATGTGCACTAATCAGGTAGTCATTCATATTGCATCCAATCTAGTGTTTAATAACAGGAAGAAACATATTAAACTTACTCGTCACCTTGCACGGAAAAAGTGATGCAAACATGATTATTACTTCTAAAGTCTTAAACTTTCATGAAATTGCCAAATTTCCATCCTTTACCACCCTCAAAATTGGAATTGCAATAAGTTTCCATAGAAAACTCCACAAACTATCCGAAAATTGAATTTGAAATTTCAAAAATGGAATAAATTTCCTAGAACTAAATATTTGAGATTCAAAACCAAATTGAAATTTCTATTTCAATAGAAGTTAAGGCTATTACAAGAAGGATATGAATGATAATTCTCGACGCTTTTGAAATTTAATGTAAAATTGAGCTTTGATATCGACTACAACATGTTTTCAACTTTGTGTCTAAAATAGTTGTATTTGCTTAATAACTAACTTTTAATTGGTATTTTAAGAGGCACAAGTGAAGTTGACCTTGAGGCTCACGTCATGACGAGGCATTCCTAAAACACCCCAACACATGGTGTAAAACTAAACTCCTAAAAAGCAAACATAGAGTAAGCTTACGCATTTCTGCAAAAGGCGCACCATAAGTTAAGGCTAGTGCATTTTGTGTTTGTAAAATATTAGTCAAATTGGGTCATTGAACTAGAGCGAACAACTCTTCATAAGTTAATCATAAATATACATGAAAAGGATTCAGGAATGCCATAATCTAGCTGAAGTTCTAAACTCTTGAACATAGACAATTCAGATGAACATTTTGCGGGCCAACAAGTGGCAATTGCAAGCCCTTCCACAAACGGGGTAAACGAGCTCATGATGAATCTGAAGCTAAGCCTAAGAATCTGAGCATTTCCAAACATTTGAAGGCTGATCCTGTATGCAATACTTCTAGTCGTCCTACATCAACAAGTCTAAAACTGAAGCATTTAATAGAGGTCGGTTTTGTGTTTCTGTAAAGGTGGAAGTATGTGAACTTGAGAATTTGGAGGCTTCCTAAATTACAAATAGGGGGCGAAGCTTCTTTGCCAAAAAATAGGTTGCAATGCCATGTTCACGGAGGACTATAATACCGAAGGTTCCTGCAGTTTTTGAGAAAGTTTTGAAGATTAACTTAGAGTGGTTGATATATGCTCAAGAATGGGGGGTCCTATTTTCTTTTTTGTAGAATCCAAGACTTTTGAATTCTCAATTAAGGAGGGTGGTTCTCATTTCATGTTACACATTTTTTAGCGAAATCGATACTCTCTCCAATCAGTTTGCATGGGCAAAGAGAGTGCAAAACGTTTGCTAACTATTGTGGAGGAGCTAATGTCCAATGTAATTCCTGGTAATTTTGCACGAACATTAAAAGATGGTGAGAAAGTATTTATTTTGCAGTTGGGATCCAATGCACATGGTTGTTTTTAATGATCCCGGAACTTATACATGGCCTTCGAAAAGGATTTCTAGTGGTGCCAGAAGGAAAACTGGGCAGTGGGTGGAGAGGGTTTGGATTTCATCTACGGAAAGCCATTGCTCCTGAGACGTTAGCCAGCAAACAGACATCCCAATCTGCACTTAAACTCATAGGGGAGAATTCCAAAACTTTTATGTTAGCAACGGGGGAGGGGGGTCAGAGAGATGATGGTGGTAGCAAGAATGGAAAGCAATTAATGCCATATTCTCAAAATTCAAAATTGAAAAATCATAGCCACGATATACGTGATTTGGATACTGGGAATGAACAAACAAAATCAAAGGTGAATGTTTCGGTGGAAATTACTAAGCACGTTAGTGGTAACACAAACTCTTATGTATCTCTGAATATAAGCCTCAGATTGCATAGTGGGCCGGATGGAGAATGGGAGGTAATATGGTCCAAAGTTACTCAAGCTCAGGAAGTGGATTGTACAGAGAAGATCAAGAAAAACAATAAAAGTTTTAAGCCCAAAGCTCCCTTCAAGCCAAAGCCCATACCTAATCCCAAGCCCATTTCAGTCTGGCGGCCCAAACCAACACAAGCTCTTCAAAATAATAAGACCTAGAATCCAAAATCGTCATCTTCAGCCTTGGGGAGTTCAGTGAGAAGGGGCGATGTTGTGGTTCAAGATTCGAAACAATCTAAAGTTGATCACCGAAGCGCGTCGATGCTAGCTCAGTCGATGAAATCTTCTGATGACACGGGGACTAATAGTATCGGCACCGATGAGACCAATACTGAGTTCTTAGGCTCCAACTAGACCAATATAGAGCACTTAGGCTATGACGAGGCCAATAAAGAGTGCCTCGGCATTGGTGAGTCAGCAAACACATCCAATGGTGAGGAAAACTTGCAGCGAGACATCCAATTGATTCTTCAAGAACATTTCGGCAATATTTTCATGAAGTGGGGAAATTCTTAGCAGTGGGTGCTTAAGTTGTGAGATGGAAGAAGAGTTGCGGTTCCAATTCAGATTTCTTTGCCACCTGGTGAAGTCACAGAGGGTTTGGAAGAGCAAAACCAATTGGCCTTGGTTCCGTTGAAGCCTGCAGATATTTTGGAGGTGTTACCAGTTCAGTTTGATGGAAATGATGTACTTGTGGAGGATTGGGCCTTGGACAACAATACAGAGGTTGCTGAGCTACCTAACAAGAAGGGTTTGTCACCTTTAGCAATGGAACCACTAGCCTATTCTTTACCCTTGACTATGGAAGGAGAGGAAGTTGTGGATGTGGAGAGTCCAGTGAGGGAAGTACCTTATTCCAAGTGGTTCCAAAGAAGATTTAAAGGGTTTGACAAATTTCTCGACACGTCCTTACAATGTTTGGAAAATCAAGTAACCACTTTTTTGCTGGCTGTTGAGGCTGAATTACACCGTAGGTCTACTTTGGAAAAAAATGCACATGACTTGAAGATAACCGATGCGAAAGGTTTAAGAGAACTAAAAGGTTTATTCAGTTCAATTAATTATGGTTCTACTTCACCTAGGCGCAGTGGTATTAATAAGGAGCGGGCTCTCTCTGTTTCTAAATGAATCTGAAGATACTTTCATGGAATGTCAGAGGATTGAATGAGGTTGAGAAGAGGCTTCAGATTCGTAATTTGTTGCGTACAAGGAAACCTGATATTGTATGTTTGCAAGAGACTAAACTTGAATGGATTACTAGAGGAATTGTATGAAGTATATGGAGTTGTCTGTATGTAGACTGGTTGTACTTGGGTTCAAAAGGTGCTTCTGGAGGTACTGTCCTGATGTGGGATCGAAGGGGAGTGGAAAAGGTGGAGGAAGCAGTGGGGTATTTTTTTGTTTCATGCAAATTTAAAAATGTCGGTGATCAATTTGAGTGGGCTTTCACAAGTGTTTATGGGCCAAATTTGAACAAGAGGCGTAGGAAAATGTGGGAGGAGCTAACAGAGTTGATTAGTCAATGGGATTCACCATGGTGCCTAGGAGGTGATTTTAATATAATCCGCTTTCCATCAGAAAAACTAGGGGCTGTAAGTTATACTCGGGCTAAGCATGAATTTTCAGATTTTATCTCTTTTCATGGGCTAATGGATTCTAGAATAGATTGGTTTCTTCTCTCTCCGTTCTTGGTGGATCACTTCACTCAACTTTCACAGAGAAGGCTGTCCAAAATACTTTCTGGTCACTACCCAATTCTGTTTTTTTGGGGGGGGGGGGGGGGGGGGGTCATCGAAGAGTTAGAACTCCTTTTCTCTTTGAAAATATGTGGTTGAGGGTGGAGAACTTTGTTGATAAAGTGAAGGAGTGGTGAGCATCCTATTCATTCCAAGGAAATCCTAGTTTCATACTAGGTAAGAAATTAGCAGCATTGAAGTTGGATTTAAAAAAGTGGAACGAGGCAGAATTTGGGAATGTCACTGTTAGGATACAACAACTTTGGAACAAATTGAATGACTTGGATGTTAGAGAGGAAACTCATCCTTTAACAACTGAGGAAAAGTTAGAACAAGCTACTCTCCACATCGATATTGAAAAGCTCACTCTTTTAGAAGAGATTAGTTGGAAGCAGAAGTCTAGGGTGCTACATTTGAAGGAGGGGGATGCAAAAACCAAAGTTTTCCATAGAATGGCTAATTCTAATAGAAGAAATAATGGTATTGAGAGCCTTGTGGTTGATGGTGCCTTGTCTTCCGATCAAGGTATGATTGCTAATTACATCACTCAATTTTTCATGAATTTATACTCTGAGCAAAAAGTTAGTTGATCATTCCCAGAAGTCTTAGTATTTCCAAGAATATCTGGTGATAATGCAGATTGGTTAGATAGACCATTTGAGGAGGCGGGAATTTTTGATGTCATACAAAATTTTAATGGTGATAAATTGCCTAAACCAGATGGATTTACAATGGCTTTCTTCCAAGCTTGCTAGGGGACTCTCACACCTGATCTTATGGCTGTGTTCCATCATTTTTTTGCTAAAGGCCAGTGTGAGAAAAGCCAAAAGGCTACTTTCATCACTCTCATCCCTGAAAAAAATGAAGCAATTGAAGTAAAGGATTTTCGCCCTATTAGTCTTGTTCGCGGGGGGGGGGGGGGTGTTTATAAGATCATTACTAAGGTCTTAGCCACCATACTTCGCACGGTTATGAAAGATATAATTTCAACTTCACAGAATGCTTTTGTGAGGAACAGGCAGATTCTTGACCTTGTACTTATTGCTAATGAATGCCTTGATAGTAGATTGAAAATAGGAGTGCCAAAGCTACTTTGCAAATTAGATGTCGAGAAGGCCTTTGATCATGTAAATTGGGGTTTTCTTATGTAGTTACTAGAATGGGGTGGGTTCTCTGCCAAATGGAGGCAGTGGATTTTCTTTTGTATATCTATAGTTCATTTCTCCATTCTGATAAATGGCACTCCTTGTGGGTTTTTTGAGAGCTCTAGGGGGTTGAGACAAGGTGACCCATTGTCTCCTTTGTAGTTTGTCTTGGTTATGGAAGCCCTGGGGAGAATGTTGGATAAAGTTGTCCATGATGGTCACATGTCAGGCTTTGGTGTGGGGCGTATAGAGGGAAGAGCTTTGGTGGAGTCTCATCTTCTCTTTGCAGACGATACTCTAATTTTTTGTGACGCTGATATGAATCAGATTTTTTTTCCCCGTGTGATACTTATGTGGTTTGAGGCGGTCTCTAGTTTAAAGATAAATTTGGGCAAGTCAAAGTTGGTTCCTATTGGTACGGTGTTTAATTTTGACTTATTCTTGCACGTCCTTGGCTGTAAACAAGGTAATCTTCCTATGAAATATTTGGGTTTTCCTTTGGGAGCCAAATTCAAGGATAAGACAATATGGAACCCAATTTTGGAGAAGATAGAATGAAAGTTAGCAGGGTGGAAAGGTTTGTACTTATCTAAGGGAGGTAGAGTCACGTTAATTAAAAGCACTCTATCAAATTTACCCACTTACTTTCTATCTTTATTTCCTATTCCTGCTGCAGTGGCTAACCGTATTGAGAAACTTCAAAGGAGTTTTTTAAGGGGTGGCATTGGTGATGAACCAAAATTCCATTTGGTTAAATGGGATCTTGTTTACTCTCCCATTTCTTCGGGTGGTTTGGGAGTAAGGAAGGTAAGAGTCGTAAGATAGTTTAATGAAGCTTTTCTTGGAAAGTGGTTATGGAGATTTGGGATGGAGATGGCTGCTCTTTGGAGGCAAGTGATAGAGGTGAAATACGGCTGTGAATGGGGTGGTTGGTGTACTAGGCCTGTTAATGGTCCACATGGTGTTGGCTTGTGGAAAAATATTAGTCGGGGATGGCCTTCTTTTTCTTGCTACGTTCTATATGATATTAGAAATGGGTCTAAGGTGAAATTTTGGCAAGACCATTCGTGTGGTGAGACATCTCTTGCAGTCAGCTATCCTGATTTGTATAGATTCTGCCAAGATAAAGAAGCTAGCGTGGCTGAGTTTATTAAGTTTGATAATGGAGTCTTGTTTTGGGATGTAAGTTTCTTTAGGGGTATGCATTTTCGGGAATTAGAGGCCTTGACTGGCTTTATGGATACCATATATGGTGCATCGGTGAAGGGGTCCAGTGAGGATAAGATGTGCTGGAAATCTGATAGAGAGAAGGGCTTCTTGATTAAAGGTTATTATGGTATTTTAATGGGCTCCAAAGATTGTGGCTTTCCTTGGAAGTATTTGGAAACAGAAAATTCCATCTAGAGTAGCTTTTTTTCATTAGGACTGCTGCTTTAGGGAAATGCTTAATGATTGACAATTTAAGAAAAAGAAAGGTTTGGAAAATGGATTGGTGCTACATGTGCAAGTGTAATAATGAGACAGTTGATCATCTTTTTATTCATTGTCCGGTTGCAATGGACTTGTGGGTTATGGTGTTTGGTTTGTTTGGAGTGAGCTGGGCTATGCCGCAATCTGTAGTAGGACTTCTAGAATCCTGGCAAGGCAGATTTGGTCGTTATCGAAATGGGTTTATTTGGTTGATAGTTCCTCATTGTTTATTGTGGTGTCTTTGGAGGGAGAGAAATAGTAGGTGTTTTGAAGATAAGGAAAGATCCATTTCGGACCAGAAGCTATATTTCTTTACAACTTTGATGGATTGGTTGGCTGCTTTGCGAAACCAATCATTTTCTTCTGTTTTTGATTTACTAGATTCTTGTAATTTCTGTTTTTGATTTGTTTACCCCATGTACACTCCATGTGTAACTTGGTGTTCATTTTTTATATCAATAAACTTATTACTTATCCAAGACAAAAACAATTCCAAAACAATTGATCATTGCATCATGAGCCAAGATGACAATTTGTATTTTATAATGTTACTATTATCTCTTAGCTTTGCTTCCTTGAACGAATTCAAGGTTGTATGATTAAATGACCAAGTAGTTCATAAATCAGATTTGAATTGTTTTTCAAATTTAAATGTAGTTTTTTTTAATTTCCCTATATTTTCAATATATACATAAATTTTGTAATTTTATATTTAAATATGAAATTCCCAAAAGTCAATGATGCAATTCAGTAAATCTTAATTTAAAATTTTCTATTTATGTCAAGTGTTGCTTTTTATGGGTGCTAGAGGTATTTTTGTAATTTTTGAATTTTGGGGTTTAGTTTGGTCAAATTAGCATTGGGGGGTCCTTTTATGATATTCAGAGGTATTTTTGTGATTGTAGTTATTTATGGTGGGGCTTTAGAAGATAAGTGGCTTTTAGGGGGTTATATGCAAAATATGAGTTGGCTTCTCTTGGAAGCTTAAGGCCTAGTACAAATAGGATTCTTCAGCCACTTTTCCTGTGTTTTTTAAATTTTTGCATTTTATCTTTGAGAAGAATTTTCTCCAGAGCTCAGACCTGACCAGCTAGTGTTGTGAAGATTTGGAGAGGATTCGACCCTGCAGTGCCTACCAATCCCTCCATTGCAGCTAAAGGCACAAGAGGCTAGCAGAAAGCCACTGTTACTGTTCTGAAACAGTGCCAAAACAGGTCCCAATTTGAAGATTAAGCTGTTGTTGTGACTAGAAGTTGTCCTATTCACTGAACTGAAATTCATTGCAGTCATCTCTTTTTTAGTGTACGGACTTAGTAGTTATTTGAATCAAGAAAGGTTGAAAAACACTATCCTGAAATCTCAGTCCTTATTTATGAATTTCTTGTGCTATTTCTACGCCTGTTTGCATCACTTAGTGCCTTGGAGTGTGCACCTCGCTTTGTTAGGGTTAAAAGGAGTCACATTATGCCTTTGCCTTTTAAAACATTGATTTTAACTGAGACAAATTTCATTTAAATTAATCATGTACATTTAACATAGTTGTAATATTACAATTATTGTACTTTATAAACCACATGTGTGACACTGGTGTACTTGCAACATTTTAGTTATAAATCTTCCCCTGTTAAATTTTTAAATGATTTCTGAAGTTACGTAAAAAATTAAAAATTTTATTACTAATCTCCATTGCTTTTAAAAATCAAAATTGACATTGAATCAAGGTCTTAAATTTCGATTTCGACTCAAATTTCGAAGCTCCAAAAGTACGGAAATATCGACGGAAATTTCTATTTCAATGTCGATTTCGATTTCGATTTGAAAAAATAACGGAAACTAGTAGTAAAGCATGGAATTCTTTGTGAAACTTTTGAAATGGTTAACAAACATAAAAATATAAGTTTTAAGACTAATATATTACAAATTAAATACATCTATGTTTTGTATGAGGTGGAAAAGTTGTAAAATAGTATGTGTATCAAACATGTTTGTAAGATAATGTACATTAAACATATTCAGCTAATGCAAATGAAATTCATAAATCATTTAAATATTATTCATTATACAAATATTGATAATTTAAACATGAATGCTTAATTAAATATTGCTATAAGTTTATTTTTTCATATAATTTCAAAAGCGCTTGTGATAACCTTTTGTTTCAATAAAATAAATTAAAAGAGAAATTTCACTTCACTCTCGAGGTTTAGATAAATTTCGACAAATTTCTCTAAAATTTTGAGGTTTCGATAAATTTCGGATGATTCGTTAAGATTTCGACGGAAATTATGCAAGACGGAAATTGACTGCCATTTCGATTTCGAAGGTGACGGAAATCGGAAATTTCGACAGTTTCGTGGAAATTTAAGACCATGCATTGAATCAACTTCAAAATTTCAGTGTTTTTCAAGCCTCAATATCAAATTTAAAACCTAGCTTTACATCACCCGTCATATTTGAGGATCATTTAGAAAATTTGTTCAATAAATAATTGGCGGTTTCCACAGTAAGTTATATTTGTAACAAGCTGGCCATGCAATATGTATATGATCCAAACTGAAAGATAATGTTGAGAACAGTGACAGGTACTATAGTAATATTCTATTGGTTTTAGTGCACTCTAAGTTCCTAAGTTCTAGTGTTACAGGAAGGGAGATGCATTGTATGCGTTTGTACTAAAACCAATAGGATATGACAATAGTACCCTTCATTATTCTCAACATTAACCTCAAGTGGTATGTTCTGCCGACTAAGTGAATTTTTTTAAGTTGTTGAGCCACGAGGCATTTTTCACCTCAAGACATATTCTATTCGGTGCACAGTTTCAAAGAAAGATTATCTTAAGTTCCTAAGTTCTATATTCTAACTCGACATTTAAAGTTAGATACAGTCAATTGGAGTTTTTTTTTTTTCTTCTTTTTCTTTTGAGTGGGTGGGGGGAGGGACAGAGGAAGAGAGATTGACTTTCCTTGAAGCCTTGCACCCAAAAAAAACATTAGAACAATTCATGGGTCGGGTTAAGCTCAAATTTCCAACTAAACCGATCAGGTTGGCTCAATCCGAAGTCAAATTTTACTGAATGTGGTTTAGATTGGTTTGGTACTCGAATGGATTGGGTCAGCTTGGCGGTCTAGTTTTATTTTTCTTCTTAAGAAGCAAATAACATAGAAAATTATAAGTGAAATTGAAATTTTGAAAAACATGCGCAAGTGACTTAAGTCACTAATGGCTTGAAACATAGAGATTGAACTAGAAAGAGTTTCCATAAAGAACCTTAACCTCAAGCAATCCCTACAATATGCAACATACAGTCTTCTCTCCCTTTATTTTTGTTGTTTATTTCACTTCTTAGATATTATATTCAAGTTGGGGCAGGCTGAGAGGCTTGCAACCTTGACCCATCATCCGACCCACATGCTCAGTTTGTATGCAATTACAACCCAAGAACTTCCGAAACCGTTTTTTGTAGGCAGTTTGGATCAGGTTGGGTCAGGTTAGGTGGTTCTATGAACACCCCTACATAATAATTCATTAGGTGAAATGCCCCGTGATTCATCCTCATTGAATTTGATTTTTCCATCGAAGGGGGGCTCATACTGTCGTACATCTCCCCCCCCCCCCCCCACCCCTGTTTTTTCTCTCCCAAAAAGAAAGGAAAGAAAAACAATGAACAGTATCAAACTCAAAAGTATTCAGTAAGAATATAGAACTTACGAACTTAAAATAAGATTTCCCTGAAACCTTGCACCAAAAAAAACATGTCTTTTAGGTGAAATGCCCCATGGTTAATCCTCATTGGATTCAATTTTTCCTTTTTTTTTTGGGGTTGGGGGGGGGGGGGGGGCACATACGTGTTCCACCATACCCCTACGAATATTCCATTGGTATAAAAAGTTCTTAGTGTTAAAAGCTTAAATAAATAAACTACATTCACTTTGATGAAGAAAATACATTGTATCATCCTATTGATTTTAGTATAATAACATACAGAGCATCTCCTTCCTTCCCACACTATCTCCAATAACACTATAGAGCTTAGGAACTCACAATAACTATTGGCTTTTTGAGTCCGATCTTTGTTTTGATGCTAACAAACACAAGTGGTTCTTATGTGTGCCTTTAAGTGCGTGAACAAGTATAATTCAGGTCACACATAAGATCAAGAGGACATGGAAGCCATGACACGACTTAAAACTCATATATGGCGTATTCCATGGAGTTAAAGAGCAAAGAAGAAAGAAGAAGACATTTGTATTTTATTTGTATTGCATTTATTTTTATATTTTGGTCTATAATAATGCATACATCTTGCATGATATGTTTTAAATGCTCAAATGACCGTAGATTGACCATGGAGAACCAAATGACCGTAGGGCACCCTTCAGTCAACCGACGTCGGATTTTTGAGGTTATTTCTCAAAGGCCTTAGACTGACCATAGGACTCAGAATTCTGCATGAAAATGTTCCCTATTGACTTAGAACTGCTTATCATGTTATTAGGAACATTGCATAAGAGGAAAAGGACCAAAATGCCCAAAATTGGCATGTTCAGTCGACCGAACCCAAGTACTCGAGGCCCTTCGGTTGACCGAACCTCCCTGGGGTCAATAGTTTGACCCTTCAATCTACCGACCTTAAAATGAGCCACAACACTCTGGTCAACCGAACAAACATGTGGGAGATCCCAACGGCCTAGTCAATCGAACCTTCAGTACAAAAATTGCCTGGTCGACTGAACACCAAAGTTCGGTCAACCGAACCCAAAACAGTCGACTGAACCTCGGAGTTTTGGAAATCGCCTCAAGTTTGCTCGACCATCTCCTTAGTTCAAATATGCCCTGCTCGACCGAACTGAGCACCCCGGTCGACCGAACCATGAAAATGGTCGACTGAACCTCTCGGGTTGCTCGAATTTTTACCGAGGTTAAACTGGGTTATTTTTAATTAAACTCAATTAATCTTTTTTCAAAATACCCAGCGTGTCCCCAACAGTCATAATTTTTGTAAAATCTATAAATACCCCCTCATTTGCTTTGATTAGCAACTTTGATTAGCCCATTTTCTCTCTAATTTTTATCCTAATCAAAGTTCCCCCAAAACATGTTTTATTGCAAATTTTTTTATGGGATAAATTTTATACTCTCCCAACACTCTTTGGTACCTTTTGAAAATCATTTGAAAGAGTGTATTCATTTTGATTGGGCTTTTATTTTATCAAAGTGCATTCGCTCTCACCTAAACTCATATTTTTAGAAAATCATTTTGAGGGTAAATCTTTGAGTTTCTCCCGTCTATTTGTTTGATAAATACTTTTGGAGAAAATATTTTATAGAATTTAAATCTTTATGTGCTTATCATATACACCTTGTTCATAGATTGAAAGTATTATTTTGAGTAAAACATCCTTACTCCCTGAGCATTATTTCATTTCATTCGAGTGTGTATTTTTTATGAGCTTAAATGTGTACATTTCTGCTTGTATTTAGAAGCACTGTATTATGTACAAAAATGGTTTTTTTTGTACAGGTGAGGTTCAGCCTGTTAATTGAACTGAGGAGTCTCAGCCTCGTAAGTGAGACTATTTCGGCTCAACCTAGTAATTGACTTGGGGTTTTCCTCGTCCCATAAGGGGAGGATGTAAACGGCTTCTGCTCTACCCGGTAAGTGAGCAGGTTTAGTGGAATCATTGAGGGGTATGCCCAGGGCGGGGACGTAGGCTGGTTTGGCCAAACCTCGATAACAAATCTTGTGTTTCTCTCTCCCTATTTCATTTCAATTACTGTACTTTAAATTCAGTATGTGTATGCCTATATTTATTTACTGTTATATTTAGTTGCATGCACACATTTACTTTGAATGAGATACGCATGTATGCATGAACCGAATAGCTTAATCTTTTTACATACACGCGTTTAATATTAAATGAGATATGATATGTGGTGAATTGGCGAAACATTTAAATTAGATGAAAAGGTTTTAAATCTCCAATTCACCCCCCCCCCCTCTCTCTCTCTCTCTCTCTCTTGGGATCACACCATTTTCCAACAATAACCTTTCATTGAAACCTAGCACCAAACAGAACATGTCTTGAGGTGAAACTCCTCATAATTCAACAACTAAATTAATGAACTACTATCACTTAGCAGAAAATTCAACTTGAGAGGGCAGTTAAAGAGTAACAGTTCCAGTGCCCTGTATATAGTTAAACTAGGTCAGTTGGAACACTACACTAAAAGATCCAAAATCACTTTAGGAAGCATAATAACTAGAAAAAATGGGCAGTCAAGAAAGGCCAGAGTGTCAGTTGTTAGACATGGACATCCTCCTGACACAACCAGGAACGTGTCATTGTGCACAATTAATTTTTGTCTTTTTTAATAAATTTTGGACATGGATGGACACATCCAGACACTCCAGGACACAATGTAGATGCGCCAAGAACATGTTCTTATGCCAAATGCTGCATCTTGGTCCCTTCATTCAAACACTTTGTACAAAACCCACCAAAAAAATAAATAAATAAATAAATATGAAAAAAAAAAACAGAGGGAAACAGAAGAGATAAGCAGGAGCTTCATCAGAACCCTAGCTTGACTCATGCCACTTCCTCCCCATCCTTGCGGCTAAACCAGCCTCCCAGCCTTCTTCAGTGGTTCACATTGTTTGCTAGACATCTCAACCATCTTCACAAAACATCTCAGCCTCCAAGCTAGACATCTCAACCATCTTCACAAAACATCTCAACCTCCAAGTTGGACATCTCAGTCCTCTTCACTGGACATCTCAACCATCTTCTTGAAGCCTCTTCTCTCTCAAAAACTCAAAGCCTCTTCTTTGCTCAATGTGGGTTCACTCCCTCCCTCCTCCTTCCCTCACTGAGATCTCCTTACCTGTTCTTTAATAGTTCATAGGAATCATTACACAGCTCTTCTTCTGCAACATTACAACCCACCAAGCCCTCTGTTTTTGTATATTTGTTTTTCTCAAATAATTGATGGATGATGATACTAATATATTACAACAACAACAAGCCCTACGTCACTAGGTGGGGTCAGCTACATAAATCCTTTTCCGCCAATTTACATGATCAAATGGTTTATCCTCAAACAGCATAAGAACTATTAAATCCTTCCTCACTATTTCATTCCATGCTAATTTGGTTCCACCCCTATTTCCATGAATAGTAAAAAGCTCACTCCTCACTAGATTACTATTTGGCCAGCATTTTAGATGCCCAAACCATCTAAACTGCCCCTCCTTTATCTTATCTTCCACTAGTGCAATGCCTAACTTACTACAAATATGTTCATTCCTCAATTTATACTTTAATATTATACCACTCATCCACCTTAGTATTCGCATTTTGGTAACTTTCATTTTTTCCACTACTTGTAGGGTGTGTTTTAGAAATTTGTCTATGAAATAAGTCTGCATTCAAAAAAAAAACTCAAACTTGTACTTCGCTAGTGTAACACAAATTATCTTTGTACACACAGTTGGTCCCAAGCTCGAAAAAAGGTGCAGGGTAGTGTTAGGTAGCTCACAGCCACCTTAAAACTTTGTCATATCTTTATATCATGAATTTTTACCAAATCCACCTAGGTCAAGGGAATAGACCGAGTCAATGTAGAAGGGAGAGGGCTAAGAAGTTAGCACAAGAAACAAGGATTAGATTAGCAACTTCGAATATAAGAACTCTTATGAGCAAAAATATGAAAATAGTGGAAATTATGTTTAGAAAGAAAATTGTTGACTTTTTGAGTTTGATCTTTGTTTTGATGCTGACAAAGCACAAACTACTTATGTGTGTATTTAGCATGTAAACAGGTTCTTACCTATGCACTGAGTTCTTTGAACAGGATAATCATTTGTATGCACTAAGGGTAGGAACACAAGGAAACCATAAGGAACACAAAGACCACATCACATATGGCATTTGAAGAGCAAAGAGGTCGAAGAACAAAAAGAATGAAGATCATTTGTTTATTGTAATTGCATTTCATTTAGGTCTGTAATAATTATGGTCTGTAATAATTAATGCATTATATGCATGATAGGTTGAATAAGCTCAATGACAGTAGATTGACCTTAGGAACCCATGCAAATAATGAAAAATCTCTTAAGCTAAAATGTCACATTTATACAAATAGGGATAAAACTTAGGGTCACATTTAGGGTCAAAATTATGTTTTTGAATAGCCCCAGTCGACCAAACTCTTCTAGTAATAACCAGCTTGGTCGACTGAACACTCTGTAGGCTAAAAAGTCAAAATGCTGACTAAGCCTCGGTTGACCGAACCCTTGGCATTTTAAATGCCTTGGTCAACCGAACCGGTCAGAAGTCAACATGTTGACTTCGCTCAGTCGACCAAATGTGTAATTCATTTTAGCATGGGTCGACCAAACCTAGATGAGTAGCCGACTGTCCCTTGCCATGGTCAACCGAACCCACGAAGGGTTCAGAATCGCCCTGAGACAGTCAACCATATCCTTAGTTCAAAATTGTCATGGTCAACCGAACTTATTAAAGTGCTATTTGGTTATATTGAATACTTACTTTATAAAAACAAAAGAATACTTAATAACTTTCAAGAGTGGGCACACTAAAAGTAAAAAAGATTTCTTCTTAACTAGGAATGAGGATCATCAATCTTGTAAGGATTGTAAAGTTATCCACAACACAGTCCTAATATTAGATAAAGATATTAAAAAATGGACAAGAAAAATTAACATAAATCAACACAATAGAACTAAATGGTGAAGCTTGGAAGGAGATAATATAGTAAAATTCAAAGATAAAATTATCAAAGAGTGTGATTGGACAGTTGCAATAAGGTAGATACAAATACTATTTGGAATAAAATGGATAACTCTATCATAAGGAAAGCAAAAGAGACTTTAGGTGAATCCAAAGGAAGATCCTCAGATAGTAAAGAGAGTTGGTGGTGGGACTAAGAAGTCCAAAAAGTCGTTAAGACAAAGAAATTGGTATAAAACATGGCAAAGTTGTAGAAATATAGAAAATCTTGAAAAGTATTAAAAGGGCAAGAGAAACTGAAAAAATTAAAATAAAAATAAAAATAAAATGAAAAATAAAAAATGAGACTATTAGTGAAGCTCAACATAGAGCTTATGATACTTTATACGCTAAACTAGATACAAAAGAAGAAAGATACATTTATAAACTTGCTAGAGCTAGACAAAAGAAATGCAAATATTTATGTAAAATGTATAAAGGACGAGAATGAAAATGTCTTAACTAGAGAAAAAGACATAAAAGAGAGGTGGCAAAGATACTTTGATAAGTTGTTTAATGAAAATCAAAACGAAAGATTGAACTTGGAAGTGACAAATGAGGAGAAGATTAAAAAAAAAAATTATTCACAAAATTGGAGTCTTTGAGGTTAAGATGGCATTAAAAAATATGAAAAGTGGGAAATCTATAAAACCAGATAACATTCCAATTGAAGTTTGGAAATGTTTAGGAGATAAAATAAATATTCTGCTAACTAGTCTTTCCAACATTATTACAAAAATCAAGAAAATGCCAGAAGAATCGAGGAAAAGCACGTTAATACCTTTAAACAAAAAAAGAAAAAAAAAAGATATTCAAAATTGTAATAACTATCATGGGATTAAGATTATGAGTCTTATGATGAAATTATAAGAAAGGTTAATTGAACAAAGAATAAGACTAGAAATGAGGATTTCTGAGTATCAATTTTCTTTTATGCCTGGTAGATCAACAACAAAAGCCATTTATCTTTTAAGATGATTTGTGGAAAAGTTAGGGAAAAGAAGAGGGACTTGCACATGGTTTTTATTGACAAGAGAAAGCACATGATACAATACCTAGGGAAGTTCTTTTGTGGGTCTTACAAAAGAAGGGGGCAAGGTCTTAAATTTCGATTTCGACTCAAATTTCGAAGCTCCAAAAGTACGGAAATTTCTATTTCGATGTCGATTTCGATTTCGATTTCGATTTGAAAAAATAACGGAAACTAGTAGTAAAGCATGGAATTCTTTATGAAACTTTTGAAATGGTTAACAAAAATAAAAATATAAGTTTTAAGACTAATATATTACAAATTAAATACATCTATGTTTTGTATGAGGTGGAAAAGTTGTAAAATAGTATGTGTATCAAACATGTTTGTAAGATAATATACATTAAACATATTCAGTTAATGCAAATGAAATTCATAAATCATTTAAATATTATTTATTATACAAATATTGATAATTTAAACATGAATGCTTAAATAAAATATTGCTATAAGTTTATTTTTTCATATAATTTCAAAAGCACTTGTGATAACCTTTTGTTTCAATAAAATAAATTAAAATAGAAATTTCACTTCACTCTCAAGGTTTAGATAAATTTCGACAAATTTCGCTAAAATTTCGAGGTTTCGATAAATTTCGGATGATTCGTTAAGATTTCGACGGAAATTATGCAAGACGGAAATTGACTGCCATTTCAATTTCGAAGGTGACGGAAATCGGAAATTTCAACAGTTTCATGGAAATTTAAGACCATGGAAGGGGGTTTACAATATATATAGGTCATTAAGGGTATGTATGATAAATAAGTAACTAGCATTAGGACTATAGGAGGGGAATCTAGAGATTTTTCAATCACAATAGGTGTACATCATGGTTCTAATTTTAGTTTTTATTTTTTTTATTTTAGTGATTGATGAACTAACTAGGAATATCCAAAAACAAGATCCCTTGATGTACATTGTTTGTAGATGATATTGTGTTGATTTATGAAAGTAGGAATAGAGTAGAATCTAAGTTAGAACTTTAGAGAATCGCATTAGAGTCCAAAGTATTTAGGATAAGTAGGAATAAGACAGAATATAGGCCCACTGTGGTCCAAAAATGGAAGGTAAGGCTGCATGCTATAGGCCCACTATGGTCCGCCAATTCCCGAGACCCCGCCTATGCAGGAGCTTTGTGCACCGAGCTGCCTTTTTTTTTTTTTTTTTTTTAGGAATAAGACAGAATATATAAAATGTAATTTATGTAACATAACAAGTAGTGGAAAGATGATTAAACTCGATGATCAATAAATTATGAGCATTAATAGATTTCGATATCTTGGATCTGTTATGCAAATGGAATGGAAAATTGAAGAGGATGTAATACATAGAATTAAAGTAGGTTGGTTAAAATGGAGGAGTGCGTCAGGCATGTTGTGTAATCATAGAATACCCTTAAAATTGAAAGTTTTATAAGACAGATATAAAGCCGGCTATGCTTTATGGTTCAGAATGTTGGGCAACTAAAATACATGTACAAAAAGTAAAAATTTCCTAAATGTGAATATTAAGGTGGATGAGAGCTATAACATTAAAAGATAAAGGAACAAGTGTATGCATAATAATTTAGGCATAGCACCGGTCGAATACAAGATAAGGGAGGAGCGACTTAGGTGGTTTGAGCATTTGAAACACAGGCCTAGTAGAGCACCTGTGAGTAGTGAGTTAATTATTGTTTCTAGCATGAAAAGAGGTATGGGTAGGCATAAAATAACTTAGAATGATGTAGTGAATACTAGAGGAAAATGGTCTCAAGCGGGTGAATTGGAGAAAAAGAATTTATATAGCCAACCCCACCTAGTGGGACTTAAGTCTTCTTCTTGTTGTTGTTGTCCTTTTTGTTGTTGTTGTAGCGTTTCTTAGTCGCTCAATACTTTGATCCTTATAACATGGGGGCCTTATAGCTGTATTATAGAACATTTCTTGTAATTTTATACGTATTCTGTGACCGCATAGCATGCCCAAACCAGTTTTCATTTTGCCCAACCTGCTTTAATTCCATGCATTACATCATCTTGATTTCTCCTTCCACTTGCATAATAGAAGTAAGTTATCGAAATCTACTAGTGCAATTCATTTCTTGCCCATCAAGTTTAGTCTTTCCTCCAATATTCCTCCTACCATGTTTGAAATTACATCTCATATATTCCTTAACCTAAAACCTCGAGACTCTAAAGCTTCTCTCCATAATTCTAACTTAGGGGTTGCTTGGTATCACTATCAAAAATTACGAAAAATGAAAACCAAAAACAAGAAACATAAACTAAAAATCAAAAACCAACACCCTATTTGGTTTATATTTGTAAAACTAAATAAACTAAAAACATAATTAAAAAATGCTCATTTTCATCCTTAAGTCAAATAATAATATGAAAATATGATTAAAATAATTAAATTGCAAAATAAAACACATTAAAAAAATGAGAATATGTGGTTAGATCATGCAATCCTTGGTTACGGATTTGTGGAGTGTGGATTTGGAAAGGGGTTGGGGGGGATGACTTATGAAGAAGTTAAGAGGTTGAAAGATAAATTGAAAGTATGGAATAGGGAGGTGTGCGAAGATTTTAGGGTTAAAAAGTCAACAATTATAGGGGATTTGGAAGAGTTGGACAAAACAGAAGGAGTGACTCTTTCGAGGGATGAAAAGGCCAAGGATTTCTTTGAAAATTGAATTGGAAGAGCTGGATTTTAAGGAAATGAGAAGTTGGAGGAACAAAATTTTAGTGGGCTAGAGATGGGGATTGTAATTCTAAATATTTTCATAGGATGGCTAATGGAAAAAAGAGAAAGAATTTGATTAGGGAGTTGGTGGAAAGCGGGGCTATTATCACAGCCTCTAATAGAGTTGCTTCGTAGATCACGGATTTCTATTATAATATGTATTTTCAGGAGGATGAGAGTAGACCGATGGTGGAAGGATTAGAGTGGGATCCTTTGCCTGTTGATAAAATAGTCTAACCTTTCGAGGAAGAGGAAGTTAGGGCCACATTTTTTGGGATGGAGCGGGGAAAAGCTCCTAGGTCGGACAGTTTTAATTTCGGGTTCATTTGGTATCACTGTCAAAAATTAGAGAAACAAAAACCAAAAACCAGAAAAAAAAAAAAAAAAAAAAAAAAAACAAAAGGCTAGAAACCAACAACCTATTTGGTTAACATTTATAAAACTAATAGAAAAATAAAACTTAATTAAAAAATGTTCATTTTCATCTTTCAATAAAATAATATTATAAAAATATGATTAAAATAATAAAATTACAAAAATACACATTAAAAAAATTACTATAATAAAAATAAAACTTATTATAATTATTTTACTAAATTGTTCTACTTTCTAATTTTACTTTATAAAAATTTTATTAAACATGACAATTGAAAAATAGTAAAAGTATTTTGTAATTGCCCTTATAACTATTTTTTTGAAATTTATGTATATTTTTCTTTTAATTTTATTTAAATTCATACAACCATTTAATTTTGATTTTAATTTAAAAGTGTATAGAATAAATAATTTAATCCAAAAACAAACTATTTCTAGGTATTAAAATATTTGGCACCAAGTTATCAAAACAACTGAAAACCATAAAATATAGGTTTTAGTTTTTTGGTAGACAGCTAAAAACCGGCAACAAAAATAGATAATGACAACATAAACAAATATGTTTTTATAATATGTTTCTTCATTGCTGAGAAATAGAAAATGAAAATAGAAAATAGCAACAACACCAAATAGGCCCTTAACTATTTATCAAGATTGTTGGATGGTGGTGAAGAATGACCTTATGAAAGTTTTTAATGAATTTTATTGGAACGAGATTCTTAGCAAGAGTATTAATCCCGTTTATCACATTGGTGCCTCAGAAAAATAGGTCAACTAAGATTTCTGGTTATAGACCAATTAGCTTAGTTTCTAGCGTTTATAAAATAATAAAGTGCTAGTTCACAGGTTGTAAGTGGTGCTTGATAGGACTATATCCAAGGCCCAAAGTGCATTTGTGGGGGGAAGACAGATTGTGGATGCAATTTTGATTGCGAACGAAATCGTGGAGGATATTAGGATAAGGAAGAAGAAGGGGCTTGTCTTTAAGGTACATTATATGATAAAGTGAGTTGGAACTTTTTGGATAAGATTTTAGTGAGAAAGGGTTTTGGAGAGAGATGGCATAAATGGATGAAAGGGTGTATGTCTAATGTGAATTTTGCAGTGATAGTGAATGGTGAGCCTAAATCTTGGTTTAGGGCCATGAGGGGAATTAGACAAGGGATTCCTCTTTCTCCACTTTTTTGTTTATGTTAGTGTGGATGTTTTGAGTAGGTTGGTTGATAGGGCAGTGGATAGAGGGTTAGTGAAAGGTCTTAAAGTGGGTAGGGAGGAGATTATTGTTCATTACCTTCAGTTTGCAGGATGATACTATCTTTTTTCTGGAGGACCATAAGTCTTCTATTCTAAATATAATGGGGTTTCTTTGAATTTTTGAAAGGGTATCAAGGTTGAGGATTAATATAGGAAAGAGTAGTATTTCGTCTATTAATATGCCTATTGAGAGTATTAGGGAACTAGGCTTGGAAGTAGGGTGTGCAGAGTTGGGATGCCCAATGTCCTATTTATGGTTTCCTCTAGGCAATCCTACAGTAGCTAATTTCTCAAATCCGGGGGTGGAGAGAGCGTCTAAGCAGTTAGACGGGTCAAAGGGAGCCTTTTTTTCTCTGATACGGAGGATTATTATAATTCAGGCTTGTCTTTCTAGTATTTCGTTGTAGTTTCTATCTATTTTTAAAATCCCAATGGGAGTTGCTGATAAGATTGAGAGAATTATGAGATATTTTCTGTGATCAGGGATGGGGGATTTTAAGGATCACTTAATGAATTGGGAAGCGGTGTGTACAACTAAGAAAGAGGGTGGTTTGGGTCTTGGAAATTTGGTGTCCAAGAACACAGCTCTTTTGGCTAAATGTCTTTGGTTGTTCCCACTAGGGGCGTCCTCCTTGTGGCATAAAGTTATCAAAAGTAAATTTGGTATTGATGGGAATGGGTGGCATACTAATTTAGGTTCTAGATGTTCTTCATAAAGCCCACGTAAAGCTATTTCCCAGATTTTTTCTCTCTTTATTCCCCATACCAAATTTGTGATGGGTAAGGGTTGTATATTCGTTTTTTGAAAGATACATGGTTGGGGAATGTTGCTCTGGCCACCTTTTTTCCTCACTTATTCCATTTGAGCTCTAAGAATAATGATCCCATCTATTCTTTTATCATAGACTCAGGCGGTCCTCTACCTTCTTGGGGTTTTTGTTTTAGAAGAGCCTTGAATAATACGGAAACTATTGAATTATCTTCTTTATTGGTTATTTTGAACAACTATAGAATGTCATCTGAGGATGATAGTCGTTCTTGGTTATTCCTTGGGAATTTTTTCACGTAAATCTTTCTTTGATTTCTTGGTTGGTACTAATCATTCCTTTCCACTCTACAAAGTAATCTATATGGTCAAAATCCCCCATAAAATTAAAAAATTTCTTTGGTTGGTTGTGCTTAATAGAATAAATACTAATGACTTGCTGCAGATGAGGCAATCTTTAGAGGCTTTATCACCTAATATTTGTATGCTTTGTTAGGATTGTTCAGAATCTGTTTCTCATCTTTTATTGCATTGCAATTTTGCATGGAAGAATTGGAATAAGTTATTTAATTATTTTGGAGAAAGTTGGGTTTGTCCGAGAACAGTGGAGAAGTTCTTGGCAATATCTTTTGTGGGGTTTGGTAGAAGAAAGGAAGGTATTGCATTATGGAATTGTGCTTTATTTGCAGTGTTATGGGGCTTGTGGAGGGAACATAATCTACATATTTTTTCAAGGAAGAAGATCCCATATTGGTTGGTGTGGGAGAAAGTGCTTTTTATAGCTTCTTTGTCGTGTTTGGGCAATGGGACTTTTAAGGGAATGTGTCTAACAGATGTTTAGTGGGATTGGAAGTAACTTTCTAAGTGTGTGCTGATTTTGCTGTTTGTATGTGTTTTCCATTTTTGTTTTGCTTTCTAGGGATTCCCATATTTCGTTAAGGAGATGTATTTTCTCCTATTTGTACATTCTTTCTTTATCTAATGAAATTCTTTTTCTATCCAGCAAACAATTCTAGAATAAAAATAAAAATTATTATAATTGTTTTGCTTAACTGTAATGTTTTCAAATTTTACTTTACAATAAAAATTATATTGTACATTACAATTGAAAAATAGTAAAAATAATTTGCAATTGGCTTTATTATTTTTTTATGGAAATTTATGTATATTTTATTTTAATTATATTTAAATTCATATGATCATTTTATTTTTATTTTAATTTAAAAGTGTATAAAATGAATGATTTAATTCCAAAAAAACCAAAACTATTTCTAGATATTAAATTTTCTGGATATGGGTTGCCAAAACAACTAAAAGCCATAAAATCTAGTTTATGCGCAAATAGCCAAAAATCGACAGCAAAAATAGAAAACTGACAACATAACAAACGGATTTTTATAAGCTGTTTTTTCACTCCATAGAAACAGAAACAAAAAACTTAAAAAAAAAAAAAAATACCAAATGGACCCTTAGATTCTACTCCACTCCTACTTTCATCAATCAAAACAATATCATCTACAAACAACATACATCATGTGATCTCACTTTGGATACTCGTAGTGAGTTCATCAATCATTAACATAAAAAAGAAAAGGGCTCAAAGTAGATCCTTGATGTATAACTATTGCGATGGGAAATTCTCTAGACTCTCGACCTACAATTCCAGCATTGGTTGTTACTCTATCATATATATCCTTAATGACATTAGTATACCTACTACAAATGCTTTTCCTTCTAAAACTCACCAAAAAAAAACTTCCCTAAGTACTCTATCATAAGCTTTCTCTGCAAATCCCATTTCTTTTCTCTAAATTTTTTCATTAATCTTCTTGCAAGATAGATAGCTTTTATAGTCGATCTCCTAAGCATAAAATCAAATTGATTCTCTAAGACCCTCATTTCTAACCTTATTCTTTGTTTAGTTATCCTTTCCTATAATTTCATTATTGACTCATCAGTTTAATTCCCGCAATAGTTATAACAATTTTGAATACCACCTTTGTTTTTGTATATAGGGATTAACATGCTTTTCCTCCATTTGTCCAGAATTTTCTCAGTTTTTATAATTGTTTTGAATGAATTAGTTAACCATATACTTCCATTATCCCCTAGACATTTCCACATCTCAATTGGGATGTTATCTGGTCCAATAGATTTCCCACATTTCACTTTTCCAAAGCCATCTTAACTTCAAGGACTAATTTTCTAAATAAGTCTCAAATCTTTAGCCTTTTTGCTTATCTACCACTTCTACGTTAAGGCTATCAATTTCGTTTTCATAAAAAGTTAAAGTAGCTTCACCATCTCTCTTTTATGTTGTCTTTTGTAAACAAGATATTCTCATCCTCACTCCATACATTTTACACTACCTAAAACCTTGCACTTTCTTTCTCTAGGTTTACCAAGGTTATATATGTCTCTTTCCCCTTCTTTGTATCTAGCCCAGCGTACAAACTATAAAATCTATGTTAGGTTCACTGCTGGATTTTTTCTTTTCCACATCTTTCCTTGCCTCTTTATACTTTTTAAAGTTTTCATTTCTACAACTTTGCCCTTTTTATATCAAATTTTTTTTGTCTTTACCGCTTTCTGAACATATTGATTCCACAACCAACTTTCTTTCCTAGCTGGGAATATCCCTTTAGATTTGCTTAAAACCTCTTTTGCTATCCTTTTAATAGAACTAACCATCCTACTCCACGAAGTGTTTGCAACCATCTTATCCTCTATTATACAACCACCCTCTTTATCATTTTATCTTTGATACATTGATATCAATAATTTAATATTAATATCAAATTATCAATATTAATATTGTTATCATGTTATGAAAGTATGGACTATGGAAGCCTTGACAATTTTTTGGTTGTTCATGAATGATGAATGCTACTTGAGTTCTTTAGTACGAGGGTTGTTAATGATTATGCAATTCATAATTAAGCATAAATGACACCTACTTCATTTTAATTAGAATTATCTCAATAGTTTTCATTTAAGAAGAAAAAAACATGCCTAAATATCTATATATCATATTAATTAACTACCCACCCCAGTCATGTCGTATGTTCATTTTTTATAAAATCACTGTGTTGGTATCATGTCATACCCATGTCCCGTGTCGGTCTCAGAATTCCTAGCATAATAAAATAGACAAAAAAAAGTATAATAAGATTAAATCAAAAACTACCTACGTCAATTATTGAAGACACCTAACCTGAATGTGATCTTCAGGTAGTAAAGATTTTCGGGCGTGAAGGCATCTGCAGCATAAAAAGTAAGGCAGCAGTTTCATTTAAAAACAAATAATCACATTTCACTCTCAGTTCATTAATTAACTATTTACCGTTCAAGAAGCTCTTGTGCTTCCCTTAAGCTCCCAACTGATTGCAAGGTCAAGGCTAGGTTTTCAGCTGCAATTACAGTTTCCAAAGAATTCCATCCCTATGTTACAAATGATATTATGATTAGTAAATGATTAATCCAAAAATGAACGTGAAAGAAAGAGCTAATTCAGAGCAAGAATTAATAACCACTTTTTTTTGACAGAAAAATAATTGTATTAAGGAAGAATAAGGAGAGTACAACCTGAGAGAGGACAAGAAATCCTCAAATAATATAAAACCAAAACAAATGAAGAAAAAAAAAAAGGAAAAAAAATAACAAACCTAAATTTATATTAAAAAAAAAACCCACAATTTAAACCCCTGCCATTCTAATTCGTTGAGCACTGTCAGTCTGCTAATTCTTGCCGGCATTTCTGCACATTTGTTGTTGCCCCATCTAGACAAACTTCCTTTCCTCCAGAACCAGACAGCCATAACCCCATTACATCCAATAGTTTTTGGGCTTCTATGTCCTTCCAATTAATTTCCCCACCACAATAGGCAAAATCCCATCCTTACATTGCTGCTCTTTACCCAGTCCATCTTCCTCAAGTAGGAATTCCCTCTCATCCCTACATCTGAGATGGAGACACACGAGAGGTGCCCCAGTAAATCAGATGATTCAGACATAAACCCATACTGTTCTCGAAATTCAACCAATAAAAACCATCATCACACGCAAACTCACTGTCGCCATCACTCTCATCCTAGACATATCCCCCCCCCCCCTCCATTATTTTTTTTCTCCATACCATTACTAATTTTTTCGTCTGAAACCCTCTTTTGACCATTTACGTCCACCCACAATGCTGCCCAGCGTGAGTAAACCTTGCTGCCCCTTCCCTGATCACAGCTAATTCGCTCATCCTATTCTGATTCCTCACTCATCCCTACAAATTGCATTAACCTTGGTATCCCTACCCCCATCAGAAGAATAAAAAGGCTGCACATTAGCCAACCTCTCATCAAGATCACAATTTCCACCACTAAGGAAACAGATGCATCAGCTGAAATTTCCAAATTTTTTCCCTTGACCACATATTAACCAACTGCCAAGATGAATATGCATCCCTTATTATTGGGGAAGAAGCAATAGCAAATGCAAATGAAGCCTGAACTGAAACAAGCTATATCAGATTAAATTCAAAATTAATATAACTGTATGTACACTTGAAGGTAAAAGCACGCAAAAGTCAAAGGTCCTGCTAACAATTTTCAAAGCAATCAGCTATCAAAACTTCCTCTCTTTAAGCTTTTAACAAAAATTTCAAAATATGGGATATTTTATCCATGCTGATCCCCAAAAGTACAAATTTTAGGCCAAAGCCATAATATCTGTTTCGTCACATTATAAAACAATCAAAACATCCAAAAAAAGGGCAAGGTGCACAAAGTTCGTGCATATGCAGGGTCTGAAAAATCAAATTGTTTTATCAAACTTTTTTCAAAATGCACTTAATACATTTTTTTTTTATAAAAAAAAAAAAAAATCACAGCAACAGAACAATAAATGAAGTGTTAAAACATGGGGTGCTTCCACTTCCATTCCACACATATATTCAACTCACTCATGATCAGATAGATACATTAAATTAGCTGCAATATGCCAATATCTACTAGATTAAAAATGTGTTTGTTTTTTGTAACAAAAGAATTTCATTGATAGAATAGGAATGTACAAGAAGGAGAGAGTAAAGCATCTCCTTTCAAAATTTTGGGTAACCCCAGGGAAAAAAATAAAGACGAACATTAGAAACAACTCAAAAAAATCAGCAGGCCTTATCAATTCAGCAAGGAAAGCCAATTACGCTAAACATCCGAAAAACGCATCCCCTAAAGTTCCCATCACCCACACACCAAAGAGAAGCCAAATGTTGAATCTTCTCCCAAACCAGCAAAAGAGACAACTTCTTCCCAGAGAAAATGTGCGTGTTTCGTTCCATCCACAAACCCCAATGGACAGCAAACAAGGCACAATTCCGTAACTCCTTACCCTCCTTTTTCCTGCCACACCAACAAACTGAATTGCCAAAAACTCCTCCACTGCCTTTGGGCAAACCCAACATTCCCCAAAACAATTAAATAACATGTTCCAAATCCTCCAGGAAAAATTACAATGTAAAAAGAAAAAGATGCGAAGCAGTTTTAGAGCAGTTAAAACAAAGCACACGTATGTCCAGAGATAGAGCCTTTACAGGTGTTCTAATCTGTAGCAAGTTATTAGAGTTAATCCTATTGAGCACAACCAACCAGATAAAAGCTTTGATTTTAGAGGGAAATTTCGCCTTCCAGATAGTTTTATAGAGAAGGAAAGAAAAACCAGAGCTAGTCAAAAACTCACAAAAAGGTTTGAAGGAATAAAACCCCGAGGGATCCAAGACCAAGAACAACTTTCAGCTTCCAAAGAGACTTGACAGTTATTCGGCAAGACTAACAAGGAGGATAACTCCTCCATCTCCCTATTATTCAACGGTCATCTAAAGTGAACCCCAAGAAATTAAAGGACCAACCGGTTCCACAATGAAAGAAGAAATAAATTTGTCCTATTCTGAGCTTAATTGAAATAGGTGAGGAAAGAAGGTGGAAAAAACAACATTCCCCAATCATAGGACTTTCCAAAAACAAACATTATAGCCCCTATCCAATATAAATTTGGTATGGGGAATAAATCTGACAGATGGCTTTCCATGGACTCTCCGAAGAACATCTAAGACCTGAGTTGGTATCCCACCCGTTCCCATCAAGTCCAAATGTACTTTTTATAACTTTATACCACAAGGAAGAAATCTCTAAAGGAAACCACCAAGCCACTTGGCTAAGAGAGTCATGTTTTTGTACACCAAATTACCAAAAAGTGTTACAAACAAAAAATGTGTAACAGCAAGCTTTCCTCTCGGAATGCTCATTTATTGCCTCCTGTGCATAGGGCAGAAGAATCTAACCATTATACTCCCAATTACAGAGCTTTTCTTTGCCGCTCAATCTGACAATAGGAAACATCAATATGCTGGAAATTCACAGCCACTCAGTTTTTAATTGACTGCCACCAGACCATGCTAGTGTCCAAAATCTAAGGACACACCTCCATGTCATACCATAACCCTCCAAGGCTACAACCATGACTCCAACATCAATTCAAGGACATAGAACACAAATTATGCAACATTTTCCCTCACACATACTCTCACTTTGAGCTAACTTGAGCTGACAAGCCCCTCTGGAACAATGCAATTGAAGCCAAGCTCCTCTCAGCAAACTCAATCTCAACCTCCCTCCAAGCAAACTATCAAAGCACCACCATGATCAATATATCATAGAAACAATACTATGGCACCTTCCCCGACTTGTAGGAGCTGGCATCCTCATTGAAAGCTAAAAACATGCAATTCCATTGTGCATGGGCAGAGTGAGCCAATCTAAAATGAGGAAACGCTAAGAATAAATTATTCAAAACCTCATCATTCTCCAATGTGAATCCAATTCAACAGCATAGTAGCTCAACTCTAATTCCTCCTGAAATAAAAGGATCAGCTATGCAACACGCTCCACCCTTTGCCTCCACACAGGTACCTCCCACTAAATTGCGCTCCTGCAATGTGTACTTAAGCAGTGCCAAAGCATGCCCTCAACTCAGGGATCAACCCATGTTCCCCCATCTCTTCAAGCTCATCACAGTGATTCCTCATGCGCCCCACAAACCCAATCTCAAATGCATCATGGCAATTAAAACTCGAGCACCTTTCTGCAAAGATGAAACTCACATACCCTCTCACAAGATATCTTAATGCCCTCTGGAAATTGTTTCTTAACGCCCACTCTGAATAACTCAGGGATATCTAATTCTCGTTTGATTGCAAATGAGATTACTAATTTATTTTCTAATCTTTATTCACATAAGCATTTTGTAGGCCCACGATTGAGGGCTTAGATTAGAATCCAATTTTCAGGAATCAAGTGAGTTGGCTGGGAAGGCCTTTTAAGGAGGAGTAGACCAAGGAAACTGTTCTTGGGATGGAGAGGGATAAAGCTCCGGGTCCAAATGAGTTTAATTTGGCTTTTTTTTTTCACCCAAAATTGTTGGGAAGCGGTTAGGGCGGATTTGTTAAAAATTTTTAATGAATTATATCGTAATAGGATTCTTAGCAAGAGCATTAATTCCACTTTCCTCACTTTGCTGCCTAAGAGGAATAGATCTATTTAGATTGCTGATTTTATGCTCATTATTTTAGTGACTAGTGTGTATAAGATCATTGCTAAATTGCTAACAAATTGGTCGAGTGTGGCACTAGATGATACTATTTCTAAGGCTGTGCATTTGTCGGGGGTAGTCATATTGTGGATGCTATTTTGGTCGCTAATGAGGTCGTCGTTGAGGATCATAGGAAGAGAGAGAAGGGCATTTTTTTAAACTGGATTTGAAAAAACATATGATAGGGTTAGTTGGAGTTTTTTGGATAAGGTGTTCACTAGAAGTAGGTAGGAAGGAGGATCGTGTGTCCCATCTTCAATTTGTTGATCATACTATGTTTTTTCATTTGTGATCATAGAGATTCTTTGTTGATTATTTTGACTCTTCTTCAAAATTTCTGAGGTTTCACAGGGTTAAAATATCTAGGTGTTCCGTTGGGTTATTCTAGGTCTGTGGTTTGGGATACAATGGTGGTGAGAATTGCTAAGCATGCAGATGGGTAAAATGGTGCGTTATTTTCTTTAGTGAGTCGTATTAGTCTTATTCAGGCTTGTCATGCTTGTATCCCTTTTTATTACTTGTATGATTTTAGAATTCTAGTGAGGATAGAAAGTAGGACTAAGAAGATCATGCAAGATTTCGTTTGGTCAGGGGTTGGAAATGAAAGAGATCTTGTTTGTTGGGAGAATATCTGTAGGTCTAAGATGGAGGGGGTTTTGGGTCTTGGTAAGTTGGTAAGTTGGTGCCTAAAAACACAGCTCTTTTGGCTAAATGGTTAAGGTGGTTCTCCTTAAAGGACATCTTCCCAGTTGACAAGGATGGACTTTAGGGTTTAGGGTTTAGGGTTTAGGGTTTAGGGTTTTAGGGTTTAGGGTTTAGGGTTCAGGGTTTAGGGTTTACGCTGCTGGGGAGGGTTTAGAAGCTGCGAGGCCAAAGGGAAAAGCCCCCTTGAACCAATTGCCTTTGCCACACCTTCAGATCTGTTCCAATTTGAACATACGAGGAGAAATGTTTGGGTCTGGCCCAGGATGTTCTTCTCAACAATAGTCACCAAAGAGAGCAAAGATCAGACAACTTCCCCATCCCATTAGTTTCTTGCAGCTGGCTAGCTCTCAGGATCAGTTGAAGGGGTTTGCTGCAGTAAGGGCACTTGCAGTGAGTGCAAGGCCGAGCTGATGCAAGCTTAGACAAGGTCACAGGGGTTACAGCAGGGACTGAGGGCTTCAATACCTCCATTTTCGAGGAGCAAGACTAAGGCCTGTGTCGCAATCTGACTTTGGGCTTCCAAAATGAGTATTTGGCGGGGGGGAGGGGTGAAGCAGGCCTCAGTCAGTCTGGCTGCAGCTTCATAGATTTTGTGCTACCCCTTCGAATCATAACCCTCTGTAAGACCAAACTCCTCCAGCCACCGCTATTGGTTTCCAAGAGGGAGACGAATCTACCATACGTCTTCAATTTCAGGAGAAGCGACAGGGGTTTTTTCGGTGTTCATCATTCTCAAAAACCACAGAACCAAGGGGGTAACTCTTCTTGAGCTCCTGAAATCTTCCCAAGCTCGAAGGAACCAAGCAAGCTCCTCAATCTCAAGAAAAATGAGTGTGCGACAACCATTGCGAAGTTCCTTGAGCCTCAGGATGTCAGTTTTCTCCTCTTCTATGGCCAAGCTGAAAGATCTTCTCTCAATCCACACTGAGCGCTTTGCGTCTGCCAGTGGAAAAGGCAGAAAGGTGAGGGTGGGATCCTCAGTAACAGGGAGCGAAAGAAGAAGCAGCCAGAGGAAAGAGGTAAAGGGGGAGGGTCTAGGGTTCTTGGTGAGGAGAGAAGGAGATGGCAGGGGAAGGAAGAAAAGAGGAGGATAGGTTGCAAGGTTTTCTGGATTAGGTAAGGCTGCGAAGAGGAAACCTCCATCGTCGCAAAGTTGGAGGGGGGGGGGGTCAGCAAGGAGAGACACAGGGAAAGACATTGCAAACTCTTTTTTATATGTACGCAAACATTACCAGCTATCATAGAGATCTTAAACATGTAAAAAAGAAACTAGAAATATCCATGTATGAAAAAGGAAAAGGCTGGACCTTTGATAATTCAACGATATGAAGGATTTTTCTCTGTACTTTCTCAGCCTCAACCGATCGATGGGACTTCAAATACACCTACAAAAAATGGCAAACACACAAGCCTCTTTATAAATAAATATTAAGAACAACCAGGCAGACTAAACTTTATAAAGTGTACATTTCATTACTCATGGACCAAAAATTACAATGCAAAGCATTATGCATCAATGAAACAGGATTTATTACCTGTGAAAAAATATTGAAGCAGGAACAGTTCATGTGGAAGTCTTGATAGACATATAACCTAACAGCTTAGTACCTCACACTTTCAGCCAAATTGGTGATTGAACATGGTATCATAGGCTGATGGCTTGCCAAGAGGTCCAAGTCTCATTCCCCAGGTCTATCATCAATTTGTTAAAAGTTTTGCTGCGCCTCATAATGGGTGTCATTCATATTTATTTTCCTCTCCACATGTATTTGAACTGCACGTGTAGGGATTCTTATAGACTTGATATACAGCTCAAATTTTGAAGTCATGTGGCAACTGGTGACTTAACAATTAGTAAGACCATAATGCACAAAAGGTATCAAAATTAGAAGGCTTTTAAACATACCTACGGGGCTTGAAAAAATTAATTGGCTGTGGGAGCGACTTTATGGACATGATTCTCTACTGGTTCTCACTCTCTCAGCATGTCCAAAATGTACATTAGATTTTTTTTTAGGAGCGCCTACATTAATGAGGAGGCATCAACTAATTAGTACAGCTGACAGCCCAAAATACACACATTGCTATGAATTTCAGACTCTGCCTAGCCATCGCAACAGCCTCAAACAGCTACTAAATGTAAAGCAGATGAAAACAGCTTTTGGCAATCTAACTTATTAAAAATAGTGGCAGCAAACAGATTACGAATTCAAAGTTCAATCCAATCTTAAATTGTCTGCAACATTGGTAGAAGCAGGAGTTGTAGATGACTCATGATATGATGAATGTTAAATGTCTTCCATTTTCTCTTTTCATTTGGGGAAGAGAGTCTAACCATACTTTAAAAAGAAATATAACCCATCGATATTTTCAAATCAATTGAAAGCAAGGTCTTAAATTTCAGAAATTTCACCAAAATTTAGTCAAAATCTAGGATTTTAGGAGTGGATGAAATGAAATCAGGTTTCGATTTCTTTTAAGAAAAATTTCAGCCGATAGATTGCATATACACACAAAATTCCAAAACTTCGAAATAAAACTCAAAAAAGGATCACATTTCGAGGTCCTTATATTGTTTCTAAATTATTGACAACCATCTATTACATATTTCCCAAATTTTTATACATAATTTCTGTTAGATTACCGCTTTACCTAAACACATAAGCTGTTAGGTTTTTGGCCAACAATGTATCAGGCCCTAACATTCCCCTGCACGTGCAATCTGAAAGCACGTGGAGCAATAACCAAACAATAAATGACACCCATTATACGGAATACAATAATTTTTTAAACACAACATAATAAATGCGGGCAACAAGACTAGAACCCAAGACGTCCTGGTAAATAACTCTAACACCATGATAGATTACTACTTTACCTAATAGTTTAAGCTGTTAGGTTGTGGGCCAACAATGTATATCAGGCTTTACCACCATAATTTATCAAGGTTTCTGGTATCTCTAAATCAAAATCGAAATTTCTATTGGAATTGAAATTTCTGTCGAATTTTTTGTAAATTGAGGCCCACAAATTTTCCATTGAAATTTAAATTTTAGTCCTTGATTGTAAGAGATATGAACCATATGACGATCCTATCAACCATGTACTAATACAGTCGACCTACATGACAGTGATCCAAAATTTTTAACAGAAAACACTTGTCTTGTCTACCATCTACCCATTATAAAATCAGGGATTCAAGAACAATATTGCGCAAATAGCAATTAGCAAGAGGATCAAATCAGCAAGATGAGCCAAAGTATACAAACAAAATTTCAATATCTATTGTCCAATATGTTAAACCTGCAGGTTGCAGTTATCGACTTCATTACTACATTTTGTATTACACATTCCCAAGTATGTTATTAAGATGTAGACAACTAGAAGCTCAAGGAGAGAAAACTAGTTTGGAGATCAAAGAGTTCAAGAGATGGGATCTTAATTGCTTATTCACAGTAGTTGCTGGTTTAACTTATTCACTGTTTATTTGACATTATTCAGCAAGGGATTTTGCATATTTTATGGTATCTGGACTCGCGCTGCAAATTTGGGTCCTGGATCTCCGTATTGGTTGAGTAACTGAAAGTTTCCCTGAGCCCCTAGCAGTAACCATATGGTGAAATGACCATGCCATGCAAGGGCTGTTGTAGTAGCTTTTTCTACTGTTAATCAAATGAATGTTTAAAAAGGGAAAAATATAAAATAAAAAATTAACATGAGAGCCAAAGGAAAAACATATATAAAAAGTACAGATTCTTCATTTAAAAATTTCCTAAGAATACTTCTCAAGAGAAGGTCCTCACCTGTAAGTCGAAAGATACAGGCCAGAGAGAGAGAGAGAGAGAGAGAGAGAGAGAGGGAGAGAGAAAATAAAAAATAAAAATAAAAAAAGGGAAAGCTAATTAGGGAAAAAGTTAAGAACAATCAACATTTCAAGATTTTCTTAAATGTCACATGGTTCAACAATTTTCAAAGAACAAAGGACACTGCAATAATTGAAGGAAACAAACATGTGCCAAGTGGCAATAAAACATTGAAAGGATCTACTTTCATAAAATAAGCCTTGTTTTGACAAGTCAAATTTATGTAGCCTTTAAATTAAGGAGGACAAACTTTGGGAAAAAAATTTCCAGTGACAGAACTCTTGAGGAATTTATGGTAGAATCATAAACCTACGTGTGGGGATCAATAGTATCTTAATCAACCAAACGTAAGAGGCGTACACCTCCTTTTCTTTTCTTCTCTTTGACAATCAACATTTTTTTCCAATGACTTTAAATCAAAAATAACCATATCTGTCAAATCAAGATTTGAATTGTGAATCGAAACTCCAATTTTGGGAATCTAGAGTCGAGAATCTAATTGAATCATAAGATTTGGTAGAATTTTCCAAAATCCATTCTAAATGGCTTGCATATATTGAAATACAAACAACAAGAAAAATAATAAATATATTTAAATTTTGGCAGTAAAAAAAAATCATATTTCATGTGTATGCTTTCGCTAAGCAAATGAAAAATAAGAGAATGAGTCAGGAACTATTAAGAAAAAAGTGAACTTTGTGCTGCTTAAGAAATAGAATCAAGAAAAAATAGTAAAAATTTAAACTTTTGGTGTTTATAAACAACTAAAAAAATATATTTCATGCACATTCTTTATTAGATTAAAAAGAAAAAAATAATTAACCAAAAAAAATGATAATAATTAAACAAACAAGAAAAAACAACTTTTGAATCTTAACAACACAATGAAACATAGTACCTCCTTAGCCAATCAGTGTTCCACCCCTTCTTCTCAATGGCATAACACTATAACCTCCTCCTAGAGTGAAGAATGGATTTGTGAAAGGCAACATAAGACCTAAACTTCTATTTTCTCCTCCTTTTAGCACAAAATTGACATAGACAAGGAATAGAAGGAAATCGTGTAAAAATAAAATCAATAAAAAAGAAAGAAAAATGTTGTTTTGGGGGTTTTAAACTAGTCGGGTTAGTTAGGATATGATAGGGCCAGAGTCGTGAGGATTGATATGTGCGGATTGATTTGTTTGATTCACAAGGTGAATTGATGGACTTGGCAATTATTCAGTTGACTTTACATTTGCTATTAAGATTCGAAATGATATGGTATGCGAATGATATGGAAATCGCAAATCATAAGATTCTAAAAACTACAAAAACAACTACTTTCCACAATTTTTGTAAGGAGAATAAGAAATTCCCTTAAAAAGAAAGAAAAGTGACAAATAAAAAATTACATTCAAAAGATAAAAGCTAGCAAGTGTTGCTACAAATCTGAAAAACAAATCCCTTTAAAACAAGAAACAAAAGCCCAAAACAAAGCCATATATGAATCCTATCCCAGAGCATAGAACAGATTCTTCTTCTCCGTAAGAAATGTGCGTTCAGTTCAGATCAAATAGCCAACAAAAGGGAAAAAAACTGATGCCTCCACAACTGAGCCATCTTTACTGCAACCAAAACCTGTAGAATATAGCCAACAAATCCTCCACCAATTCCGGGCAAATGCAGTTCCCTCAAAATAAACCAAACAACTTATTCCAAACCCTCCATGAAAAAAGAAATGCAGAAAAGATGAGAATCAGACTGTCAAAATATAAAGTACATTTTCGGAAATACAGCCTTTGAAGGCCTCATATCCTGGCCAAGCAACAGATTTGGAGTTAACTTTGAGTTAACTCTATTAAGAATAACCAACCAAATAAAAGCCTTAATCTTAGAGGGACTTTGGCCTTCCAAATAGTACAATGAAGCAGAAAGGACATGTTTTCATAAATTAATTGCTCAAAACAAATTTTACAAAAATAGCCCCCCCGCCCCCCCCCCCCCCGCCCCCCCCAAAAAAAAAAAAAAGAAAGAAGGGAGCTCCTCCACCTCCCTATCCTTAAGAGACCTACAAAAATGGAAATCTCAAGAGATGCTATACCCATTAGAGATCAGAATGGAAGAAATAACTCCATTATGCAGTGAGTAGAGACGATCTAGACAAAGAAAAGAAATGAAAATCGTAAAATCACCCAACTGGATGCCCTCCCAAGATGAATACAGAGCCATTACCCAAAACAAATTTGGCATAAGGGATAAAGAGAAAATAGTTCAGAGAGATACACCTCTGAGGACTCTCAAAAGAGCATCTTATTCCCAAATTTGCATCACACCCATTTACCTTCATGCTAGATTTATTCTCAATAACATTGTGCCAAAGTGAATCACAGCACACTGCCAAAAAACAAATTTTACCCATTAAAGCAACGTTTTAGATGCCAACTTAGCAAGACCCAAACCCCCTTCCTTTTTAGCCCTACAAAGGATGTCCTTACTGACCACATGATTCCTATTCTCCCAATATTTCTAGCTACCCCTCCCCAAATTCTAAAAATAAATGAAAGAAAATAAAAAGGAATAAGAGAAAACACCTTCAAAAAAGAATATGATCTCATAAGAAGAAAAATACTGTCGTCAAGATGAGACACCACAATATCACTGTCCACCCCAATTCCTCCCACAAACGCAATCCACAGCCCCATCTACCAATCTACTCAAGACCTCAAGCACAAAACATAAAAGGAAGGAGATAGCAGATTTCCCTTGTCTAACACCCCTTAAAGCCCCAAACCAAGACTTAGGTTCTCCATAATACTGAATGAAAAAGATGCATTAGACAAGCAATCCCTCATCCTAGCCCATCACCACTCACCAAAAACCATTCCTAGCAGAGACCTTATCCAAAAATTTTCAGTTAATACAATCATAATCCTTTCCAAAATTCAGTTTAAACATTACCTCCTTACCTTTCCTTGAATAAACATCCTCCCCACCTCCTTAGATGCTAAGATAGCATCCACCATGGTTTTAAATAAAGGCCATGACCGTTACGTAACACCGTTACGTAATGGTTTTTTGGATTACTGATACCGTTACACACCGCGAAATCGGTAGGAAGCAAAATCATGGCCATAGCGGCTGTTACGGACCGCGACCATTACATAAAGGCTGCTACGGCCGTTACGTAACCGCTACAGGACTGTTACACCAAAAAATAATTTTATTTTTTACTTTTTCTTCTCACTTTTTCCCTCTCTTTCATATATCATTCTCAAAATACAAAGTGCAAGAGAGGGGAAAGATTATAAAGAGGATGACAATGGCGCAAAATTTACTATTTCTTTAATACTCACATAGATGCATTAATTAACAATTTGAAAATACTAACTTGTTAGGAAAATATTTTATTTTGATAATATTAGTAATGTGATATTTATGTTCTATATTTTTCAACTTCAACCTTCTTTCTTTTCTAGCTATTTTATATTAGTATTATTCGTATGTGTTATGTGTCTAATAGATTAATGGAGTGTATAATGTACTTTATTTTATTAATTAATTTAGCACGCATAAGAATTTATCACAGATAAGAACAATGAGAAGTATAAATACACACACACACACACACACACACATAATTTTTCTATCAATGGTGGTTTAAAACAAATCCAAACTTGTTGCCCTTACCAAATAACTTAGTTACTCGAACTAAAGGATCCAAAATACACTTAAACTCTATCTAAGAAGGGCTAAAAGTTTTAAACATGCAAGTACACTAATATGCACAAGGTTGTGCGTGCTTAAAAAAAATTCACAACCGTTACACCCGCTTCCCGTTATGTAACATTCGCTACTCCCGCTTTCCGTTACACCCGTTACCGTTACGTTACGCTACCTGCTACCGCGATTTAAAACCATGGCATCCACACTCACTGCACTCCCACCAAAAGAAATTTGAGCCTGAGAACCAGTATCTCCTAACATGAAATCATCCTATTTGCATGAACCTCAGCAATAATCTTATACATAATAACTAAATTGATAGGCCAAAAGTCAGCAACCCTAACAGAATGACTCTTCCTAGGCACCAAAGTGATGGAATCCTATTTGCAAGAATCTCAGCAATAATCTTATACACTAATAACTAAATTGATAGGCCAAAAGTCAGCAACTCTAATAGAATGACTCTTTCTAGGCACCAAAGTGATGGAAGTAAAGTAAAAATTTTTGCCCAAACCCCATCAAAGTAGAAATCATTAGAAATATTCAGTAAATCAACATAACCACATCCCAATAATCCTAGAAGGAACCCAATTAAAGCCAATGAGGCCCAAACCCTTATTATCCCTCTCCATCCCAAACACAAGACGCCCGACTTTGCTCGCCTCAAAAGGCCTTTCCAACCAAGTCTCCTAGCCACTAGAAGTAGGATTTCAATCCAAACCCTCAAACATAGCCCAATAAACACAAACATCCTCCTAAATATAAAGATTTGAAACAAATGTTATAATCTCATTAGTGATCAAATAAGGGTTAGATGTAACCTCATGCCTCCCCCACCCACCTAAGTTCCAATTCCCTAACCAAGTTCTATTTCAACTTGCCATTGACCAGCCCATGATAAAATTTTCAAATCAAGCCACACTTCCTAATTTTGTCTTTTGCCTCCAATTCATCACTTTTCTAAAAATCACATCTGCCAACTCATATTTTTTATGAAACATGCAGCTCCCTTCTTCCTCTTTCCTATCTAAGAGATCAAGCTTGCCTAATTCTACTCTTTTTAGCCATAATATCCCAAAACCTTCAATATTCAACTTCTCCAACACCTTTCTAAGGCGCTTAAGCATTTTCTTGAACCTAAACCATCCCTAACCGTCTCATAATCCTCACTCCAAGAATTCTTAGCCAAAGAGTAAAAAGACTGATGATCAAGCCACATATTTTCAAACTAAAACGGAATACACCCCAATGATCAAGCCACATATTTTTAGACTAAAACGGAATACGCCCCCTTTAACCTTGTCGGATTCTAACAAATATAGGGCAATGACCAAACAGTGGTCTAGACAAAACAACTTGAGGGAGATAGGACATTCATATTTCCACCCAATACAAAACAAGAACCTATCTAGATGACTAGCAACTTCTCTTTCTTCACCACTGACCAAAAAAAAAAAAAAAATTCTGCAGGAAAATCTCTTAACCCACACCCTTGATAAACTATCAAACTTCTGCATATTTAAAGTAATCCCACCACCCTTTTCCCTCCCAGGGAAATTTCATAACATTAAAGTCAGCCCTGACAATCCACCATGGATAACAAAAACCATACACCACAAATAACTCATCCCAAAAACAAGACCAACGAGCAGGCCTAGTAGGGCCATAGACCGACATAAACTACCACTTAGCCCTACCTCTAACTTCAAACAAATGGGAGAAAAAATCATTAAGACTAAAAATTCTAGAAATACATTGAGGATCAGAGTACCCCAAAAATCCCCTAAGGGCGATCAGCTCGCTCCTTACACCTATCCATCCCAAATACTCCAAACAAACCCCCCACCCCACCAAATTGACACAATCGATCTTAGCCTCATGAAAGGTAAAAATATCAAGAGAGATGTATGAGATAATCGTTAAGGTTATTGCTAATAGGTTTTCTATCCTTGGTGATACTTTTTCTCCTACCAAAAGTGCTTTTGTGGGAGGGAGGTAGATTGTGGATGTTATTTTGATTGCTCATGAGGAGGTGGAGGATGTTCGTCATAGAGAGAAGGGCATCATGCTTAAATTAGATTTTTAGAAGGCTTATGATAGAGTTAGTTGGGAGTTCTTGGATACGTACCCAAAAGGTTTTGGAGTTGAGAGAGGGAATTGAATTAAGGAGTGTTTGTTTAATGCTTATTCCCCACTGATAATTAATGGGCAGCCTAAAGAATGGTTTGGAATATCTAGGGGTTAGGCAAGGAGATCCTTTATTGCTGTTTTTATTTGTCCTTGTAGTGGATGTGTTGAATATGAAAAAAAAAAGTAAGGCTCTAGGCAAGGGGTTGCGAGGGGTATTGAGTAGGTAGGGAGGCTGGTGTCTTATTTGCAATTTGCTCATGACACCATTATTTTCTTAGATTACCATGTTGACTATTTTGTTAACACCCTGGCTATTCTGCAGATTTTTTAGAGGATCTTTGGTCTTAAAAATAATATGGAGCAGAATGCAGTTGCATCAATTAATCCTAGTTCTGATGATTCTGTAGTTAATCTCCCTTACTAGGTGGGGTCTTTTAGAGTGGTCCTTGACATATTTAGGTATCTCTTCAGGAGGAAATCCTGGATCTGATGGTCATTAAGACAGTTAAGCAGTTGATGGCTGGAAAGGAGCATTGTTCTCTTTGGGTGGTAGAATTACTCTAATGCAGGCCAGCCTTTCTATCATTCCTCTGTATTTCTATCTCTTTTTGGGATTCCAGGAGGGATAGCTCAAAATCTTGAGAGGAATATGAGAGATTTTTTCCTCGTCAGATGCAGGAAAGAGGAGATATCATTTGGTTAAGTGGAAGGTAGTGAGTATGTTGAAGGAGGGACAAGGGTTTAGTCTTGGTAATGTACTAATGTGGTGTTTAAAGACCCTGCCCTTTTGCTAAATGGTTGCAGTAGTATTCCCTTGGAGGTGAATTCTCAAGGTTTTGGTGAAAGCTGCGTTTGCCCCTCCACATTGAAGGCTTTTTGTACTATTACTTTAGGGGTTTTGGCAACGAAAGCATAGGAAAGCTTTGTGGTGGTCTACTGTTATGGCTATTACTTGGCGCGTTTAATTGGAGAGGAACGCTAGAATTTTCAAAGGCGTAGCTACCAGAAACTACTTGCTTAGGAGCAGAGTGCTTTATCTTGCATCGCTGCGGGTGTCAGCAAATGGTTTTTGTGTCATGTTTCTTTGGAAGACTAGCAGCAGGATTGGTTCGCTCTGCTATTTGAGTTGTTTTCTGTTTTTCCTGCGATCTGTCAATAGCTTCTATTGAAGTAAAGGCAGGATTTCTCATTCTCCTTGTTTTTTTTTTTTTTTTTCCTCCTTTTCTTTTTCTGATGTGCATTCTTCTATCTTCCAATACAATTATTTGTCTATCAACAAAAATCCCATGGAAAAAAGTAAAAGAAATAAATATGTCATTCAAGATAATGGGTGTAATGCTAATTTGGGCTTACAAAATTATTCAGAGTCCTTCAAGGTTCATTTCACTCGTTTAACCTCCTTTTCTTTCTTTAACAAGGTTTCATTTGGGTAGAGTAATCGAATTAGCTTCAGAATACGTTTGGGTGGGTGGGTGAGTAGGGGAGCATTTATCATGTTCCTTCGCTCGTTTGTATTGTCATTCTTCTTGCCACAATGAAATGATTTCCTCATTTCTTAATTTTAAGAGAGGTTTTTTTTCTCGGGACTTTCATTTTTAAATGGATTTAAATGATTAAATAATAGAGAGATGGACGCATTGTCTTATTTGCTCATTGTGCTCTAGAGGATTCCCATATCTCCAGCAGGAGTCATGTTAGAGTTTGTTCCTTTGACACATCAAGGGATAATTCGTGTAAATTTTCCTATTCTCTCCTATCTAAAGCTGATGTAATTTTCCTCTCTACCGGGGTATAGGGGCAGCTAAAGTCCCATCTAAAATAAAAGCGTTTGTTTGTCTGGTGATACTTAATAGAGCCAACACCAACAATCTGCACAAAGTAGGAGGCTTTCTGAGGCTTTGTCTCTAGATATGTCTTTATGTGTAGAAATAGCCTGGACGATGCGTCTCATTTGATTTTACACTGTTCATTTGCATGTGCTCGTGTAACACACTTTTTGGACTTCTTGGTGAAGTGTGTGTTTGTCTAAAGTCGGTGGAGGAGCTCTTGACTATTTCCTTTACTGCTTTTGAAAAGGTAAGGATGTTAAGTGGTTACAGAGACGTACCCTTTGTGCTGTGTCATGGGAAATTTGGCTGGAAAAGAAGTGCTAGAATTTATATTTCAGACGAGATTATCAACCAAGACTGGGTTGGCATTATTAAGTGCATGTTAATTTTCTGTTCTGTGCAAAGCAGCCGAAAAAGCCATACAACTGCTATGCCTGCAATAAACCCACTATGAAAATTATGCACCATCTCCACTGACCTCTGGCTCTACTGTTTCTAGGAAGAAAGAAGTCACAAGGGAAACCTTAAAAGAACAACTACTTGATAAGGTGTTGCTAAGAGACAGTACAAAGTAATACAGATTTCTCTAGGGAAAACTTGTTCTCCTTTATTGTATCTGTTTCTCTTTGCTATCTACAACAAAGCTTCTTTTTCTATCAAATATATATATGCACACACACACACACACATATATACAAGAATAGGAACTCCTCCGAGAAATAAAACATGAAAATAAAAAAGAATAAAATTTTAAATTTATAAAAAAATGAAATAAAAAACTAAACAAGAATTAACAGGGAAACCCCTCTTTAAAGTTTAAAACCCCTTCCATCGTAGTTCGCCAAGCACTTTAAATTAGCTAGTTTGCTTTTCGTCACCTTCCTTTTACCGTCAAGTCCAACTTCATTTCCTCTGAGATTACACAGCCCTAAACCCATCTTATCCATCAATTGCTGCATCCCATTTATGAACTACCAGTCTGGGGTCCAGGCAGAGAGAATATATTCAAGAAAAATCTTTCATCAATAGTCCTTTTTCTCCTCTCATATCCAGAATTTGCTGGTGCATTTTCAATTTTTTTTTTCAATCGTACTTACTGATATTCGTGCAATATGCTAACCACCTAACTAGTTGAATTACAAGAGTGAAATATGCACAACCAAAGAAAAAATTCTAATTCTACTAAGAAAAGCAGTCTAACAGAAACCTCTTAAATCCAAGCTTAAATGTTTTAAAAAGATATTGCAAGTAGAGACCATTCGAGAAGGCCTAATAATAAAAATAAACCCAACTACCAACAAAAAAGCATCATTTCCAAATTTTTAAACAACCTAAACAAAACCGGCAGCACATTAATATTTAAAAAAGAAAATAATAACTAAAGGAACCTTTAGATAAGATCAAAATGATAAATAAACTATACAAAGGAGGATTCACAATAGAGCCTTACATCAAATTAAAATCTAGGTATTGAAGTCTTTGATCACCAAGGTTGCTTTTTCTTTAAGCCTCTAATAGTGTCTGCATCAGGTGGAGTCCTTTGCATGTTAATTTATAAATTTCCAGTTTTCACCACTATTCTAAGTCATTTCCCATTGAAAGATGTATTATGACCCATTGAACCCTAGACATAACTAACATTTGAAACCTAAGTGCAAGCTGCACAACAATATAAATAGCAGCTTATATAACATCACATTCTTCAAACTAAGATCCAAACTAGTATCAAGATGAACAACTACCTCAAGTGATACAAACCAAATTCTTGCTTGAAGAGCTCTAAAATTAGATGATTATGTGAACAGCTTTCAAACAATCGAAGTGAAATATTGACAGAGACATGTTCAAACTATTCCACACAAGAAATCTCAATAATTATCCTATCTGCAGTAAGGCTCAATTAATAAGCGAGAAGTAATAACCTTGGCAAGATAGCTCAATCTCTTGACGCATGTGATGGATTCACCTTGACCAGCTTCCTACACAGTAAAAAGTGAGTAATGAGTATAAGACCAACATATTTGAAATAATTCCATCAGTCAGTATTAATTTTTATTCAGTTTAGGAGAATCATTATATTAGGTTAATAGTATTATGGTCATTACATGCATACAAATTCATTACACATACAGATGAGAACACCAAACTGATATCCCTTAAGAAAGATAGGGTTTGGGGCTTTGATCTATGAACTTACAACGTTTTCTTTGATTTCATACTTTACAGATGTCAAATTCAACTTCAGTTGCCTTCTCATATAATTGGGGTGTGTTTTCTTTTGTTCATCAATTTACTCCCATCGATTAGCTGGAATCTGTGCTCAAAAGTACGTCTTTTGAGGTATAATTGTTCTCATAAGAGATATAGGTGTTACAATCCTACTTTGGAGATATGCTTTGCTTACCTGATGCCAATCAGGCTCATTCAAATGTCTGCAGAAAAGTGTGGAGCTGCCCTAATGTTTTTGGACAACTTGGGTGCAAATTTGAATCTTCAAGAGATTGGCTAATCGCTTTGGGCCCAAGGCTAATGGGCCTCAAGATAGAATTTTAAAAGAGCAGAATTAAGCCGGTAACTCAGAAAAACATATGACGCCCAAAAAGGCAAAACTTTGTAACTTCATCATTTAAAAAACTATCTTTTCTAGCTTGATTCGAAGGAAAAGGAAGAGCTGATCGATTCATAGTTTAAATGATGCGGCCCAGACTTCTAGGTCACCTGCTTCTCTTCCTCCCCTTGCTGGAAAAGATTCAGCAGAATGGGGAGAGTCAAGGGAAGCGAGACACAGAATCAAAGAAACTCCCAGCCCGCAGACAACAAAAGGGGATGCAAAGGAACTAGAATAGGTGAGAGTCCTGAGGAAGAACTCCTGAAGTGAAAGGTGGGAGTAATGAACGACCTTGGGGTAAAGAATGTATTGCTCTTAGGGGCTCGAAAGCTTCTCCAAATCAGAATGAGGATCCAAATTTTAAGGAGATGACCTTGGATGCAGAGTTGGCTGTTGGCTCTCTTTATGTTGATGTGAATGTGACCGATCCCCAGCAGGAGGTTGATCTTTCAGACCACAATCAGATTATGAATGAGCTTTCAGAGGAAGAAAACCACCTGTTGTTGAAAGAGATTCGAGAACATGAGGGCGAGTTTTTGCAAATGCCTCTACTGGAGGGCTTGGCTAATTCAGATATTTTTTAAGGTCCAAAGACCTGTCAAATTACATATGGAGACAGGAACTCTAAGCAAGACTGCATATCAGGGGGTCGAGACTCTTGATAGTTCCTCAATTTTTTAGCATCACAATAAGATATCCACCGAGCCGCTGAAAGGCCTTTGGCTGGAGATACTTCGGCTTCAGTATCGTTTCAAATAGTTCTAATTCCTACAACAACAACAACAAAAAAAACCAAGCCTTAAGTCCCACAATAACTAACTCACTCTTCCTCACTGGCGCACTAAGTGGCCTATGTTGCAAGTGTCCATACCATCTGAGTCGTCCCTCCCTTATCATGTCTTCTATAGGAGCGACACCTAACTTACTTCAAATATGTTCATTCCTTAATTTATCTTTCAATGTTATACCACTCATCCATCGAAGCATTCTCATCTTGGCAACTTTTACTTTTTGGAGATTCTGTTTCTTCGTAGCCCAACATTCTGATCCATATAGCACAGCTGATCTTGTAGTTGTCCTATAAATCTCCCTTTTAATTTTAAGGGTATTCTACAATCACAAAAACCACTTGAAGCACTACTCCATTTTACTGAACCTGCTTTAACTCTATGCATTACATTTTCTTTAATTTCTCCTTCAGCTTACATAATAGCTCCAATGTATCGAAATCTACATGTGTTATTTATTGCTTCATCATAAAGTTTAACTTTCTCTCCAATATTCCTCCTATCATTACTAAAATTACATTTCATATATTTTGTCACATTTCTACTTATCCTAAAGCCTCTAGATTCCAAAACTTCTCTAGACAATTATAACTCAGCCTCTACTCCATCCCAAGTTTCATCAATTAATACAATATCATCCGCAAACAACATACACCATGGAACCTCCTTTTGAATACTCTTAGTCAGCTGGTCCATCACTAAAGCAAAAAGATAAGGGCTTAAAGCAAATCCTTGATGTACACCTATGGTGATTGGAAATTCTCTAGTTTCTCCATCTATAGTTCTTACACTAGTCATTAATCCATCGTACATATCCTTAATGACATCAATATACCTACTACAAACACCTTTTTTTTCTAAAACCCACCACAGAACTTTCCTAGGTATCCTATCATATGCTTTCTCTAGCTCAATAAATACCACATGCAAGTCCCTCTTCTTTTCCCTAAACTTTTCCATTAATCTTCTTAAAAGATATATAGCTTCTGTGGTAGATCTCCCAGGCATAAAACTAAATTGATTTTCTGATACCTTCGTTTCTAACCTTAATATTTGTTCAACTACCATTTCCCATAGTTTCATCGTATCACTCATAAGCTTAATTCCACGATAGTCATTACAATTTGGAATATCTCCTTTATTTTTGTATATAGGTATTAAAGTGTTTTTCCTCCATTCATCTGGCATTTTCTTAGTTTTATAATTGTATTAAATAAATTAGCTAACCATATATTTCCGTTATCACCTAAGCATTTCCAAACTTCAATTGGGATGTTATACAATCCTATAACTTTCTGATTTTTCATCTTTTTTAGTGCAAACTTAACTTCCTTAACTCTAATTTTGCGAATAAATCTCATATTTTTAGTATTTTCCTCATTAGACAATTCTAAGTTTAAGCCTTCTATTTGGTTTTCATTAAAGAACATACTAAAGTAACTTCACCATCTTTCTTTAAAGTCTTCATCCTTAACCAAGACAATACCATCCTCACTTTTTATACATTTTAAATTCCCTAAGTCCTTACTTTTCCCTTCTCTAGCTTTAGCAAGTTTAAATATATCTCTTTCCCCTTTTTTTTGTATCTAATCTATCATACAAACTATTAAATGACCCGTATTTAGCTTCAATAACAGCCTTTTTTGCATCTTTTCTTGCCTTCTTATACTTTTCAAAGTTATCCCTGTTTCTACATTTTTACCACATTTTATACCAAATTCTTTTCCTTTATCCATGTTTTTACATTCCTGTTCTTCAAATTCTATTCCTTTAACCATCTTGCTCCCAGCTCTGGGCATGAATCCCTTGGGATTCTCAAGGAGTTATTAACCTCAATGAAGGTATTCTGCCCACTCCCGCTCATGCCTCATTTGAAAAGGATAACCCATTATACCAAAGAGAGATAAGTCTTGGAACAATGTTTGGGACCTTAGATCGTCAAGGGGTATGGGAGGGGCAACTAGGACCCACAATAGTTTTTTAGATAAATGAGGTATTAGTTAACCCTCCAGCTCAGCCTTTGAAGGTTGTTGTATTCCCTATAACCTATGAGCATAAACAAATTAAAAATACATAAAACAGTGGACAAAAATAGTAAAAGCTAGCCTCTTTGGTCAATTATAAAGACAGGAAAGTTAAGAGAGGAGGGGCTAGCAAGATGTATAGATGAAGACGTTAAGTTGGAATACTCGGGGTTTAAGGAGCTTAAGGAAACACCACAAGATAAGGAAGATGACTAGCAATTTTTTCCCTATTAGACTCAAGTTACAAGAGCATAAGCTTGAGCAAGCGAAGAGACTTCTTGTTAGGAGTCTTTGGGACTCTAGGTTCAAGGATTGGGTTTATTTAGCTTCTTCCAATTCCTTGGGAATTATTATGATTATTTGACTGATTATAGAAAGGAAAGAGGACTCAATGCTCTCCTCTTGGCGCTCCTATCGCTAGCCCTCAAGTCCTTGAGTATGACGTCTCCTTCCTCAATTCATCTCCTAGCCCCCTTTTTCCATAGTAAAGCTTGCAATTCTCCATCGTAGTCATACCTCCATCCTCGTCATTACCCTTGCCTCGAGTTCAAGCCTCACCCAACACCCAGCCTTATATGACTTTCCTCCTCTTCCACCGAGAGAAGCTTGAAACCTAAAATTGTCTACAAAAAGCACATTGTAGTGACCAAAACTCCATCCCAAACTATATTCATGCCAATCACTGACTCAAAACTTCATCTCCGTCAACCAGAGTGGTCATTTTCTACTATCCTGTGTCGCCTTCTTCTCCTAAACCCATTCCCCTTCCATCAATACCCTAAACAGAGTTGAACCACAGTATCAGCAAGCAACTAAATCTTTTTTCATCTCCTCATTCACTCACGTCTCATTTCAACAAGTCTCCTTGGCTATTAGAATCACATAGGAGCAACACCCTAGCTTTTATCTATTCATTTATCCTTTTCGCCTCACACCAGAGCTTCCTTTGCTTCTTCGTTTTGCAGTATTCAATCAAACTCGAGGTTTGAAGATTAGATATGGTTAAGTTTTCCTCTATTAAAATTGATAGGACGTTGTTTAGCTTGATTCAGATGGACTCTTCGACTTTTCAAATCATGGAATATGCCAAGTGGCATACTTCTTACATTATGCTGAAGAAAAAAGACTTTATTAGGGAACCGAATGTGATGAGGGTTCTTTGTGAAGGGCTGGGAGGAGTAGAAGTGTGTAGAGGAATCAATCTTTCTCAGAAAAGCGAAGGGCAATCAATTTTAGGCCTCCAGCAAATAAGAGGGGCAATTTTATCCTGCTTAAGAAGGAGATTAGTGGAGGGAGGGGGTTAAGCATTAGAATTCCAAAAAGGAAAAAGTTTATAAGTTGGGAATTGTTTCTTGTAGCTTTGCTAGATTTGTTGAAGTTGAACAAGATTGAAGCAGATAGTTTCGAGGGAAGACTAGGATGTCTAGACCACGGGTCACAGATATACAAAGGGAAAGGGATACAAATAGGAAGTTGGGCGAACCCTCGGCAAGCCCCTTTTTCGCCAGCATTGTTAGGGCTGCTCGGATGAAGAAAGAGACAAAGGAATTAAATGTTGAAGACCAAGATCACAAAGATTAAGAGGTGTTATGTCCTAATTCAGTCCCTTTATTTAAGACCATCATAGTTATGGGGAATTGTTCAAAATCTATAGAGCATAATGGGTTTAAAGGGTTGGTTACAAGTGGGCCTAATATCCTAATGACGAAGTCAAATGGACCTAATAAGACAAAATTAATGTCGGTTGAGAAAAAGAAAGCCTCTCCCCCATATGAGGCCGGTAGGAGTGCTTCAACTGTCAACATGAAGCTTATCAGACCTGGAGATGGAGAGAAAGGCAAGCAAGGTGTCGATAGACTGATTTGTAATGCAAGGCAAAAGGATGCAACAAACAGGGCAGAAGCAGGGTTAAATGGGAATTGCTCAAAGATCATTGGAAGTTGGAACCTAGTGGTGCATTTGAGCCACGTCTAGTTGACATAGTAAAATACTTGAACTTGACTTAACTTGAAAAAGTTAAGCTTAAAACTCAACTCAAACTCGATCAATTTAAAAATTGTTGAACTTGAACCCAACTTGGCTACAAGTTTATAAAGCTCGAGCTCGATAGGACTTTAAATTAACATTAAATACGTATATAAATATATACAGTGTACAAATAATATTAAATGTATTTATAAATATAATTATATAACATATATAATATTAAAATAATAAATTTAAAAAGCTCGATTAGGCTCAAAAATCAACTTGAATACTATTATTGAGCTCGAACTCAACTTGTTAAAATACTCGAGTAGCTCAAACTCGACTTGAGCTCGAGTAGTCAATCAAGTTTGAGTAGCTCACAAGTAAGCTTGACTCACTCACACACACCCCCTATTGGTACCTCCCATAGTAGGGAGGAAAACCCACACTCTACTAGATACTCTTGGACCATATTGTAAGAACCCAATCATAACTCGAATCTTCAATCTTCTCCTGAAAAATCAGTTTCAAAGGAAAATCACAACACTAATTTTGAAAAAGGCAACAAAATTTGGCTCTTCAATTGATGAGGAGGATGTTTGAGCATCATTTTCAAATCTGAGAAGGAACTTTAGTTGACTAGCTAAGAGCTGAGTTTGACCTTGCAGAGGAGAGCAATTTACTTCAACTATTTGAAGGGGAGTTTGGAAATTCTAAATTAAATGGATTGGAACAGAATGAAAATAGTGGTAATGCCTCATAGTAAATAGGGTTAATATGCTAACATCAAAATCCTAAGTGTACACAGGTAGGTAAAGATTGTGTCAATCACTTTTCAGACCATTTGATTACATTAAATGAAAAGGGGTATTTTTTGTCCAACCATGAGCTTGATTCTCCTTTTGTTGATAATTTGAATGCTCTGTCTTTGGATGTCACGTTGGGGGGGGGGGGGGCGCGGGGGGAATATTTTTGAAAAGGTAGTTACTTCTCTGGAGATCCTTGTTCCTATAAAACTAGTAATGGTACTCTCTTCCTACTCACACTGCTCTTGTTTCTAATATTTTTTTTATGCTGAAGGGAGGTTCCTTATAAGGGAGAGGGTTGTGGGATTAGCTGCAAGAAATATGAGTGAGACTTACAAGACTCTCATAAACTCCTAGAAGATTTAGGCTTAACACGCTTACCACCACCCTTCGCAAGCCCCTTACCAGCCTCATAATTAATAGAAGAGACCAAAATTTTTAATTCTTTCTGAACTTTCTTTTTCTTTCTCTCATAGGTTTTGGGACTTCACCCTCACCATGAAGATCAGCTGGAATGTGAGAGGTTCAAAGGGAGTTAGGAAGAGGAATCTTATAAAGGAAGTGTTGTCCAAGTACTCCTTAGACATTACGTTGATTCAAGAAACTAAACTAGAGATGATTGATCGAGAGATCATTGTGAGTATTTGGGGTGGTCGGTGTAGGGAGTCGAACTTCCTACCAATCTTGTGGTCCTTTAGAGGGTGTTCTTATCATGTGGGACGCTTGGTCTATTTCTAAAGTGGATAGTTTAGTGGGTTTATTTTCCTCTCAGTTATGATCAAAGTGAAAAGGAGGGGTTAATGGTAGGTTTCCTGAATGTATGGTCCATCTAGGTTTGCTCTCAACAGTGTGTTCTAAGATGAACCTTTTTGTTCACCTAGGTGGGTAGTGGGTGGAGTGGCATTAGAGATCTACCTTTGAGCAATGCTACCTATATTTGGTCTATGGAGGGGGCTAGGGCAATGGCTAGTGGATTGGACAAGTTACTATTTTGTAGTGACTAGGAGGATGAATTCTCTAACTATTCTTTCGAGACCTACTTCTAATTAATTTCAAATTTTGATAGAATCTAATCGGGTAGCTTGGGGCTCCCCTCATTACAGGCTTGAGACTATGTGGTTGGATCATGCTTCGTTTAAGCCATTAGTTAGAAGCTCTTGGGGAGAGGATACAATGCAGGTTGGGAAGGTTTTAGGTTTATAAGGAAGTTCAAACATCTTAATGAAAAGCTAAAATCTTGGAATAATGAGGTATTTGGTGATGTTAGAGTTAGGAAATCCAGAATCCTAGGTGAGTTGGAATCTTTGGATGACATGGAAGAGAAGACTAATCTCTCGGAGAATGAGGAGGCTAGAGGATCTCTCTAAGGAATGAGTTGGAGGCAAAAAACTAAATTCAAATGGGTCAGGGAAGGTGATTGTTATACTAGTTTCTTCCATACGTTTGCAAATAGAAAGATGAGGAAAATTTTGATTAGGGAGTTTGAGGTAGGGGGAGGGATTATTATCAACAATCCTAATAGGATTGCTTCTAAGATCTATAATTTCTTTGAACATCTCTATTCTGAGGAGGCAACTTGGAGACCAATGGTTGAGGGATTAGAGTGGAATTCCATTTCTAGAGATTGGATGCTTTGGTTAGAGAGACCATTGAGGAGAGGATGTGAGGGGCGTAGTTTTTAGGATGGACAAGGATAAGGCTCTGGGTCTAGATGGTTTTAATTTGGCTTTCTCTTAGGATTGTTGGGATATTATTAAGGATGAACTATTTAAGTTTTTGCTGGATCTTATGGGAACGGAAGGCTAAGTAAGAACATTAATTCTACTTTTATTACCCTCGTGCCTAAGAAATCTAGATCCATTAAGATAGAAAACTTTATACCTATTAATCTAGTCTCTAGTGTCTACAAGATCATCACCAAAAATCTAGCTAATAGGCTGAGTGTGGTGTTGGATAAGTCTATTTCTACAGCTCACAATGTGGATGTTATTTTGGTGGGTAATGAGGTAGTGGATAATATTCATACAACAACAACAACAAGCCTTTAGTCCCACTAGGTAGGGTTAGGTACATGAATCCTTTCCCGCCAATTCATCCGATCGAGAGTGTTTTCCTCTATGAAAAGGGGAGAAAAAAAAGGGTTTAGTTTTAAATTGGATTTTGAGTAGGCCTATGAATAATTAATTTGAGTTTTCTAGATAAATTTGATTTATGATAAAGGGTTCTGGTGAGCATTGGTGCAAGTGGATGGGGGGTTATTTGTCTAATCTATGGTTCTCAATAGTAGTGAATGGGGAACCTATGTTCTGGTTTAGGGCTTCGAGAGCATTAGACAAGAGGATCCACTTTCCCCTTTTTGTTCATCTTAGTAGCTAATGTGTTAAGTAAAATGGTGGATAGGGTTGTAGATAGCACGATGGTAAGAGGGTTGGATGTGGGGCGAGAGGGCGTTGAGGTCTCTCATCTTTAGTTTGCAAATGACACCATTTTCTTTTTAGAAGATCATAACCCTTCTTGTAGTTTTGTTTTGGGTATCCTCAAAGTTTTTGAGAGAATTTTGGGGCTTAAAATAAATATGGGAAAAAGTGACTTAACAAATATTAATGTGCCTATGGATTGAGTTAGGAAGTGGTTTTCTATTGTGAGGTGTGGACCATGTGGTATATTAGAGTGGCCTCTGACTTATCTAGGGTTCCTGTTGCGAGGCATTCCTAAATGTGCGAATTTTTGGAATCGGGTAGTGAAAAGAGTTTCTAAGAAGTTTGATGGTTGGAAAGGGGCTTTTTTTCCTTAGAGAGTAGAATCACCCTTATCCTGGCATGCTTATCTAGTATCCCATTATATAATTTGTTGGCTTTCAAGATTACAATAAGAATTTCAATGAAGAATGAGAAAATCATGAGGGATTTCTTGTGTTCTAGTCAGAGGTTTTTGGGACCATCTACTAAGATGGGATGAGGTTTGTAGGTCTAAATTGGAGGGAGGGCTGGTTCTTGGAAATTTGCTGCCTAAAAACGTAATGTCGCCCTTTCAGCTAAGTGGTTATGGCATTTTCCCTTAGAAGATCACTCCCTTTGGTAGAGTGTGATTAGAAGCAAGTATAGGGTGGGTGAGAATGGATGGGGTACCAATGTTAGTTTGCAATATTCATCAGAGAGCCTATTTCTCAATTTTATCCCTTGTTTGCGCCTCACATTAAATTTTTGGTGAGGATTGATTCTCGAATTCGAATTTGGAAAGATCCATGGATGGGGAATGATATTCCAACAATAACTTTTCCATGTCTCTTTCATTTGAGCTTAGGGCAAGATAGTATGATTTCTTTCTTTGTGGTTGACTCGGTAGCCCTTCGATTTATTGGAATTGTCATTTTAGAAGATCTTTTAACAATAGAGATCCATTGGAACTTTTGTACTTGTTATCGTTACTGAACAATTGTTATCTTTCTTTACCTAGGGATACTTTGTCTTGGGTTTTGGATCATTTGGGGGTATATTCTTGTACATATTTTTTTTGAGTTTTTGACCCGTTCCAATTCTTGTTTTCCCCTACATTCACCTATTTGGAAGGCAAAATCTCCCCCAAAAATTAAGGATTTTATATCGATGTTTGTGCTTAATAAAATCAACACTAATTAACCTATTGCAGGTTAGGAGACCTTCGAAGGCCTTATCTCTAGATGTATGCATGCCTTATCTCAAGATGTATGCACGCTATGCTATTTGAATTTTGAAACGGAACCTTATCTATTTTTATACTATTCGGCATCTGTGGAGGAATTGTTGTCAATTTCTTTTGAGGGTTTTGGTAAAACGAAGGAGAGGGTGACACTATGGAAATATGGTACTTCTACAGTGTTGTGGGGATTATGGTTGGAGCATAATCCATGGATTTTTTCATGGAAAAAATTGAATTGGCAGCTGGTTTGGGAGAAGATTCATTACCTGGCTTCTTTAGGGTGTGTTGGGTTCAATTGCTTTGAGTGAGTTTTTTAGATATTCAGCGGGATTGGAAGAATCTTCTACTTTAGATTTTATGTTTATTTCTAGTTTTTGCTCAATTAGTTTGTTTTTTAGGGATTTTTCCAGATTTTTTAAAGGAGGAGTCTTTTTCTCCTTTCTCCCTTTATCAATGAAATCTCTTTTTTTTTATAAATAAAAATGATTATTTGCCTCACTAGGTTCACTTGCAAACTAAATGATCTAATTGCCTCCTTCTCTATGTCTATTCTTTTAGACATTAAGAGGAAGGAACAGTGGTGGCTTACTTCAGTTTATGGCCCCAATTGTCCTCGGCTAAGAGACCTTTTCTGGGATGAGCTTGCCACAGTCTTTGGTTGTGTTCTAATTTGTGTCTTGCGATGACTTTAATGTCATTAGATCTGCTAATGAAAAAGTGGGAGGCTCTAGAATCACTCCCAGCATGAGGGAATATTGATTCTTTCACTAGGGATTGTGACATGAGGGATATTCCTCTTGCTATAGCTCAATTCACCTAGTTTGTATTTTGTAATAAATAGTAGGCACTAGGATTGTTAATTTCCTTTTTTCTGTAGATTGGGAGGACCCTTCTCCTAACCTTGCACAAGAAATGCTTCCTAGAGTGATCTTTGACCATGCCCCTTAGTGCTTGAATCCAACACTAGAAAGTGGAATCCAACTCTCTGTCATTTTGAAAATATGTGATTGACACACCACAACTTTTGCACATTGGCTAGGGAGTGGTTGGGGAGTGTACTGTGGTAGGTTGGGAAGGATTTTGCTTTATTAGACAGCTGAAGTTTTTGAAGGATAAACTTAGAACTTAGATTATGGAAGCATTTGGTAATGTGCAATTTAGGAAAAAATAAATTTTACAAGATCTAAGTGTCTAAGATTGTCTAATGAATTGCAAAAGTCCTTTGTCCTCTTAAGGGAGGAGGTCAATTGGCAACAAAAGTCTACAGCAAATTGCGTTAGAGGGGGAGACCATAACATAAGATTCTTTTATCAAGTGACAAGTAGGAGGAGAAGGAGGAATTTATTAAAAAATTGGAGAATGAGAGGGGCACAATTACTAGGAACCCTGACTGCATTCAATCTTGGGGGTCGCATCACTCTTATTCATGCTTGCCTATCTTCTACTCCCTTGAACTTTCTTTTTCCAAAATGCCTATGAGAGTGGCTAAGAGGCTAGAGAAATTGATGAGGGATTTCTTCTCATTAGGAATAGGTGAATGCAATAGAGACCGTCTTGCTAGTTGGGTGACTATAAGTAGGTCCAAAAGGGAGGGAGGTTTGGGTCTCAAACTATCAGTGACTTGGTGTCCAAAAACCTCAATTTGGTGGGGAAGTGATTGTGTCACTTCCCTTTAGAACCTAATTCTCTTCCCATAAGGTTATCCGTAGTAAATTTGGAATTGTTCACAATGGGTAGGACACCAAAATTGGGATTTAATATTACCTATTCAAGTCCATGGAAATTTGTGTACCAAATTCACCATTCGTTTATCCTTGATGTTAGAATTAATGTCAGTAATAGAGAGGGAATCCAATTCAAGGAGGACCATTGGATTGAGGAGGCTCCTTTGGTCTCTAGATTTCCTCATCTCTTTTGTTTATCTTCTCTTAAATACTCCTATCTCTATCTCTGCTTTCATCACTTGCAAAAGAATTAGCATTCTTGGGGTTTTCATTCCGCGAGCAACCTCAATGAGAGAGAGACCAACAAGCTTGCTCTTTTTATCAATTTGCTACATTCTTTCCGATTCAAGTTGGGGAGTGCAACAAGAGTTTAGGGTTTGGATTTTTCTGAGTCGCTTTCTTGCAATTCTTTCCTTTCTCATTTGACTCATGCCCCTAATGTCACTCCTTTTGCCCCTTAATCCTTCATTTCGAAAGCTAAAGTTCCCCCCAATATTGAGGCCTTTTGTGGAATATATCTTTTAAAATATTAATACGAATGACTTGCTCTAAAAACATAGGCATTACAAGGCTCTTTCACCTAATGTTTGTGTCTTTTGCCTCAAGTGTGGAGAGACTTGCTCTCACTTGTTCTAACATTGTCACTTCTCTTGGGCCCTGTGGAACAAGTTTGGAATTTTTCAAGGAGATTGGGTTTGCCCTTCCTCTTTGAAGGCATTTTTCTCTTTAACTTTTAAGGGCTCGCTAGGAGGAAGAAGAAAAATTCATTGTGTCAGTGCTCGATTATGGCTATCTTTTGGTGTATCTGGTTAGAGAGAAATGCCAGAATTTTTTTACACTTGGAGACCCTCTTAACTTGCTTTGGATTAGAGTGGTGTTTCTTGCGGCACTGTGGTTTTCAATGAACTGCTTCCTTCATCATCTTCCTCTGGCAGTTTACAGCAAGATTGGGTCAAATTGCTTGAGTAGAGCTTTTTCCCTAATCTTTGTCTTCTCGATCTTTTTATTATTATTATTTTTGCTTCTATTTTTTGTTCCGAGTGGATAACCTATCCTCCATTTTTCTTCTTCCTTTTTCTTGTCATATTTTTCTTCTCTTTCTTTAGTAAGTTTCTTTGTTTATGAAAAAAAAAAAAAATTGAATATACTACACTTTATCACATACTGTTACAAGTTGAATACTTCACACTTTGTAAAGGGCCGTGTGGCACTAGCTAAAGCACTCTTGCTTAACTAAAGAGCCAAAGTATACTGCACTCTTGGCACTAGCTAAGCACTCACTCAACTAACAAAACCTATACTACTATTTATATGATGGTTACCCATCCTATGCCCACAAGACAAGCAATCACAGGCAAGCATAATGGCCTGAATAAGCTTGGGTCATGTCACATACCTTTTTCAAATTATTGAATCTCTTCTATCACAGCTTGTCACACCTGACTCTGTCCCTAAGCATTCCTCTTGCTCTTGTGGTTGTGTGCCTTTCTCTTATTTCATCTGGTCAGTTATGTCATCCCAATTTCTGGTCTACACTTGGAAACAGCATAAAACTAAGAGACTCAATCAGCAGATTCCATTGCTCCATGAGCAATCCTTTGTCCATAAATCTTGGACATAATGACTTAGATGTGTAGCTAGCCATCCTCAATTCTACCGTCAGAGGAATGCAAGAAAAATTTAATTGAGTAATTTAATCGGGTATGTAGATAATATTGTATGTAAAAATTGAAGTTATTTTTACAGGGTAAGTTTCATGCCTAAGCATTTGGCACAATTGAGGTATTTCACTATTTCTTAAGCATTGAAAGAGCAAGGACCCATGGGAATCTTTCTACCATAAGAAATACAAGCTTGACTCATTGAGTGAAACAGAGATGTTAGGGTTTAGGATCTAAACCCACAGACACTCCTATGCACATAAGACTAAATCTAGCACCTGATGAAACAGAACTACTAACTGACCACAAACATTACAGGAGGTTGGTGGGGAAATTGAACTATATCCTTGTCACCAGATATTTCCTCTGCGACTAATCAGTTCTTAGGTTTTACATGAATAAGTCATTTGCAATGTTTCTGTGTGTATATTCAGGTACCACAGCCACAGAAGGTTAAGGTCTATTTTACAAGAATCATGGCTGTAATCTCAATCAGCAATATTTGACATAGATTAGACAACAACTCCACCAGACAAAAGGTCTTCTTCCAGCTAAGTGGCTGCAGTGTTTTCATTAGCGGTGATGTTGTGTCTTGGAAAAAATAAAAAATAAAAATAAAAAGACAATGGTTGCAAGGTCTAGTTCTGAATATGTAGAAATAGCAAAGGCTCATATCACTAGACTAGCTGACAGATGTGCTAAATGACCCAGGTTGCAGCATTCCCAACCTATTGAGTCAATATGTGATAAAGATGCAGCAATCCACATCACGTCAAATCTGGTATTTCATGAGAGGAAAAAGCATATTGACATAGATTTTCACATTCTAGGCCCCTTCAACTCACCAAGGAGAAGGTAAGTATTGTAACATTGTTTCTTCTGAAGTGATATAGATCAATGCCTGGACTGATGGCGCCCCACTGGGGGGGGGGGGGGGGTGAACAGAGGGGCTTGTTCAGCCCACAGGAAAATGTTTGCAGATTGCCATGAATCAAACCCGATCAAATTATACCTAATCTGGACTACCCATTTGTAGTCAGACATCAGTTTCCTTTTATTGACTAAATTCTTATGGGGTTCTGATGTTAAATTCATGCGTATGGAGGAAGTTAAAATGCACCTCTAGTATCCTTATAGAATCCTGAATTAGGGCATCTGAATCCTTCTCATTTCCCAGCAGATAAACCACCTGCAAAAAATAAAAATAGAAATAAAGATAAAAAAACACAACAACAACAACAAGAGTCAATCACATACAAACAAATAGAACCAAAGAAAAAAAAAACAAACATAAGAAAGAAAGAAAAAAAAATGGAAATGAAATGATCCAGGAAACAAATATCTAGAAACACAAGTAACAAAATCACATCGAAGAGATGTTCAAACAACAAATTATTATAGCAGCACTTTATTTTTCCTCTCAAAGACTTTTAGTCTAGTAAATTCCTTTGTACTGGAAAAGTAAAGAGTAGAGTATTCGTACAGAACCAAACTAAATGAAATGAAACTGCCTCTTTGGTTGACAACAGAATAAGTAACATCACAATCTTATCCTATTACTCCCCATGGAAAATGGAAAGCATTAAACAAAACACGTTACGGACAATATTGTTTTATTTAACCATATGAAAAAATTAAACTCATTCCTCACTCTCATGACGCCTTAAAACAATCAAAAGGTATGGGCTGAAACATTGGATAAACTTTGATAATGAGTTCACAATGAAAAACATGCTAATTATTAACTTCCAGAACAGTAATTCTTCTCCTGTGATGTGTAAATAACAACAGTCACAAGAGAAGTAAGGGCAACAAAAAATGCAAATGAGTAGATTCACTAAGTTCCACGACTACATGTCAATCATAAGGAAAAGACGAGGTTGATAGTGCCTCAAAAGCCCCCAGTCTTGTGCTCTTGAACAATAATGGAAAAGTTTGAGTTATGACTGCAGCAACCTCATGAGATGCATTGTAGGACGAAGTCCAACTCAACCCACCAAGACTCGCCCTTTTTTTTTCTGCTTTTTGAATAACAGACCATTTGAAGTTTGTGTATCCTTCTAGGTGACTTTCAGCATCTTGTATATTTCATCTGCAGTGATGATTGTTCTTGCGACTAATAGATGATACTTTTCAAAAAAAAAAAAAGCTACATCCTCCTGCTTCAAATGCTTGACTGTATGCCAATCAACAATTGAACTAGGTTGCCCTGTTTGAAGCACAGACCCTGTGAATGTGTGTGCCTCTGCATGTGTGTGTGTGTTTGAAACATTTACAACTAAAATAATGAAAAGTTAATCAGCTTCATACATAGATAAGTATATGACAAGGGCTAATTTTTATCTTCTCTTTTTAGTTCCTTAATAAATGTGTATGCATACTTCCTGTTGCACCATAAATTCAATAGTATGATTCCAAGAGAACTAGCACATTTAAAGCTCTGGGCAAATTGTAAGGGAAAAAACATATTGGTGTATTCTTAGAAAAGCTATGTTCAAAAAATTAAGAAAAATTATTAACATGGATGTGCCACAGATATCAAACACCATTATGTCATCTTGGTTCATGGTAGTTCAGTTTAAATTTAAAGAGGAAGAAACTAAGTAAAAACTGGTAAGACAAAAATCTGACAAGAAGTTTGCAGTGATGGTTTTATAAATTGCACATACTACAAACACCAAAAGCAAATCATTAAGAAGAAAACAAAATTGTTAGTTCAAGGATTTTCAACAACATAAATGTAGCCAGGAGTTTAGAAAAGCTTATGAGAGAGTTTTTATGTTCTGGTATTGAGGAGGATATGAGGGATCATCGTGTCAGTTGGGACCTGGGAGGTGGTCAGGAGACCAAAATCTGAGGGAGGCCAGGGCAACGGTTGTTTGGTTTCTAAAAACATTTCTGTTAATGGGCAAATAATTATGGAGATTCCCCTTGGATTCTAGTTCCTTGTGGCATAAAGTAATAAAAAGTATGGTATTCATAGGAATGGGTGGGATACGAAGGGGAGTGAAATAGGTTCTCATGCATGCCTTGGAAATTTATCTCTCAGGTTTCTGGTTATTTCTTTCTTCCATTCATTTTTCTGTTGGTGTTGGGGATAGGGTTCACTTTTGGCAAGATATTTGGGAGGGCGAGAGTCGTGAGAACTTGTTGGAATACCTTGTGCCTTGATTGTACAGACTTTCATCTGTGTAGGATGCTTCTATTTCTGAATTCTATTCCTCTGAGAGGGTCTTGTTTCTTGGGACTTCCATTCCTTTAGGAGTCTCAATGAGAGAGATAGACGAGCTTACTTGCCTATTGAGCATTCTAAATCCATTCATTCTCAAAACCAGGGAGGGGATAGTAGGCGTTGGATTGGAGACTCTTCAGGTTTATTCTCTTCAAAGTCTTCTTTTGTTCATCTGACCATACCTATTATTCCCAGTCCTTTTCATCTCAATGAAATAGTGTGGAAGGCTGCTGCTCCTTTAAAGATTCAAGCTTTCATATGGACTTTGGCTCCCAATAGGGTTAATACAAATGACTGCTTGACGATGGCAAAGAAGGTGAGACTAACTGTCATATATTCCCACATTTTGAGGTGGCAAGGGCACTGTGGAATAATTTTTCCTGCCATGGTGAGGATTGGGTGGCTCGAAAGACTACGATTTAATATCGGTACAATTTTGGGGCTTTGGAAGGAAGAGAAAAAAGAAAAGGTTTTGATTATGTGTTGTTTTTGCTATATTGTGGATTTTGTCTTGAAAGGAACACTAGGATATCCAGATATTAGAAGACTCCAACGCATTTGATTTCAGAGAAATCTTCAATTTGGCTTCATTTTGGGCTTATTCTCTTGGGGTTTTTAAGGAAACCTTGCTGCCCAACATCTAAAGGGATTGGAAGACAGCATTGATGCAAATACTTTGTCTCTTTTATCCTTTTGGTTTCACTGTGAATGAGGATGGGTTGTCCTCTTTATCCTGTAAATTTTTTTATTTTCTTACATTAATGAAATTTTTGTTATCTAAATAAAAAGGCTAAGATAAAGTGGCAAGGATTTTGAGTCACTATTACTGGTTATTATTAATTTAGCATGTCTTATTGCTATCTAAGTAGGCATGAGTTAGTAAGCGTATTGTGGTCATTGTCATGTACTTGATATATATTATAAATAGAGGGAGAGGCCTATCATTGTGATTCAGTCTTCCAATTAACCCAATACTTCAATTTTTATATATGAGAAACATAACATCTATTTTTCATATAGTTAATTTAAAATTAAGATTTCTATGTGAAATTTAATTATGTTCATAAGAAACATATTACCTTTTTCAATTGCATGTATATGAGTTGTGTTTTATATTTAAAGAATATTGAAATATTGTTCACTAACATGACATATTTTTACCTAGGGGCAGAATAGTTCTGATACGCAATTCCTTTATGTATCCATACTTAAAAAATAACCTAAACTGTAATTCTTTAACTGACAATTTTATAAATACCACTTTTTTAGTTAACCATCAGTTATTTTCTTCTATATTCAAATACATTTGACTTTTCTCATACGAAAGGTACTTCTAGATCTATGACTTTATTCTTAATGTTTATCCTTTAAAAAATTTGAGTTCATTGTTCTACTGCATTATATTAATTTTTATCTAAACTTGTTTGAATTTAAATATTTTTGGAATGTTTTGTCTTCATTTAAAAGATAGAGAAAGTTTTGCCCACAAAACGATTCACACTATTCATAGTTCTATATAGAGTATAGACAAACATTAAAAGAAAAGGAATACCTAGTACACAAGATGCTCATGCCATATCATGAGTTTGGGAGGCAAGACGCACACAGCACTACCTAGTTGCATTTGAAGAGACTATTTCCATGACATAATGAAAACAATTTATATCTATGCAAAAATCACTTACTATTTTTCTATATTTCTCATATTTTTATAGCTAAAGCTCACATTTCTAAGGAAAGGATAGGGTTAACAATATTAGATCTAGGTTCAGCCACTGTGAGCACAACATAGTTTCTACTTATGCAGCTATGCTCAGCGTCAACCTGATTGGAGCCCAGCACATCGCAACCCCTAACATATCCACTCAAAAGCTGCTTTGGATCTTGAAAGATTCACAGCATCAATGCACTTGCACTCTCCCACTTTCACTCTTGCTCCCATTTGAACAAATCTCAAAGGGCCAGGATAAGCTTAAACTTATGTTAAAATTCTCCTCAATTAGGGGCAAGACAATCTGTTGGAGAATTTATGCACATTTTGACTGATATACTATTATGTTTATATAGGCTTCTAAATCTTTCATTCATGTTCTTGAATTGTACAGTTTGTCAGATAAATGTAATCCTTTGAAAAGAAAATCCAAAGCCCCATACCCCTTGCCAAACTATCAAAAAGCGCAAAATTATTACTGCATATAACCATTTTTGTCAAAATATATCATAATTTGGCATAATAATATGTTTTGACCTATGCTTTTGTTAGAGTCAAGAAGAAGGTAGATAATTCAAATCAAGATTTCCCTGGTACTGGATCCCTATGTCAAATACCCAAAGAAAATAGAAGCAAAAGATACCAGAGAGTAATGCTGTATCGGACAAGAATATATGAAAAGGCAAATGAACAAACAAACACACACACACAGAGCTTGTAAAAGCAAATGCTTGACAGAGATAAGAGACATTACAACTCCAAGATGATACATTGTATCTGCATAGTCTATATGGCCATATCCCAGAACATGCGCCTTGATCTGCATAATCATTAAGTGAAATAAATTACCAGTTTAGGTTGGAAATAAATATATGTAGTTGTTAGAGCTACTATTATATGAGTGGTTCTACTTTAAATAATTTGTGTCTTATTGTTGTTTAACTGCAAGGGAAATATTAGTCATTAATCAAATATTTAATAATGTGATAGGTTGTTTCACCTGTAACACTACGCAATTAATTCTCCATTGCCAAACAATCTTCTTTTCTCTTTTCCTATTCCGAAACCCTAGATTACATGGTATCAGAGTATATAATCAACTTCTGATAGGATTCCCCCAATTTCTATCAATGTTTGGCCTTCTAATCTAAAGATCTGTGCATGGGATAGCAGACTCAAGCTAGAACTACTATTTTCTCAAAACTTCATCTCTTGCTTCTGTCTAGTGCAGCAACGTTATAGTTGACTGCCGGGGCTGTGGCAATCGTGTTCTCTTGAAGAGTTCTTCCCCATGATATAAGGAATAGTCCATTTGTGCTATTATGTGGCTCATGCATCTTATGCCATGCCATGAGGAACATTTTTTCCAGTTAATTGATAAGAGTACTGCCATATTGTAGCATTGGACATATTCATGTTACATGGTGTGTTGAAGCCTAAAAGTTGTGTTGGTCATGTGCAAGCCTGGTATTCACATTGCCAAGCTTCAATCAGTAATTTATATCTTCTGTAGCTGTGTCCCTTCTGCTTAGTGTTTTCAGTTGGTAAATACTATGCTGTTGTGTTGATTGTTCTGCCTTTTCTTTGGTTGTAGTATCTGGATATCAACATCTAGTGCATACGTGCCAACTGCCAACTGGAAGTTTGAGGGGAGCTAATCAGAAAATTGTTAACCAAGTTCCCGTAAATCTTTCAGCTGGTCATAAGTTAGTAGGAAATGCAGAAAACTACAATTAGATTGAACAGTTATCTTGGCTCAGGCTGTGGAAGTGTCAGTAGGAGTCATGGTCTTAAATTTCCACGAAATTGTTGAAATTTCTGTCGAAATTTCCGATTTCCATCACCCTTGAAATTGAAATGGCAGTCGATTTCCATTTTACATAATTTCCATCAAAATTTCAAAGAATCATCAGAAATTTATCGAAATTTCGAAATTATAGCAAAAGGTATTGAAATTTTAACTATAAAATGAAATTTCTTCATAATTCAAATAAGAGATTTAGGAGCAAAGTGAAATTCCTCTCTTAATTTGTTTTTTCTTTATTGAAACAAAAATATTATTGCGAGGGCTTTTGAAATTATATGAGAAAATAAACTTACAAGTTACAACAACATTTTATCTAACCATTCATGTCTAAATTATCATTATTTGTAAAATAAACAATATTTAAATGATTTATGAATTTCATTTGTATTAACTAAGAATATGTTTAATGCACATTATCATATAAATATGATTGATACACATATTATATAACAGCTGTTCCATCTCATATACAACATAGATGTATTTAACTTGTAATAAATTAGTCCTAAAACTTACATTGTTATGTCTATTAACCATTCCTAAAGTTTCATGAAAGAATTCCATTCTTTACTACTTATCTCCATTATTTTTTCCAATTGAAATCGAAATAAGATAAAAAAAAAAATTCACTTTGCGATTAAGCCTCACATTTTAATCCAAGGAAGTTTCATTTTGTAATTAGAATTTCTCCAAAATTTCAAGATTTCAATAAATTTCAGATGATTCATTGAAATTTCGACCGAAATTTTGTAAGATGGAAATCAACTCTCATTTTGATTTTGAGAGTGATGGAAAGCACAGAAATTTCGATAATTTCATGGAATTTTAAGTCCATGATATCAACTATAAGAAGATGTTTTTAATCTTAAGATGGAAGATATATCTCTATATCAAATAAGGAGTGAAGGACAATCCCATCAGCCAGGAACATTATAACAGTGCTCATAGGGCAGAGTTTCTAAATAAAAAATTTTTTTATTTTTATTACCAGACAGTTATGATCCAGGAAAACCTCAGGCTATGGCTAGTGAGACTCCACCTTCCATTTTATAGTGTTTGTTTTATGCTTCAGCGGATTAGTCTTTGTGAGCCAGTTACCAAGGCTACTACAGATGTCTCGGCTTCAGCTCTAGTCACTGCATCTAGTGGTACAGTTCAAATCCCTCCCTCCCACCTCAGGGGCAGGAATGAGAGATGGCATATCTTTTAGGTATAGTAGTAATCTAACATGGTATCAGAGCAAAAATCCAAGAGCTAAAAACCAACTAAATTGTCCGCCACAACCGAAGCAAACCCACATTTATCACCACATGCCTCTCCATAATCCAAGAGAAGCCGTGGGTACCTGACAATCCAGAACCACTATCAGCCTTGCTAGAAAGAAATCTGACCTTGCTGCCATTTTTCATTCGACAATATCCTGTGTTTTCAAAAAACCAACACCACAAGCATCATCATACCTCACTGATCTGCCCGCCCTTGAAAGAGAATCTCTGATGACTACCGCACACACCCTCACATGCTGATCACAGACCAGCAGCTCCAATGTCACACACCAGAACGTGAGACAATGTAGGACTTTATTTTTGCCCCAACATAATCTATGATGGCTCAACTCCCTTCACAAGCCAAGCTAACAGGTTTGTTAGCAGATTACATTGTCCAAGAATTGAGATTTGTGTTGCTCACGCCCAAGGGTCTAGATCTACCCGTGATATCTGGTCTATTAAAGATTTTATACTCAGCCCAAGCAAGAGCAGTAAGATTCTGCCATATACCTCCTCGATGGTCATTGGTGGGATGCTGTTGACTTCTTGTTATGTTGTTCGTTTCAGCAGACATCATTGTTGGTGACCAAGAAACTGTTGGCGTGCTGTTAGTCTTTGGGATGGAGTCCATGAACCCCAAAAGTATCTTTCCTCTCATAATTCGCCACAGATTATACCCATCTTGTTCAGCCATTGGTGAACAGCATACTATATCTGTATCAGAGGAGTATTGAGGTTTCTACAATATCAGGCATCCCAACAAGCATCTCTTTACATTACATCTCCTGCTCAGAAATATGTAGCCTCCATGTCATCCAATATCTCTCCCACAAAACCTAGGGTCATGATTCTGCCACTAATAACCATATGACAGGTGTAACCAACTTTTTCTCAGCCCTCCAAGACCAACATTGAGTTATCCTTGTTCGTGAGTCCAAGACATCAGTTAAGAGAACAGGAAAAGTAAAATCCTACAGCCTCAATCTCTCATTCTTCTATTTTGTATATTCCTAAATTCTATCTGTTAGCAAGATTATGAACTATATCCTTCTTCCTTCATTCAATAGTTATTTGATATTTAAAGATGAGGAGGGCGATCGTCGAAGGACAAGAGACTAGTGCACCTTGCTACTCTGAGTTGCTATCTCCTTCTAATATACGCACTACTGCTACAACGCCACTTTGAATCCATTGTTGCCTTGGTCATCCTTCATTTGACAAACTAAAATAGTTGTTTCATGTCTGGTGTCGAAGGTGAGTCTTGTCATTTGGGAAAGCACCAAGTTTTCTATTTTCTTACAGGGTCAATAAACAGCTAGGAAGCACCGAGACCGACAAAGACACAAATATCACGTGATATTGACATGGCAATTCGACAAGTTCAACAAAATAAAGATACGACACGGCAGGTATACATTAATTTAATTAATACAATACATAGATAGGCATGCTTTTTTTCCTTTAGATGACAAATATTGTGCTAATTTTTATTTTAAATGAAATATAAACATTCATGCAAAATTATCCATTACACATTTTACAAACTACAATTATAGAATCATCAATTGCATTCATATTATAGAGTATTGGTCCAACAACAAAAAACAACTCAAAAGCATGGCTAATGGTGGGCAACAGCCATGGTTCGACAAAATTTAAAATTAAAAAAAAAATAAAGAGATAAACGTAGAGTGATAAACTAACGATTTCTTGGGGGAGGGAACTTTTGGAGGATGGAATGTCTGACAAGGTTGGCACAATGGCACTAGGGCTCCAATGTCCAACCTTTTCAATGTCAAAGAACCCCTTGACTCTCTATCTCTCACGCCTCATCTTTTTTTTATTTTTTTTATTCTATTAACAAAACTAAGGGGCAACAAGATGCAGCTTTCCAGTGCAAAAAGTGTCCAGAAGGCGTCCTCACTGTATCAAGAAGTGTTGGGAAGTGTCTCAGTTGTGTCCAAAAATAATAATAATAATAATAATAATAAAAATAAATTTTTTACATGTATGGGACACCTATCGAGGAGTGTCAAACAAGCGTCGACATTTGACATATGTTGGACAATGATACTTCAGGCTTCCAGAAGTGTCAGTGTTTCCTAGATAAATGGGCAGTCCACCCTTTCATGTTAGTTCATTTCAATATTTGGGGTCATACTTGCTACATGATAAAGTTAGGGTTCAGATGTTTTGTTACTTTTGTGGATGACTACTCAAGGATGACTTGGTTTTATATAATGAAAGATCTTTCTAAGTTGTTTAATATCTTTTGTGCCTTCTATTATAAAGTCCAAACTAAAGAGTCAGCTTACTATACTTTATAGTGAATTAGTGATAATGCTAAGGTGTAAATAAATTTCCAATTCACTACCCATATGACTAACTCATGCATGATTCATTAGCCATCTTGTGCCCACACTTCATAACAAAATGAGTTCAACAGAGGAAAAACAAAAAAAATCCTTAAAGTCGCCATACCTTATTGTACCATATAAATGTCCCTGAAATATTTTAGGGAGATTCCATGCTCACCATTTGCCCTCTTATTAATAGAATGCCATCCTCCATCCTCAATGGAAAAATATAGTGTTTGATTCTCTTCCCAAAAGCTCCTTAGTTCTCACTACCTCCTCGTATATTTGGGTGTGTCCTTTACCATTAGTTGAGTCTACAAGTGGACAGGTTCGATCCTCATGCTACCAAATCTATCTTTTTAAGGCTACCCTCAAACTCAAAAAGGATATCAATGCTATAGCTCTACTTTACAACATTTCTTCGTCTCTACTAATGTTACCATCTTCAAGTCTATATCATATTATCTAATTCCATGAGTCTTTCTAACGTAAATGTGAATCATTTCCTCTTCCTAGTCTTTCAAACGCTGGTTCAATGTCTCATTCCAGTTCTCCTCCTACGTTGTCATCTCAATCTAATCCTTCTGGCCACTCATTTGTAGGTATACACATGACAGCGTCTCAAATGGAGGAGAGCCCCCACTAAATCTTAATTCTACACATTTGGCATTCTTGTCTAATGATCCCATTTCCCATGATTTTCATATAGTTGTTTGGAAAGATAAATGCACTTGTACCCAGCATCCAATCTTTAATTTTTTTTGTCATGATTTCTTATCACCCTTTTTGTCACCACCTTATCAAATGCTTCCCTTCCCAAGGGTTTGTCTCAGGCCTTATTCCCACTACAGTTGGGAGGTTGCAATGGTTAAAATACATGTGCCTTATAGGACAATGATACTTGGGGACTATTCTCGTTAATAAGTTTGTGCATGGATGTCACCAAGAGTATACTATGAAGGTTGACTAAAGTACCATCTTAGTGCAAAAGAACATACTCATACGTATAGGTTGGACTATTCAGACCCAGTTGCCAAACTTACATCTTTTAATTCTTTAGCTACCCCTTGCTATTGGCCTTTGCCTCAATTAGACATGAGGAATACCTTCCAACATGGTGATCTTCTAAAGAGACCTACATGGAGCAACCATCTAGGTTTGTTGCTCAAGAGGAATCAGCATTAGTGTGCTAGCTAAAAAAAATCCTTGTATGGTCTACAAAAGACTATGAAAGCATGGTTTGGTTGGTTTAATGTTGTGGTGCTTCAATTTGGCATTAGAGGTATGTGATAGATTACTCTAGGATGCAATTGTCCATATCTTGCGATACTAGAAACATACTCTAGGAAGAGGTCTCTTATATCCAGATAAAGGCCACAGTTGTGATCAGGGATATGGAAATCAATATTGGGTTGAGCCACCATTGGACAAAATGATCCACAACCGGGGGGTATATATTTATGTTGATGGTATCTTGGTATCATAGAAGAATAAGAAACAAATTGTGGTTGCTTGGTTAAGTGCTAAGTCAAAAGTACCAAGCCATAGCAAAGAGTCGAGAGACCATGTGTGCTGGTTTGGCTAAAGAACATGGTGAAAGAACTTTTCATATTCTCATACTATGGATGTTATGTATGATAATCAAGTTGCCATTCATATTGCCTCTAACTCAATCTTCCATGAACGGACGAGACACAATGAAGTTGATTGTCACTTTGTTTCGGAGAAATAAGCTCATTACAAACATGGTTTTAAATTTCCACGAAATTGTTGAAATTTCTGCTTTCCATCACCCTCGAAATCAAACTGGCAGGCAGTTTCCATCTTACATAATTCCCTTAGAAATTTAAACAAATCATCTGAAATTTATCAAAATCTTCAAATTTTAGCAAAACTAATCAAAATTTTAAATATAGAACAAAATTTTCTTGGAATTCAAAGTTGAGATTTAGATGCAAAATGAAATTTCTCTCATAATTTATCTTTTTTTTTTTATTGAAACAAAAGATTATTACGAAGGTGTTTGAAATTAAATGAAAAAATTAACTTACAACGACATTTTATTTAACCATTCATGTCTAAATTATATTTATTTGGATAATAAATTATATTTAATTAATTTATGAATTTCATTTATATTAACTGAATATGTTTAGTACACATACTATATTACAATATGCTTAATACACACATTATACTACAACCACCTATTCACTTTTTTTTCTATTTTACATTGGAAAAGTATAGATGTATTTTATTTGTACTATATTAGTTCTAAACTTATATTATTATGTCTATTAACCATCTCTAAAGTTTCATAAAATAATTTCATGCTTTACTACCAATTTCCATCATTTTTTCAAATCTAAATTGAAATTGACATCGAAATTGAGATTTCCATCGAAATTTCCATATTTTTGGAGCTTCAAAATTTTAGTCGAAATCAACAACTTATATGAAATCTGAATTAAGTCCAAGGAAGGAGGCACCAAAATCAATAGCTCAATTTGAGGAGAGGATAAAGAACTAAGAAACACCACTGTACCAAAATGAACCACAATAACAATAGCACTAGATGTAGAAGACTAAGATTAAAATTGTTGAACCATGCGAACAAGACATTATACTCCTACCAAGACAGGATATATAATGTAAACTCCCTAGCAGAGGGCTAGGTGCACTCAAAGTGCCAATAGAAGAATCACCCTTGGCAAGATACTTGTGGGCCTAAGTCTATTTCCCATGGAGATCCTACCAATGACCAACAGCATGATTGTCCTTGCCAAAATGCATGAAATGCGAGAACTACCATGACAAACTCCTAATACACAGTCCTTAACACTTCCCCGTACCATGCTCAAAGACACTATTGAACATGGCTAAAATATCACAAGAAGAAGCTTGACAAGATTGAGAGCAACCTTTGGTGATCGGTTGGATTCTTGCACATGCTTCCTTCATGGATGGTATGGACTCACCGACAAGAATTAGATCACAGATTGTTTAAGTTTAGGACTCAACCCAAGAACTCTATCTATTGCCCCTTAATCATCTCAACATTGAGTTCCTCCCACATACCCTTCAAAATGCTATAGTACTCACCAAAGGACCTACCTTCTTAGTCATATTTGAAAACCGTTTCAGAGAGGTCAAAAACACAGGTTTGATTTCTATCTTGTTAAAAGCTTTTGCCAAGATCCTTCAATACAGTCATGGCTCTTCTATGAAACACCACACTGGCAACAATTTGTGGCTCCATGATATTCCACAACCGCACAAGCAATATGTCATTCTCTTTCATCCAATCTTCATATCCTTGGAGCCCAGAGATGGAGAATAAAGCAAATACTTGGACTTCCCTTTTCCATTAATATACACACACACTGCCTGAGAGCACACCAAATAGTTGGAGGACCCAACCAATTTAATGCTCGTGATCAGTACGATAACAGTATCAGCGATGCTCTTTATGCAAGGTTATTAAAACCATCCCCTAGTACAGTACAACCAACACACACCACTAACAAACAACGCAGAGTAACAAAGCAGAACAAGGCAGCACACACTAGCATAGAACAGAACTCCAAAACTTTAGAGTCCAAAACTTCAACAGATAGTTACAACCACAGGACTGAAGTTGCAGAATCCCAGGAGCAATTACAGACATAATAGTCTCTCACTTATCCAGTAGATCGCCTAATGGAGCTTCTATTAAATCAGCTCAACATTCACAGACATATAATACAAATGTTAGGGGTGGAGATGTGGGATTGGGCTCTGATGAATACTGTTAGGCCGCTAAATTAAGGCTCAACATGAATGACTTATACACTCAAAACAAGGAGGGGAAATTGAAGTCTAAATTGAAGGAGCTGTATTGCAGAGGGACAAAAGGCATCAGAATCAGGGAATCAAACGAGTAGGATGAAGGTGACAAGTTACTGGGAGGAGTTCAAAAGCTCGATGATGAAGATTGGAAAAGAATGAGGAAACACCGCACAATGCTCTTATTCAGTATTGTTGTCCAAGTAAAGAAAATAGTTAGTATTGGTTTTATTAAGGATTGTAGTGTGAAAGCTTTACTTTTTAAAGGAACTTTGATTTCCTAAATAAAAGAGTACAAGAGAAAACAAATAGTGATTGAAGAGGGAGGAACTGGGGGAAGGAGTGAGCGTCTAAGAAAACTTGGCAATTTCTTTTTTGGTATAGGGGTCCTTTTTAAAATTTTTGATTACTTCACAGTTTTGTATTTTTTCACCCTCATGTTTGTCATAAGATTTTGGGAGTATCATTGGGCTAGGAATGCTTCTTTGGTTCAAACTTGTCTATATTTTTTTAGTTTATCCACCCTTGATGATGCCTCCAATTTCTGGTTCTCTCTTCATTCATGAGGTTGTGCAGCCCTGAGATTTTTCATTTTGTGACAAATTTTGAATGTGTGACAGGGAAACAAACAATCTTAGTCTGATTTAGGAATGAGCAGAAGTTGGGTTTTGGATTCCTTTGGGAACTTTTCTTGCAAGTTTTTTTCCTTCAATAGACTCTTGCTTGTCATGGTGCTACTCCTTTTCACTTACATTCTTTTATTGAAAAGCTGAAATTCCCTAAGAACAATAAAGGCCTTTACTTGGATTCAATCCTAAATAAAATGAACACTAAAGACTTTCAGATGTGAGTGTCCTTTGTCTTAGGAAGGGGGAGACATCTTCACATTCCTAAATTATCCTTTTTCATGGAATATGCAGAATACATTGCTTGTAATTTTTTGTAAGAATTAGCCAATTAGGTTCATACTTCATTGCATGACCTTTGCACTATTTAATTTTTTATGTTTTGAGAAGGGGTGGGAGAGGAAAGCTTTGTAGAGATATACAGTTTTAGCTATTATTTGTTGCATTTGGTTGGAGAGTGCTAGAATTTGTAAGTGTACCATTACCACTCATACTTCAGTTAGGAGCAAAGTGGTTTTCTTGCATCATTTTTGTGTTCAACAAATGTTTTTTTAAAGATGTAGCATTAATACATACAGAGAAATAAGATTACGTAGCTTGTGTTGGTTTGTGGATTCCTATCTTCATTTTCATGTTTCCTTAAGTTGGAGGATGCTTTGTCCTCCATGTTGTATTTTTCTCTTTCTTAATAATCTCTGTTTATCATACACACACACACACACACACACACATATATATATATATAACGGTTGATTTTGCTGGTAAAATACGGTTCATGATACATATATATAACCATATTTTACCAGCAAAATCACACATTTCTCAAGGACAATAAGTTAAAAAAAAAAATTAATCATTTAATGAAGTACAAAGGTTGGGTCTATAGTACAACTCAACAGCTTCAAATCCACTACCGCCACCACACATTCATTATTCTCTATTTCCAGTTCTTAAACCCAACAACACTCTTAGCAAAAAATTATATATCTATACATACTTTATATATCAAATATATGGATTTGATGTGTCATATTCAAATTATAATATTGCTTCTCCACACATAGCAAGGGATTTTATGATGCACACACGCACACAAACTTAGACACACATATATATATGGATGTGTATATGTGTGTACACATACAAATTAATTAGTATCACTAGTCTGCAAATAGCCAGGGGTTTTCTGATTAGTACCAAAATGTCATCTAGAGTAAACAAAAACAATTAAAAAAGAATAAAAAGTTCAATGCAGACAATCCATACCTTTAAAGCACGCTGCAAAAGAAGACATGGAACAGAAAAAAAAAATAGTTAACAAAAGCTGTCATTAGTAATGGAATGCATACATTTTTTATTGAACATAAATTCTTTAGTAATGTACGACACGTATGTATGCATGTGTATATATGCATGTATGTAAATCAGCAACCACACATCAATTAAATACAAAAATGCATGCACACTAAAAGTTCAAAAAAAAAAAAAAAGTGACATGAAAGTTCAATAAATGCAAGGAGATGCACTCATACACCATGATGTCACAAAATCTGCTCAGATTTCCAAATCTAAAACTAGGCAACATCAAATGTGGAGACATCCCATGTCCAAGAGGTGATATGCCTTGACGTTCCTTCTGTTGTTTGACAGTGCTTCTAGGTTGGACATGTATTGCCCAGAAAATGAGTATAGATACAGTAGTAAATGTGGATGCAGAGAAGGCCAATGATAAGAAAAAGACACCATCAGAATCCGCCAATGCTACAATAAAGCATGACAAATCGCTTGAATGCCTCAGGGAATGGCTAAACATGACTTCCAAAATAGCATGAGACACAAAGAGGGACATCTCATAGCCAAGAGGCAATAGTACCTAATGAATGGAGGCATGTACATCAACAGCCTAACGATGGAATTGAGTACTAATTAACCCTTCAGCACATAAACAAACAAGACCCTCTCTTAGAAATATTTGTAGCAATCTTGCATTTATTTCACATTTTGAACCAATATGTTTGAGCAGTCAAACATGATGAATATTGGATGTTAGTCATGCATAAGATATTCACTTAATTTATAAAAAAACTGTTTGGATCTTAATTCCTAACCCTTTAAATCATCCTCTAATAAACAATAAATTGGTATTACATAATAAATTAGACAAAAAAGGCATCCTATAATAGACAATAAATGGGTATTCCATCATAAATTAGATGAAAATCACATAGTTGTAGGAAACAAATCTAGACTTATTGCACAAGGCTATGCTCAAGGCTGAGGGAAGATTATGATAAGAAGTTTGCACTTGTCGCTAGGAGGGGTGTAAGTGAGTCAAGCTTACTCGCGAGCTACTCGGACTCGACTCATCCCTTAACTCAACTCGACTTGATTCTACTCGAGTTCGAGCTATTCAAGTGTTTTAACAAGTCAAGTTCAAGCTTAATAATAGTACTTGGGTTGAGTTTCGAGCCTAATCAAGCTTTTTAACTTTATTATTTTTATATTATATATATCACATAATATATATATTTAACTATATTTAATATTATATACACATTATATATATTTATATATGTATTTAATAATAATTTATAATCAAGTCGAGCTCGAGTTTTATGAATTTATAGTCGAGTCGAGTTCGAGTTTAACAAATTGGTCAAGTTCGAGTCAAGTCTAGAGCTCAACATTTTCGAGTCGAGTCGAGTTTGAGCATTTTACTGTGTCGACTAGACTCAAATCGAATACACCGTAGTCGCTAGGTTAGTGACAATTTGCATGATGCCTACATTTGCATGCCGTTAAGTTTTTAAATTAGTTCAAATGGAGGTAAAGACTACATCTTTACATGGTTTATAAAAGAAGAGAATATGTTAAACAACTCAAGATTTGAAGATAAAAAAATTGCCCAATCATGTCTTCAAACTATCAAGAGCTTTGTGTGGTTTAAAGCAAGGACCATATGCATGGAATGATAGATTATTTAAGTCCTAAATTGAAAATAATTTTTTTCAAGGAAAAGTTGACAAAACATTCTTCATTAAATCTCTTGATAATGATATATTATTAGTTCAAATATATGTAGGCGATATCATTTTTGGCACAACTAATAATCATTGGGTGGCGATTTTTCAAAAACAATGCAAGCTCTATTCAAGTCTACAAAATGAGTGATACAAGATTAAACTATTTCCTCAAACTACAAATAAAGCAAGATAAAGAAGATATTTTCTATTAACAGTTAAATTCCACAGAAGAACTGCTAAAGAAATATGGAATGTTGTATTCTTAGTAATGGTAACTCCTACAATTTCAACTCTAAAATTAGATCTTGATCAAAGGGTAAACTTGTTGATAGCAAATTATATCATGATATGAATGATTCCATTGTTTTAAAACCCATACCAGCGGCCAACCCAGGAAAGCCATTGGGTTGGTCGAACTGATGATAGTGTGATACTATGGTAGTGTTTGTGCATGTGTGTGCGCACACAGACGTCTGAAAATGATGATGAATATTATTATTAGAATCAAACAAATATTAACAAATAATGTAAGGATTATTCAACTAAAATTTTCTAAATGGTAAAAGAGTTTAAGCTATAGAGGACAAGGATTCCTCAAGAAATAAAGCTCAAAACAAAGAAAGAAAAACAACTTCAAAGCCTAACTGTCCACCAACCCAAAGATCTAACCAGCACTACCAAAGAAAGCCCCCTTTTAGACCCTTTTCATCATAGTTAATAGAGCATTGCAAATTCGTCAATTCTCTTTGACCCTTCTTATCCTTCCTCTTACCACCATCCAAGTGGATTTCTTACCCCTCTGAATAAGCTAACCACATACCCATTTTATCTAGCAAATGTTGAAACCCAGAGCTAGGAACAGTATCATTCTGATCACTGTCACTTATTCCATCCTTCTTTTAATCCAAAACTCCCTCAGAAAAATCTGATTCTGACCTAACTTGTTCACAAACCTCATCAATAAGTAGCCCTCCATCATAATCAAAATCACTGTCCGACTTACCCTGCTCATCGAAAACATCACCCCATTTCTTTTTCCAAGAGAATTTCCTTCATTGACCTCTCTTTAGTAGATCAATTTTTGACTTAGTCGAAAGCTCCTTGATGTAAAAGCTGCCATCACTATGTATTTTCATAAATAAGAACACAACTTAAGCAGGTGATTCAATTGAGAATTTAAGGTAAAAGAGTTCAAAATTAGACTTAATATTATATGGATGTGAAATAACTTAATTTTATATACTATTTATTGAGTAATGAATCATAAATTCGCTGCTAGAACGTTGGTAAGCCTTCTCTCCTCCTATTAGGAAGTCCCATGTTCAACATCCACCATCATAGATTTGCAACTTGTCTTTTAATGAGAGCCCAAATCAACCTATCTAACTCAATAGGTTAGGATGGGTTAATACCAAGTCCCCCGCAGTTTGCCAAGTTGACTTTAGTCGTGCCATTTCTGGTTTCATGACATCACACGAACCAACAAAGTGACCAGTTCCAATCCAATCTAGGTTTAAAAACCACAATTGATTCTTTTGCGCTAGAGGTTTTTCCTTTTTTATTTTTTAGAACAATACAACCAATCAAAAACAACACCGGTAGAGGACAAGGAATCCTCCATGAATATAATAGAAACAGGTGGAGGAGATGTTACAGTACAGCTATAATGAAACAAAGCAGTTCAATCTCTTTACAAGTATGTTAAAGGCACATTTGTAAAAAGGCCATGAGCGGCGCACCATAATGATGCAAGGAAAACCACTATACTCCAAACTGAGTAGATGTACTAATTCCTTGAAAATTCTTAAATTTCTCTCTAGCCAAATGCACAAACGGAGCGTCTCATTTGAAGTTTGTTTGGGCACTAAAATCTAACATGAGAGGCATCTTAACTTCTTGAGAACAAGGGATTTTGATGCAAATAGGCATATGAATAGAAGAAGTATACAAATAAAGACTGAGATTTCATAATTGTAGAAATCCCAAGTGTCTTGGAGTGATTTAGGGGATATTTGTGCAGAGAATTGTATATTATTGAGAGAGATTATTTTAGGAGATTGTTTCATCTTTAGCATACCCGACTGCATTACAAGTATAATGTATTGGCTTGTACAAATTATTAATTCAAGAAATACAGAAAACCTATTCTGATTTCATGGTATCAAAGCTAGGGTTTCTATAATCCTAGTTAACGATGGCAGAAGGAGTCGTCAACAGCAGAGGGTCAAGCACCTCTAAAGCTCTTGACGGCGAGACTAAAGCCACCTCTACCTTGAATTCGAATGGGCTAGACAGCTCGTCCTTCCCACTCTCGGCGAAAAGACTGAACAGAAATAATTTTCGTGAATGGGCTTAGTCAATCAAACTCGTGATTAACGGCAAAGGAAAGTTAGGCTACCTTATCGACGAGAAGAAGAAGCCCGCCTCAACCGATGCTGCAGCTCTGCAGAAATGGAAGTCGGAGAACTCCATGGTGACTACGTGGTTGGTGAACTCCATGAAACCTTCAATCAGCAAGACCTATCTGTTCCTACCGTGGCGAAGGACGTGTGGGATGCTGTTCAAGAGACATACTCAGACGTTGAAAGCTACTCTCAAATCTTTGAGATCAAAATTCGGCTATGGCAGATGCGGAAAGGAGAAAAAGAAGTCACAGACTTCTATATGGAGACGACAAATCTTTGGCAAGAAAATGGAATCATCCATCAAAGTTCCTGTGTGGATACCCCTCAACAAAATGGGGTTGCCGAACGCAAAAATAGACATATTCTTGAAGTAGCTCGAGCATAGATGTTCGCTACAAATATTAAAAAATATTTTTGGGACGATGCCATTTGAACAGCTACATATCTCATTAATAGAATGCCTAGGCGGGTACTTTCTTTTGCCACTCCTCTCCAAAAATTCCAAGAATGTTTTCCCAACTCTCGGCTCAACTCCAATTTCTCCCTAAAAATTTTTCGGTTTTTGGGTGTACGGCATTTGTACATGTTCATGCTCACAATAGGGATAAATTGGAACCTCACGCCATTAAGTGCGTTTTTATTGGTTATTCTCCTACTCAGAAATGCTACAAATGCTATGATCCTGTCACAAAAAAAAAATCGTTTGTTAGCCTTGATGTCACATTTTTTGAAACCACTACTTACTTCCAAAAGCTCTCTCTTCAAGGGGAGAATTGGAGTGAAGATCGGTTCTTTGATTTCTCTGTTGATGAATTTGTGCCATAGACAGAGTCTGTCAACACCACTATCATTACACCATTCCTTGATCTGTCATGTACAAAAGACCACTTAAACTCGGGGGGGGGGGATGTAGAAAAACAAAATAACAAGGAGATACTAGTTTACTCCAAGAAGCCAAAATCAAAGAACAGGGAGAATCTCATACCTGAGGCACCAAGAGAGTTGGAACCAGTGATGGCTCCGAGCAACCATGAGTCCACACCCAATCCCGATTAGGTAATAGATCCAAATGGCCATGAGCTTCCTTCTAATAAGTCTGCACCTGATGACATCAATTTACCCATTGCTCTCAGAAAACAAACTATGTCATGTACTCTCCATCCCATTTCAAAATTCATGTCTTATAAAACTCCGTCTACAGGGTGTCGTGCTTTTACCTCTAACCTTGACAGGATAAAAATTCCAAAGAATATCCAGGAAGCCATGGAGATTCCTAAATGGAGGGAAGCCGAAATGGAGGAAATGCGGGCCCTGGAAAAAAATGGAACTTGGGATGTTATGAATTTTCCAAGAGGGAAGAAGCCAGTAGGCTGCAAATAGGTCTTCACCGTGAAATATAGAGCTGATGAGGCAGTTGAACAATATAAAGCCCATCTTGTAGCAAAAGGGTTTACACAGACCTATGGCATTGACTACATGGAGACGTTTGCACTGGTGGCAAAATTGAATCCGTTCGGGTTCTCCTGTCCTTGGCAGCCAACTTGGATTGGCCACTTCGGAAACTCGACATTAAGAATGCATTTCTAAATGGCGAGTTAGAAGAAAAAGTCTACATAACAATACCACCAGGTTTCAGTAAGAAAGGTGAAGAAAACAGAGTATGTAAACTCAAGAAGTCCCTGTATGGATTCAAGCAATCTCCTAGAGCATGGTTCAAACATATTTGCGAAGGTGATAAAGAACCAACGATATCAACAAGGGCAATCAGATCACACTATGTTTTTCCAACAATCTGAAAGTGGGAAGAAAACAATTATGATCGTGTATATTGATGATATAATCCTAACTAGAAATGATACAGTGGAGATGAAAAGATTGAATAAAATCCTAACTACTGAGTTTGAAGTTAAAGACCTGGGACAAATGCGGTACTTCTTGGGAATGGAAGTTGCTAGATCAAAAAAGGGTATCAGTGTCTCTCAGCGAAAGTATATCCTTGATCTCCTAACCGAAACCGGCATGCTTGGATGCAAACCTAGTGAAACCCCCATTGAAGCAGTAAAGAGATTTGAAGATTGCAGAATATCAGTTGAAAAGGAGAGGTATCAGAGATTGGTTGGTAACCTAATCTATCTATCACATATCAAACCTGACATCGCATTTGCAATAAGTGTGGTAAGCCAACACTTGCATTCACCAAAGGAGACTCACCTAGAGGCTGCGTACAAGATTCCCAAGTATCTCAAGGGTTCTCCGGGCAATGGACTCTTCTTCAACAAGTGTGAAAGCAAGGAAGTAGAAGTTTTCACAGATGCTGATTGGGCAGGATCAGCGGAAGATAGAAGGTCTACCACCGGATATTGCACCTTTGTATGGAGAAATTTGGTGACTTGGAGGAGTAAAAAACAAAATGTAGTGGCTCGAAGTAGTGCTGAAGCTAAGTTCAGGGCAGTTGCACAAGGGATATGTGAAGGACTATGGTTTGGAAAATTTTGAAAGAACTACAGATCACAGTGGAATTCCCTATCAAACTCTACTATGATAAAAAAGCAGCCATCAGTATCTCTCTCAATCCAGTTCAGCATGACAAGACTAAGCATGTAGAAGTGGACCAACACTTTATCAAAGAAAAGGTTGAAGAAGGAACCATTTGTATGACTTATATTCCTACCAAGGAACAAACAGCAGACATCTTTACCAAAGGGTTAGCCCAACAAAGTTTCGAGGATTTCATCTGCAAGTTGGATATGATCAATATCTATGATCCAACTTGAGGGGGAGTGTAGAAATCCCGGGTGTCTTGGAGTGATTTAGGGGATATTTATGTATAGAATTGTCTATTATTGAGAGATATTATTTTAGGAGATTGTTTCCATCTTTAGCACACCCGATTGTATTATAAGTATAATGTATCAGCTTGTACAAATTATTAATTCAAGAAATACAGAAAACCTATTCTGATTTCAATAATAGCATTTTAGCAACTTTTATTTTATTCAAGTGACTACTGAATCCTTGGAATAATAAAGAACTTACTGCTGTTTCTAGGCACAACAGATTAGCAAAACAAATAGAGCAATTTATAGGCACAAGAACTAGTTAATCCCCAGATTAGCACCTGTTTGGAACTGTTCCATAACAGTAACAGCGGCTTTCTACTAGCATCTCGCACATTTAGCCGCGATGGAGGGATTGGTAGGCACCACATGGTCGAATTCTCAAAACTCAAACCCCCAAATCTTCAAACTAGCTGGTCTGGGCTGAACTCTGCAGAGAAGTCTTCACGAAAACAAAAGCTAAAAACCTCCTGGAAAAGTGGCTGAAGACTCCTACTTATACTTCATAACCCCCTCTAAAAACCACTTATCTTCTAAAGTCCCGCCAAAAATAACCCCATCAAAAAAATACCCCTGAACCCCCCCCCCCCTGAAGAAAGCAAATTTTGACCAAAATATAACCCCCAAAATTCAGAAACTACAAAAATACCCCTAGCACCCAAAAATAACAACACCTTACATAAACAGAAAGTTAAATAAAGATTGCAGAATTGGTGGGGGGAGTACACTGAGGAAGGGTGGGGAAGGTTTTTACTTTATGAAAAAACTTAAGTATTTGAAAAAGAGAAATTGAAAACTTAGAATATTGAGACCTCTGGTGATGTTAGATCTAGGGAAAAAAATATTCTTGAGGAATTAGGGGCAATTGATGGACTAACTGAGGAGGGTCTTATTTCTGATGACATTGCTGGAAGATGTGCCCAGTTGTCCAATGAGTTTCAGCAGGTTGTTTTAAGGGGAGAGGAGCTGGAGGCAAAAATCTAGGATGAACAGGGTTAGGAGGGGCGATTGTAAATCTAGACTCTTCAATAGGGTGGCTAATGGCAGGAGAAGAAAGAGTTTCATTAAAGAGCTTGAGGAGGATAGAGGAGAGGTTATTAAGGATTTGAATCGTATTGCGAGGATGATTACTGATTTTTATATGAATCTCTTCTCAGATGAGGATAAGGGGAGAGTTATGGTCGAGGGGCTGGACTGTGTCCTATATCAGCTGACAAAGCAACCTGGCTAGAGAGACACTTTGAGGAAGAAGGGATTAAAAGTATGGTCTTAGAAATGGATAGAGAGAAGACCCATGGGCCGGATGGTTTCACTATGACTTTCTTTCAAGATTGTTGGGATATTTTGAAGGGAACCTGCTCAATATTTTTTGTGAATTTTTTGATAATGGGATAGTAGGAAGGAGCATAAATTCTACTTTTATTACCCTAGTTCCTAAAGAGGATTGTGCAGTTAAAGTCAAAGATTTTAGAACAATTAACTTAGTCACAAGTGTCTATAAGATTTTGACTAAGCTGTTATCTAAGAGATTGGCTACTGTTTTGGAGGACACTCTCTCTTATCCAGAGCGCTTTTATAGGTAATAGACAGATCCTTGATGCTGCTTCAATAGTAATGAGGTGGTTGAAGATGCTGCTGTAGGAAAAGAGAGGGGTCTAGTGCTGAAACTGGATTTTGAAAAAGACTATGATAGGGTGAACTGGAATTTCTTGGACAAGGTTATGGGTAGAAAAGATTTTGGTCTGAGGTGGAGGAATTGGATTAGAGGATGCTTATCTTCTGTGGTCATCTCTGTTTTAGATAATGGTAAGGCTAGGTCTTGGTTTCATACATCCAGGGGACTTAGACAGGGGGATCCCCATTTCTCTTTACTATTGTATTTGATGGTTTGAGCAGGACGATTGGGAAAGGATTTGATAGCGGGCTGGTGGAGGGGATTAAGGCAAGAAATGAGGAGTGCATCATTTCACATCTCCAATTGGCAGATGACAATATTCTCTTCCTCACAGATAACATGGGTTGTTTTTCTAATTTGCTAACTATACTTCAGGTTTTTGAGAAAGCTTCTGGCTTGAAGATTAACTTTTCCAAGGGTGTTCTGGTGGGCCTTGGCATTAATGTTGACCCTTTGTTAGGCTTGTGGGTTTGCAGTTTTTAACTGACCGATTATATATTCAGGTGTTCCCTTAGGTGGTGATCATAATGCTGATCCTTTCTAGGATCATGTTTTTGAGAGAGTGGCTTGTGGGTTTGCAGTTTTTAACTGACCGATTATATATTCAGGTGTTCCCTTAGGTGATGATCATAATGCTGATTCTTTCTAGGAACATGTTTTTGCGAGTGGCTAGGAGACTGGATGGGTGGAGAGGAGTGTTTTTCACCTTAGGGGGTTGGATTACTGTTATCCATTTGTGTCTTTCTTTCATTCCATCATATTATCTTTCTCTTTTAGAATTCCTGTGAGAGTGACAGGCTTGAGAACTTAATGAGGGATTTCTTCTGGTCAAATGGGGGAGAGAGTCAAAGAGATCACCTTGTAGGTTGGGAGACTCTGCGTAGGTCTAAAAGGGAGGGAGGTCTGGGTCTTGGTAATTAGGTGTCCAAAAACATTTCTTTGGTTGGGAAATGGTTATGACGCTTTCCTTTAGAATCTAATTCTCTTTGGCATAAAGAAATTCGTAGTAAATTTGGTCCACTACAGAATGGGTGGGATGCTAAAGTTTGGTTAATATTACTCATGCATGTCCTTGGAAGTTTATATCTCGGATTTATGATTATTTCTTTCCTAAAATCCACTACATGGTGGATAATGGGAGCGAATTCATTTCTGGGAGGACCCTTGGAATAGGGAGATGCCGTTGGCCATTGCTTTTCCCCGTATTTATCGAGTCTCTATTTGTCATGATACCCCTATTTCTGATTTTCTTTTTTTTTTTATTGTAAGGGGATAGTCTCTCTTGGGATTTCCATTTTGGGAGAAATCTCAACGACACAGAGATAGATCAGTAGGTTATTTTAACCAGTTTACATGATTCTTTTCACGTTAATTTGGGCAAGGATAAGAGTGTTTGGAGTTTGGATCCTTCTTGGGATTTCTACTGTAAATCTGTTTTCTCTTATTTATCTTGCAACCCTAATGAGGATCCTTTTGGTTTGTACTCTTTGATGTGGAAAGCTAAAGCTCCCTCAAAAATAAAAGCTTTTATTCAGACAGTGGGACTTGATAGAATTAATATTAATAATGTGTTTCAGAAGAGAAGGCCTAATAAGGCCCTATCACCAGATGCTGGGTCTTTTGTTTGAGTAGTGGGGAGACTTGCTCACACTTATTCGGTATATGTAGTGATGACTGGATGTCCCTCCACTTTGAAGGCTTTTTGATCTACCACTTTTAGAGGTTATGGAAAAGGGAAGGATAGGAAAGCCTTCTGGTGATGCACTGTTATGGCTGTTATTTGGTGTGTTTGGTTGGAGAGAAACACCAGAATTTTCAAAGGGGTGGCCACAGCAAATAATTTGGTTTGGAATACAGTGGTTTATCTTGCACAATTGTGGGTGTTGGCCAAAGGCTGTTTTCGTAACGTTTCTCTGGGAGACCTGCAGCAGGACTGGTTGGCTTTGCTTCATTGACTAGACTTTCAGATTATGATGATCTCCTGGCAAAATGTTTTGTTATTGTTTTAAAGAGAGGATTTCTTCTGCTCCCAGTTTTCCTTTCTTTTCCATTTTTTTCTTTTGTTGTACATTCTTATCTCTTCTAATAAATTTATTTGTTTATCAAAAAAAATGATGAAATGAAGTGAAAATCATAATCCAGCTGCTCACTCTTCCAAATTTCAGAAGTAAATAACTGGTAGCTGTAACATCAATTCACCAAAATAAATTTCCTTCCAATTATTCTCACCTCGGTTGACCTCAGACATGTTTGAGGGCTCAAAATAAACATTGCAGACAGAACAAAATGCTACGGAAGAGCACTGCCATGTGCTAACAACACAAGATAAAAATAAAAGTATTACGGACCCCAAAAGTCATAAAATAAAGCAAGTGGAAACCGTGAAACACTTGTCAGCACAACACCTAATCATATTACAATGGAAATATGTTTTGACCAAAATGGGTACAACTCAAGACAGGTAATAAAACTTTATATTATACACCTAGTGGGATGAAGGCTTAGTTGTTACATATGCACACATGCAAACACACGCACATTAATGCACACCCACACACATATACATCCTTACCTCATAGCAAGAAAGAGCTTCTTCTAATTTCCTCTGCCCAACATAGAACTGACCAAGATTGTGAAATGCAGTCCCCACGCTGTTTGATGATAATATACAGTGCTTAGGTGTACAGTCCAATTTATATGAATACAAAAGATAAACACCTAACTCACTTCCCTAACTGCAACATTAATACGTTGTCAGTTAACCAATCATCAAGGAGTATGCCTCACTGATGTAAAACTGCAACAATTATAGATTGTAATTTAACCAACCCTATGCATGTAAATACACATGCGTAAAGTCTCTAAAATTTAGATTTCTATTATATCCTAGAAAACGGATTAACATACCGAATATCATCTGGTCCAAATGATGACTCCAGTATGTTGATGGCCTCCAAATATAAAGGTTCCGCCTTCTCAAATACCTTTTGAACCCTATACAGCTCTGCCTGCAAAAGATAAGAATTAAAAATTATAACACTTAGCAGACAAATAATGCATAGACTGTAACACTCCCACCACACAATCACTGCTTTCAAAATCCAACACCAATTGCTGATGCAGGACAATTCTCAAAGTAAAGACTAAGGTTGTTGATTGATGTAGGACAATCACATCTAGCTGAACAAGAGACTTAGTATCTAGGCTATAAATGAAAGAAAGGACTGAGCAATGGTGGCCCAATATAACATTATAATTAATCGGCCAGAATCAAATACAAAATACCCACTCAAATTTTCAGACTGTAATAAGGGTAATGTAAGAATATGAGCTGGGTTTTTTTAATAAATGACAAGGACTATGGTTCAAATTAGGTTAAAGAAAGATTAGATTTGCAAGAAAGGTGGGCTTAAGGTTTTTTAATAAATGACAAGGACTATGATTCAAATTAGGTTAAAGAAAGATTAGATATTGGCTTATATTTTTTTGATTAAAAAAGAAAACATATTAGGGAAGAGAATGTACAATCATAGCAAGTATACTAAATCTTCAAAAAGAAAAGCAAAAAAAACAAAAAGAGAGAAAAAAATAAAAATAAAAAACAAAACAAAAATAAAAGCTGCTACAATCAACCAAGAAAACCCCTCCTTAATCTCTTCCATCATAGTTTACCAAACATTTCAAATTAGCTAATTTCCCTGACCCTTCTTCACCTTAGATTTGCCACTGTCGAACCTAACTTCATTTCCTCCTTGGCAGACAACATGAGGCCCAGGTCATCCAACAAACTCTCAGTTTCAAAGTCCTTCCTAGAAATTTCTTGAACTGGAGTAGGTAGAATTCCATCTTTTACCTTGTGTTCTTTAAGAACATCATCCTCAAAAATATTAATTCCATCTAAGCCTTCTAAAGGAGGAGGCAGCATGTAAAATAAATCCCTGAGATGATCAGTAGAAGAATCAGAAGAATAATCATGCTGATCCTGAATTTGATCCAAGAGTAAGCCCCCAGCTCAATCAAAGTCACTATTGTCTGCACTATCATCCTCTGAAACATCCCCCCATCTCTTATTATCCTTGCCGGTACTAGCCCTCTCACCAATTGGCTCCTCCACTATACTTAACCACCTTTTGAATCTCTCCTTAAGATTTTTTTTTTGCGATTTTACTAGATGATGCCATTACCTTCTCCCCAAAAAGGTACTTTTTAGGGTGTGCAGCACCCACGCTTATAAGCCCTCAAGATCTCCCAATCATTTCCGATGTCGGACAGAAGCATCCTGCCTACCCTTTGGCATTCCGCGAGACACCATACCTACCCCTCCTGAGTGCTTGGCGTGTCACCCTGCCTACCCTCTTGGGCGCTTGGCGAGAGTCAAATTTCTTCAAGATGTTTCCTCATTTCAAAACCCTTTTGCGCATCCTTACAGCAAATGTAAACCTTTTGATCTATCTGATTATCTGAACTATCCCTCTGACCATTTGACATTCCTTCTGGCCCCAAAATAAAATCCTGAATTTTGTTTTCACAATAATTAATATTCTTAGAAGAATCCCTCCCAATTTCATTCTCAGAACCCTGCCCACTAGCATACTTCTCCTGAACAGGGAAAAAATTACCCTTGATAATTAATTGAATCTTTAGAAACCAACCTTTCTATTCCCACCTCCTTCTCTTTACTGTTATCAGAACAACTACTCCTCTCCTCTTGACCACCGTGGATCTGATTTGATGTTGATCAAGTCACTGATGCAGTTGCAGCTTGCTTCTGCTCTGAAGAGAAGCTGAAATCCTGCCACCTCACAGGATTTAAAATGACTATGGGCTGCATTCAGATTGGGAGCCTGACTTTCATCTGGACTACTAAAGCCAGTAGGAATAAACTTGGGGCCTGCCCATTCAGTTGGCCAACTTGAAGCTTAACCAGATTGCTTTCTTTCTCATTGAACAAGCCCAAAGTAAGATCAAAATTTTGATTTTGGGCTTCCCTAAATCAAAGCCACCCATCGCCTTTGGACACTTCAGGAACAAATATAGAATATCTCTTGCCTCTCCAACCATGCCCCTATTCCAAGAACTACCTGCCTTTGTCGCATGTATCACCATCCACTATCCAGCGAAACCGACCCAAGATCTTCAAACAACCTTGCTTGACCTTCCATCAAGAGACAAAAATCCCAGTAAGAACCATGCTGCAGCAGCTGATCAAAGTCTTTTCCATCGATTGCATAGCCGATTCTTGTCAAGAATGAATAAGCTACCACGTTACCCACTTTATCCAATCTCAGATCGAAGGTGACCTGAACTGAACAAACATCTGCCATCAAAATCTACCAGCCTCATGACAGAGCACAATATTAATATGAGAGATAAGAAGAATTTTTTTCATGACATAAAACCATGGTGGAATAGCGTCAGTGTTGGTTTTTAGAACAGTGTATATATTGGCTTATATAGAATTGTTATACGCATTTTTGCTCCATTCCAGCCAATAGCTTAAGATTTTGTGGCCAAAAGTTACTTTAACACAGTGTAGCAGGCCTTTGTTATCTATAGCTATTTCTTTGCCTGCCTCCCTGCGTGCTATACAACTGTAGACAAAGGACTGATTGATATATATGCAGGCCCATGCCTAAACATCTTGAGCTTTTGGGACAAGTAGTAACATAATCTCAAAGATCTGGTTTTCCAGATGTTTTGGATTCAAATCAACTGCCCTATGTCTTTTTTTATCAGTTAATGTTTACTTGTCCTTCCTTTTTTCAGGATAAAAGAGAAAGAAGAGAATCAAACAAGAAACAATATACAAAAAGGAGAATAAGAGATCCTCCTACGAAGCAAAATAACATCAAAAGGAAACATATGATCAGAAAAACAATGCCAGTCAATCTCGCAGTAAAAATGGATGCATTGAGTTTGTTGAATAACTTGAGCCTCAATTTGTCTGATCATGGAGGAAATGAAGTTAGGCTTGATGGTCGTAAATCTACAGTGAAGAAGAGTTAGAGGAAATTAGCTATCGAAGTTTTTGGTGAACTATGATTGAAACGGATTAAGAGGGGTTTTCTTGGCTTATTTTTTATTTATTTACCTATTAATTTTTATTTTTTTATTTTTTTAATTTTTTTTTTTTTTGTTTCTGTTTTCCATTTTCTTTTTGAGGATTTAGTATCCTCGCTCTGATTGTATATTCTCTCTCTTAATATATCTTCTTTTTTATCAAAAAAGAAAAATTACTTTTAACAACTTTGTGCCAAAGAGTTCTCCTTTAAAGGAAACCGTCACAACCATTTACCCATTAAAGCAGTATTCTTAGACACTAACTTACTTAGACCCAAAAACACTTCCATCTTAGACCTACACAAGAATCTCCTAGCCAACCAAATGATCCCTCTTCCCTACAACAAACCAAAGAAAATCTCTTCTAACTTTCTCAATTTTACTAGCTACCCATCAAGAATTCAAAAATTAGGCATAATAAAAAGTAGAAAGACAGGCGAGAATGAAGGTGATGCCACCACCAAGAGAAAATAAAGCACCCTTTCCAATCATTGAGACACTTAGACACACTCACCACTACTAGATCTCAGTAACCTACAAACTTAGGATTATCATCCAAATGAACACCTAAACAAGTCAAAGGCTGCTCTTGAAAACCACACCTAGCCAAGAAAACCAATTCTGAATGTATTAGAACTAAGATTAGCAGCAGCAACTCCACTCTTGCCCAAATTAATTTTTAAATCTACTAAAACATTTGAAGGATCATAAGAACATTCAAAAAAGACTCTATGATTACTTAAGAAAAGAATAGTATCCTCTGAAGGAGAGAGACAACAACCCCATCACTACCCACACCAATCCCTCCAACAAACCCTCATCCACAGCCCTATCAAGCCATATACTCAAGACATCCCCTTGTCTGACACCCATGAAATCCCTAAACCACAACTTAGGGTCTCCATTAATAATTAAAGGAGGAAAAAAAAAAAGCATTAGACAAGGAACCCCTCATCCAAGACCACACCTCCCACTAAACCCTTTCCTAACAAAGATCTTATTTAAAAAAGTACCAACTAAACTAAACAGCCTTTACAAAACCTAGTTTAAAGATGACCCCTTTCTCTTTCCTCCAACAAACGACCTCCGCTACCAGATGAGATCAGAAGACAAAGGCCCCTCATTATTTAAAGCTAACAGATTATCAAAATTATGATTAATAAAATTTGTACCTGCTTGAGCATTCTCAGGATCCAGCTGAAGGCAATCCATCTCCGATTTCTGTGGGGTTTTGGCTGTACTTATACTACTAACTATTGAGGAACCCCTCCCCCTCAAACTCTCCACTTATTTTCAGCAAAAAGATGATTTAACCCTAACTCTTCTGCGGCTTCAAGACCAGCTCTCATCTGATCGACCAATAATTCCTTTTTAGATTCAACCATGCAGCCCAACTCTTGAGTCATAATACAGCTCATCTTCTTCATTCCCCTCCCTTTGAACTGATAACAAAGGAGAGAACTGATTGCTAGTTTCCACATGCTCCCTACCATTCATGGGGATCACTGCTCCAGTGCATATGGTCCCTGGTCCTTCACCTTCCCTAAAAACTTCTGAACTCTGCCCAACCGACGAACCAGTGCAATCTGTCTATCCCCTCCCACTTCTACCACAGGTCTAGGTTGCTGCATTTCTTGGACTATGACTCTTTTCGCCATCCCCTGTTTGTTCAGTGGTTTTGTTCTTGATAGCCCACAGTGACTTTGATTTCTTAATCCCATGAGTATTGGGACTTTGAGTGGCCAGCCCAACCTTATCGAATCCTTTCATCCCCACCGAAAGACCTCCCACTAATTTTGAATTGAGGTAACTATTAGGGCAACGCCTCCCCCCAAAGTCCATGTGGTTGCGAATGATTGTCATTCCTGAATCTGTCGTTGTCACTGAAACTCCTCTGGTTGCATTGACGAAAGATATATTCGACAAATTTCTGGAACTTCTCCTCTCGCTCTTCTCGTCTGGCCTGGCGTTCATTGAGCCACAGTTAGAGAACTCCAACTGCCATTGTTGGCTTTGGACAACTTGTCCGTGGGCGACTAGAATTCCAACAGAACAGTAAGGCCCTCCACCCATTTTTCTGATCACCCTCAGGAATACAAACATCAAGGAGAAACTTGCTGTAGTCCTTCTCCATGTAATAAACCTTCCTATGCCATTTTCAAGAATCTTCAAACTCACCCTGTTTCCTTCCTTTCTGAATCCAACTCCACAGCAACCAGCAGCAGTCCCTTCATTGGCCTCACAAAGCACATCCAAATTCTTTAGGACCCATACAAGTTCCTTCTTATCCAAAAATGATGAACGAGACATGTTTTCCAGCATATTCTGTAACGCAGTACGTCGCTGAGTCCAAACATATAACTGAAATCACTTTCCTCTCAGTTTTGAAAGTAGCAAACTCCCCCATCCTTGTATTGAGCACAAGTGAGGGGGATGTGGCTGACCAAAAGATTGATTGGCAGCTGGATTAAGGAGATCAAGACAGACTGCAATGCAATAGAAGTGCTCATGACCTCTCTGGCTATAGGGGAGGGAATTTGAGTCTGGAAAGGGTTGGAGCACAGGAATCACAAAGCTGAATAGATGCACGCAGTCTCACTAAAGGTCGGGAGTGGATTTTCATGTATGGAAACTGTAATGGAAGCCGCTGTGATTGATATCTCGAAGAAAATCTCTCCTGGTGGCCGAGAAAGGGAACTCAAAGATGGATGACTGTCAAGGAAGGTTCCGCTTCGAGAAGAGGTTAGTTGATTAGGGTACAGCTTCAAGAACACGAACAACAATAAGAAGGACTTTCTGTTGATGAATAGGATTAGAAGGAGCAGAGAGATATGCATCGAAAAGTACGTCGCCATGCTCAATGACTCAAGGAGTCAAAGGACAGGGATGCCAAGGGGAGAGCATCGCATGATCCTCAATTTTTTTTTAGCTGTATTTGGAATAATATCAATCATTCTGTTTCTTTTCCATCAACGAATTCGAGAAACTAAATAGGGATGAACAAAATTTTCTAGAGTCAATGGAGATTTACAGTTCAACAATCATGCAGCATGCCCCTCTGATTTTCTGAAATCAGGAAAATCTTTCCAACCCCTCTTAGAAACCTCACTACATGTACCAAACCAAAGAGGGGAAAAAATAGAGATCAAGCCAAATTTTTTTCATACAATCCCACATAACTTATCTAGACACTAACAGAATAGGAAAACGCTAGATACAGATCAAGACAAAACAAGTTGTGAATTATCCAAATGAATATCCCTTAACCCATCTTTCCTAATAAACCTATTAAAATTCCACATACTCTGAGATAATTCTACCTCCCTTTTTTCTCCTCAGGAAATCTCACTACATTAAATTTAAAACCATCCTCTACAATCCACCCGGGGGGAGCAAAACCATATATCACAAACACATCATTCTAGAAATAAGAACAAAGAGTTGGCCTAGTCGGAACATAAACCAAAGAGAACCACCACTGACCCCTACCTCTCAACTCCAACAAAACCAAAAGAAAAAGAGAAACCTCAATTCCAGAAATGGATCAAGTATCTCAAAAAATAAGAACACCCCAGGACAAGTCCTAAGACAGGAAACCCTCCCAGTCCTTACACCTATCATCCCACATGCTACTAACTACACCAACACCCACACTCAAATTTTTCATTTCTTGAAAGAGAACAATATGAGGAGAACGTCTATTCAAAATCTCCCTAATCAACCTCGTTTCCCCTAATCCCCAAAGGTCCAACTAGTTTCTTTCTTAGATAATAAAAATTCCATTAAACAAATTTGAGGTAGGATATACACCATTGTTAGTTTTTATAGGGTAAGCGCGTGAGGAGTTAGACCAATGGCATCTAATTAATAAATGAATTTTCCCTATAAATGCAAGAACATGATCAAGAAAAATTTGAGTTACAGAGTTCTTGCATGGCTTGAACTTCACATATGCACAGGCTAGGATCCAAATACTTGTGTAGGGCTCTTTCTAGCCTCTCAACTAAGGATATGGTTATAATCAAGCAAATGGAACTCATCATGGCACAATGTTGCAACTTGCAAGCCTATGAGAAACCAATACAAGGCTAGTGTCTAATCACCAAACATAAGCGCCTTTTCCAAAGTAGGGTTGTCCAATAGTGGATTTTTTAAATAGTACAAAATTGTCTATGAATATTATATAAGGTTCTAAGGAAACAATCCAAATCGACAAGTTAGCCTTTCTCATGGTTCACAACCTTGAAAAGGTGCACATTTTAAGGAATCCATTGCACGGTGTTTCATCATCTAAACCATACTTCACAAGACTACCACTCCAAAGAGTCCAAACCAATAGTTAGATGCTTCATTCAACAGCATTGTAGGAGGACAAATGAAAGTAAACCTACCGAATGGACAACAAAAGTTTATGAAACTTGGAATATAGGGACACTCACGGGTAAAAGCATAGAATTTGTGGACACAATGATTGGAAGAATAATTAATATAATTTGCCTTCAAGAGACTAAGTGAGTGGGGGAGAACCTAGAGAAATTGATATATCAAGATTTAAACTTTGGTACACTAGAAAAGAAAAACATAAGAATAGAGTAGGAATTATTATAGAAAAAAAGAAAAGAAAAACATAAGAATAGAGTAGGAATTATTATAGAAAAAAACTTAAAAGATAGCATTGTTGATGTAAATAGACTAGTGGATAGAATTATAAAAATCAAGATAGTATTAGGACAAGAGATACTAAATATCATCAGAATTTATGCTCCTCAAGTCAGCTTAGCAAAAAATCTTAAGAGACAATTTAGGGAAGATACGGATAGTATCATACAAGGCATACTAGGGATTGAGAAGATATTTATAAGAGGAGATCTGAATGGACACGTTGAAAGGGATAATAAAAATTGTGAGAGGAAACATAGAGGATATGGATATGGAGACAAAAATGAGCCTGGGGAGATGATCTTATACTTCACTATGTCATATGATTTTCGTATAGTGAATACTTGCTTTAAGAAGAGAGAAGAAGACTTAGTAACCTTTAAAAGTGGACAAAATAGAAGTCAAATAGATTTTTTTTTAACTAGGAGGGTAGATCGTTTATCATGCAAGGATTGTAAAGTTATTCTAGGTGAAAGTCTAACCACACAACATAGAGTTTTAGTGTTAGATCTATGTATTAAAAAATAGAAGAAAAAGGATAAAATAAAATAGTGTAAGAGAACTAGGTGGTGGAACCTAAAAGGAGAAAATAAAATAAAATTTAAAGATAGAATTGATCAAAGATGGGGATTGAACTATAGAGGATGGGATAGACACAAATACTCTTTGGAGTAGATTAGCTAGCTCAATTAAAAAGATATCAAAAGAGATTTTAGGAGAAATCAAGGGGAAAATTCTCATATAGCAAAGAAAGATGGTGGTGAAATAAAGATGCACAAAAAGCCGTAAAGACAAAAAGAATTTGGTATAAAACGTGGCAAAAATGTAGAAACAGGGATAACTTTGAAAAGTATAAGGAGAAGAGAAAAGATGCAAAAAAGGTCGTTAATGAAGCTAAATACGGGTCATTTAATAGTTTCTATGATAGATTAGATACAAAAAAGGAGAAAGAGATATATTTAAACTTGTTAAAGCTAGAGAAAGGAAGAGTGAGGACTTAGGAAATGTAAAATGTATAAAAACTGAAGATGATATTGTCTTGGTTAAGGATGAAGACATTAAAGAAAGATGGCGAAGTTACTTTAGTAAGTTGTTTAATGAAAACCAAATATAAGGCTTAAACTTAGAATTGTCAAATGAGGAAAAGACTAAAAATATTAGATTTATTAGCAAAATTTGAGTTAACGAAATTAAGTTTGCACTAAAAAATGAAAAATGGGAAAGCTATAGAACCAAATAACATCCCAATTGAAGTTTGGAAATGCTTAGGTAAAAATGGGATTCTATGGTTAACTAATTAATTTAACACAATTATAAAAACTAAGACAATGTCAGATGAATGAAGGAAAAGCACTTTAATACCTATATATAAAAATAAAGGAGATATAAAATGGTAATAAGTATCATGAAATTAAACTTATGATTCATACAATGAAACTAAGGGAAATGGTAGTTAAACAAAGATTAAGGTTAGAAACAAAGGTCTTAGAAAATCAATTTGGTTTTATGCCTGGGAGATCTACCACAGAAGCTCTATGTCTTTTAAGAAAATTAATGGAAAAGTTTAGGAAAAAGAAGAGGGACTTGCATATGGTATTTATTGACCTAGAGAAAGCATATGATAGGATACCTAGGGAAGTTCTATGGTGGGTTTTACAAAAAAAAAAAAAGACGTGCATGTAGTAGGTATATTGATGTTATTAAAGATATTTACGATGGAGTAATGAATAGTATAAGTACTATAGATGGAGAAATTAGAGAATTTCCAATCAACATAGGTGTATATCAAGGATCTTCTTTGAGCCCTTATCTTTTTGCTTTAGTGATGGACCAATTGACTAAGAGTATTCAGAAGGAGGTTCCATGGTGTATGTTGTTTGCAAATGATATTGTATTAATTGATGAAACTAGAAACGAAGTAGAGACTAAGTTAAAATTATGGAGAGAAGCTTTACAATCTAGAGGTTTTAGGATAAGTAGAAATAAGACAGAATATATGAAATGTAATTTTAGTAATGGTAGAAGGATTATTGGGAATGGGAGAGCTTAGCACAACGGTAAGGTTGTCGCCATGTGACCCGGAGGTCACGGGTTTAAGGCGTAGAAACAGCCTCTTGCAAATATGCAAGGTAAGGCAGTGTATTACAGACCCATTGTGGTTTGCCCCTTCCCTGGACCCCGCATACGAAGGAGCTTTGTGCACCGGGCTGCCCTTTTTCTTTTTTTAGGAGGAATATTGGAGACAAAGTTCAACTTGATGATGAAGAAATAAATAGCATTTGTAAATTTCAATACCTTGGATCTATTATGAAAGCTAAAGAAGAAATTGAAGATGATGCAATGCATAGAGTTAAAGCAGGTTGGGTAAGAAGTGCTTCAAATGTGCTTTGTGATCGTAGAATACTTTTAAAAATCAAAAGGGAAGTTTTATAGGACAGCTATAAGACTAGCTATGCTATATGGATCAGAATGTTGGGCGACAAAGAAACAGAATATCCAAAAAGTAAAAGTTGCCAAGATGAGAATGCTTAGATAGATGAGTGGTATAACATTGAAAGAAAAATTAAAGAATGAACATATTCACGGAAAGTTAGGTGTAGCTCCTATAAAAGATAAGATAAAGGAGGGATGACTTAGGAGGTATGGACACTTGCAACGTAGGCCACATAGTGCGCCAGTAAGGAAGAGTGAGTTAGTTACTGTGGGGGGCAATAGAAGGGGTAGGGGTAAACCTAAAATAACTTGGAAGGAGATAGTGAGTAAGGATTTAATATGCCTGAATCTATCAAAAGAAATGGTCCATGACCGCATAAATTGGCGGAAAAGGATTCTTATACCCAACCCCACCTAGTGGGACTTAAGGCTTGGTTTTGTTGTTGTTGTTTACATCGCCAAACGGACTACAATGTGTACATTGTCATTAGACCATCTAACCATCTTGAAACATATATACCCATGTGCATTCCTAAATAGTTCAGTTTAATTTCTAGCAACATTTAATCAAGAAAAAGACAACTATATAAACGACTGCTGATTGGTTATTAAATACATAATTACTGTGGACTACCAGATTGTTGCATGCAGATGCAACATGTGGATCCCTCTCCCCGAAACCTTCCTTAGCTTCTTGCAAGGCAGACAAAAAATATTTTTCAGCTTCCACTAGTCGCCCCTGCAGACGCAAGAGGTAAACAATCAAAGCATAAGACAAAGAAAGCTGCTTCGAATAGCAAACAAATAAAAATGAAGGACCAAAGTTTGCCATGACAAAAGAAGAGCTTTCCTGCAGGAATAAATCCCTCGCATTATCTGTAAAAACTCTCCACTTAGATGTATGTAAATTTGATATAACAGATCCATCTTCAATTCTGCGCAAGCCAGTCTTGTCTGCCCCTCCAGTGACATTTTCAGATCTCAACTCATTCGAAATATCTTGGGCTAAAACTGAGTTGGCATTTATCCCAAGAATTATTGCTATATGAAGGAAAACACAATAGTTAACAAAAGAAGAGTGCAATGATTAAAAAAAAAAAATTATCAATTAAACATAAAGTAACATAAACCCCAAGGTCAAGGTTGTGTTCTTGACAAAAAATAAGACAAAGACCCATGTAAAGGGAGCAGTTAAAAGCTTGAAATGTGCTCACTGTTAACAAGTAAAAGTAAATTTCCACCATCTATTGAATCACAAATAGTACAGACACACCCAACTGACCCATCCACCACACCGAAAAGAATCCATCGTCACAAACCCCCTCATTTAAGTACTAGAAGCACATAAAAGATATTTGAGATCATAAAGTGTTCCAATAAAACCCAAAGAATTGGCAAGCTACACCAAGACAAAACAAATGTTATAAGGATGATGAATATAAATTCAGTAACTAACCCAACCACCACATTGAAAAGAATTCCTCCTCCACAAATCCCCACATGTAAGTACTAGAAGCAGATAAAAGATATTTGATATTACAAATTCTCCTAAAACTCAAAGAACTTGCAAATCATGCAAGATAAAACAAATGTTATAAGGATGATGAATATGAATTCAGTATTAAATATCTGAAAACCTGGAGAAAAGAAAAGATATCACCTTGTCCATATATGACAACCCATAGACGAAAATCTTTAAAATGCCTCCCCCAGCTATAGCCTTTGGATCCATTCTGATGAAAAATTTTCAATCCACCTGGAAACAACACTGACTGTGCTGGTGAGGAAGTAACTGATGTTTAAAGAATAAATAAGTAAATAAATAATAACAAAAGCAAAGAACCACTGCAACATCTTCAAACAGGTCACTTTTCTTTCTTTGCTAGGCACGTTGTTGCTATTTTAAATAGGACCATGGAGTTGCCACACTGCCATCCCATATACAAAAACAAAGCCAGATCAAAGCAAGAAAGAATCACAGTTAAAAATTCAAGCCAAGAAGAGTTTTTTATTATATATAGAAAAAGAAGCTTTATCAAACCAAGCAAGACACAGATGCAATAGCAGAGAACCAGAAACCCTCACACAAGAACACAAGAAAAATGAAAAATCACTTCAACATAATAAAGCCATCCAATGCATCTCCTTCAGTATCCCCAATTCAACTGAGGAGAATTATTCAGCTGAAGTGGTCAGTAACCCTAGTAATCAACTTCCAGGGGCCTGCTTGATAAATGTTGCTGCTTCTAAAGGTATTCTCCCCACTCCAAAGCATTCTGTTAATTCTTTATAATTCTCTGTTGTGTCATAGGGGGTCAACCAAAAGGGGGATTCGCATACTGTGGACCTTCTAGGAGATGAGAAGGCAACATAAGAATGGAGAGAAGTGTTTAGGCAGTATCAGTTGTAATCAATGAAGCTTCTCTCATGGAATGCCAGGGGTTTCGGGAATATTTGGAAGCATAGAGTTGTTAGAAGTTAATTAATAAAGTTCACCCTCATATTTTTTGTTCCCTTAGGAATCTAAGGTAAAGGTAGTGGATATTTTTTTGGAGAGATTACTTGGGAATCAAGGCTTAAAGACTGGGAGTTTAGCTCTTCCTCTGGGACAACCAGGGGGGCAGATTATAGTGTGGGATACTAGGATAATTCCAGTATAGTTTTTTTCTATTCCCATGTATTAGAGGGGAGGGGTTTTAGGGATTGGTGGTTCACATCTCTTTACAGGCCTAAGTTGTCCACCAGGCAGGCTTCTTTTTTGATGAGTTCGCCACTCTCCTGGGCCTCTATGCTTTGCACTGGGTGGTTGGAGGCGATTTCAATGTTATTTGCCTTGCAAGTGATAGATTGGGGGGTTCAAGGGTGATTAGCAGTATGAGGATGTTTGACTCCTTCATTCAAAACTACGGCCTGAAGGATGCTGCTTTGTTAAAGGTTATTTTACTTGGGTGGCATCAGGTGGTAGGCTTGCATCTTCCTATTGATTGTTTGCTTGTGGCTGCACTTGAACCTCACCCATAGGTGCAACGTCAGGCAAGTGGCGCTACACAGTAACTTGCTCCCCTTACTTCTTTTTGAGGCAAGACACATGAAAAACTAGATGTACCTTAGAACCTGTTGGTAAGTTAATACAATAAGCAACAGGGCCTATACGTTTTAGGATCTTATAAGGCCCGCAGAATCAAGGAGACAACTTCATTGAGGAAAGAATAATCACATATATTTGTCTCTAGGTTTGTAGACTGCCAATCTCCCACTGAGAATTACCTTTCACTATGGTGCTTATCAGCTTGCTGTTTCATATGAGCTTGAGCTACAACAAGATTTTACTTGAGGAGTTGAAGCACTTTGTCTTGATCATGTAACTCCTTGTTAACTTGATCAACTCTTGATGATAGAGCTAAATACCTAGCAAGAATAGGAGAAGCTCAACCATAAAGGGCCTCAAATGCAGTAAAATTGATGGAGGAATTATATGTGGTATTATACCATCATTCTACCCATGGAGCCATCACACCCAATCCTTCGATTTGTCACTAGCAAAGCAACAAAGATAAGTCTCCAAGAACCTGTTAACAACTTCAGTTTGCCCATCTGATTGTGGATGATATGCAGTGCCCATAATCAATTGTATTCCTTGCAAATGGAAAAGCTACTTCCAAAAGTTGTTGGCAAAGACTTTGTCACAGTCACTGACAATAGACTGAGGAATTCCATGCAACTTGACAATATTCTCAACAAAAGTACGAGCAACACTCATAGCAGTATAAGGGTGAGTTATGGCCAAAAAATGAGCATATTTTGTGAGACAGTCCACAACAACAAAAATAGTAGACTTGCCATGAGACAATGGTAGTACCTCAATGAAATTCATAAAGATATCAATCCTAGCTTCTTCAGGAATAGGAAGAGGTTGTAGAAAGCCTGGACTCGCCACGGTTTCCCCTTTCTGTCATTGACAAACATCACATTCCTCCACAAACTTTTTGATTTCACCCTTCATTCCCTCCCAATAAAATTCCTGAGAAATGCGCTTGTAGGTTCTAAGAAAACCAGAGTGACCTACAGCTAGTGATGCGTGTAATTCTTGCAGTATGGTTTGCTTGTGGGCTGAATTGGACACTAATAAAATCCTCCTTATTTACAGTAATTTTAAAGAGTCCGAAAGGTAAGGAGGGACTGAAGTTGGCTCTTTTGTAGCTTTTGGATAATACCTCTAGTCTCCAAGTTTTGCCACCATTCCTTCCTAATTTGTTCAAGAGTAGTACATGCAAATACAGATATAGCTATAAGTTCAACTTGTTCAGCAAGTCATGAGAGTGCATCTGCCACCACATTCTCAGTTCCTTTATTATAAATAGTCTCATAGTCATAGCCCAACAACTTAGTGACCCACTTTTGTTGTTCCATGGAAGAGATTCCTTGCTCCAAAAAATACTTCAAACTCTTGCGATCAGTTCAGACTTGGAAATGTCAACCAATTAAATATGACCTCCACTTCGTAACTGCATGCACTATGGCTAGCATTTCTTTGTCATAAACAAACATGCCAATGTGGAATGGATAAAAAACCTAACCAATAAAAGCAATAGGGCATCTGTTTTGCTTTAAGACTGCACCAATGCTAACTCCTGATGCATCAAACTCAATAATGAACACCTTATTGAAATCTGGCAAAGCAAGAACTGGTGTGGTGGATGTTGTGTGCTTAAGCTTGACAAAGGCTTGTTCAGCTTCCTCACTCCATTCGAATGCATCTTTTTCTAGTGGAGCCCTAATCTTTCTGTAATCCTTAAAAAACTTGTGCTAGTAACCAATTACCCCAAAAATCCTCTCAGCATTTTGATTGTTTGTGGAAGGGGTGTAATCGGTTTAGTTCGGTCATGGGCCAAACCAAAAATTGAACCGAACCGTGCGATTTTTGAACTTCCCAAACCAACTGCACTATCCCGCGGAAAACCAAACAATAGCGGTTCTGTTATGATTTTTTCAGCTTTTAACCAATTTTCTTATTATTTAACAATTATTTTTCACAAGGGAGGGAGGCAGAGCCGCAAAGGTCATCAGCCGTCGATGGCAATGGTGCAACACAGATGCGCTGCCTAGCGTCGATTTCGACTCTTCGTGTGTCTAAGAGACTGAGATTGAGAGAGTCAAAGACAGAGTTGAGACTCGAGAGACAAAGTTGACAAAGAGAAATTGAGAGTCTGAGAAAGAGGACCGAGAGGCAGTCAGGCAGAGTCAGCGACGATGGCGAGTCAGTCGCAGACACAGAGAGGAGAGAGCACTCAGAATCTCAGATACTATAGTCTAAAATTGAAACCCTAACCCCCGAGTCCCCGACGACTCCACCCCCAGTCCCCAGCCCAAATTTATATATAATTATATATTAACTATTAATATTAAGTAATTATATTAACTTTTATATATATTTTTAATTTAAATCGGTTTTTCGATTTTTTCAGTTCGGCTATGTTTTGAAACCGAAACTGAAACTAATAATTTACAATTTTGAAAATCGAAACCGAACCCGAATACTGAAAAATCGAACCACTCATGATTTCAGTCTAGTTTTCGATTTTTCAGTAATTTTTGTACACCCCTAGTTTGTGGAATAGGCCAATTTGTCATCACTTGTATTTCAGAATGGTCAATTGAAACACCTTCTTGGGAAACAATATGCCCAAGGTATTCCACATGTGATTGAGCAAAACTGCATTTAGATTTCTTGACAAACAAATGATGCTCATGAAGAGTGATGAGTGCAATTTGCAAATGACTTAAATGATCTTCAAGAGATGAGCTATATATCAAGACATCGTCAAAAAATATAAGAACAAACTTACATATGTTAGGTCGAAAAACGTCATACATGAGAGATTGGAAGGTTGAAGTGGCATTGGTTAACCCAAAAGGCATAACCAAGAACTCGTAATGACCATCGTGAGTTCTAAATGAAGTCTTCTGAATATCATCCTTGTGTAGCCGAATCTAGTGATGGCCTGATCTCAAGTTGAGTTTGGTGAACTGCTGAGCACCTCCCAACTCATTTAACAACTCATCCACAACAAGAATATAATATTTATCCTTCACAGTGTTCTTGTTTAGTGCTCAATAATCAACACACATCTACCAAAAGTCATCCTTCTTCTTCACCAATAAGACAAGTGAAGAATATAGACTGATACTTGGTTGAATTATGCCCGCATCTAACATTTTTTTCACTATCTTTTCTATTTATGCTTTTTGAAAATAAAGATAGCAAAAAGGCTGGACATTAGTAGAGACACTACCTGGCAATAGAGGAATATAGTGATCATGTGTTCACTAAGTTAGCAATCCCTATGCCTCTACAAATATGTTAGGAAATTCTAAAATAAGAGAGTCTAGCCCTTCATCCTGGCCAGATTGATGTTGTAACTCTAGTGCTCGAAGTTGAACCAAGCAACCATGTCGCTCCTTTTTAAGGAGCTTCTCCATACGATGGCTTGAAACTGTAGTGACATTACCACAAAACATTTGCCTATAAGAGTCACTCTCTAGCTATTCATGACAAACCTCATAACCAGCTTAGAGAAATTCCAAGCTATCTCACCTAAAGTCCTTAACCATTCAATACCCAAAACCACTTCAGTCTTCTAGTGGCAGCAAAAAGAAAACAACATACAAGCCATGGTTTTGCATGGTAAGTTTAACCTTCGCACGCTTGCTCTGACATGTGAAGGTCCTTCCATCTGCAACCTTCACATCAAACTTTTCACATTACTCTACAAGATAAGCTAGTTGTTTAGCAATTTTAGTGTCCATGAAATTATTAGTGATATCCGTATGACCGTATCAATTAAGATAGTAACAGGTTTGCATTTTAGAAAGCCACTAATTTTCATGGTATGAGGATTAGCACAACCAACTAGAGCATGAACTAAAGAAGTGATAGATTCATCATTATCAACAAATTCCATACCTTTATGATCTGAATAAGGGGGGTCATCCTTAACCTCTTCTGGCTCCTCCATTGGTTCAATCATCAATAGTCGTCCCTTATTGCAGCGGTGGCCTCTATGCCACTTTTCATCACAATGCTAGCAGAAACCATTTGTCATTCTCTCTTTGACCTTCCGGCACAAGGCAGGCGTCAGCTCCCATACATGGTCTTACGACTTTGCGGAGACCTGTGTTTTTGGTAAACAGTCGCCCGGGCCTGGTCACAAGTTCCTCTTAAGTCAATCGTTTGGCAAGAGGATTGCAAGGAGCAGGTGGTGTGATAGTGCTACTAACATTCAAATTGCTAATGGTCTTGTTGGAGTGATGTCATTCTTCTCCCAACTTCTCTTCTTCTAATCGTGCAAAGGAAATTATAGCAGTCATAGTTCGTGGCTGATGTACTTTGACCTCACGCCGAATGTCAAGTAGGAGACCTTCAATAAAAATACCAACAAGTTGGCTTTCATTCCAATCTTTAGTCTTGTTTAATAGCCACTCAAATCATGTTTGGTACTCCAAGCCAGTGCTAGTTCGGCATGTCTTAGCATGCTCTCCATTGATATTATCATATCCAGTGGGCCCAAATTGAACAAGTAATCTAGATACAAATTCTACCCATGAAGGCATTCTATAGCAAGCTTCAAACTAGTTATACCATTGAATATCATCGCAATTCAGACTAATAGAAGCAAACTCAACTTTAGATGTTTCTGGAGTGCGGTGAAAGTGAAAGTAATTTTCAACCCTAGGAACTCAATCGATAGGGTCATCACTATCCCACAGAGGAAATTCCACCTTCATACGAGAAGGACCACAATCACACTCTCCTTGGTAGCCTCCTTTGCGCACATACAGCTGCTACCTACGATTAGCTTATGTAAAGGCATCATCTTCTCTCTTTTTGTGAGAAGATGTAATAAGTAGTTTAGAGAACGATGCCTGGATCTCTTCAAATTGAGAGTTAAACATATTGCTAAGTTCAGCCTTTAGCATAGCTTCCATCTAGGACTCTACCGAATTTTCTGAGGCCATTGCTTCTGAGTGAAAATCAAGAATCCCAAGATCTTGCTTTTGTTGGCGAATTAACAGTGTCCACGATAATGTCGGCTCTGATATCAAATGATAAGACCCTAGAGTTTATCGTGGAGAAACTAAGGAAAATTTAAGAAGGAAAAATAGTAAGAGAAAATAGGGTTTGATCACTTCGAATGGATCTGCCTCCAAATTAGCCAAAGGCTATGAATTATGTTATTTCTTGGATGGAAAAGTCCCATAGGGTTACATGTATATAGGGTAGGGAAACTTACTCCTATTAAGAATGTAAAATATCCAAATCCAAGTCCTTAATGGACTCAATCCCCATCGATTTGGGAATCCTAACACATTAAATAAAAATCCCAACATTAAACAATCCTAACATCAAAGGATATGCCTCCAAATTAGCCAAAGGCTATGAATTATGTTATTGCTTGGATGGAAAAGTCCCGTAAGGTTACATATATATAGGGTAAGGAAACTTACTCCTATTAGGAATGTAAAATATCCCAATCCAAGTCCTTAATGGACTCAATCACAATTGATTTGGGAAACCTAACACATTAAATAAAAATCCCAACATTAAATAATCCTAACATTAAATAGAGTTCATTGGGAATCGTTAAAGATTAATTAGAAATCCCAATTTATTTGGGAATCCTATTACTAAATAGAAAATCCCAACTGATTTGGGAATCCTAACACCCAAGTGGATCCTAGGAGTTCCACACACACAAAACCATTCCATAATGGTAGGGTTAACAGTGTAGCATTGACATTGGATGGAATGATGAATATTGCAATATCGTTCAAGGTATGGAAGCTTATTTTATAAGTTTAGTGACCCCAGTAGGATTTAATCAACCCTATATTTGGAGAGACCTTTGACTTGGAGTTGCATTGGATTTGGATAAAATGTAATAAATTTGTCTAAATCCACCCAAATCAAAATCCAAGGTCCGAAATCCATGCTCCCAAGGGCAGCATAAGGTTTTTCCTTGCAAAATTTACTCATTTCCATGATATCAATACATGTCATTAACAACAGACAATCATGTTTCAGCCAATTCTCAGGGTGTCAATTACCAATTGACAAAAAATAGTGATATCCCTAAAGTTGGCATAGTATTTTCAATCTTCAATGCATCCACAGGACACCAAATAAACTGTCTCAGTCAGCAGATAATCGTCTACAACTCCTCTAACTTACTTTGGAAAGCAAATTCAGAGTTGATTTGAGCTGTAAAAGCAATAACAGCACTTCCAACAATGCAAGCAAACTGTGTCTAAATAAACAAATCCAGCAACAACAACGAGAATAAAAACCGTTAATGAAGAAGAAATTCCAACCGTTGCGCAGCAAGACAGTACTAAGAAAGAGAGAGAGAGAATACTTGAGCGACGAGAAGTGAGAGGTTTGGCGGCTTGTCGGCAACAAGTAGCAGCGACTGATTGAGAAGAAAGTTGTAACCTCTTGAGGAAACCAGCAGCGGCCTGTCGAACAGACATCGGCAATAGTGAGAGAGAAGGAGAGAGACGAAAAGACTGGACCTTGTTTTTCTATATGGTTTGCCGGTGCTTCGTGCGAGGCACTTTGAAATTCCCTCGGCTATACTACTAGTTGGAAACTTCTACGACTAATGAGTCAAATGACACTGGGAAAGAGAAATTGAATAATCGAATCCAACAACAAAATTAAGTTAAATAGGATTGAAATTTTGATTAACTATATTTAGAATTCTTTATATTTTTAGTTATCAATTTAACTTTGATGCAGCCTATTTAATAATCACAATTAGTTGAACAAGATAGATATATTATACACTATCTATATATTTTATATTATTGATTATATCATCCTTGTACACCTTCTCATAATGTAATAGTGATCATTCGGTTAAAATAGATCATTTTAGAAAAGAGATCATCTAGATAAGGTGAATTACATATCGTCTAATCACACTAGTGACTAAGTGCAAAGTTCTCACACTAGTGACTAAGTGCATAATTACCCATACAAAAAAAAAAGTCAAGCATTACAAATAAGGTATAAATCGCTTAAATGACGAAATCGCTAATCCCAAGGCAATACAAAAATTTCAAGTAGTCACTGAGACGATAGAGACCATACAGTTATCAAATGACAATGCCCGCGTAAGTTATCGGTCAAAGTTTGTCCATCAGAAAGCAGATAAGTATTGGACAAGCATATCAATTATTATAAATTAAACTTCTTATGTTTTTTTTTTAGGTTGTGAAATAGTCTCAATTTATAATTGAGTTTTAAATGTTTTAGAAATGTACTCTACCATTTGAATTTATTATTTAAATTTTATAGCTGTAACAATTGAACTGGAATAATTGATTTTTTTTCATATAAATCTTATTTATTTAAATCTTTACTTTGAACCATACAATGTTGATTGACATTATTTCGCCATTTTTGTGGTACTAATTTATACCATCTAATCGGAGACATATGAATTTGATTGGAAAATGGTATAAATATGTATAATGATTATTATAAAGTGATCTTTAAATCAAATCAATAAACACAATGTAATAGTCTAGCACTAGACATGTTGTAATGTTTTTTATCTCTCATTTCTCTTTATGCCTTTCTCTCACTTTTTTCTTTCCTTAGTCTCTCCCTTCTCCATCTCTCCTTATCTCTTTAAAACAAAATCATTTTTCCTTCTTTTTTCTCTCTCTCTTTCTACAATTTCATAATTTTTATGATTCTTACTATGCCTATCATTGCACCTGATGGAGTTGCTATTACTAGTCCACTCACAACCAATCATCTATTTACCTATCTAAATCCACACTATCTCCTAAAAGATATTTAATTTTTTATCAAGCAGTTATATATAATATTATATAACATTTTACGAATTTGAATTTGATGCGTAATTTTGAATTATGATTATTTTAAATTTATATCTTAATTATTATGAAATAAAAAAAATAATATTTGTAGTAATTTTAAAATTTTAAGTTGCACGTATCAGTTTGGTTCTGTTAACCATTCAATAAATATTGGTGTAAACCCAATTAATCAAATTTTGTTTGACCATTTTGAATGATTTAGTTTTTATTTGTAAATTCTAGTGAATTAAAACTTTGATTCAACTAGCGATTCGGGAGACAATTTAGTTAACTGAACCATGCCTACCTATAGCTACTATTATTGATTTTTGTTTTTATTTTTTATTCACAAAAATCAAACAAAAAATGTTAACTTTGTGAATTTTGGAGGAAAAACTAAAATAAATGTAAACACCCCATTTTGGCTGGGGATCAAATATAACAAAATTATATATTTAATTTCATGGGGAAAATATTAAAAAAATGCAAAAAAATACAAAAATAGAGGGAAATTATGAATACACGAATACACGATATCATATAACATATTTCAATATTTGTCATATGTCACACAATTTCATCTGATACTTATAACATACTAGTTTCTAGGAGAAATATCGTAACTTCAAATTTCACATAATTATTCAATCAATAATTACAAATTACTGCTATAATTTATTCTCCTTACTTGGTTTCTTGAACTACGCGTGTAGAGATCCCGAAATCATACTCGTGGCACTCACCCGAACCCTAAATTCAATAACCTTAGTTCAACCCTATAATGCCCAATATTCTAACATTTCCATATCTACACTAACTAATTAACAATTAATCTCTAAATAACCCCCTTATCTTAGTTTTGGGGCTATGCCTACAACGACCCCACGAGAAATCCTCTCTATTAGATTTGCAGATAATCATCTTTAGATTCTTGTGGTAGTATCCGATCGTCAATTGAGATTAAGATTTAAGAAAAATTGAGATAAGAGTGAGAATTTACCTTACTTCAAGAGATATGCCTACATCACTCTTACGACAGATACACTCCGGTAGAAATGTCGATGGCGAAGAATGGAGCCCAGTGATATTTTCTGATTTTCGATCGACGCCCGTTTGACCGAAGAAATCGAGGAGAGTAAGAGAGAGAACAAAGGAGATGCACAAGGGGGGCTCTATTTTGGATTGAAGGACAAGCTTCCTGAAGCTTTAAGCTTAAGATTGTTTTACTTATATATATATATATATATATAATTAATTAATTAATTATTTTAATTAATTATTCAATTATTTAATTTAATTAATTTATTATTTATTTATTTAGAATCACTACACCTAAATATTTTTAGAATCATTACACAAACAAAACAAAATGAGCATGTTCGCACATGTGTATATACCGTGTGACAAAAATAAAATAACAGGTGAGATGAAGGTTGAGTAAACATTTAAAATAGCAATGTCGTGGAAGCCAATAGCAATGGAAGCAGCAGCCATAACCGTGGGGCCACCATGGCGAACGCGGCCACCGAGTTCCCACACGTTGAAAAAATTCCTTATTTTCTACATTTTTAATACAAATCTTGAAAAAGTTAAAAAATAAGACGACATTTTAATAATTCTTAGGGAAAGTAAAAATGAAAAATGAAAATTTTTTTTCAACTACTATATAATTTTTATATAGGGCATGAAATTCGAAGATTAAACATTGATTTGTGTAGATCATGTATTGAAATTTAAAATACTTAAAATTAGAAAATAAAAAATATTTTACAAATGAGCTCCTAAATTTTAAAATTTAGCTTGGCAGTCCGCATCACTAAGTGCTCACATCTATTTATATTATATTAAATATTATACAGTTGAGCTTTTGAATTTTGATGTTTTATTTATGAAATTATGAATGGTGCTTTATACATCATTGTTAAATAAAAAATAATTTTATTTTTTATTCTTAATTTTTGTACATCAATAATTTTATTTGAAGAATGAATGATAGAAAAATAAGAGAAAAACTCATTTGTACTATATATGATTAAAAATAAAAGTTTCTTTCACTTTTCTTTGGCATTAACCCATTTAGTAGCAAATAGTTTTGTTCTAATAATTAATTTCCTATACGAAAGTTGTGGAAGGATTTATGATTTCTTATTTAATTGCTAGAAATTGAAAGTTAAAGATTGTGATTTTGTATTTATGTGGAAATTTATAAATAAAAAAAATAAAAACTATTTTTAGCAACAAAGAAATTCCTTATTTTCTACATTTTTTAAAACACATCTTGAAATAGTAAAAAAAAAATAAGCTGACCTTTTAATAATTCCTAGGGAAAGTAAAATAAAAAATAATTTTTTTTCAACTACTATATAATTTTTATACATTCGAATATTAAACATTGATGTGTGTGGATTTGAAATTTTAAATTCTTAAAATAAGAAAATAAAAAATATTTTACAGTTTAAATTTGGACACTTTATATACTTCATAACCCACCCACCCACACAAAAAACCCTAATCCTCCAAATTCCTTTGAGTCTTTCACGCGGCCGGCGGCTCTCCTCTCCTCTCACTCTCACTCTCACTCTCACTCCTCTTCGAGTTACAGCCGCTGCGCCTGTAACCCCAATCGCCGCACCATTCTTGTATCCTCACCACTCGCTGCCCTCATCACAACTCCGCCGCCATCACTCAACCTCTGCACGCTGCACCGCCTCAAGCAACCATGACCGCTGCCTGCTTCTTTACAGACAACTTGTTCCACCGGCGGCCATTCCTCTCGTCCACAAAGGATCTTCACCGTGCTCAACTTCCGTGAAGAATCACCGCTTCTCCCGCCATCAGGTGTTGCACCGTCCACCACCGGGCTAGTGCGCTCACCTTCGATCCGACAGCCGCTCGTCCCCCACAGGTGATTCTTCTACTTATTCTTCTTTTCTCCTTCTTATATTTTCAATTTCTTGTATAGTTGTATTTTGTAAAAACTCAGAGTTAATGTCGATAATATTATCATTCCCATTTGTTTTCCTTAATACCAAACAAACCTACATTTTTTTTTTTGGGAAGCTTTTTGTTTTCCCTCTAGATATTTAGATATTTTTTTTAAATGTCATTTTATATTAATTTTTTAAAATAAAAATAAAAAATTAAATTATATTTTTTAAAACCCTTATTAGGGTTGGTGTGAAACATTTCATATTTACCCGTTTATGACTCAATCCGATGACGACCTGAACCTGGTTTTGCCACTCCCCCCCCCCCCCCCCCCACCCCCATCTAGAACCATTCATGCTGTTGAATTTTCATGTTTTATTTATGAAATTACTGTTTTATACATCATTGCGTGTGCAGTTGGGTCAACATGGAGAAGGATACTGGCAGCAGAAAGCCCCCCCCGGGCGCCCGGACTCTTAGCATGGCCTGTATACACTTAATGGAAAAGTTTCAAAAACCAGATTTTCTGCTCTGTATCAGAGCCAAAGTGCATTATGTTTTGTCGACTCAATGACCAGCCATGGATTGTGCAAAACTACAGAAAACATATTCCAAACATTTTAGGAAATGAATTATGCCGGAACATGAGGTTTGATGCTTTTGTTGCTTTTGATTCTAAATTATATGCATCGGCTTCAGCTAGACATAAGATGGTATTATTGAGGTTGATGATTCACATCACCTTAAGATGACATCCCTTAGAATAAGATGTCCAAATTGGCCAAGAAATTTGAGGTGTGGATGGGACATGCCTGAATGTGCTAACAGGGAGTTTGGCTAAATTTTGAGCCTCACCTTGGGTAGTGTGCACATGTCCCATCCTGTGTAGGGTTACTTATTCCCTTGTTGCTTACCATTGTTCCTCAAATGTCCATTGTGGCAGTCTTACGACTCTTCGTGTGTTGCATAGAGTTTTTCGCAAATTGGGCATATCCAATCATTTTTGTTCCGCATGTACTTGCTCTCATATTTGGATTTGGTTAACCCTCTTACCCCCTTGGCCGTCTTTTTTATTTTTCCTCCACTTGTCATTCTGCACAAGTATGTAATAATTAGATAGAGTGCAAAATGCAGGGAAAAAAAAGACGGCTAAGGGGGGCAAGAGGGTAGCCAAATCTAAATATGTGAGTAAGTACAGGCAGAACAAAAATGATTGGGTGTGCCCAATTTGCAAAAAAACCCTACGCAACACACTAAGAGTCTTATCACCATGGACATTTGAGGAACGATGGTAAGTAGCAAGAGCATAAGTAGCCAAATACATAGGATGGAATATGCGCACACTACCCAAGGTGAGGCTCCAAATTTAGTCAAACTCTCTATTAGCACACTGGGGCACGTCCCATCCACATTTCAAATTTCCTGGTCAATTTGGACACCTGATTTCGAGGATGTTCTCTTAAGGTGGTGTGAATCATCAACTTTATTAACTACCATCATACGTCTTGCAGAAGTCAATGCATATAATTTAGAATCAAAAGCAACAAGCATTAGTGGCATTACCAGACCCTTTGGAATTCCATATATATTTTTATGTATTTTGTATTTGCTCTTTATTATCTTGTGCCACAGGGAATTTGATTCTAAGGGGAATTTCCAAGACCATTCCCTATTAAGGATATGTTCTTGGATTCTAACTCACCAAATCAAATTTATCAAGTATACAAACTCACTGTGGATTAGTATTTTGTTGGTCCAATGTCTGCAAGCCTTATTTAGAAAGGCCTAAATATTTATTCTATTTCAGTGTGATGCAAATGCTTTTAGGTTGTTGTTGTCAATCTTTATTTGAAAAAAAAGAAGTCAATATGGGTTTCATGAATTTTTGCTTATGAGCTGAAAATATGGATGCATTTGGCCTATTAAGCCTCTGCCTAGGTGCAATTAACCCTGAAATCTAGGGAAGCAATGCATTATTTTGTCTATTATAGAATTAGAAATGGGAAGCCCCCTTTTCTTCTCTATGAAAATTAGCATGAAAAGAGTCCATTAATTCAAAAATGTATTTTTTGTTTCTTGTGATATTGGTCACCCTTCCTGCCAGAAATGACTTAGTAAACCTTTAAAAAGCATCACGTGGTTTAGTTCGAACATATCAAAACATTCCTTTGTAAGTTGGCTTGCAACACTAAGTAGGTTAATCACTTTGGAAAGACATCATCTTGGGGTAAAATGTCCTTTGTGTGGTAGGCTTGTGACTCTTTGCGTACTGTTTTTTGCAAATTGGGCACTCCCAATTATTATTTTTTTGCCTTTACTTGCTCCCATCAATTCTTTTTTTTTTTCTTCTCCACCAGTCATTCTACACAAGTGTGTAATAATTAGTTAAGAGTGTAAAATGCAATCCCCTTCTCACCGGAGTTATACACAAGATTGGCAGCCATATTTCTCTAATCTAAAAGAGAATATTAGAGAAAAGACTAAACTTAACAGTCAAGAAATTAATAGTATTAATTTCTTTTTTGAAAAGTAATACTTTGGATATTCATTAAGGAGCAAACCTGAAGTTTTATGCTCAAGCGAATAATATAGCAGGAAAAAGAACAAGACGATTGCATCCCAATGGAACAAAAGTTAGCAAAATAAGTTGGAAAATTGTAGGAAACAACACTGGTAAAAAGAACAGCCTGCTTCAATCACTTTAAAAATAAAATCAAAACATATTTCCCACATAATGGACAGTAGCCTAAAATTTGAATTTGAATTGTGCTGCTGCCTTGCGACTGTGACAGCAGCAGCGCAAAGGGGTTCCCACCAGTAAGCCAAGTACGTCCCCAATACGTAGCAAGAAAAGCAACACTGTTACAAATCATACAAAGCCGCGAAGAAGCTCACACTTAATTTGAAGAAGAGCCCCCCATTAACCTCTTAAATTGGACAAAATGCATTGAAATTCTTCTCAATCTGGGTTTTAATTTATCATATATATGCATTTTGTGTGCAATTATGTGGGCTTTGTTTGTGAGTGTTAGCTTAGTATGGTTGTGTTAGTGATTAACTTGAATAAATTAAAATGGTTCACAATAGAAAACTATAAATGTAGAAAAAGGAATAGGAAAGCAATTAGATCATAATACAATTTGATATTACTTTGTGTGAATTGGACTTTGGCAGTCCAAGAACTGCCTTCCAATTAATTGAGCACCAAATACAGGAGGGTAAGTGAAAATATAATAAGTTCTTATGATATGACAATATTATATTTATTTTAATATATGAGAATAATTATTAATTTTATAAATTAGATTAGATATGAGACATGCAATTCTGTTGTAAAATCAACTTTATTATCTATATATCTTGTTTTTATTTATTTATAATTTTATTAAATTATTATTTTACATGCAATACTATTAAGATGTTAATTATGGGAGAAAAAGAACTCGTGAGGAACATTCAAAAAATTAATCCGTTTTTTTAAAAATTTTATGCGCAATGCTTCGCATCTGTCTTTCTCAGGATGTATTAAATTTATGCATTTCTTAAAAATTGACTAAAAAATTTTTAGTCAGGTGATAATGGTGGGAGAAGAGAGGAAAGGTAGCCCCATGCTACAAGTTTTCAATTTCAAATTTTGAAATTGAAATTGAATCCTAGTCCCACACAGTATCTGATTCTGAATCTAATTTCTAACACCATTCTCCAATTTAAAACTCCGCCACCATTCTCATTTTACTAAGATAAGGAGAACTTATATGAATTTTACCTTTGAAGGGAAGGATCCACTGGAGGTGACTCTGCGTGGCTTCTTGATCTTTCGACATCTTCACTTCTTGGATGATAATAAGAGCAGGAAAAATTTGATGATAGTAGTTCCTCTCGTGTTAACCCAAATAATTGGGCTGAGCCCAAACATGGGGACCCAAAATCAAAACTCAAATGTCATAGCCCAAAACTTCAAACCCAAACTCACAGTGTCAAAGCCCAAGTGTTTTGAGTCTAATTTTGGGCTGAGCCGAGACTTATAACTCTGAGCCCAATGATGGGTTGAGCCTAGCCTTCAATTCAAAAACCCAAAGCCCAAAGTACTTAGCCTAAGTAATTGGGTTGGGCCCTGACTTCAATTCAAAACCTTAGCCCAAATAGAATTCAATTCAAACCATGCTTAAACAGAATTCAAATCACTTGACTCAAACAAACTTTTAACCCAACTCGAGTTAATTCAAGTCAAAAGGGCTGATTGGTTTAAGATAAAATTAGGGGACTTTTATCGAGAAAATTTGAACTAAATTGCCAATAAAAAAACTTGAAAAAAGGAGGAGGACTAAAAGAACACTTATCTAATAATCGCATGCCTTCGATCCATTTGATTCGAGCTTGTAAAGTTAAGAAGTGCATAGATCTGCAAGAGAATGAGAAAATGAGTAAGATTGAAAAAAAAATGAAAGAAAGAATGAAAAAATGTGCGAGAATAAGAGGAGAAACAGAGAGACGGAGAGAGAAGTGCATAGAAGCACGAAAATGAGAAAATGAGTGAGATTGAAACGAAAATGAAAGAAAGAATGAGAAAGGGTATGAGAATGAGAGGAGGGACATAGAGCAGAAGAAGGAGTTCAGAGATGATAGAGAAAAAATCAGAGAGAAAATAAGAAGAGAGACAGTGAGAAAGAGAGAGGTGATGTGGGGAAAATAAAGAGGGAATGAGAGAGGAATAGAGAATAAGGGGAAACAGTAGAGAGAAAGAAGCGTGGGGGAAATGATAGAGAGAAGAAAAATTGGCTTTTATATATGAGAGTAGTGAGACATATGTCATGACTGTGTGGTGACACGTGTCACGATTTGAGCCAAGTATTTAAAGGATATCTTGGCTTGTTCTCAACCATTCGATCTGTGTTTTCTCTTAATGGTTAGATTACTACCATATTAGCAATCCTGCTATTAGTGGAAATTTAAAATATATATAGGGCATGAAATTTGAATATTAAACATTGATTTGTATAGATCATGTATTGAAATTTAAAATTCCTAAAATTAGAAAATAAAAAATACTTTATAGATGAGCTCTTGAATTTTAAAATTTAGCTTGGTAGTCCACACCACAAAGTGCCCACATCTATTTATATTATATTAAATATTTTACAGATGAGTTGTTGAATTTTCATGTTTTATTTATGAAATTATGAATGGTGCTTTATGCATCATTGTTAAATAAACAAGTATTGAGAAAAAAAATTACTCCAAGCATTACGAATATTGCTTTGTACATAATGTAAGACCAAAAATTAAAAAGACATTAAGGGATTAATGGAAAGACAGTAACGTTTGTTAACTAAAGTATGGGGTTAGCACACAAATCTTTATTCCCTAATAATCTATCCAAAATGTAACCCCTATGATCAATTAGTAGGGAAATCAATAGGGGTATCTCGAAAACCACCTCGACCATCCAACCTGGTCCGTACACCAGGGGCACTCACACTTCTTAAAATCACATCGACCATCCAACTTCACGCTACTCCGTTAACACAAATATCATGATGAATCATGAACACATAGCATCGGTACCATGCAAGTGCCAGCCTAGACTAAGTCAACCAGGTTCTGATAACATATAGCATATAACCAAAGAGTGATACATGGATATTTCATACCATTAATTATCAAATCAATCTTATCATTTTGCATATATATATATATGTATATCATGAAAATCATCGGTTCGTACGCCGGTATTTCATATTTTACTATAGCTCGGCCTATACGTTGGCAAATCATATCCATAGTTCGGTCCGTACGCCGGCAAATCATATCTATAGCTCGGCCCGCACGCCAAAAAATCATATCCATAGCTCGGCCCATACGTCGGTAAATCATATCCATAGCTTGGCCTGTACACCAGCAAGTCATATCCATAGTTCGGTCCGTGCGTCGGCAAATCATATAAAAATCTCAGCCCGTATGTCGATTTTTCATTATAAAAATCCATATCTTTATCCTATTCTTAGAAAATAGTATTTCATTATAAATTCTACTCACGCCACACGAAATATATTTCATATATATATAAACATATCATCTTTTATAGTAGTATTTCCCAACATAAAGCATATATAAGAATATTTATTTTCCTGAAATCAGATGCTGTAATAACATACATACATTTTCATAAAATAACTAATTTAATTTATCCCCTTACTTGATTCCTGAAGAGCCCCTAAGAAAACAGTCCTGCACCCGCAGGGTTCCCCATTCAATACCCTGAAAACGACATTTTCTAGAACTAAAGTTCAGTATTTCTACAACTGTCGTAAAGTCAAATATTGAGTAGAAAGTCTTACCCTGAATTTGGGATGGTTTCCAACTCAGCCCCACCGACGATCCACTCCAACAAATTTGAAGAGAACTCTCTTAGGAGTGTCGTGGTGATTTCAGATCGTCGAACCGATGAAAATCCGACCCAAAAATTAAGAAAGAAGAGATGGAAACCAAAGGGAGTGAGAGAGAAAGTTTTTACGGCCAAATTAAGCTAAAAATTCACGTTTAACACTATTTATACACTGACCTTCGTCGACGAGTCACGTCACCTTCTCAATGAGGTTATGAAGACAACTCGTCGACGAATTTTCTCCTCATCGACGAAATTCAAAATCACCCAAAACCTCTCTCGGTATTTTCTCGTCGACAAATCACACCCTCGTCGATGAGCCCAATATGCAACGTCGTCGACGAACGCTTCGCGTTCGTCAATGAAGACTTGTTTGCCCCTTTTTAATTTCCTTTTCCTCCTTTATTTTATTATTTAAATATTATAAAATCTCTATGTCACTACATTCTCCCCTCCTTATAAAATGTTGTCCTCGAAATTTACTGTTCACGTAACTCATCATCCCTAAAACAATACGATCTACTTATTTTATTACTTACCCTCACTTATGCCGGAGGAATACCATGGTTATATTTCAAGTCCTGAAGATTACATATACAAAATAAAATTTCCCCAAAACTAAAATGCTATACTAATTAAACTTTTACATGTACCTGCAAAAGAAACACTACCTAACTATTTACATTTACCTGATTAAACCTCTTAGAATAATTGCTGATACTTCTGCTTCATTTACTTATCGGACTCCCAAGAAGCCTCTTCCATTGTATGATTCTTCCACAAAAATTTTACCAGAGGAATGTTTTTGTTACGTAACTTTTGCACTTTCCTGTCCAGAATTTGTATTGACATTTCCTCATACACTAGTGAATCACTGAACTCTAATTCATCAAAGCTGATAATATGAGAAGAGTTTGGAATGTACTTCTTCAACATGGATACGTGGAATATGTCATGAATTCTGGATAACACAGGTGACAAAGCTAGCCTATAGGCTACCAGCCCCACTTTCTCTAAAATATCAAATGGACCGATAAACTTAAGGTTAAGTTTACCCTTCTTTCCAAATTGCATAACCCCTTTCAACGGAACTATCTTCAAAAATACATGATCACCGATGTCAAACTCCAATTTCTTGCAGCGGGTATCAACATAACTCTTTTGTCAGCTCTGAGCTACACTGATTCTCTTTTTGATGAGCTGAACTTTATCATGGGCTTGCTGAACAAGCTCTGGCCCCACTACTCGCCACTCACCCACTTCATCCCAAAATAAAGGAGAACGACATCTCCTACTATATAGAGCCTCAAACGGTGCCATGCCAATGCTGGCCTGATAACTATTATTATATGCATATTCCACCAGTGCCATGAACTGAGTCCAATTAGCCCCAAAATCTAATACACACGCTTGAAGCATATCTTCCAATATTTGTATAGTTTTCTCTGTCTGCCCATTTGATTGAGGATGGAATGTCCTGCTAAACGATAACTGGGACCCTAGAGCTTCCTACAAGCTTCTCCAAAAACGTGATGTAAAGCGTGGGTCTCGATCTAACACAATAGATACTGGCACCCCATGTGAACGAATTATCTCCCGAATGTAAATCTCCGCCAAACGACTTAGATAATAGCTGATCTTGATAGGTAAAAATTGGGCGGTCTTAGTCAATCGGTCTACTATCACCCAAATCGCATTCTGGTCATATAATGCTGTCGGCAGTCCTAACACGAAGTCCATGGATATATGATCCCACTTCCACTCTAAGATAAATAACGACTGCAACTGACCTATCGACCTTTGGTGCTCAGCTTTTACCTGCTGGCACGTCAAACACTAGGCTATATATTCAACAATTTCTTTCTTCATACCACTCCATCAGTATGACTTTCGCAGATCCCTATACATTTTCGTACTACCCAGATGAACTGTATACAAATATCTGCAAGCCTACTCTAAATAGTCTTCCTAATCTCAGTATCGGCATTAATGCATAATCTAGAACAGAACCGCAAAGTTCCGTCATCTGCAACACTGAATTCCTCCCCCTGTTCACTCTGCACTCTATCAATCACCTCCACTAACTCTGGGTTTTCTTTCTGAGTAGCTTTAATCCTCTCCTGTAGAGTAGACTGCACCACTAAACTAGCAATATGAGCCTGAGAACCACTTTCGACCAACTCTATACCGAATCTCTTTAGATCCATCATGATTGCATACTAGATCTCCATAGCCCCCAACGCTAGCTCCTTGGACTTCCTGCTCAACGCAACAGCTACCACGTTAGCTTTCCTTGGGTGGTAACTAATGGTACAATCGAAATCCTTAATTAGTTCCAACCACCTTTTCTGTCTCATATTCAGTTCCTTCTGAGTGAAAAAAGTACTTCATACTCTTGTGGTCAGAAAAGATCTCACACCGCTCGCCATACAGGTAATGCCTCCAAATCTTTAATGCATGTACTACTGCAGCCAATTCAAGATCATAGGTAGGGTAGTTCTTTTCATATTCTTTTAACTGTCTGGGAGCATACGCCACCACCCTACCATGTTGCATCAATACACAGCCCAATCCTTTCAAGGACGCATCACTATAAATGACATAACCCTCACCCCCTGACCAGATGATCAATACTAGTGTTGTGACTAGCCTCTATTTCAATTCCTGGAAACTCTGCTCATAGCTGTCGTCCTATTCAAATCTAGCATTCTTCCTAGTCAGTCGTGTCAGAGGCCCTGATAAAGCTGAAAATCCCTAGACAAAACGACGGTAATAACCAGCTTATCCCAAGAAACTCCTGATCTCCTATACGTTCTTCGGTCTAGCCTAATTCACTATGACTTCAACCTTAATAGGATCCATAGAAATACCATTTCCAGAAATAACATGCCCCAAAAAAACGACATTCTCAAGCCAGAAGTTACATTTACGGAATTTAGCGTACAACTTCTTTTCCATTAGCGTCTGTAAAATCTGCCTCAAGTGTGTCTCATGCTCCTCATAGTTTCTCTAATAGACCAGTACATCATTAATAAAAACAACAACAAACTGATCTAAATATGGATGAAAAATCCTATTCATCAAATCCATAAATATAGTAGGAGCATTCGTCAGACCAAATGGTATAGCAAGGAATTCGTAATGCCCCAACCTGGTCCTGAAGGCTGTTTTCAAGACGTATTCTCCTTTCACTTTTACTTGATGATAGCCGGATCTAAGGTCAATCTTCGAACATACCCTTGTACCTAGAGCTTGTCAAACAAATCATCTATACGGGGTAGAGGATATTTGTTCTTGATCATCACTTTATTAATCTCTCTATAATTTATACACATCCTTATAGACCCGTCTTTCTTCTTCACAAATAGAACTGGAGCTCTCCACGGAGATACACTGGATCATATAAAGCCCTTATCAAGCAAATCTTGCAGGTGATTCTTCAATTCTTCTAGTGCCATCCGGTAAGATACTTTAGAAATCGACGCTGTACCTGGAAGTAGATTAATAGGGAAATCTACCTCACGATCGGGTGGCAAGCCTGGTAACTCATCAAGGAAAACATTTATAAATTCTTTTACTATAGGCGTGCTAGCAAATTTTAATTCATTATCTAACATTTCCTTTACAACTGCCACAAACCCCTGACAACCACTCAACAAAAGTCTCCCAGCCTGGATAGCTGAAACTAGCTGAGGCGGGGATTGCACTCGCGACCCTATGAACTGGAATTCTGCTCGTCTCGGAGCTCTGAATATCACTTCTCGTGAATGACACTCTATGCTAACAAAATTAGCTGCTAGTCAATCCATGCCGAAGATCACATCAAATCCATGCATATCCAGCACTATTAGATTGGCAGATAAGATTTTCCCCTGAATATTAACTAAACAATCCCGGAGTATCCTACTGCATCTCACTGCCGACCCCGTCGGTGTAGATACCAACAACTCAGTATCTAACAAATGTATTTCTACCCCACAAAGCCTAGTGCATTTCGAAGACACAAACGAGTGTGTAGCTTCTGAATCAAACAATGCAATAACTTTAAAAGAAAGCATACTAACCATACCTGTCACCCACGTCACCGACTGTCTCAGCATCACCCGGTGTCAAAGCGAACATTCTGGCTGGAGCCATATTCCTCTGCTGGCCCCCACGTGGCGCTTGATAACCTCCCCTGTATGGTCTGGGAACTGGAGTTGCATCTGGTGGTGTAGGGCAGTCTTGCACCATATGTCTCGGTCTACCGCAGCGATAGCAGACTACACCACCTGCTCGACACTCTCCTCAGTATCTCCTACCACAAGTCTGACAGACTGGAGGACCTTGCACTGCCCGAACCTTGCGACCTCCAGTCTCCTACCTCCGCCCTCTGCCATGATTTCCTCTCCTCCACTGATTTTGTCTAGGACCCTGCTGGTAGCTCGAAGATACAGATCTCTTCCTCTGTCCCTGCTTCTCTCATTCAAACGCTCACCAACCTCTACTAAGGCTGCTCTATCGACTAACTCAACAAAATCCTGGATCCCTAACACTACCACCTGTTTGAATATACTCCGCCTCAATCCTCTCTTAAACTGCCTCATTTTCTTCACCTCATCAAGGACAATATACAGAGCGAAGCAAGAAAGCTCGATAATATGCGCCGCATACTGCTGGACTGATAATTGTCCCTGCCTTAGACTCAGGAACTCCTCCACTTTAGCCTCCCGAACAGTAGCTGAAAAATATCTATCGAAGAACAATTCCTTAAACCGATCCCAAGTCATGGCTATCGGCATAGTCCTCTGCTACTCCAGAAGCCTCACAGTACCCTCTGTTCTTTGGTACACTGCAACACGACCAAGACTTTCTTAGTCTCCTGCATCTAGTTCTCAGCGGCTGCAGGATCGACTCCTCCCGATAATGCCGAAGGATTCATCTTCGTAAACTTCTCGATAGTGCATCCATGGTCTGCAGATGGACCACCATGCTCCCTAGAGCTCTTAGCAGTCTCAGTCATAACTTGCTAAGCCACGCTATGTAATACAGCGTCAGAGTCTGCCCTGCCTGCACCTGAGGGCCCTGCCCCATTGCTACCACTCGCATGGGCACTACCTCCTCCTGGATCCATCCTGAAAACAATAAACGCAACTCAATAATCCTATCCTTATAATTTACCCGCTAAAATTAGCCTCCTATCTCAACACTCTCAGCTTATTTCTAACCTTAGTCCTACATTCTAGGAACATAACCTGACAATAGTTTACTATGGTTTTCTTGAAATCGTCATCCCAAGAAAAACACAGAAACCACCCCGGAAGTCTTGCCTCTAGACTTTAGAACAAAATCTTAAATCATTTCCTATACTCTAGTATCATTTCCGCTGCATTCTAAAGTCTATATAACTTAAAAACCTAGGCTCTGATACCAAACTGTAACGCCCTGCTTATTTTCTATATATATATATATATATATATATTTCCTTTTAAATAGTAAAATACAATATCCACATATCAAATCCAGTAGGTCATAATCAACCTGAACCCGTGGGTATCAGGGATGTAACAGACACACAAAATGAAAACCTAAGCACCAGAAAACATAAAATCATAATATCATAAACACAAAATCATCCATCTCAACACCAGAGTCACTACATCCATTGTATTTAGGTATATACATCCCAAAAAAAAAGTTCTAGGGACATTTCCCACAAAATCCATCTGTCCCCACCAAAATTTACCCTTCAAAGAGGGCAGATCAACAGTACTATCTCAGCGGAGCTTTATCCGCTCTCCTATTAGGGGCTCTTGAAATGTTCATGTAATTCGGGGTGAGACACATCTTAGTAAGGGAAATAAACTAATACTAGTGTGTGACAACATGAGCATTTCCGTGATATGTATATATATATATAATCATTTATATAAACATAACCAGCAAAACTATATATCTCATTTCTGGGAAAAACAAGTATAATCAAAGCATAGCAGAACATACAGGATTCTCATAGCATAATTCATCTTATATAAATATAATACAAAAACAACCCTGGTAGGTTAGTTGGCTGTTGTCATGTATTATCCCCACATGACTGGGTTGTGTGACTCGAAGGTGAGACCTAAAAATGGTTGGTCGATCACTGTCAAGTCAAAAGTACAGTCTGTAAGTCTAATGGGTCTACCAGACCTGGTCCGTACACCAGGGGTGCTCACACTTCTTAAAACCACATCGACCATCCAACCTTACGCTACTCCGTACAACAGTGTGAAGACAAATATCATGATGAATCATGAACACATAGCATCGGTGTTGTGCAAGTGTTAGCCTAGACCAAGCCAATCAGGTTTTGATAACATATATCATATAACCAAACTGTGATAAATGGATATTTCATACCATTAATTATCAAATCAATCATATTATTTTGCATATATACATATATCATGAATATCATCACCTTGTATGCCGATATTTCATATTTTACCATAGTTCGACTTGTACGTCGACAAATCATATCCATAGCTTGGCTCGTATGCCAGCAAATCATATCCATAACTCAGCCCACACGCCGGCAAATATATCCATAGCTCAGCCCATACGTCGACAAATCATATCCATAGCTCGGCCTGTACGCTGAAAAATCATATCCATAGCTCGGCCCGTACGCTGGCAAATCATATCCATGTCTTGGCCCGTACGCCAATAAATCATATCCATAGCTCGGCCCATACGCCGGAAAATCATATCCATAGCTCGGCTCGTACGCTGGCAAATTATATAAAAATCTCGGCCGGTACGCCGGTTTTTTATTATAAAAATCCATATCTTTATCATATTCCCAGAAAATAGTATTTCATTATAAATTCTACTCGTGCCACACGAAATAGGTTTCATATATATATAAACATATCATCTTCTACAACAGTATTTTCCAACATAAAGCATATATAAGTATATTTATTTTCTTGAAATCAGATGTTATAATAACATACATACATTTTCATTAAATAACTAGCTTAATTTATCCCTTTACTTGATTCCTAAAGAGCCCCTAAGAACACAGTCCTGCACCCGCAGGGTTCCCTATTCAATATCCTGAAAATGATATTTCCCAAAACTAAAGTTCAATATTTCTACGTGTACTACGCTTTCTACAACTATCGTAAAGTCAAATATTGAGTAGAAAGCCTTACCCTACACCTACCAAGAATGTTTTTGTGTTATTATTATTATTATATGAGATGAGATATGTTTATGAAAATGCAGTTTTTTCTGCCATGTTTTGATAATATATATGTTTTCCCAGATTTTACAAAATAGTTACTGAATATGTTATGTATGGTATATGTATAACACGGAATACTCATGTTGCCACATACTAGTATTTGTTTATTTCCCTTACTGATAGGTGTCTCACCCCAAAATTTTATAAACTTTTCAGGAGCCCTTAATAGGAGAGCTGGTAAAGCCCCGCTAGTCTAGTACGATAGAGCTGCCCTTCTAGAAGGGTAAGTATCTTGATAGGGTCAAATGTATTTTTGTGGAAATGGCCCGAAAACATCTTTTTGGGTTGAGTGTTGTGTATATATGTTTACAGTGATTGTAGTAACTTTGGATTGTGATGTATGGTATAATGAAATGTATATGATTGTTTGTTTCCTGCTGCTTAGACTTCCGTTATGTGTTCTGATGTATCTCTGGTACCTACGGGTCCAGGTAGATTATGGTCTGTTGAGGTGGAATTTGTGATATTGTATTTATTAAAAAAAATATGGAAAATAAGCAGATCGTCACAAGAAATGTTGGATCCTCTCACCTACCTAAGCTTATATTGATTATAATTATTTTAATTTTTTTAAAGAATGATAAATCATAAGTTAAAAGAGAATCTCAATTTTTTTCTTTCAAATAAAGGGATGTGATCATAATAATCTTGAAATATTGTTTATCTTATTATCTTTAGACCCTAGTAAGTGGATGTGGTAGAATTATTATTGAACCTAGCTAAACCTATGCAAATTAAGTACATGATAGATTCGCCTTTAATGAGTTAGGTAAATCTCTAATTCTATGATCGCTAGGTCTTGCTTCTCTCTCTTGTACATAAGCTTAAGAAGAAAAGGAATTAGCCTCATTGATAAATCATTGTAATAATTAAGATAGAGAGAGAAAGAGCTAGGAAGCCCTAATTGTTGGTCGAACTTTTTTATTTTAATTCGGTGATAGAAAATTCCTACTTCTCAATTATATATTATTTGATTCTTTTTTATTTTAAATTGGAGATAGAAGGATACCACTTCTCGATTGTATATTAATAGCTTCTGTAAACAAACACACACACACACACACACACACACACACACACACATATATATATATATATATGTATGTATCTTCAAACTAGGGTCGAAATAATATTGATCATGTGTTTCAGTTTCTAACAATTTGTTCCATTTTTTCAAGTGGTAATAGAGCTTGAATTACGAACTAAAACCATAATTTTATTATGTATGAGTTTTGAAAATCAAATGTAAAAAAATAAATAAATAAAAACACATAAACAACCCCGGTACTCCTATCTCTAGGCCACAAGATAGAACCCTAAATTCTCATCTCACCCTCTAACAATAACTAACTTGTTTTTCAATCTACCAATCTTCTATTTTCCTTAAAATTCATTCTTATACTCTAGTATTGTATTCTGCTGTTTACTAAAGTCTGCAAAACTTAACAACCTATGCTCTGATACCAAACTGTGACGTCCTGATTTTTCATACCATTTTTAAAAAAAAAAATCATCAATAATGATTAAATGATACACATCAAACATTACATCGGCTACGTCAATAATTCTGATACAACTCACATGACCCGACCCGTATTGGGTACTGGGTAAACATGCATTTTATTTATATTAACCTAACAACGGAAGACATAACGTACATACCATCCAGAATACAATACCCATAGTATAAATATCCATATACATATATTTCTATCTCATACCCAAAAAAAATACAACCCCAGTGAAATCACAACTCCCTAGTCCAAAAACTCACCCTGTATATCAAGGTCCGAGCTCCCAACTATCTCGGAACTCTATCACCTGGTCTGTCTCTATTCCCTGAAAAGTTTAGATAATTTGGGTTAGACACATCTCAGCAAGACGGAATAAATAATTTATAGTGTGCAACAATATGAGTTTAGTTATAACACATTTTACTTTAAAATCATTAGTTCATCTGAGAAAATACACTGATATATATGTTCATAATCATATAGATATAAAACACAAGTTTTTATAAACTTTAAAACCATTTCTCAAGTTCATTCATATACAACCCATATTTACCAGAAGTTTCTGAGGATAGGGGAGATTGCACGCCTATACAAGTAGCTCCCCTCTACTCTGATATTGTTTGTAATCTTACCCGATTAACTTGGGTTCGGCTACAACTGATTCCCATCAGGGCAGTCAGCTTACTCAGTAGGCCCTTAAGTGGAGAGTTTTACTTCGCCTAAATTATTTATGTTATTAACTCACAAATTCATTTCTTAATATCATCATTCTCAATTTCTCATTTTCCATTATTTCTTTCATTTCTCATTTTAGCCCATCTTTATCATTCTTTCACGTTCCATTCTCATTTCCATTTCACTATCCAGCACATGAGTATCCTCAGTACCCAGTACCAATATCATGTTTGTAACTCATGGCTGCCCTGAGGATCTCTTATCCACGCCATGCTTCCTCCTATGGTCAAGGTTTTGCAGCCTGAAGGCTGGATCTAACCATGATTGTTCGACTCGGTTTGATCAAAATATCATATCATATATCCTACGTCTATAGTACGACTGGATGGCCTATAGCCCTGATTCAGACTCAGGGGGCACAATAACTCTACTAAACATCTCAGTCGATTGCCATGCCACATGCTCCAAGAGTCCATGTGGTTGTACTATCACCACTAGCAATGGTACTATGCTTAATATCACAACCCATCATTAGGGTTTCCATAACCATCCATTAGATTATGATCTGTTTAGTATCATACCAGAGTCTATACAAACTAGGATATACGTTCCCATAATACCAAACATACCCCTGGTGTCTACAAAAGCCATCCTAACAACTTGGATACCAAAACTCGTACCTAATGGGTACTAATAGTAGCTAACAACACCTCGGCTCCCAGACGCAAGGATGCTAATTATGACTACCTGAAGGACCTGAAAAACATTGTATGTATACCTCTCAGTAAGGAAGAAAGCAGGTTATATCAGTGTGTGGCGTACCAGTGTTATTTTACATACTTCATAACACTATAAAATACAATACAGTTTGAAACATTAACATACAATTTCATACGTATACAGACAGTTCTAGTATTTTCACAAAAACCATTCAAGTACATATGATACCCAAAACATACGGTCAGTGTCGTCACACTAGTTCGCAACCACACAAGGTCACCTCGTCTCATAGCAATTACATTGCTACATACGCAACTACGCTGTGACGACCGAGGCCCACAGTGATTACATTGCTCCATACGCAACTACACAAGGTCACCTAGCCTCACAACGATTACATTACTACACACGCAACTACGCTGCGTTGACCCAGGCCCATAATGATTACATTGCCACATACGCAACTACATAAGGTCACCTAATTTCACAACGATTACATTGCTACATACGCAACTACGACGCGACGACTCATGCCCAATAGTGATTACATTGCTACATACGAGGTAGAACACACCCTTCGGTGACTAGCCGAAACATACTGGTGATATTTCACACCCTGGATGTAGAGCCGGCCACTCTCGCCTACGGTCGTTAACCGATACATGGCTGTTTTACAAATCCCTGGAATCATTTCGGAACTCACGTTCCTATACATTTCAGCGTACGGTAATAAGCCGCCACATAGCTATTTTACAAATACCTAGAACAATTACGTACATCCATACATACCACATTTATTTGATTTACGGCAAATCATATCGTTTACAAATTCAAGGATACAGTTTATGCAAATATGGATTACGGTCACCTCAATAATACAGTTTTAACAAAACCAACAGTTTTCCAAACCAAGTAGAGATGATACCCGAAATCTCTAAATTTTTTCGAAAACTGTAACTTGAAAATCCCGCATTTTTATCCGATAGATTTCCCCAAATAAGTTACCAAAACGTACATACAATCGTAGCATACAAGCTTACCGATCTTGATTTCGAAAATAAACTGATATAAACAAAATCCCCTTACCTTAACCCGAATTCCAACTATGAATTCTACGGTCCCCAAACTATGAACCGAGACTCCAAAACCTACAAACACAGTACAGTACAAGCTTACAATCCATACTACTACACATATACTGAATCAGAAATGAAAATTGAGCCTTACCTTGATTTTAACCCAAAACCCAAAATCCTTCGAAATGAGATTCCGATCCGCTAGAAACGTAGAGAATCCTTTCCTGATCCTCGCAGTATCGTTCGATTTACGAGCTGGGCAACGATCAGCAAACAAAACTAGAGAGAGAGAGTGTAGGGAGAGTTCTAGAGAGAGAGAGAGTGTGTGTGTGTGTTTGGGGAAACTTAGCCCCAAAGCAACCCAAAATATCCTTTATAGCACCTTTGACCCGAGCGAATTCGTCGACGAATTGGTGTCCTCGTAGTACTAAAATGTACAGGGACCTGCGAGGGTATTTCTGGTGGAGTGGAATGAAGAGGGAGATAACCGAATTTGTTCAGCAATGCTTGACGTGTCAACAGGTTAAAGTTGAGCACCAGAGACTAGCAGGACAGTTGCAACCATTGTTCATTCCAGAATGGAAATGGGACCACGTTTCGATGGACTTCGTTACGGGGTTACCATCAATACGACAGGGACTGAATGCGATTTGGGTGGTTATAGATCGTATGACGAAGACCACCCATTTCATCCCTATTAAAATCGGTTATTCCATGGACGGATTGGCAGAGATATATGTTCAGGAGATAGTTTGTGTTCATGGAGTAATAGTATCCATAGTTTTGGATCGAGACCCTCGGTTTACTTCACGATTTTGGAAAAGTTTTCAGGAGGCTATGGGTACGCAGTTAGCTTTTAGCACTGCTTTTCATCCCCAGACAGATGGTCAGACTGAGAGGACAATTCAGATACTATAGGATATGCTTCGTGCTTGTGTGCTGGATTTTGGAGGCAGTTGGATTCAGTTCATGTTGTTAGTTGAATTTGCTTATAATAATAACTACTAGGCTACTATAGGCATGACTCCATACGAGGCATTATATGGTAGGAGATGTCGTTCTCCTCTTTTCTGGGATGAAGTAGGTGAAAGGCAAGTTTTGGGTCCAGAGAAAATACAATAGGCGTTTGACAAAGTTCGATTAATTAGAGAAAGAATCAGTACAGCACAAAGTCGGCAGAAAAGCTAAGCAGACACTCGTCGCCGAGAGTTGGAATTTGATGTGAGAGATTAAGTATTTTTTAAGATAGCTCCTCTGAAAGGAGTTATGAGGTTTGGGAAGAAGGGCAAGTTGAGCCCTAGGTATATTGGCCCTTTTGAGATACTTGAGAGAATAGGGTCAGTTGCCTGCAGGCTAGCTTTGCTGGCAGCTTTGGCTCGTATTCATGACGTGTTTCATATTGCCATGTTAAGGAAATACGCCACAGATCCATCCCACATCATTAGCTATGCAGAGATAGAGTTTAAGGATTCATTGGCTTATGAAGAAGTACCAGTATAAATTTTGGATAGGAAGATACAGACTTTATGTACCAAATAAATACAGTTAGTTAAAGTTTTGTGGAGGAATCACGCTATAGAGGAAGCTTCTTGGGAGCTTGAGGAGCAGATTAAACAGAGATACCCGCAGTTGTTCCAAGAGGTATAGAAGTACTCAGATAAAGTATAATAGTTAGATAGGTTTCTTTTGCAGGTACATGTATTGATTTTAGTTAGTAGATAGTTTTTAGTTTTATATGTGTAATTTCCCTAGAACATAAATGTAACCACGGTATTCCTCCGCCACAAGTGAGGGCAGATAATAAAATAAGTAGACCCTTTTTCTTCTATAGAATGATGGAGTGTATAGATGGGGATACAACTAGTAAATTTCGAGTACGAAATTTTATAAGGAGGGGAGAATGTAACGACCCGGAAAATACTGATATTTAAATATTACAGAGAGAGGAAAAGGGAAACAGGAACAAAAGGAGGTAGTGGACTTCGTCGATGAAAGCGAAGCGTTCGTCGACGACATCATATTTTGGAGACTATAATAATAATAATAATTTCAAGGAATTGCCAGGAAATTTGTCGACGAATACAGGGTTTCTTCGACGAAAAAATACCGAGAGATGGATATGGGCTGTTCTAAATTTCGTCGACGAATACAAGGTTTCGTCAACGAATTTAATGAAGGACTTGTCGACGAGGTGACGTGTCTCATCGACGAATCTGGTAGTATAAATAGTAAAAAATTCAAATTTTTTTACCATTCTCAGCGTTCCTCTCTCTCACTTCTCTCTTCGTTTCCAGGCCTGTTTCTCGCTGGATCGACGATCTGAGGCTATCACGACGCTCCTAGTGAAGTTCTTTGCAAGTCTGCTTGAGCTGATCGTTGGAAAAGTTGGATTGTATTTTGTCCCAATCTCAGGGTATGACATTTTATTCAGTATTTGTCTTTCCCTCAGTTATAAGAAATGATGTAGGCAAGAAAATACTGATATTTTGTTCTAGGGGATTGTGTTTTTAGGATGTTGAGTTAGGAACCCTGCGGGTATAGAGTCAGAATTTTATCGGGGCTTTTCAAAGTTAAGGTAAGGGGAATATGCTATGCTAGGATTTTAAGAATATTAATAGATTTTTCATAGATACATATATATACCAGTTATTATGCAGATTTTACAGAACGAATGTTTTAATGTTGTGTGGCCTGTGTAGATATTTACTTGTTGTAAAATTTATACAATACTTCAGCATGATATGTTATATTGCATGTATATATATAGTTATACACAGATGATTAACAGACAGATTTATACAGGTTTTATTTAGTTCAGTACATCATAATTTATACAGAATGCTATGTTTTCCTAAATACCCTGACACACAGTTTATAACGATAGATTATACAGTTATAGCATCGAGATGCTACAGTTATTCAGATTTTTCAGCATTTACAGTAAAAAATTATAGCGTTATGGTTATTTTGGAAATATAATGAAAATAGCAGAGGTATATATATATATATATATATGTACTTATATAGTATCAGATCCCTGTGGAGTTATTATAAATAGATACAGTTTACACAGCACGGTACCGTTGCTATATACAGATAGAGTGCAACCACATATCTCAGATAGTGTGTGGATACTGTCTAACTGTGCTCAGAGAGGATGTAGCTCCCCAGTACATTGGGTAGAGGGGGCCAGTTAGACGAGGTAGCAGCCAGTCCCACGCTTAGCAGTGGATGCAGTTTGGTCGGGTTGAGGTAGTGTAGAACATGATGACTTATCTAGAGGGCCGACCAGGTTAAGTCCCGCCTACGGGCCACACAACCCTGTCATGAGGGGTCAAATCATGAAATACAAAGTCTCAGGGAAAAGAACACAGTTACATATCTATATACGTATACAAAATTATAATTTTCATTGTATATAGTATGTTATAGCAGTATGAATAATAGAAAACTCAAATGATACAAATGTTTTAAACTTTTATACATGTGTATTATAGATATGCCAATCATGCAGTTTTAAATATTATTATTATTTTATAACTTGGTCGCCACACACTAGTAATAGCATATTTCCACTTACTGAGCGTCGACTCACCCCATTACATTACCATTTTTGAGGTGAGACAGTTGGGCGAGCAAATCAGGCTTGCGGATAAAGAGTATATCAATTACCCTGGTTTAGAGGGTAAGTTTTGTGTAGGGTTTGTATTTTTTTTGTAGCGGGTATTGGGAAGAGAGATGTACTATAAAGCTATGGTTGAAAATACTAAATTCTAGTATTGTATATACATGTATCTGTGGTTATGAAATTTATGTTTTTCTGCTGCATAAGGATGCCCATTCATGCAGGTGTTAGAGTAATTTATTATATATAAAAAAATGGTGAAAATTTTGAGGATGTTACAAGCAGTCTCTCATGAATCACAACTGGGCAGCTTCCTAACATCTTACTACAAATCGTTACACTCCCAGTTGGCATAGTCATAGACAACATCTCATTCATCACACATGTTTCCGCCTCACATAACTTCACAAAACTAGCAGATATGAACGAATGGGTTGCTCCCGAATCAAATAAAACAACAGCTCTATTCGAAAGCAATAACATGGTACCTGTCACCACGTTCCCAGCGTGTTCTGCATCTGTTGGAGTAAGTGAATACACTCTCGCCGAAGCCGTGGTCGCTTGGTAGTTTCCCATGGGCGTCTGATTACTCCCACGGTTCTGACTCTGTGCAGGCATAATCCTCCTCTATTCTTGATAGCTCTTTGCCATGTGGCCTGACTTGCCACAGTTGTAGCAGACACCCCGAAACGGCTAACATTCACCATCATGCCATTTACGGCACTTGGCGCACGGTACGGAGGATGGATCCCCTTGAGAACTCGGCCACTCGGTGTCCCGCCAATAACCCGAGCTGTAATTCTTATTCTTCTTCCACTGACCCTGCCGAGGACCACTCTGAGGATCAGAAGATATTGGCCTCTTCCCTTGAACCTGCACCACCTCATCTCCCCGAAGGTCAGTCTCAACTGTGGTGGCCTTATCCACCACAACAGATAACTCACGGATCTGCAGCATCCCCACAAGATGGCGGATGTCTTTCCTCAGACCCCTCTCAAACCTCCGAGCCTTCTCGTGCTCATTCAGAACCAAGCATGGCACAAATCGAGAAAACTCGATAAACCTAGCAGCAGACCTCTGCACCGTCAAAGTTCCCTATGTCAAGTCCGAAAACTCATCAGCCTTCGCATCTCGAGTGGAGACTGAAAAGTATCTCTCGAAAAATACCTTCTTGAAACAGCCCCACTTCATACCAGACGGACCAGTTCTCTGCCTCTCAAGTAGACTCACCGCCGTCCACCATCGCCCTCCCTCCCAAGTCACCTCGAAGGTAGCATACAAAACCTTCTTCTTCTCAGTGCAACGAAGGACTTCCAAAATCCTCTCGGTCTTCTCGACCTAGTCCTCCGCCACTATCAGATTGGGTCCTCCTGTAAATGTCGGAGGGTGCATACGTGTGAACCTCTCAATGGTACACCCCGCATCAATAGGAGAGCTCTCACGTCTCCTAACACTCCGCCCAATCTCTCAGATCACCTGTCTCGCCAAACCACGAGACACAGAAGAAGACTCATCGCTTGCCGTCTCCTCGGGGCCACTCTCCAAGTTGTTATCCTTGGGCTCCATTCTGAAAACAGAATCAGTTAGATCTTCTATATCGCACATAGTTAACACAATCATAGACCTAATCATGTCAACTATTACTCTCACAGGTCTAAGCCTGTCCTGTCACACCGACACGAATCCATCAATGGTTTGCCCTGCCTTTACTGGAATCATCATTCCAGGAAAAACATGGAATACCACTGACACATCCCGATCTAGTAACAGAACAACCCTCGACCAACACTACCCATTTCCTACATCTTATACTCTGGTATGTACACATCAATACTCCTAAACAAATCTACAAGACCTAACAACCTGGTTACCTCTGATAACAAGCTGTCACGTCCCAAACCTACAGGTGGGTCCTAGGTATGAATTTGAGCAACCTAATCTGTCTCTGTATCAATTTAAAACATATATGATACAATACAAAAAGAGGGTCCGACCCCGTGGGGTGAACGGAGGCCCACATACATACACATAGCCATCCATACTCATCCAAAATACTCAGCGAAATACGATCTTTTATACATAAATAGTATCATACCAGAGTCTATACAAACTAGGATATACGTTCCCATAATACCAAACATACCCCAGGTGTCTACAAAAGCCATCCTGACAACGTGGATACCAAAACTCGTACCTAATAGGTACTAACAGTAGCTAACAACACCTCCGCTCCCAGACGTAAGGATGCTAATTACGGCTACCTGAAGGACCTTAAAAACATTGTACGTACATTCGGGGTGAGACACCTCTCAGTAAGGAAGAAAACAGGTTATATCAGTGTGTGGCATACCAGTATTATTTTACATACTTCATAACACTATAAAATACAATACAGTTCGAAACATTTACATACAGTTTCATACGTATACATACATACATACGTATACATACGTATACATACAGTTCCATATCGTTACAGTATTTTCACAAAAACCATTCTAGTACATACGATACCCAAAACATACGGTTAGTGTCGTCACACTAGTTCGCAACTACACAAGGTCACCTCGTCTCACAGCGATTACATTGCTACATACGCAACTACGCTACGATGACCGAGGTCCACAGTGATAACATTGCTCCATACGCAACTACACAAGGTCACCTAGCCTCACAGCGATTACATTACTACACACACAACTACGCTACGTTGACCTAGGCCCACAGTGATGCTACATATGCAACTACACAAGGTCACCTAGTCTCACAATGATTACATTGCTACATACGCAACTACGATGCGACGACTCAAGCCCAATAGTGATTACATTGGTACATACGGCATAGAACACACCCTTCGGTGACCAGCCAGAACATACTGGTGATATTTCACACCCCCGATATAGAGCCGGCCACTTTCGCCTACGGTATTTAACCGATACATGGCTGTTTTACAAATCCCTGGAATCATTTTGGAACTCACGTTCCTATACATTTCAGTGTACGGTAATAAGCCGCCACATAGTTGTTTTACAAATACCTAGAACAATTACATACAATCTATACATACCACACTTATTTGATTTACAGCAAATCATCTCGTTTACAAATTCAAGGATACAGTTTATGCAAATATGGATTACGGTCACCTCAATAATACAGTTTTAACAAAACCACCAGTTTTCCAAACCAAGTAGAGATGATACCCAAAATCCTCAAATTTTCCCAAAAACTGTAACCCAAAAATCCCGCATTTTTACCCGATAGATTTTTCCAAATAAGTTACCAAAACGTACATATGATCATAGCCTACAAGCTTACCGATCTTGATTTCGAAAATAAACTGATATAAATAGAATCTCCTTATCTTAACCCGAATTCCAACTACGAACTCTACAGTCCCCAAACTATGAACCGAGACTCCAAAACCTACAAACCATAGTGCAGTATAGGCTTACAATTCGTACTATTACACATATACTGAATCAGAAATGAAAACCGAGTCTTACCTCGATTTTAGCCCGAAACCTGAAATCCTCTGAAATGAGATTCCGATCCGCTAGAAACGTAGAGAATCCTTTCCTGATCCTCGCAGTATCGTTGGATTTACGAACCGGGCAATGATCGGCAAACAAAACTAGAGAGAGAGAGAGAGTAGGGAGAGTTCTAGAGCGAGAGTGTGTGTGTGTTTGGGGAAACTTAGCCCGAAAGCAACCCAAAATATCCTTTATAGCACCTTTAACCCTGGTGGATTCGCCAACGAATTGGTGTCCTCATCGACAAATTCTTCACTAGCCTCGTCGGCGAATCGACAGCCTCTTCGACGAGCCAGATATTCCAAATTTTCCTGGGCCTCTCATCATTTACTCATTGACGAGCTTCTGAATTTTGTCAACGAGAAGCCTTAAACCTTCGTCGACGAATTTTGGCCTCGTCGACGAAATCGGTGAAATTCCATTTTTTTTACCCCTCTTTTACATAATAAATCCATATATCACGATTCGGGGTCTTACACCCGCAATGTTCGCTTGGACCCTGAACCAAAAAACCTATTTTAATTAAAATAAATTCTAACTAATTCAAATCTTAAGAAAAACACTTATTTACTACTTCCTAGGCTCCAAATAACAATATTCATTAAGAAAAATCCCAAAATAATTCACTTACCCTGATTTTGGGATGTTTCTCAAACCCCTCAAACCAACGATCAGCTCCTATAGCCTTACAGGGAATGATCCTACGAACCTTGTGGTGGTTCCGAATCGTTAAACTGGGTCAAATCCGGCCCGAAATCGAAGAGAGAAGGGTGGGAGACCATTTTAGAGAGAGAGAGAGAGAGAAGAGGGTTCGTGAATTTCTTGTTGAAAATGAAGAACATTCTATTTATAGGCAGGGTTTCGTCGACGAGACACGTGGATTCGTCGATGAGGCACTGTAGAGACTTCGTCGACGAGAAGATACCTTCATCGCCGAAATTCAGAGTTTCGAAATTCTCTCTCGAGATTCCTTCTTCAACGAGGAATTGACTACATCGACGATCTTAGAAGGACACTCGTCGACAAAGATAGAACATTCGTCGACGAGGCTTGCTTTTTCTTCAAAAAATCCTTCGTTTTTCCCTTTTTATCCATTAATCCATTTATTTATTATATTTCCTAATTATTTTAATTCCAGATCATTACAAGAGATAGAAAGAAAGAGAGATATTTTGTACAAGACCAGTTCCAAATCATTTTATAATTCCTCCTAATATAGTGAAATTTTTTATCCCATTCGCCCGTGTAGTAGGTATAGTCAAACCATGTAAAATTTCTATTTCAACTCTATTTATTTTTGTGCATTGTAAAATTTTTGTCTCGTCTCTATTTTTATTTTTATTTTTTGCATTTTTTACAATAAAAATATATTTATTATTTTTTACCTTTGGTACTGGGTGATGTGCAAGTTGCAACCCCCCACTTTATTTTCAACTACTAACTAATAGAATATTATTTATGTTATATTATTTATATAATAAAAAATATATTTGTTTTTTCTTACTTTTGATCTTGGGTGGTGTGCTAGCTACAAATCTTTCACTTCCTCCACTTTATTTCCCTCTCTCTCTTCCTTTCACATTATTCATCTCTATACCATCCACCAAAGCTGCAACAAGAATGGTCTCCTGCATGTTTCTTCCCACCATAAGCTATGGAAAGAATGTCTCATGAAAGATCTATTCTTGAAGCCTTGAATTTAAGAATATGTCTAGGCCAAGAAGAATGATGTTTGCTGCTCTCTCTCTCTCTCTCTCTCTCTCTCTCTCTTTGATGTTTGCTACTCTCTTGCCCCCTCCCCCAACAAGATGGATTAGTAAAATTTTTCAGAGAAGCAATCTTGATTTGGAAAAAAAAGCATCCAAACATTGACCTCGACTCTACTTGATTCGGTTGATTCATTCGGGTTGTTCAATTGTTTTTTTTTTTTTTTGAGTTTGAAAACTATAGAAACTTGATGGAGAACTAGACTGGATAGGAAACTAGTTCTCGATTGAACTGATTAAATCAACCGATTTGATCCAATTTTCAAAACACTAATTTCTAGACCCTAGTGGACTTGATGCATTAGGATCGTTGGAGAAACATTGCTCTCTTTGGTTGCTCTTTCTTCAGACTTGAATGTCGATTTTTTTGAGAAAGTGAGGGCTTTAGATTAAACAATATTGTTTTTTAGTCTACTTATCTAAGTTTAGCATCATACCTTGTTTATATTGTTTTTTCTCATATTCACTAACATTTTCTTATTTTCTTAATGAATCTATCCAATATATGTGATATCCATATTATGTTGCCTTGCTCACTATATTTCTTCATTGATGATATGCATTTCAAGTAGGTAGGGCTAGTTCAACAGAGTTTTCAAATTTAACAATTGGCCCACAAACCCGTTTTAAACGGGCGGGTCACGAGTCACTCGCCAAGTTCTGACCCATTATGCTACCCCTACATAATTCCCACCAAATAAAAAAATTTAAGGTATTAACATTTCAATCAAAGGTGCTTTTATATTTTAAGTCTCGCCCTTTTTGCACATAACAAATATGTACACGACTTGATCTTAAAGTGGAGGCATTTTTAGGGATTCAAAATTTATCAATGCCTAAAAAATTAATTAGTTAAAATTTTAAAAATGCATTTGACTAATTATTTTAATAAGCACAATTAATAAAAGATGTATACTGGGTATAAAAAGAAAGGGTTTTGGATATTAACATCTAAATGTGAGCTTAATCCTATAAAAATGGTTTGTTAGCTCATATGCCCAGAGTTCTTAGGGTAGCATCTGACCCTAATCATTGTTTGTAAGTATTCCTTATTGCATCTCTAAAAGTGAGAAAAAAGATACCTGATTTGGAGAAAAAACTTAGTAAACATAAAATCAACAATCTAGTTTTCCTTTTTTGACAACCTTGGTGACAAAAGAAGATTCAAATTTCTAGTCAATATGTAACAACTCCAAATATATATATATATATATATATATATATATATACATGATTAATGTAATAATTCTAAAAAAAATAATTAAAAATTAAAATTAAAATATTAATAAATTGAAAATAATAATAAATAAATAAAAATTAAATTATTAAAATTATTAAATTAAATTAAATTATTAATTAATTAATTAATATCATATAATATAATATAAGATATGTATAAAGGGGGATATGCATGCATTGAATCAATTTAATGCAAATGTGAAGAAAAAGCAAATCAAGTCTTGCTTTTCCATGCAAGACAAAACCCCTTCTCTCTTCCTCTCTTTCTCTCTCACCCCTTTACCTCTCTCTCTCTCCCCTTTGTCCTTTTCTTCTTCTACTCTCCCTATGCAAGCCCCTGTATTCATTAATGCAAGCAGCCTCCGTTCCTTTTACTTTTGTTGTTTGTTATGCTTGCATTAAAATAACCCACTTCCCATGCATGCAACCCCCTCCCCAATGTAAATTTATAACGCAATCTTATCTTTCCCTATCCCCATGCATGCATATCCTTAGCAAGTTGCATATCTCTCGGCATAATTTCAAAAATACTTACCCCGAATTCCTTTAAAAATAAGATCAGATCTTAAGTTCATTTTCATAAGAAATTTCAAAGATGAATTGAAAGAAAAAGCGAGGAAAAAGATTTAGTGGTGAACGAAAAATTTTTCGTACACTTAAAATTTTTACTCCCCCACTATTTCCCAACTCATTTTAGGAATTCATTATTTTATTACATTAGTGGAATAAATTAAGGTAAGTGGACTACATTATGTTAGATTTTTCATAAATATATTTGATTTAAATTAAGTACGTGAGTTTAATTAAATCTGTTTTATTTAAATATATACCTGAGTTAAATTAAATCACGTGGATTTGATCATATCCATTTTTTATTTAAATATATTTGAATTAAACTGAAATACATGGATTTGATCAAACCCGTTTTTTATTTAAATATACCTTAGTATATTTGGTTAAAAAATATTATATATTTTCTTAGGTAATTTAAAAAATGATAGTACGTAAATCGTGTGACATGAACTTATCTTATTGCATAAATGAACAAGTATGTGATTTTTACGATGATACATTTATTACATGAAAAAAGATAAGATTTTATTACAAGTTTTATATTGACAAATGATGGGATATTTATGATAGTGTTTTTATCGCATAAATTATAATTGTATGTTTTAAGAACCCTGATAGCTTGAATATAATGAATACTCGATACCATAGCCTACACAGGAGGCCGATCTAACTTTCGGAGTGCAATTGAATTATCCTAGTCGTCCAACCAGTGTTAAGTCCCGCCTACGGGCCGCACAACCCTGTCATGAGGGGTTAAATCATGACGTACAGTTTTTCAGGGTATTATCACGGTTATTTGTATGTATATAGATTTACAGTAAACAACAGATATATTATAGTATTAGCAATATGAATAAATAGGAAGTTCAGTTAACACAGTTATATCTTAAACTATATAGGTGCGCGTTGCAATATAAATTGTTTTATCAGTTAACTTAGTTTCATAATTTTATTGGTATAATATATATGTAACTCATCTACCACATACTGGTAATAGCATATTTCGTCTTACTGAGAGTTATCTCATCCCAGTAATTTATCACTTTTTAGGTGATCTAGGTAGGCGTGCAGATCAGGCACAGAGATAGAGGCGACCTTGTACTGCCCTATCTGAAGGGTAAGTATTTTGGGAGCCACTTTTTGAGTGGTCCCTAGGTGATTTGGTGGGGGTATTTTGGGAATGGTTATGTATGCATATTTTGGAAAAATATTGACACTCTGGTATTGTATATAAAATATGGTTATTTTGTTTTCCGCTGCATAGGTAGTTTATGGATACATAGGTTCCACGATTCCCACTTGGACTGTGATGATGATGTGGATTATATTACAGGGTATCAGAGCAGTGTAATTTAACAATATATTTGGAAAAAAATGTCATAAAAAATCAAGTCATTACAAGAACTGAGAGAATTAAAGGAGCAGCTACAGAAGTTACTAGATAAGTGCTACATCCGACCGAGTGTTTCACGCTAGGGAGCATCAGTATTGTTTGTAAAGAAGAATGATGGGTCGATGAGGATGTACATCGACTACAGAGAGATTAACAAGGTGACTGTGAAGAATAAATATCCGTTACCCAAAATTGACGATATGTTTGACAAGCTATAGGGCACATGAGTTTTCTCAAAGATCAATCTGCGATCCGGGTATCATCAGCTGAAGGTGAAATCAGAGGATGCATCGAAGACTGCATTCCAAACTAGGGATGACCACTATGAAATTCTGGTTGTGCCTTTTCGGATTGACCAATGCTTCTACTTATGGACTTGATGAATAGGGTGTTCCACGAGTATCAAGATCAATTCGTGGTCTTTTTCATTGATGACATATTGGCTTATTCAAGGAGTCCCGAGGAGAATGCAGTTAACTTGAGGTTGGTACTTCAGGTATTCAGGGAGAGGAAGTTTTTTTCTAAGTTCAACAAATGTGAGTTCTGGTTAGAGCAAGTGGCATTTCTGGGGCATGTAGTGTCCAAAGAAGGGGTATCAGTGAACCTGAGCAAAATAGAAGCGGTAGTGGACTAGGCGAGACCAAAGAATGTTTAGGAGGTCAGGAGTTTTCTAGGTCTTGCAGGATACTACCGACAGTTCGTAGTAGGGTTCTTTAGACTATCAGATCCATTAACACGACTCACGAGGAAGAACATAAAGTTTGAATGGGCTGATGAGTGTGAGCAGAGTTTCCAGGAATTGAAGTAGCGGCTGGTTACTGCCCTAGTTCTAACCATTCCGTCAGGGGATGGTGGATTTGTTATTTACAGTGACGCCTCTAATAAGGGTCTCAGGTGTGTTCTAATGTAACAGGAAAAGGTAATTGCTTATTCTTCTCATCAACTAAAGGAGTACAAGAAGAACTACCCGACACACGGTATGGAATTAGTCGCGGTAGTGTATGCATTAAAGATCTGGAGGCACTACATGTATGGTGAAAGGTGCGAGATCTTTATTGATCATAAAAGTCTTAAGTACATTTTCATCTAGAAGGAGCTGAATATGAGGTAGAGTAGATAACTTTAACTAATAAAGGATTGTGACTGTACCATTAGCTATCACCCAGGAAAAGCTAATGTGGTAGCTAATACTCTGAGTTGGAAGTCAGTTGATGCATCAGTCTCGGCAGTGGGAGTTCTGCATCAGATCTATATGGACCTGGAAAGGTTGGGCTTGGAGGTAGTGGAAGGAAATCAGCAGGCCTTCATTGCTAGCTTGGTAGTTCAGCCGGCCTTACCGGAGAGGATCAGAACAATTCATACGACAAATACAGAGCTGGTTGAGGTTATGGAGGGAGTTCGGGATGGATTGAAGCCAGATTTCAACATCTCAGATGATGGGATATTGAGATTCTATACCAGGATCTGCGTACTGAACGAAGCTGAGATTAAACAGGTCATTTTAGAGGAGGCACATTGTTTGCTCTACATAGTACATCTAGGGAGTAAAAAGATGTACACGGATTTATAGGAATCTTTATGGTGATCTAACATGAAAAGAGAGATCGTCCGTTTCATAGAGCAGTACTTGATATATTAGCAGGTGAAGGCCAAGCACCAGAGGCCGGCGGGACCATTGCAACCACTTCTTATTCCTAAATGGAAGTGGGAGCACATCACCATAAATTTTGTTACAGGGTTTCCGTCAGCACTTCACCAGTAGAATGTGATTTGGGTTATGGTTGATTGATTAACAAAGACAACCCATTTCATCCCTGTGAAGGGCAGTTATTCCATGGATAAGCTGGTAAAGCTTTATATTCAGAAGATAGTGGTGTCTATTGTTTCAGATAGAGATCCACAGTTTACTTTTGAATTCTGGAAGAGTCTTCAGGAAGCATTGGGATCTCAACTTACGTTCAGTATAGCGTTTCACCTGCAGAAAAATGGTCAGTCTAAGAGGACCATCCAAATCTTAGAAGATATGTTATGGGCATATGCAATGGATTTTGGGGGCCGTTGGATCAGATTACTGCCTTTGGTTGAGTTCACCTACAATAATAGTTACCAGGCTAGTATTGGGATAACATAGTTTGAGGCACTATATGATCAGAGGTGTAGATCTTCTTTCTTCTAGGATGAAGTTGATGAGTGTCAGATTCTAGGGCCAGAGCTAGTCCAGCAGGCTTTAGAGAAGGTCACACTCATCATGGAACAGATTAAAGAACCTTAGAGTCGACAAAAGAGCTACGCAGATACACGCCGATGGGAGCTAGAATTCGAGGTAGGTGATGCTACATTTATGAGGATTGCTCCGATGAAAGGAGTGATGAGGTTTGGTAAGAAGGACAAGCTGAGCCCTAAGTACATCGGACCATTCTATATTTTACACCCTCAGATATAGATCCGGACACTCTCGCCCACGGTATTTAGCCGAGACATGGGAAATTTCACAAAACCTGGAACAATTTTGGAATTCATGTTCCTATACCCTTCAACCTACGGTAATTAGCCGTTACAGCTGTTTTACAAAAGCTGGAAAATTTTACATACAACATTTCATTCCACACTTATTTGGTATACAACAAATCATATCGTTTTCAGTTCGAAAATACAGTTTCATACAAAATAGTATGAAGGGCAGTTATACCTGAAACCCCCAATTTTCTCAAAACAGTATCATGAAAATCTTGTATTTTCACCCAATAGATTTTCCCAAATATGTAGTCAAATCATACATACAATCGTAAACTACAAGTTTACCGATTCTACTTTAAAAAATAACTGATATAAATTGAATCTCCTTACCTCAACCTAGAAACCAAAACACGAACTCTACGACTCCAAAACTACAAACTGAGGTACCAAAACCTAACCAACAAAGAACAATACTCCCTTACGATACTATTCTCTATAGATCTACCGAAACAAAAATGAAATTGGACCTTACCTCGATTTTGGGAGAAAACCCAAAAATCCTCGAAATGAAGATCCATTCCACTAATCTCGTAGAGATTCCTTCCCTGATCCACGCAGTAACTTCGGATCGTTGAATCAAGCGATGAATACCAAAGAATTGAAGAGAGAAGGAGAGATTATGCTAGTTCTAGAGAGAGAGAGAGAGAGAGAATTTAGATTTCTTAGCAACTAAGCAATGAAGGAGGATATTTATTGCCCCTTTGATCCAGCCAACCTCATCGACAAAATGGCGCCTTCATCGACGAGCCAAAGAAGGGAGTTCGTTGACGTTGCGGTGGCTTCATCGACGAACCTGATATTCAAAATTTTCCAGAATCTCTTGGTATCTCTTTGTCGATGAACCCCTGAATTTCATCACCGAACACTACGAGGGCCTTCTTCGACGCGAACAATGGCTTTGTCGACGAATTACCTTTTTAATTTTTTCTTAATTATTTAGTCCATGTTACTCAGGTTGAGTTCTTACAACCTCCCCTCCTTACAAAATTTCATCCTTGAAATTTGTAATCTCTCCTTTACTATTTCAATCAACATACTCATACGCATACCTGACTCTTAGGAAAATTCGGCGGCCACCCACATAGCAGCCTCGCCCCAAATACAAACATACCCTCACTTATGGTGGAGGAATACCGTGGTTACATACATACACTATCTCGGTAGCTCGCAATATCACACACTCCCCCAAAGACTAACCACACAACATTACTACAATAGCAGAATATTACATACATGCATTCCTATACCGATCCTGCTATCAAAACTACTACTCAGAACAATTGTGGGTATTTTTGGCGTATTTCCGTCTCTAACTCCTAAGAAACTTCCTCAACTGCATGATTCCGCCACATTACTTTCACTAACGGTATCTCCTTGGTACGCATTTTTTGAACTTTACGGTTTTAAATTTGAACAGATATCTCCTCATACACCAAAGCATCCCCAATCTCTAAAGATTCGTAACTAATCATATGTGACGAATCCGACATATGCCTCCTTAACATGGATACGTGAAATAGATCATGGATCCTCGAGAGCGCTGGGGGTAGTACAATCATGTAGGCCATTGGACCCACTCGTTCCAATACCTCGAATGGTCTGATATACCTCAAGCTAGCTTGCCATTCTTCTCAAATCTTATCACCCCTTTCATTGGAGCGATCCTCAGAAATACCTTACCCCCCACCTTGAATTCCAACTCACTACGGAGAACATCCACATAACTCTTCTTCCGACTTTGAGCTGATTTAATTCTATCCCAGATCAACCCGACCTTCTCAGAAGCATGTTGTACGAGTTTGGGCCCCAATACCTACCGTTCCCTGACCTCATACCAATACAAAGGAGACCAACACCTCCGACCATACAATGCCTCGAACGGTACCATCCCGATACTAGCCTGGAAGCTATTGTTATAAGCAAACTCCACCAAAGGTAGAAATTGAATCCAACTACCACGAAGTCTAATACACAAGCCCGTAACATATCCTCCAAGATCTGTATCATCCTCTTTGATTGTCCATATGTCTAGGGGTGGAACGTTGTATTGAATGTAAGCTTCATCCCCAGTGCTTTCTACAAGCTCTTCCAGAATCGAGAAGTGAATCTTGAGTCTCGATTTGAAACAATGGATACCGACACCTCATGCATTCTCACTATCTCCTGCACGTACAAATCTACTAGTCAAATCAAAGGGTAGCTAACCTTCATCAGTACAAAGTGAGCAGATTTAGTCAACCTGTCCACGATTACCCAGATGACATTCTGCCCATGTAGTGCTGGTGGCAATCCGGTGACAAAGTCCATGGAAATATGCTCCCAGTTCCACTCTAGAATACTCAATGGCTGCAACGGCCATGCCGGCCTCTTATGTTCAGCTTTCACCTACTGACACATCACACATTGCTCCACGAACCGAGTAATTTCCATTTTTATACCACTCCACCAAAAAGATTCGCGCAAATCCTGATACATCTTCGTACTACCTAGATGTACCGTATACAAAGAATGATGCGCTTCTTCCAGAATCATCCTCCTTATCCCCTCGTCGTTTGGAACACACAGTTTGGTCCCAAACCTCAACATACCCCCCTTAGAGATGTTAAAATCTGCAGCTAACCCTTGTTGCACTTTCTCCACCGTAACGACCCGAATAAAAATGAGATTTAAATAGTAAAAAGGAAGGGAAATGGAAACCAGAAACAGAAGGAGACAGTCGAGCGTTCGTCAACGACATTGCATTTTGGGGGATAACCATAATTTCAAGAAAATTGCTAGGACTCGTCAACGAGTGCATAAGAAAATTCGTTGACAAACACAGGGCTTCGTCGATGAGAAAATACCGAGAGAGGTTTTGGGGCAGCCTGAATTTCGTCGACAAATTTAATGAAGGACTCTTCGACGAGGTGACGTATCTCGTTGATGAAATCCCATGTTCTATAAATATGGAAACGCGAATTTTAACTTTCTAAAGAAGCTATCTCTCCTCTCTCTCTCTCTCTCTTCGATTTTGGGTTCGTTTCTTGCTGGATCGATGATTTGAAGCTACCAAGACACTCCTGGCGAAGTTCTCTACGAGTTTGCCGGAGCGGATCGTTGGGAAAACGAAGTTAGAAGTCATCCCTGAGTTGATGTAAGGCTTTTTAAGCCGTATTTGGTCTTGTGGTAGTTATAGAAAATGTTGTACGTATGAAAATACTAAAGTTTAACTGGGAGTTTCCATTTTCAGGGTGTTGAGTTAGGAACCTTGCGGGTGCGAGGCAGTTTTATTAGGGGCTTTTCAGGAATCCGGTAAGGGGCTAAACTAAGCTAGTTTTGTTTTGAGAAAATGTATGTATATATATATTTAGCATCTTATTTGCGGAAAATGTATAAATATTTATATATATGTTTTATATTTGCAAAATACTATGAAAATGATCGTATAATTGAATATGTGAAAATCCATTTTTTTGGCATGAGTATAAAATGTTGTGAAAAACTATTTTTTGGGAATATGGTTGATATGGATTTTTATGACGGGAAAATCGGCGTAAGGGCCAAGATTTTTATGATGTGTTTGCCGGTGTACGGTCCGAGCTATGTTTGTGATTTTCCAGCGTACGGGCTATGCTATGTTGTGATTTGCTAGCGTACGGGTCGTGCTATGTTGTGATTTCCCAGCGTACGGGCTGTGCTATGTTGTGATTTTTCGGCGTATAGGTTGTGCTATGTTGTGATTTGCCAGCGTACGGGCTGTGCTATGATGTGATTGCTGGCGTACGGGCCGTGCTATGATAAAATATGGATTACCGGCGTACGGGGCGATGATTTTCATGATATACGTGTATATGCAAAATGATGTGATTAATGTAAAAATTAATGATGTGAGATATCCATGTATCATGATTTTAGTATATGTGTATGATATCAGAACCTGGTTGGCTTGGTCTAGGTTAGCACTTGCACGGTACCATTGTTATGTGTCCACGGTCTTTGTGATCATGATATTTGTGTTAACGCCGCTGTACGGAGTAGTGTGAGATTGGATGGTCAATGTGGTTTATAAGAAGTGTGCTGATCGCCCCTGGTGTACAGACCAGGTCTGGCAGACCCATCGGACCTACAGACTACTGTTTGACTTGATAGTGGTCGGCCAACCATTGTCAGGTCCCACCTTCGGGCCACACAACCCAGTCATGTGGGGGTAATACATGACAACAGCCAGCTAACCTACCAAGAATGTTTTAATGTTATTATTATTATGATATGAGATGAGATATGCTTATGAAATGCAGTATGTTCTGCCATGTTTGATATACATATGTTTTCCCAGATTTGCTAAACAGTACTGAATATGTTATATGTAGAACACAGAATACTCATGTTGCCACACACTGGTATTAGTTTATTTCCTTTACTGAGAGGTGTCTTACCCCTTAATCTTATAAACTTTTCAGGAGCCCCAGATAGGAGAGCGGGAAAAGCCCCGCTGAGCTAGTGTTATTTATCTGCCCTCTACGAAGGGTAAGTTTTTGTAGGGACAGTTAGATTTTGTGGGAAATGTCCCTAGATATTGTTTTGGGATGTATATATGGAAATACAGTGGACGATAGCAACTCTGGTATATTGTAATATATGGTATTGAGATGTACATTATTGTATGTTTTCTGCTGCTAGGGCTTCTGCTATATGTTCTGATATATCCCTGGTACCCACGGGTCCAGGTGGATGGTGACCTGCTGGGTTGGAATGTATGATGTTGATTTTATTATTAAAAAAAAATGTGAAAAATAAGCAGGTCGTGACATCCACAGTCTCAACTAACTCCACATCACTAGCCTGCGTAGCTTTGATCCTCTTAAATAACGTTGGCTGGATCACCAAGCTAGTAATGAAAGCTTGACGATTACCATCCACCAACTCCATGCCAAGGCTTTCTAGATCCCGTCTGATATGATGCTGACCTACTACTGCAGATACTGTCACGTGCTCTAACTTCTGACTCAACACATCAACTACCACATTAGCTTTCCCCGGATGATAGCTAATGGTGCAATCGTAGTCCTTGATCAGTTCCAGCCACCTCCTCTGCCTCATGTTTAACTCCTTCTGTGTGAAAAAGTATTTGAGGCTCTTACGGTCCGTGAAGATCTCACACTGCTCATCGTACAAATAGTGTCTCCATATTTTCAGCACATATACTATTACCGCCAACCCCAGATCATGCGTAGGGTAATTCTTCTTGTACTCCTTGAGTTGCCGAGAAAAATATGCAATTACTTTCCCTTGTTGCATCAACACACATCCCAACCCCTTCAGCTATGCGTCGCTATAAATCACAAAACCACCGTCCCTAGATTGGATGGTTAAAACCGGAGCAGTGACTGATCGGTGTTTCAACTCCTAAAAACTCTGCTCTCACTCATTAGTCGAATCAAATCTCACACCCTTCCTCATCAACCATGTCAGAGGGTCAGCTAACTTAGAGAATCCCTCCAGGAACCGCTGGTAATACCCAGCCTGTCGTAGGAAACTCTAAACATCCCGCACACTCTTCGGTTTCACCCAGTCAACCACTATTTCTATCTTACCAGGATCAACTAATATACCAACCGTCAACGTGACATGGCTTAGAAACGTGACCCGATTCAGTCAAAACTCGCATTTCTTCAACTTAGCATATAGCTTATTTTCCCGTAGTACCTGAAGTACCAACCTCAAATGGTTTTTGTGCTCTTCTAAACTCTTAGAATATACCAAAATATCGTTGATGAATACCACTACAAACTGATCCAGGTATTCATGGAAAACCCTATTCATTAAATCCATAAACACTCCCGGAGCGTTAGTAATCCCGAAAGGCATAACTAAGAACTCGTAGTGACCATATTTGGTTTGGAAAGCAGTCTTCGCAACATCTTCAGTCCTAACTTTCACCTCATGATACCCTGATCGTAACTCAATCTTCGAAAAGACCTGCGTTCCCTACAACTGATCAAAGAGACCATCTATACAAGGCAACGAGTATCGGTTCTTCACCGTTACCTTGTTGATCTCACGGTAATCAATGCACATTCGCATTGACCCGTCCTTCTTCTTCACAAACAATATTGGGGCTCCCCAGGGCGAAACACTAGGTTTGATGAAGCCCTTATCCAATAGTTCCTGCAACTGCTCCTTCAACTCTCTAAGTTCCGCGGGAGCAATCCGGTATGGATCTTTAGAGATCAGTGCCTTGCCTGACAGCAATTCAATGGCGAACTCCACCTCACGATCAGGAGGTAAACCAGGTAGGTCTCTCGGGAATACATCCAAAAATTCATTAACCACTTGGATATCTTCAAGTTTCAAATCATTCTGTGGTGGTTCCTTCACACAAGCTAGGTACCCCTGACAACCGTCCAAGAGTAACCTTCTCGCCTACATAGCTAATAGAATCTATGGCATCGATTGCACGCACGATCCCACGAACTTATATTCCTGTTCTCTAGGAGGTCTGAACACTACTACGTTCCTACGACAAACAATCACCGCATAACTAGAGAATAACCAATCCATCCCCAGTTTGATGTAAGATCCACACATGTCGTACACTACTAGGTTATCCGGTAGCTGCCTTCCCTGAATAACCACTAGGCAGTTTCCTAACATCTTACTACAGATCGTTATACTCCTAGTCGGTGTAGTCACAGACTACCACTCATCCATCACTTAGGTTTCAACCCCACACAGTTTCATAAAACTTACAGATATAAAAGAATGGGTTGCTCCTGAATCAAATAAGACAACAACTCTATTCGAAAGCAGTAACATGGTACATGTCACCACGTTTCTTGCATGTTCTGCATCTTCTGGAGTAAAAGAGTACACTCTCACCGGAGTCGTGTTTGTCTGATAGTTTCCCGAAGGCATCTGATTGCTTCCACAGTTCTGGCTCTGTGCAGGCATATCACTCCTTTGTGCTTGACAATTTCGGGATATGTGGCCCGGTTTGCCATAGTTGTAGCATTTATCCCATAACGGCTGGAATTCCCCATCATGCCATTTATGACACTTGGGGCATTGCACGAAAGATGGATCCCCATTAGGACCCTGCCGTTCGGTATTCTGGAAATAACTCGAACCATAATTCTTCTTCTTCTTCTTCCGCTGTCCTTGTCGAAGACCAGTCTGAGAACCAAAAGATACTTGCATCTTCTTCTATTCCTATACCACCTCATCCCCCTGAAGGTCAACCTCAACTATGGTGGCTTTATCCACCAGAATAGAAAACTCACGGATCTGTAGTATTCCCATAAGCCTACAAATGTCCTTCTTTAGACCCTTATCGAACCTTCGAGTCTTCTCATACTTGTTCGAGACCAAACACAACGCGAAATGAGATAACTCGATATATCTGGCAGTATATCTCTACACCGCCAGGGTTCCCTAAGTCAGGTTCAAGAACTCATCGGCCTTCGCATCACGAGTGGATGTCGAGAAGTATCTCTAAAAAAATACCTCCTTGAAGAGGCTCCAAGTCATACCATATGGACCAGCTCTCTGCTTCTCAAGCAGACTCACAATCGTCCATCATCTGTCAGCTTCCCCTGCCAGCTAAAAAGTAGAATAGAGAACCTTCTGCTGATCAGTGCAGCGCAGAACTTCCAATATCTTCTTGGTCTTCTGCACCCAGTTCTCTGCTACTATCGAATCAGGTCCTCCCGTAAATGTCAGAGGGTGCATGTGGATGAACCTCTCTATGGTACAACCCGTAGCAGTAGGAGAATGCTCATGTCTCCTAACACTCCGCCCAATCTCTCGCATGACCAGCCACGTCAATCCTTGAGAGGCAGAAGGAGACCCATCACTCGCAGTCCCTTCGGAACCACTTTCCAAGTTATTATCCTTGGGCTCCATTCTGAAAATAGGATAGGAATCAATTAGAATTCCCATATCATACATAGTTAACACAATCATTGAAAGCTAATCATGTTAACTACAACTCTCATAGGTCCAGGTTTGTCCTACCACACCGACACGAAACCATCAATGGTTTGTCGTGATTTTACTGAAATCGTCATTCCAAGAAAAATACTACACACCGCTAATGAGTTCCCGTCTAGCTACAAGACAACCCTCGACCTACTCTACCCATTTCCTACACCCTATACTCTGATATGTACACATATTCACGCTTTACCAAGTCTACAAGACCTAACAACCTGGTTAGCTCTGATACCAAATTATCATGCCCCGAACCAACAGATGGGCCCCAAGTGTGATTTTAATAACCTAACATGTCTCTGTATCATTTAAAACATACATGATACTACACTGAATCAGGGACCGACCCCGTGGGGTGCTCGTACCCGATACACATTCACATACACATACATACACACCAAATACGCAACGAAGATATTTTTTCTAATATATACAACATATCATACCAAAGTCTATACATAACTAGAGTCTACGCTCCAAAATACAGTACATGCCCCGGGTGTATGCAAAACCCAACAATGACAACCCAGTTACCAAATCCATACTTACACAAGTACTATATGTAGCTAACCGACAACCACGCTCCCGAATGTTAGGACGCTAGTTTTGGCTACTCGAAAGACCTGAAAAATATTTGTATATTTGGGCTTAGACACCTCTCAGTAAGGAAGAAAACAGGTTATATTAGTGTGTGACATACAAGTGTTATTTTGACATAAAACATAACACAATACAGTTCTAGTATTTTTCTCAATCCTATTCCAGTACATATGATACCAAATATACAGTCAATGTCGTCACACTCAAGCACCTGATACCGTGCAATAACCGAAGCCTCACAGCGATAACGTTGCTAATATGGTGTCCACTCACACCCATCAGTGACTAGACAAAACAAACAAGTGATATTTCAAACCCTCGGATATAGAGTCGGACACTCTCGCCCATGGAATTTAGCCGAGACATGGCGTTTGCCCATGGTAATTAGCTGAGACGTGGAAAATTTCACAAAACCTGGAATAATTTTGGAATTCATGTTCCTATACCCTTCAACCTACTGTAATTAGTCGTCACAGCTGTTTTACAAAACCTGGAACATTTTATATACAACAATTCATTTCACACCTTTTGGTATGCAACAAATCATATCGTTTTTAGTTCGAGAATACAGTTTCATACAAACACAGGTACGATCATCTCAATACTAAAGTTTTATATGAATATACGATTTTCCAACAGAAACAGAGATGATACCCAAAACCCCCAAATTTTCCCAAAACAGTATCCCGAAAATCCCGTATTTTCACCTCATAGATTTTCCCAAATAAGTAGTCAAATCATACATACATTCGTGAACTACAGGTTTATCGATTCAACTTTAAAAAATAACTGATATAAACATAATCCCCTTACCTTAACCCGAAAACCAAAATTTGAACTCTACGGCTCCAAAACTACGAAATAAGGTACCAAAACCTAACCAACGAAGAACAATACTTCCTTACAATACCATTCCCTACAAATTTACTGAAACAAAAATGAAATCGGACCATTACCTCGATTTTAGGAGAAAACTCGAACGAAGATCCATTCCACTAATCTCGTAGAGATTCCTCCCTTGATTCACGCAATAACGTCAGATCGTTGAATCAAGCGATGAACAACGAAGAATCGAAGAGAGAATGAGAGATTCTGCTAGTTCTAGAGGGGGAGAGAGAGAGAGAGAGAGAGAGAGAGAGAGAGAGAGAGAGAGAGAGAGAGAGAGAGAGAGGGAGAATTTAGCTTTCTTAGCAACTAAGCAATGAAGGAGGATATTTATAGCCCCTTTGACCCGACCAACCTTGTCGACGAAACAACACCTTCGTCGACGAGCCGAAGAAGGGACTTCGTCGACTTTGCGGTGGCTTCGTGGATGAACCTAAGATTCAAAATTTTCCAAAATCTCTCGATATCTCTTCGTCGACGACCCCCTGAATTTTGTCGCCGAACAGTACGAGGGTCTTTGTCGACGAGAACAATGGCTTGGTCGACGAAGCCTATTCAAATTACCTTTTGCCCTTTTCTTAATTATTTAGTCCATGTTACTCAGGTCGGGTTCTTACATTAGGAGTACAAACTTGGGTCATTTATGTGTAGTTTCTCCTTATATGGCTAAACTAGGAATTGTAACTCATTGAAGGTTGATTGGTAGTTCAATTGTATTAATTTGGCTATATAATCTCTTGTATCTACATGGTATCTTTGGAGGCTAAAAAAATACATGTTCACGTGACTTGTAGCACTTAGGGTTCCTTGTGAACACTAAGAGAGTGCCCGTGGTGACTTTGACGCCTTGTGATATACTGTTGAGCCATTTATCGTTCTTTTGAGTTTTTGACGTCAACTCATAGTTCATGAAACTCAACTTTCCATATTTTTTCTGGATATTCTTTGTACACTGGTCTTGGTTTTTGACTTACTAGCCTAGGGATGACATCTAGTGGGGAGGTAGAAACCTAAGTCTTGTAGCCTACTCAAGATGTAAAGGCTGAACCACCCCTTGAAATAGACTTATTTCATGGACTCTTGTTTGAGCTTAAAGCACATAGGTGGTATGAAAACTGTCACGACCTGCTCATTTTTCACATATACATATATATATATATATATATATATATATTTATAATAATATCAACATCAAACATCACAACTCAGCAGGTCACCATCCACCTGGACCCGTGGGTACCGGGGATATAACAAAGCATACAGCAGAAGCCTACGCAGCAGAAAGTATAAAATCATATACATCTCATCATAACGTGCATAATACATACCAGAGTACTACAAACACTATCTCTCAATATATACATCCCAAAAATAAATCTAGGGACAATTTACACAAAAATTCTAACTGTCCCTACCAAAAACTTACCCTTCCAAAGAGGGCAAACACTGCTCTAGATCAGCGGGGCTTTACACGCTCTCCAATCAGGGGTTCCTGAAAAATGTATAAGATTTAGGGGTGAGACACCTCTCAGTAAGGAAAATAAACTAATACTAGTGTGTGGCAACATGAGTAATCTGTGTTCTACATATAACATACATAACATATTCAATACTATTTATCAAATTTGGAAAAAGCATAAGTATTTCAAAACATGGCAGAACATACTACATTTCATAAACATATCTCATCTCATATCATAATAATAGCATAAAACAATCCTGGTAGGTTAGCTGGCTGTTGTCATGTATTACCCCCACATGACTGGGTTGTGTGGCCCGAAGGCAGGACCTGACAATGGTTGGCCGACCACTGCCAAGTAAAACAGTAGTCTGTAGGTCCGATGGGTCTACCCAAACTGGTCCATACACCAGGAGCGATAACAGCACACTTCTTGAAAATAACCACATTGACGATCCAATCTCACACCACTCCGTACAGCGGCGTTAACACAAATATCATGATCATGAGGACCATGGACACATAGCAATGGTACCGTGCAAGTGCTATCCTAGACCAAGCCAACCAGGTTCTGATATCATATACACATACTAAAATCGTGATACATGGATAACTCATATCATTAATTATCAAATCAATCATATCATTTTTCACATATACATATATCATGAAAATCATCGGCCCGTACGCCGGTATTTCACATTTTATCATAGCTCGGCCCGTACGCCGGCAAATCACATATCATAGCCCGTACGCTGGCAAATCTCATCCACATAGCACGGCCCATACGCCGGCAAACATATCCACATAGCACGGCTCGTATGCCGGCAGACATATCAACATAGCACGGCCCGTACGCCAGCAAATCACATATATATATATATATATAAATATCTCGGCCCGCACGCCAGTTTTCCATCACAGAAATCCATATCATCCCCATTCCCAGAAAACAGTATTTCACAACATTTTTATACTCATACCACACTGAACAAATTTTCCACGTATTCAACATATCATCATTTAAATAGTATTTTCCAAATATAAATCATATATATAAATATATTTATTTTTCCTGAAACCAGATGCTACATATATATACATGCATTTTCTTAAAACAAAACTAACTTAGTTTATCCCCTTACCTGATTCCTGAAAAGTCCCTAAGAAAATCTTCCCCGTACCCACAAGGTTCTCAACTCAACACCCTGAAAATGAAAACTCGCAGAATTAAAGTTCAATATTTTCGTACGTATAACATTTCCTATAACTACCACAAAGTCAAATTTGGCTTAAAAAGCCTTACCTCAACTTAGGAATGATTCCCAACGTTCCCAATCAACACCCCTGGAAACGAAAACTCCCAGTATTAAACTTTAATATTTCAACGCGTATAACACTTTTATCAACTGTCACAACTTCAAATTTGACTTAAAAAGTCTTACCTCAACTTAAGCATGATTTCCAAATTGCTTTCTCCAACGATCCGCTCCGGCAGATTTGTCGAGAACTTCACCAGGAGAGTCGTGGTGACTTCAGTTCGTCGATTTGACAATTGGTGGGGCCGAAAACGTAGAGAGAAGGGAGAGAGAACATAAAGAGAGAGAGAGAGAGAGAGAGGTTTCGTAAAAAATGATATTTCTCCCGAATTTTTCATCCTTATAAAATAGGATTTCGTCGACAGGTCCTTCACAAATTTCATCGACGAGACCCTGTGTTCATCGACGAAATTCAGGCTGCCTCAGAGTCTCTCTCGGTATTTTCTCATCGACGAAGCCCTGTGTTCGTCGACGAAGTCTACAGCCTCCTTCTGTTTCCGGTTTCCATTTCCCTTTCCTTATTATTTAAATTTCATTTTAAATTTGGGTCGTTACAAAAACAATAAAATAAGTGTTATGATTGTCCTAACTGACCACGAAAAAATGAAATTGAAAAATGAGCAAAAGAAATAAAAAGAGAAATAGAAATACCCCAGAAGAGGTGAAAGATTAATACCTGCTCCACACAACTACAACAAAAGTCAGGGACACGACGCATGTTTTCCACATATGAAGACTCTTCACCCGCCTAATGCCTCAGATGTATTTACGCTTGATTTGTGAATAAGTTTATCTTGGGTGGTATTGGTTGGATATGGTGAGTAGGTGAGAAAATGTTAGGCTGAAGTACCCGACACCACATTAATAGGCTTGATCCTTTTCAGACTAGGTCACACCATACATTTAGCATTTGTTCCTTGCAATATGTGAGATGTTTGATCATGACACTCATCCTCTCATATAATGAGTGAACCCATCCTTTTTGAGTGGTTTTGAGGGTATACCAATTAGGCGGCCGAGTTAAAACGACCATTCTGTAGGTGTCCATGGATATCCTAGGTGTAACGAGTCATACACATTACACATGCCTCGAGACTTCGCCTATTTATACTCGAATTTATATGGTTACATTAACTCTGAATTGTGATTACTGGTTAATTTTACGTGAGTGTATTGTTCTTAATGACTATATAATGATGAAATTTGCATGAGTGACTTGCTTCAAAGTTGCGTGAATTGTGTATGAAAGAGTTTGTGTGTAATTTGGTAATATTTATGTATATGAAATGGTATGGTTGTGACGCATGTGCATTCGTTTAATATTCATTGAAATTGAAAATTGTGGGTATCGCCCTAAATTGCATTCACGTTATTTGCTAAGGACTAGGAAAACATTAGTTGGGGGGTGTGATTATGCGTCAAAGTTGCATAATTATGCATTTAAATTCATGCATTGAAGATCATAATTTTAATTAAATGCCTGATTTTGTCTAATGTTTTAATCATTGCGCTCACCCGATAATTTTAAGATAATTACCCGATTTGTTGCCAAACATTTATGGACACTCGTGCTTTATTATTGCAGGATAATTTTTTAACATTAAATTTGAAATTAGAATGTACACGGGTCATGAACATGAAGAGGTGTCGTGTATGTGAGGGGAAGTCCAAATCAAGATCGTGAGCATCCGAGATCTTCACGAACATTTAATAGATAATTTTCGGAAGCCGAGCCATGCACGCAAAGAGGAGACCATTTTCAAAATTATTTCGTAATATGAGTGTAACTTTCTCGTACGAGCTCCGATTGAGATAATTCAAAATGTTGTTGGAAGCCGAGGGAATTCTCTACAATTTTCGTGTTTTCAGCTTTGAGAGTTACAGGCTGTAGGGAGGTCAAAATAGGGCTTGTAAGTTGGAAAAAAAAAAAGAAGAAACAAAAAAGAAAATAAAAAAATAAAAGATGATGTGACCCGGCCATGCAATTAGGTCCTCTTGGTGATGCGCTGAGTGAAACACAAAGAAAAAGAAAGAAAAGAGAAAAGAAAGGAAAGAGAGGAAAGGGATTTTAAAAAATCAAAAGTGGGGGGCTACTTTTTGGTGGCTTTTAGGGTTTTTAAAAAAAGAGGGTTTTCTTTTAGAGGGGGGGCTAGAAGCGACACAAAGCAGAGGAGGCCATTGAGAAAAATTCTAGAGGGGCTGGTTGGGCCGCACACAGGGAGCCCGAGGAGCTTATTTGGAGGAGCCATCTTTGTGGTTTTTTTTTCTTTTCTTTCTGGAGGCAGAGCAACAAGAGCAGGGGTTCCTTTTGGGCTTTATTTTGGGCGCTATGCAGACTTAACACACAAACAACAAGAGTGGTTAGTGGTACGCTGAAAAAATAATATCTTTTCGAGAACCGAAAAGTGACGAACAGCAGCGGTGCTCAGGGTGTTCGCGGCGCGCGACTGCAGTGTTGTGGGTGTTGTTTTGTCTTATGCTCTCCAAATAAAAGAAAACATGGTGAAATCGTTTACGTTTGATTTAATTTTCAGCATGAACTAATTTTTGTATTTTAGGAAAACGATGTAGCCCAGTTTTAAACTATATTTGCTCTTCGATGCTAATCTGAAGTAGTTTTCTTTAATATTTGTCTAAGTTATTCTGCGCTTAATGCATTTAATTAACTGCCCATTGATTAGATAATGTTGGTCTTGTGATTTGTTATCAAAAGGGGGAATTATAGGATAGATCTTGGATAATTCAACGTAGGTGTATATAGAGATTGAAAGACTTGTATGAACTTACGTAACGTTAAAAAAATAGAGGGTCTTATTGCGTTCTTGCGTTATTAATTTGCATATTCTTATGTTAAATAATAAACAAGAATAGGTTCTAATTAACTATTGAAAAATGCTTTTAGTAAAATTGGAGATTTGCTAACAAACATAGAAAACGAAGTCGAATTAGCTAGATGAGTAAAGCTTAGTGAGAAACTAGGTGAAATCGGTTTCCTAGAAGTTTTTCCCCCTCATTAATTTGATACGTGGCAACCAGTTTTGTTTTCCCTTGAATAGTTTATTTAAAGTAGCCTTATTTCAATTTTGCATTTTAGAATTATTAATCTTTCTAAATAAAATCAAGATTAGTATAATTTCGATACTTGGTAAAATTAAAACATCAATCCCTGAGGATGATACTCTTCACATCGCTATATTATAAAACTACTATGCTGAGCACTTGCGGTTTTGCACTGATCAAGTTTTTAGTGTCGTTGTGAGGGATTGAGTTTTTCTTATTTTTGCCAATATCAATACAAAGTAATCTTGGTTCTAATTTAGAATTTTATTTTTATATTTTTTACTTTATTTCTTTTCATTTCATTTTTTTTTTCTTTATTTCAGGTGTGTTTTTTATGTTGGATGCACTGTGCTAGAACCCGTGACATTACTCCTTTTGATCCGAAGATTGAAAGAACACTCAGAGCACTAAGGAAAAAGAGGGTACTAGCCATAGAGAACGGACAAGATAATGTGCAGTCACGCACCTTGAAGGATTATATACGACCAGTTGTGAATAACAACTATTCGGGTATCAAACGCCAGCCCATTAATGCCAATAATTTTGAGCTCAACCCGCATTAATCAGCATGGTGCAACAAACCTAATTTAGTGGATCACCACTTGATGATCCCAATATCCATCTGTCGATGTTTCTGGAGATTTGTGACACTGTAAAGATCAATGGTGTTACTAAAGACACCATTAGATTGAGATTGTTCCCTTTTTCTTTGAGGGACAAAGTAATAGGTTGACTACAGTCTCTACAACCGGGAAGTATCACTAGTTGGTAGGACATGGCAGAAAAAATTTCTGACTAAATTCTTTCCAGCTGCAAAAATAGCTTAACTCATGAGTGAGAAAGGTATAAGGATTTGATTCGACGCTACCCTCAACATGGATTACCGGATTCGTAGCAAATTCAGATGTTTTATAATAGGTTAAACGGGCAAACTCGGACTTTAGTTGATGCTGCGTCTGGGGAAACTTTGATGTCAAAGACACCTGACGGTGTTACTGCTCTTTTGGAAGAAATGACCTCAAATAACTATCAATGGCCAATCTAAGGAATTATGGCTAAGAAAGTTGCTGGGATTTATGAATTAGAGCTACTTGTTGCACTTTCAGCTCAAGTTGCTTCTCTATCCCATCAAATTTCAGTTTTGACAACCTAGAGGATATCACAAAGTGCAGAATATGTGGCAGCTACAAGTAGGATAGATCTGAGCAATGGAACGAGTCAAGAACAGGTTCAACACATCAACAATCGGAACTACAATTATCATGGTGATCCTTTTCCACAATATTACCATCCAGGCCTTCGAAATCATGAGAATTTGTCTTATGGAAATACAAGGAATGTGTTGCAACCTCCTACGAGATTTGATAGTCAACAAATTGAGAAGAAGATGTCACTTGAGGATGCCATGATATTTTTTGTTAAGGAGACAAAGCAAGGTTTAAAAAAACAGATGCACAACTGGATAACATTGAGACTCATTGTAACAACATGGGAGCTGCCATGAAGAATCTTGAAATGTAAATCGAGCAACTGGCCATGACCATAAACTCCCAACAAAGAGGAACTTTTCCTACCAACATAGAGGTGAACCTAAAGGAACAATGCAAGACCATCACTGTAACACCCCTGACCCACCAAGTGGGGCCTGATGCGTTAAGAGACCAACACGCATCTCTGATACCATTCACACAGTGGAAATAATAAATATCTTCAACAAAAAATACCAGAGTGCTATATTTATATGCATTGATCCATAATAATTACAACCTAATCCTTCATATAATAAATCCAGAATTAATACATATTAAACATAAACTAAATACATATCCGATCGGCTATATTTAACTCACAAAAACTACCCCGCCCTGGAGCTATCTAAGCTCAATAACCTGGATAACCTGAAAAGATTTAGCATATGACGGGGTGAGACACCTCTCAGTAAGGAAGAAATAGTTTATAACAGTGTGTGACTAAAGTGTTTATAATACAAATTAAAACACCCATCTAAAGTGTACACACAGTTCACAAGAAGCCAGATGACATGCCCATAATCGCACAAGATAAACGCCCTTATCATCCAATCACATACACATAACCATTAGTATTTTAATATTAGTTTATGAGGATAGGGAAATCCACCCGCCCATACAAATGGGTTCCTTCTGCTCTAGTGCTAACACCAGGGCACTCACCTTTCTCAGTGAGCCCTCGGGTTATGTATCTAGGTAAAGACACCGAGAATGGGGAAGATCTCCCGCCCATACAAGTGGCTTCCCTTTACCCTAGTATCCATAAATAATTACCAGAATACTCACCTTCCTCAGCAAGCTCTCGAATGGAGTAATCTACTTTACCCAAAATACTTAATTAATTAAATAGTCGTACACAACCAACACAATCGCTTCACAGCATTTCACGCATGCACCCCTATCATAATCAATCCACACATGATCAAATCCCACATCATTAATGTCCACACAGGACTAATCAAATCAAATAGCATCGACGTTCACACAGGACTGCTCCATACAAAACTAATCAAATCACACAGTATAAATGTCCACACAGGACTAATCAAATCACACAGCATCAACGTTCACACAGGATTGGTCCACACAAGACTAATCAAATCACACAACATCAACGTCCACACATGAATGGTCCACATAAGACTAATCAAATCACACAACATCAACATCCACACAAGACTAGTCCACACAGATTACAAAACAAACACCCCGTTCATTATAAATAGGTAAACAACCTCCTTATATGCCACTACCAATGTTTACCTCTCAGTATAAACGTCCATATAACGACCTCCTAATACTACTGCCAATGTTATATGACGGTTATATAAGGTACGATATAACGACCTCCTCATACCACAACCAACGTTATATCTTCATTCACATGAACCACACCACAGATCAATCACAAACCTGACCAATCAACCATGTCCACTAAAATACAACAGTATATTTAATCATCCAGTATTTTTAACCAAAGAATGTTCGCAACCCCATCAGTGTATTCAACCAGACAATAGTTTCAATCAAATGACATTCACAATCTCAACAATTTCCTCATTCCACAAAGCTCAACAATCATTTAATGATCAAAATGGTTTCAACCACACCATTTTTCCCAATTTAATACTTATATAATTAAAACAATATTTTCAATATCAATTTGGTTCGGAAAATTATACCTTTGTAGGATTTTTACCCAAAATTAGTCATTTTAATAATTACTAAAAAGCTATTATAAAGTATTTCCCCTTACCTAATTCTTGAAAAGTCTCCTAAAATAACTAGTCCTGCACCCGCAGGGTTCCCCCATTCAATGTCCTAAAAACCACATCTCCAAGAACTAAACTTTAGTATTTCTTCACGTATAATATTTCTTACAACGAGGGTAAAGCCAAATTTTACATAAAAATCCTTACCTTAAATCTGGGATGAATTCCTAATTAATCCCACCGGCGATCCACTCTAGTAAATTTGTAAAGAACTTTTCCAGAAGTGTGGTAGTGGCCTCAGATTATCGAATTGACGATAATTCGGCTCGAAATCAAAGAGAAAAGGGAGGATGGCCGAATTTCTAAAGAGAGAAGGTGAGCATGCAAGAATTCTACCCTAAAATGAAAGAAAAGTTCTTTTTAAAACCAAGGATTCGTCGACGAGACACGTTGATTCGTCGACGAGTCCTGTACACAGTTTGTCGACGAGACAGCCAACTCGTCGACAAATTTCAGTCTATAAAAACCCCCTCTCGATAATACCTTGTCGACGAGACACGTAACCTCATCGATGAGCTAAGTAGAACATTCGTCAATGAGACCAATCCATTCGTCGACGAATGCTTGCTGCCACAGCCTTTTCCAACTCATTTCTCCTCCCCTTTTATCTTCTTATAATTTTAAATTATTTAAAATTTTTCGGGTTGTTACAATCACACTTAGGAGTGGAAGAGAAACTGAGAAGTCGCCAGCAAAGGAAACCATGTCCATACCCACAACTGAAAATAATGGTTGAAGCAAGAATAAAAGGGAAGAAGAGGAGATTATGGATGATACACCAGGAGAGACTGACACGTCGCCAAAAATTTCATTTCCTGACAATCCTCCTATTCTCTCTACTCCACTTCCTTATCCTCAACGTTTTCAAAAGTAAAAATTAGATAAACAATTTTCTAAGTTTTTGGATTTTTTAAAGAAAATTCACATAAATATTCCTTTTGTAGATGCCTTGGAACAAATGTCAAACTATGTCAAATTTCTGAAGGATATCATTTCGAAGAAAAGAAGGTTGGAGGAGTTCGAAACAGTGAAGCTTACTGAAGAGTGTAGTGCTATTCTTCAAAAGAAATTGCCTCAAAAATTAAAAGATCCAGGGAGTTTTACTTCACCTTGCACTATTGGAAATCCATTTTTTGATAAAGTTTTATGTGATCTTGGTGCTAGCATTAATCTTATGCCACTTTTTGTTTGCAGGAAATTTGGACTTGAAGAGATGAAACAAACAACCATTTCTTTGCAACTAATAGACTGATCCATCAAGTATCCACGTGGAATCATAGAAGACGTATTGGTAAAAGTGGACAAATTCATTTTTCTTACTGATTTTGTGGTGTTAGATATGGCGTAAGACCAAGAAGTTCCACTAATTCTTGGCCAACCATTCTTGGCCACAGGAAGGGGTTTAATTGATGTTCAAAAAGGTGAGTTAACATTGAGAGTGGACAAGGAAGAGGTTATGTTCAAAATCTACCAAGACACTAGATTCCTAAAAGATACAAGCACTTGTTTTTGGGTAGATGTCATTTAGCAAAGTGTAGAAAAAGCCTTTCAAAAATATGTACCAACTGGTCACCTAGAATGATCCTTGCAGCAGATTACAACACAGCAGCGTGTGGGGACGCTAGAACCTATGGTAGCAAGGACGGATTCTGTAATCTTTAAAGAAAAGATGCAGCAACCTATATCTCCAGAGTTGAATCAATTCTCTGAGCATCTTTGCTATGTGTTCTCAGGTGATGCATATGAAAATGTAAAAATCTACAAAGAGCGGATGAAGAAGTGGCATGACAAACAAATTCTTAGGCATGAATTTGTACCAGGACAATAGATTCTACTATTCAAATCAAGATTAAAACTCTTCCCTGGTAAGTTGAGGTCAAGATGGATAGGTCCTTATACAATTGACAAGGTTGTCCCTTTCTGAGCAATAGACTTGAAGGACAAGACAGGGAATATATTCAGAATTAATGGTTAGACATTGAAGCAGTACTATGGAGAACAAATGGAAAGGAACTGTGCATTTATTCCTCTTGGAGATCCAGGTTGATGAAGATTGAAAAGTCGATGATGAAATTTTATAAGGAGGGGAGATTGTAGAAACCCGAACTCGACAATTAAATAAGAGAAAAAGAAAGGAAATTTTCAACATGGAATAACAGGCTTCGTCGACGAAGCCAATGTTCTCATTGACGTAGTTTACAATGACTTTCCTGAAATCGTCACCCTAGGAAAATTGCACAAACCACCACGGAAGTCCTGCATCTAGACTACAAAACCAAACCTCAAATTCCCTTATCCTATGCTCTGGTATTATTACTGCTGCACTCTAGAGTCTACAGAACCTAGTATCCTAGGCTCTGATACCAAATTGTAACAACCTCAAATTATCAATATATAATGTAACAAATTAAATGAAAAAGTCGACCTGAACCTGTGGGTAACGGGGACACCTGTCAATCACAGCGGAAACCTAAGCAGCAGTAAATATAAAATCTCAACATCCAATCATAAGACATAATACCAGAGTTATCTACATTCCCATAATACTGTACTTGTTTACATTCTTCCAAAATATTTCAAAATACATTTAGGATCCCATAACCAAAATAATTTTGATCCTAGTACATTGCTTACCCTCCTAACGAGGTAACTTAGTAAACTCAACGGCGGTCACGACCCGCCGCTCACTTAGGGTCTCCTGAAAAATATATCAAGTTCGGGGGTGAGCCACTTCTTAGTAAGGAAAAATAAACTAAATACAGTTGTATGACAACATGAACATTTAATACAATTATACATATACAATACATTTCGTATATTGGTAAACATTCATCATAACATACTAAATTCTCATATACTGTCATATTTATTAATAAATCATAATGTACATAAAACCTCTGTTAAAACCTCTGTTATAACTAATAATACTAAAAATATACCCAGGATGAATAGCTAGCTAATGTCATATATTACCCCTTATGACGGGTTGTGCAGCCCGAAGGCGGGACCCGACAATGGCTGGCCGACCACTACCTAGTCAAATATTTCTGTAAGTACAATAGGCCCGCCACACCTTGGTCCGGACTGCCAGGTGGACGTCCACACTCTACTGAAAGCCACATCGATTATCCATCTCCCACCCCCTCGTGGGGTGGTTAGCACTAATCTGATCATAAACATCTATTCTATAAGCTACGGTACCGAGCTCCTGAACTAAACTAAACTAACATCCGGGTTCTGATAACATATAATACATTATCATATACATAACATCATTATGGCCTCGTGCCGAACATATTGTAATTACGGTCTCGTGCCGAATATAACATAATTACAGCCTCGTGCCTAACATATCTACATATCATTCTGAAAATAAATCATTTATCGTGTATTTCAAAATTATCATTTACTGCATTATTACGTAATCCCTAAAAACATACTCTACTCGTAAAATCTTTCATATTATATTATTTTTCATGAAAAATAACATTCATGCCACACAAGTTGGGTAAATCATGTATTTCCATTTTTAAATTCCAATTCTCGTACAACAGCAGTATTTTTCCACTAACACACATTTTCTTAGTAATATACAAGGATCATATATATTTACTAAACATTTCTTTGCTGATAATAATAATAATAGTAAGTGTGGAAAAATAACTGCTTTAGTTTATTCCCTTACCTGACTACTGAGAAAGCCCCTAAAATATCCTGGTTTACCCCCCGTAGGATTTCCTAATCAATACCCTGAAACTGAAAACTTCCAGTATTAAACTTCAGTATTTCCATGTGTACATCATTTCCTATAACTACCATAAGACCAAATTTGGCTTAAAAACCCTTACCTCAACTCAGGGATGATTTCCAACTTGCTTTCACCAACGATTCGCTCCTATAGATTTGGAGAGAACTTCTCCAAGAGCGTCGTGGTGACTTCAGAATGTCGAATCGGCGTAAATTTGGCCCAAATTTGAAGAGAGAGAGGGAGAGGACCGAAGGGAGGAGAGAGAGAGGAGAGAGTTTGCTTAATTTAGAAGTAAAAATTCGGATTTTAGATACTTATAGAACTGGATTCGTCGATGAGCCACGTCATTCGTCGACGAGTCTTTCAATAATTTTGTCGACGAAATTCAGTTCTCGTCAACGAAATTTAGTTAGTTCAAGAGCTCTCTCGGTATCTCTATGTCGACGAATCCCCTGTATTCGTCAACGAACCCCTAATGTTTCCCCTCGGTTATTTCTTCCAAAGTACAATGTCGTCGACAAACGTGAGGCGTTCGTTGACAAAATCAACTTCCTCCTTCTTTTACTATTTCCATTTCCCTTCCTCTTTATTATTTAAATTCCATTATTATTCGGGTTGTCACATTCTCCCCTCCTTATAAATTTTCGTCCTCGAAATTTACTACTCATATAATTCATCATCCCTTTTTAAGCAAAATGGTCTACTTATTTTATTACTTACCCTCACTTGTGGCGGAGGAATACCGTGGTTACAATCTCATGTCCTGGGAGATTACATATACCAAAAGAAAATTTCTCCCAAAACTAAAATACCACATACTAACTAAAGTGTTACATGTACCTGCAAAAGAAAACTACATATTTACTCACATTTTCTAATTACATTTAAGCTTCTTGGAAAAATTGCGGATATTTCTGTCTAATCTACTCCTCGAGCTCCCAAGAAACCTCTTCTACTGCATGATTCCTCCATAGAACTTTTACTAGAGGAATCTTCTTACTACGCAGTTTCTGTTCCCTTCTATCTAGAATCTGCACTAGTACCTCCTCATAAACTAGTGAATCACTGAGCTCCATCTCACCATAACTGATAAGATGAGAAGGATCTGGGACGTATTTCCTCAACATAGATACATGGAATACGTCGTGCATCCTAGATAGTGTAGGTGGCAAAGTTAGCCTGTAGGCCACCGGCCCCACCTTCTCTAAAATCTCAAATGGACCGATAAACCTAGTGTAAAGACCCAAAAATTTAAAATGATTAAAATAATTTTGGAAAAAAATAAAATAAAATAACAGATAAATAAATAAAAGGAATGGCGTGGGAAAAAGAAAAAAAAAATTAATATTAAAGAAATTAAATTAAATTAAGATGAATTAAATAATTAAATAATTAGTTATTAAATTAAATATTTTTACATTGGATTTAAAAAAAAAAACCAATTGAAATAAGATATGTATATATATGTAAAGTAAAAGAAGAAGGAAGAAGAAGAAGAAGTCAATTTTTTTTTTTTAAAGTGCAGAGGCGGCCACCCCCCTCCTGAGATTTCTCCTGTGCGCCTCTCTGTCTCCGTCTCTCTCTCTCTCTCTCTCTCTCTCTCTCTCTCTCAATTTCTCAGCGAGTTTGCGACTTATCAGGAAACAGAAGGTGCCATTGGAATCCTAGTTCCGCTACCGACATTTCTACTGGAGCAGATTTTTCATGGGAACGGCTTAGGTACTGCTATTTGGGAAAGGTAATTTTTCTCCATTTTCTCAATTTCGCTATTAATATGTGGTTAAATCGACGATCGGACACCACCACGGGGTCTTAGTTGTCGTTGTCGTCATTTTGACGTAGGTTACTTTCCAATTGGGGTTTTCTAGGCCCTACTCCAAAGCGAGAGTGAGATTTAGGAAATTTGGCAATTTGAGTATATTTGCGGGTATTATTATTTATTTAGGAATTATGGTTATAGGAAATATTTAAATAATACTTTATTTAGGAATAATTTATTAGAACTAGGAATTTAATTTCAGGGTCCGAGTGAGTGCCGCAAGCATCTTTTTGGGGTCCCTATTGGCGTAGTTCAAGAAACAAGGTAAGAGAAAAAATATATATTAAATTATAATTTTTATGAATTAAATAAAAAATAAATTGTATTATATGTACGTGTATATGTTTTAGTATGGGTAAAATGCCAACTATTTAAATTATATTTTTTCGAGTTTAGGGCTGTTTATTAGATATGTATATGCGAAAATGAACTGATGAAAATGGGAAATATTTTGAGAATAATTATGTAAGAAATGAAAGGTATTTTCAATATATAAACATTTAATGTTGGTTGGCTTATTTTACAGGCAGTTGATGAATTTTATTACTAAATTGTGTGGCATGAGTAAATAGAATGCTGTGTGGAAATATATGTTAAATGTATGAGATGCAAGTTAAGTAAGTAATGCATTGTGAATAAAACATGACATGGACTTTGTTGCTTGTGTGTGTTAATGCAACCATGTAAACAGCTGAAAGATGTTAGGTAAAACACCTGAAAGATGCTAGGTAAATGTACGATAGCTGAAAGTCGGGTTAGCAGATTCTAGCGCATTTTTATGTGGACTAACTGATGACGGCTAAAGAGCGGTTGTAGTACAAAGGAATGAAATGAAAACATTATGCAATGAAATGACAATGCAATGAAATGAAATGTGAAACGTGAATGATACGAATGGGAAAGAGTCACTCAAAGTGAAATGCAATGCAATGCTAAGCTATGAATATGAACAGATGTGTATAATTAAATAATGATAGAAAGAACGATGTATTATGATATTAGAAGTATGTATGTACGTAGAACATGTTACGATTGGGTGAGGCATACCTTTCGCCTGAGGGCTTGCTGAGTAAGGCGAGTGCACTAGTAGCTACAGATGTGGTAGTAGCCGCATAATGTACTAGGGCAGAGGGAACCTACTTGTATGGGTGGGTAGATTTCCCTATCCTTAGGGCCTTTACCGATAAACTTTTGTATGAACTGTGTGAGTACGAGATTAATTTATCACTTGAGGGCTTATTGAGTAAGATGAGTGCCTTGGTATGCTTTAGTTGTGACCTTTGGGTTGCCAAATGTATCAGAGCAAAGGGGTGCTACTTGTATGGGCGGGTAATCACCTCTATCCTTGGGCAATCTCGTGGGTAAAATATCTTACATATGTTTGAATAGGATCAGAAAATGATTTCAAAATTTATGTTAAGAATTTTTAAATGTTAAATATTATGTTGATTATAAACTCATGTTGGCCACACACTACTTTAATATATTGTTTGTTACCTTACTGAGATGTGTCTCACCCGAATATGAATTTTTATTTTTTTTCAAAATTTCCTCGAGATCAAGCTTTGAGAGCTTGAGGTTTTTATAGCATTATTGGGAACGCACAATAAAATACTCTATCAATTCAATGTCGAATCTCTCTAGATCCATCATGATCAAACGCTGGATCTCCATAGCTGCCAACGCTGATACCCCAGACATCCTGCTCAGTGCATCAGCTACCACATTTGCTTTCCCTGGGTGGTAACTGATAGTACAATCAAAATCTTTAATCAACTTTAACCACCTTCTTTGTCTTACATTCAATTCTTTCTAGGTGAAAAAATATTTTAAACTCTTGTGGTTAGAGAAAATCTCGCACTGCTCGCCGAACAGGTAATGACTCCAAATTTTCAACTCGTGTACCACTGCAGCCAACTCAAGATCATGGGTAGGGTAATTCTTTTCATATTCTTTCAACTGTCTAGATGCATACGCCACTGCCCTGCCATGCTACATCAACACACAACCAAGTCCCTTCAAAGACGCATCACTGTAGATGGTGTAACCCTCACCCCCATATGGGATGATCAATACAGGCGCTGTGACTAACCTCTGCTTCAGCTCCTGAAAACTTTGCTCACAGTTGTCGTCCCATTCAAATCTACCATTCTTCTTCGTCAGTCTTTTCAAAGGCCCTGATAAAGCTGAGAATTCCTCAACAAAATGACGGTAATACCCGACTAACCCCAAAAAACTCTTGATCTCCTGGGTATTCCTTGGTCTAGCCCAATTCACTACCGCCTCAATCTTACTGGGATCTACAGAAATTCCGTTTCCTGAAATAACATGCCCCAAAAACACAACTTTCTCAAGCCAAAAGTCACATTTATTGAATTTTACGTACAACTTCTTCTCTCTAAGCATATGCAAAACCTGCCTCAAATGTATCTCATGCTCCTCATAGCTCCTCGAATAGACTAGTACATCATCAATGAAAACAACCACAAACTGATCTAAATATGGATGAAAAATCCTATTCATCAAATCCATAAATATAGTAGGAGCATTCGTCATACCAAATGGCATAACCAGAAACTCATAATGCCCATACCTGGTCCTGAAAGCCGTCTTCGATACATCTTTCACTCTCCCCTTTACCTAATGATAGCCTGATCTGAGATCGATCTTGGAATACACACGTGTACCCTGGAGCTAGTCAAAAAAATCATCGATACAGGGTAGAGGATACTTGTTCTTGATAGTCACCTTATGAATCTCTCTATAGTCTATGCACATCCTCATAGACTCATCCTTCTTCTTTACAAACAGTACTGGAGCTCCCCACGGCGATACACTAGGTCGTATGAAACTCTTTTCAAGCAAATCCTATAACTGGTCTTTCAATTCTGCTAACTCTGCTGGTGCCATTTGGTACGGTGCTTTAGAGATCAGCACTGTACTTGGAAGTAGATCAATGGAAAAATCTACTTCACGATCAGGTGGCAAACCCTGCAAATTCTTTCACCATAGGCGTATTAATAAGCTTCAATTCATTTTTTGATATTTTCTTCACAAAAGCCACGAATCCCAAACAACCGTTCTAGAGCAATCTCCTTACCTGAACAGCTAAGACCATCTGAGGTAAGGATTGCACTCGTGACTCTGTAAATCTGAATTCTGATTTCTCTAGAGGTCTGAATATCATTTCTTTTGCACAATAATCTATAATAGCAGAATTAGCTGCTAGCCAATCCATGCCGAAGATAATGTCAAACCCGTGCATATCTAGCACCACCAAATCAGCAGATAAAATTCTCCCCTGAACATCAACTGGACAACCACGGAGCATCCTACTACATCTCACCGCTGACCCGGTTGATGTAGCCACTAATAACTCGACATCAAGTGATTGTGTTTCTGTCCCACATAATTTAACATACCCCAAGGACACAAATGAGTGTGCAGCACCAGAATCAAAAAGTGCAATAACTTTAAATGAAAACATATTAACAGTACCGGTCACCACGTCGCCGGCCGCTTCAGCATCGCCCAATATCAAAGCAAAAACCCTGGCTGGGGCCATTTTCCTCTACTGGCCTCCTTGTGGCGCCTGGTAACCTCCTTGTTTAGCTCTAGGAGCAGGAGCAGCACCCATCTGTGTCATGCACTCCCTCATCATATGTCCTGGCTCCCCGCGCCTGTAGCAAACACCTCGCCCAACACAACACTCCCCCAGGTGTCTCTTCCTGCAAGATGGGCAAGCTAGAGATAGCTGTACACCCTGGAAACTGCAATTCCCGGTCTCCTGTCTTCGATCTCTATAATAGCCACCTCTCTTCCATGTAGCACGACCGACTCCCTGCTGGGAACCAGAAGGTGCGAATCTCTTCTTCTGTCTCTATTCCTCAACCTCCAACCGATCGCCAATTTTTGCTATAGTGGCTCGGTCAACTAGCTCGGCGAATTCCTATAACTTTAATATCGATACCTACTTGTGAATCTCTCTCCTTAGACCTCTTTCAAACTGTCGTACCTTCTTCACCTCCTCTGGAATGATGTACGGGGTGAAGCAAGATAGTTCAATAAATCTCGCTGCATACTGCTGTATTGACAGCTGTCCCTGCTTTAGATTCAGGAACTCCTCAATTTTAGCCTCCCTAGAAGAGGTTAGAAAATACCTATTGAAGAATATTTCCTTAAACCGCTCCCAAGTCATCTCCACAGGTATAGTCCTCTGCTGCTCTAAAAGTCTCACTACTGACCACCACCTCTCAGCCTCTCCAGTCAGTCTGTAGGTGGCAAACAGTACCTTCTGCTCCTCTGAACACTGTAGCACTGTAAATGTTTTCTTTATCTCACCCAGTTTTCAGCAACTGCAGGATCTGTCCCTCTTGAGAAAGCCGGAGGACTCATCTTAATAAACTTCTCAATCGAACTACCGTGGCCTGGTAATAGACCACCCCATTCCTTCGAACTCCTGGCAATTTATGCCATAACCTGCTATGCCACGCTGCATAAAACGGCATCTGAATCACTACCCGTAGCGCTTGAGGGTCCAGCACTCTCACTCCCACTGGCGTGGGCACTACTGCCACCAGGGTCCATCCTGAAAAACAAGTAACTTAACTCAAAACCTCCTTCTCTATACATATCACTCAACTTATATAGTATATTTTTCTAATTAACTCGTCACTATTGATCTTAATTCAAGGTTCAATCCTGCAACCCAGATACCCAACCCGACGATAGTTTACAATGACTTTCCTAATATCGTCACCCCAGGAAAATCACACAAACCACAACGGAAGTCCTGCATCTAGACTACAAAACCAGACCTCAAATTCCTTTATCCTATACTCTGGTATTATTACTGCTATACTCTAGAGTCTACAGAACCTAGTATCTTAGACTCTGATACCAAATTGTAACGACCTCAAATTATCAATATATAATGTAACAAATTAAATGAAAAAGTCGACCCGAACCTGCGGGTAACGGGGACACCTATCAATCACAACAGAAACCTAAGCAGCAGTAAATATAAAATCTCAACATCCAATCATAAGACATAATACCTGAGTTATCTACATTCCCATAATACTGTATTTGTTTACATTCTTCCAAAATATTTCAAAATACATCTAGGATCCCATAACCAAAATAATTCTGATCCTAGTACATTACTTACCTTCCTAATGGGATAACTTAGTAAACTCAACGGCGGTCACAACCCGTCGGTCACTCAGGGTCTCCTGAAAAATATATCAAGTTCGGGGGTGAGACACTTCTCAGTAAGGAAAAATAAACTAAATACAGTTGTGTGGCAACATGAACATTTAATGCAATTATACATATACAATACATTTTGTATATTGCTAAACATTTATCATAACATACTAAATTCTCATATATTGTCATATTTATTAATAAATCATAATGTACATAAAACATCTGTTAAAACCTCTGTTATAACTGATAATACTGAAAATATACTCAGGATGAATAGCTAGCTAATGTCATGTATGACCCCCTATGACGGGTTGTGTAGCCCGAAGGCGGGACCCGACAATGGTTGGATGACCACTGCCGAGTCAAATATGTCTGTAAGTATGATGGGCCCGCCACTCCCTGGTCCGGACTGCCAGGTGGATGTCCACACTCTACTGAAAGTCACATCAACTATCCATCTCCCACTCCCTCGTGGGGTAGTTAGCACTAATCTGATCATAAACATCTGTTCTATAAGTTACGGTACCGAGCCCCTGAACTGAACTAAACTAACATCCGGGTTCTGATAACATATAATACATGATCATATATATAACAACATTATGGCCTCGTGCCGAACATATTGTAATTACAGCCTCGTGCCGAACATAACATAATTACGGCCTTGTGTCGAACATATCTACATATCATTCTGAAAATAAATCATTTATGATGTATTTCAAAATTATCATTTACTGCATTATTACGTAATCCCTGAAAACATGCTCTACTTGTAAAATCTTTCATATTATAATATTACATTCATGCCACACAAGTTGGGTAAATCATGTATTTCCATTTTTAAATTCCAATTCTCGTACAACAGCAGTATTTTTCCAGTAACACACATTTTCTCAGTAATATACAAGGATCATACATATTTACTAAACATTTCTTTGCTGATAATAATAATAATAATAATAAGTGTGGAAAAATAACTGTTTTAGTTTATTCCCTTACCTGACTACTGAGAAAGCCCCTAAAATATCCTGGTCTACCCCCCGTAGGATTTCCTGATCAATACCCTGAAACTGAAAACTTACAGTATTAAACTTCAGTATTTCCATGTGTACATCATTTCCTGTAACTACCATAAGACCAAATTTGGATTAAAAACCCTTACCTCAACTCAGGGATGATTTCCAACTTGCTTTCACCAACGATTCGCTCTTGCAGATTTAGAGAGAACTTCCCCAGGAGCATTGTGGTGACTTCAGAACGTCGAACCAGCGTAAATCTGGCCCAAAATCAAAGAGAGAGAGGGAGAGGATCGAAGGGAGGAGAGAGAGGAGAGAGTTTGCTTAATTTAGAAGTGAAAATTCGGATTTTAGATACTTATAGAACTGGATTCGTCGATGAGTCCTTCATAATTTCATTGACGAAATTCAGTCCTTGTCGATGAAATTCAGTCGGTTCAAGACCTCTATCGGTATCTCTTTATCGACGAGTCCCCTGTATTCGTCGACAAATTCTCTAAAACCCTCGTCGACAAACCCCTAATGTTTCCCCTCGGTTATTTCTTCCAAAGTACAATGTCATCGACGAACGCAAATCAACTTCCTCCTTCTGTTACTATTTCTATTTCCCTTCCTCTTTATTATTTAAATCCCATTATTACTTGGGTTGTCACAATACAAATTAGTATGGAACACCCATTTTCCCTTGTTTAGGCGGGTTGTATATGTAAGGTATTAGAAAGTATGTACGTTTAGTAGCACTCCAAGGCCACCTAGAGGGTCGGGCCGTTACAGATTTGGGCATAGCACAAACACCCAAACACTTGCAAGTGTGTATATGATGGTGGTTTCTAAAAAAGAAGCTCATAAGGTGACTTACGAGTGAGGCTGGGTGAAAGAGTGCAGTTAATTAAATAAGTGGCTGTGAGAATGCATTCACCCCAAAAAGAGATGAGAATATTGGTTTGAAAAGGTAAACATCGAGTCACATTAAGAAGATAACGATGTTTAGGCTCGACAGTGCCATTTTGTTGAGGTGTATCTACAGATGCGCGCTCGTAAAAAATACCTTGATCGTGAAATTTTTTTTGAAGTTTATCAGTTAGAAATTCTTGTCCATTATCAGTGCGCACATGTTTAATAGTGCAATTGAATTGATTTTTAGTCATGGCGCATAAATTTTTAATGCAAGTGAAAGTATCAGATTTCATGTGCATAAGATAGACCCATGTAGTACGTGAGTAGTCATTTATGATTGTTAAAAATTAATGTGCATCAGATTGTGAAGATGTAAGATAACCACCCCATTTGTCACAATAAATCCGATTAAAACAAAATGTGTTCTTATTTGTATTCAAAGAAAAAGGTAAACGAGTGTGTTTTGCTTTAGCAACGACATTACAAGTCAAATGAGAACAAAAAATATTTAAAGTTTTTGGAATACATGAAATAGAAGGGTGACCAAGATGTTGATGCCAAAAAGTAGGGTCAAGAACATGCTGAGAGTGGAAAAATGAAGCGGGGAAAGGTTTATAATGGTAAAGTCCATCCCGTACTTCACTCGTTCCAATCAGCCTCTTCGTTGATAGGTTTTGAAAAACGCAAAAGGTAGACAAAAAATATAGCAACACAATTGAGACCAGTGGTGAGTTTGCTAATGGACAATAAATTAAATTTAAATGAAGGCACATAAAGAACATTAGAAATAGAGAGATTAGGAGAAAAACACAGAGTGCCCGTATGAGTTATAGGAATAATGTCACCATTTGGAAGCTTAATGGGGCATGACTGATTAAGAAGTTGAATATTATCTAGAGAAGACAAATTGGAAGTCATATGATCTGAGGCGCTTGAATCAACAATCCATTCAATATCAAAAAAAGGAGCAGAATGACAAAAGACAAGGTTACTGACAAAATTGGCAGGTTTGGTGTTCAAGGGTGATAAAAGATCAAAGAGTTGACAGTATTGTTCACTGGTGAGGCTAGATACAGCAATCTCGGAAGAAGTTGAAGAACCTGTGACAATGTTTGTAGCCATTAAAGAACTAGATTCTCCATCGGGTGTTCCATGAGATCGAGACTTGTTGCTTTAAGAGAAACGATCCTCAAGATCTAGCTATACATCACGGGGGCATTCATGATAGATCGGACTGTGAACAATGGATTTATCAATGGAATTAAGGATCCATGATAAGATCATATCACTGCAACGTTCCCACAATTGAGTTTGTGCTGAGGAGGACGTTGGTTTGGGGAGGGTACCATTAACGAAACCAAACTTATTTTTGGCATTCAAGACCATTTTCATGGCCCTCTTCCAGGTAGGACAATTGTCACCATTGAGAAGGGTGGAGACTAAGATGACACTTGGGTGATCGGCATAATGGAGAAAATATGGAGAAGACACATTTGGAATTGATGAGGATGTTGGATTGGAGGAGGAGACCTCCGGAGATGTGATGTTGGACATGATTGCAGAAAAAAAAAAAAACATTCAAACGGTGTTGAAAAAAAATATATATATACGCAGAGAACCTGTTCTGATACCATGTCAAAGTTGAAGAAGGAATCTATCCTATATCAAATATTCAACGTTACAATTTATCTATAATACATGGGAAAGGAAACAAGATCCCAAAAATAATTTTAAGAATAATGCCTAAGTATTTGCTAATCATGAATAATGCCTAAATATATACTCTAATAACTATACAATAATTTATAAATGATAGGTGAAGATATATCTCTAACATAGTTGAAAACCAAAATCTATCACACTACCTTGGAAAAACAAACGTAGATAATTTTCACAATTCCTTATAAGAATAGTCAAAAGTGAAATAAGTGTTTCATGATTTTCTAGCCCATTAAAACATTATAAATCAGTTTTTAAAATTTGAAAATAACACCCTATTACCTAAGATCGATAATGCGTTATTTAATTAAAATACATACACATGATAAAATCATATTAGATTTGGTATATGCACCCAATGTATCTGATAATACACGTGCAACAATAAATAGAATCAATGGTAATTTTTTTTTATAAAGCTAGTTAAGTGGGTTTATTTGAATAAAGACAAAAAAAATAATTCAACTAAAAAAGTTTTTATAATGTCATTAAAATTGTCGTATGTAGTGTAATTAATGTCACCAAAATTACTTTTTATGCCATCAAATTTTATCTTTTAGTAACATTAGTTTTGAATGTCATTATAAATATATTTGTCAATTGAGTAACATTAAGTGATGATAAAATAAGTTTTAGTGTTGTCTAACTTTATATCGCCGAAACCTTCTAGAAATTTCATTATTCTTTTCATTTTTTTTCCTTTCCTTTCCTTTCCTTTCAATCACAATTACCACTAGAACCAAAAAATGTAAAATCAATGCATGAATTTTTTCAATTAAATTTTGTACACTAACAATCTAAACAATTAACATTTTAAACAATTAAAATTTTTGTTATGATTATAATCTATGTAGTCTATCTATAAATATATGAAAGTTGGGTTTTGAGTGTTGTGCATGATCTTAAAAGTTCGACTAGACCAGCCAGTTCAATCTGATCCATCCACCTGCGAGATAGAAACTAGAAATGAAAAATATGTATTTTCAAAATATTAATTTTAAAAGCAAAAAGATTAAAAATGTAAAATTAGTAAAATACACAAAAGGAAAGTCCTACCGAGCCTAATTTATGTGTCTCCTTCAAACGTAGCATGCAACACACACCAAATCTAATGAAAGTCCTTGTCACTATATCTTCCTCTCTCTTTACAGTTTTGGTTATTTTTTGGGTATGATTAAAAATATGATTAACTTTTTCGGAATTGAATTTGTTGTTAAATAGTTGAACATTATCCTTTCATATATATATATATATATATATATATATATATATATTGCTATTGTCATTGACTCTGTTTGAGTTAGAGAATTTTTTGTTTAATTTATGATCAACATTGATGGAGATGCATTGTTTTAATATGGGTCTTCGTATTTTATATGCTTTGTAATTTCTTCTTTGTGATTTGGACTAATAAAAAAAGGGTTTGTGGCTTTTTTTTTTTAATAAAAAAAAAAGTTTCTCTCTTGTAATTTGCTTGAAGTATTATAGGTTTTCTTGTATTATATATCATAAATTGAGTAGAATTAACTGAAGGGTCGTTTGGTATCATTGTCAAAAATTAGAAAAACGAAAATCAAAAGCGAAAACCAAAATTCAGAAACAAAAACTAAAAATTAAAAACCAACAATTTGTTTGGTTATTATTTATAAAACCAATACAAATTAAAACCTTAATTAAAAAATATAAATTCTCAACTTTAAATCAAAAATATTATAAAAATATGATTAAAATAATAAAATTATAAATATTACACATTAAAAAAAATACTATAATAAAAATAAAAATTTATTATAATTATTTTACTTAATTGTTCTACTCTTAAAATTAACTTTACAACTAAAAATTATAAAATTTGATTTTTAGATTTTTAACAAACAGCTGAATATCAACAACAAATAGAAAACTGAGAATAGAAACAAACACATTTCTATAATTTATTTTTTCACCGTGGGAAGACAAAAATAGAAAATAGAAAATAGCAACAATACTAAATAAATAAAATTTGAGAAATATTTAATTTGTACAGTTATGTGTTATTAAAGTCTTGCAAATTTGCATTTATCTTTTTCTTCCCTACTTGGATAGTTTTGATTTAGGAATATATGTAATTTATTTATATATTTAAATCTAAAAATAAAATTTTCAAAAAGGCTTATACGGTTATAATACGGTTAAAAAAAGAAGTGTCCGTATCCAACACGCACGAGTACATATTGGACACATTTGGATACAGTTGGGATACGGTTTGGGATACGCCCGGATACCGGACGCAACCTTTAGGGCCCCCTTAACCTCCAAAGAACAAAAAAAAAAGAAAGCGGAAAATTGGGAAGAGGGGAACGCGAACAGAAACCGAGCCAGTGGGGCGTAGCTCTCGCTCGTGAGTCTACTCCAAAGGTTTGGGAGGGAAACCGACCCAGTGAGCCCTATCTCTAGCTCCTGAGTCTACTTCAAACCTCTGGCTCGGCATCACAGCCCAGAAGAAGAAGACGAAAAGACTTCTGAATTCTGAACCAGTGGATGAGTGAACCCTAGCCTCTCGAGTGGCGACCTTTGAACCTCCTTCCTAGCCTCCATCGCCTGACATTGCAGCCGCGCAGCCTCCATCGCCGGACGTTGCTTCGTTGGAAGGCTTGAATCGTCTTTAAGCCGTGAGTACCGCTCTTGCTCCTTGTTGGTCTTCTGGGTTTTGTTGCAGATTAATTGTTTTTTTTTTTTTTTTCGTTTTCTGGGTTTGTTGACTTCTTTTCTGCCACTTTGTAAATTGTAACGTGTGTTGAAGTTGAATTTTTGGGAATCGGGATTTTTATTTTTCAAGTGGGGGGGGGGGGGGGGGAGGTAAATTTATCAAGCTGATATGAATATAAGTGTCCGGCTCTTACAGTTTGGACTCCCTCCCCATCCCAAGTACCGAAAAAAAAAAAATCAAACAAAAAAAGTTCTTCCTTTAACTTACATGTTTAACATTTGATATATAATTTTCATGCTGAACGGACCCAAACTCCACAAGAAACATACAAAAATTGTAAAATGTTATTAGATGTTGAAAAATAATTAATTGACGAGGACACATGGCCAAAAATGTATTTAAGGATTATACATATAATGAAACTTAGTTCGATGAGCCCCTGTAGCATAGATGGGTGTATTTATTGAATTTTATTAAAAAAAATGTATAAGTATTCTGTTTTTATTTTTTGGACACATATTACATTCACCATTCCATGTGATTATTATATTTTTGAATCCCCTTGCAATTCACTTAAAAATATCACAGGGAGAATGGAATTTTGTTTCATGCATTGCAATTTTTCTTGGTCATTGTTTAAAATGTTTAAATTAGCAAGTGATATGAATGCTCAGTGAAGAGACCAAGAATTTAGAGCTGTTAGGTTGCAAATTATTTGAAACAAACGAAGTTAAGAGGAAGGCATCTCTAACTGTGCAATTAAACAAAAGAAATTGCGTCGCACTTCTCAAGGTTCAGTGCAATTTTTTACTCTTTTCGCCATTACAAGTGATGATGAAGATGGAAACTTGCAAAATCTTGAATGTGGTTTTATTTGTTGGCGAATTACTCCCTGCTACTCCAACATCAAATACTTTGTCAAATTCTGTCCATTGTGACTAAATTGGTGAATTTGATAGGACACCTAACAGCTTCATACCATTCTCTTTCCGTAGGGATTTTATCTTGGATTCTAAAGGTAGATTTTCACATTAACAATTATATGTTCCTATAGAAAGGCGACACATATTTTCTTTTCCATGATATGTATAAAATCTAATTAGATTGTTAGCAAACTTCCAATTTCTCATTATAATGATTCTGAATCTGATGCTCAATTCCAGGCCATAGTAAGTCAAAGAGAATTAAAATAGTCACCATTACTTTTTTAGGTTCTTTCACCTTGCCTTATAGAAGCTAATTATAAAAGATTAGTACTCAAACTGGTATTTGGAGTTCATTTTTGTATTTGCTTTGTTCTTTCACAAGGTGTTCTATTGTGCGTGAGATAACTTACTTTCTCTGCATTTACTTTCTCTTCCTGTTTGATTCTTTGTGTTTAGTTTTGGTTTTCATTTCTTAATTTGTTTACCCTCTGTATCTTATCTTGCTTTAGTCTTTAGTTGTATTATGTTTGTGTTTCTTCATCTCCTTCCTCTTCCATTGTTTCTCTTTATTTACTGCTTCTGTTTGATGCATTTTTTTGCATCTGGATTTTGTGTTCATTTGGTTGTATTTTTTTCTTTAATTCAATCATTTTAGTTGGTTATTTTTTGGTCTGCAAATTGTTGCAATCATCAGCAACAAACCTCTGCAGCAGTGAACAGAGATGGAAGCAAAAGATAGAGGTGAACCCAAACAAAATGTTTTTTTTTTTTTTTTAAAAAGATTTTTCTCTTTGTTTTTTTCGTCTGGCTCAAAGAACTTAAGATGAGAAATAATACAATGAGAACAGAATAAATAGAAAATAGAGAAGAACAAGCTAAAGCAAACTTGAGAGAAGGGCCCCATACTTTATTACAAAACTGAGGGAGGATAACTTGAAAAATAGGAACTATCAAGCTCAAATGCAAATAAATACTACAAATGAGAAGGCTACAGATTATAGAAATTTGTTACCTTGTTGGAAGCTACTTCCAGCACACACATACATGCATACGTCTTTCCATATATGGGTGTGTTTACGCAGAACTCTTGAAGAATTTGGGTAAGGTTGATTTGTGGCATCTTTAAAGGAAATGCTCTCAAAAGTGTAGAATATTATTAGTCTTACTTTGCATGAAATATAAGTCTATGACATGTGGCTGAGCTTCTGTTTATCATTATAGAATCGGCCCTAAACAATGATGTTGGTGCTTAATGCTTGACTCTTATGATTTTGATCATTAGTTTTTAAGTTTGGTCATTCTGTTGTGTGCTTTGATCTGGGTGTCAATAAAATCCTAAGGTTTTTTCATTTCCTTTTTTTGTCATTGATTTAATTTTTTTGTTATTGGTGCCATATATTAGTGTAAACACTAAAAGCAATTCATTAACTTGGCAACGACAAAATATAAATTTTATTGATGCAACTTTGGCTGGGCAAATTTATATTTTTAGATTTGGTGTTTGGACATATAATGTGTGCTAAAATATGCTTTTAGGGACACTCACATGTCAATATTTGCATTCCATAGTTTTAGTTTGTTTATTGGTTTAATATCACTTGGATTTGATTGTCATTCACCATCATTCAGATGGAAAGTATATTCTTGGGCATTTGGATATGTTACACTCTTCAGTTTTCAGTGTTTGGTCTCATTAATTTGCTCCTTTGACATAATAAGTGGTTTCATTATATGCTTACACATGCCACTTGTATACACTCAAAGGTGGTTTTCATCATATTTTCTAGTAAATTAAAATTCTATTTCAGGTTAGGACAATTTTATGTATGATCCATAGATCTAGGTTGACCACATTTTTAATCACATTGAAACAACATTTTTAATACAAACTTTTGGTACCTTTTTGAGTGTTGCACTAGTAATACAAATTTTGGACAGGAAGATTGCGTCTATTTTGAACTCATCTATAAATTGGACAAGTAAAGTTGGACTTCAACACAGATGTCAATAGCTTTGATTAGGATCTATGTCACATATTTTATTTATCACAGTTGGCTGTCTATATGTTTATTTATTTTTTTTTAATGCTGCATGCGAGTGAGAGGAGGATGCTTAAAAAGCTTCGAGAATATGCTATTGTGGTTGCTCAACTATTTAGAATTGCTAAGTTGGCCATGGTAAGCAAGAGGTAGGACAAGAAAATAAATGCATCCCTCTCACTTCACTTAGTATTTTTGGTTCTGTACATTTAAAACCTTCACGTATTTTACCTTGATGTAACAAAGTATATTGGAGGATGTATTGTCTTGCTATGAGGGAAAGTGTTTTTAATTTCTCAGTAAGAATGCATTGGAACAACACTTGCTAAAATTTTGTAGTTGGCAATAGGTTGGGAATTCTATTAATCATTGACTGGTTGAAGTTAATTTTTTTTTTAAGACCAAAACAGTAGTTGTAATTTGTTGTAATATAAATTTGATGGAATTGAGTATTATAGTTTGTAACTGGAAGCTCTAAGTTAAATAGAATTGCGTTTTAATTCCCACTGCTTAGCTTTCAATTTGCCTTTGACCATCAAATGAAATGTGAATAAATCATCCTTCTCTCTTTGAAACAAGGGGCGCTTTCGGTTATAGGATAAAAAATGTGTGAATGTTGAAAAAATAAGGGTGCTGCTGTCAAAATTTTGGTAACTTATAAATAAATTTTGTTTTTGTTTGTTGTGTTAGTCTTGGTAGATGAAGACTTAGTTGATTGCATTGTGAAATTATATTTTAATTTTCTTTTGACTTTAAATGATCGCATAAATTGGCGGAAAAGGATTCATATGGCTGACCCCACCTAGTGGGACTTAAGGCTTGGTTTTGTTGTTTGTTTTTGTTTTCTTTTGACTTTAATGCCGTATTCATCTCGCCTATTTAAATAAGTAGCATGTTCATTAAGTTGTGTTTTTTAGAATTTATGTTTTGATTCGAGTGGTGAGGTGCATTTGACAGGTTTTCAAAAGAATCCAAGCCTGCCAAAGCATGACTTTCATTGTTCATGGTAGGGATGGCACCTTACAACCTCTGCCCAGTAAGGTCCTTGTTTTACACATTAAAACCTCCATACAGAGCCTTACCTTTGTCTACATCATCTACACTTTTGCTATTCCGAGCACCCACAAAGAGAAGAACTTTTTCCCATATTTTCCAAGAATGCTCTGATCGAAGAGCATTGGATCCTGGCAAACAAGCCCATGGTCGCATGATTTTATCCGGGTTTGAACCCACCGTCTTTGTAACGAACTGTTTGATCCAAATGTATATTAAGTGTTCCAATTTGGAATATGCTTTTAAAGTGTTTGATGGAATGCCTCAAAGAGACATAGTTTCTTGGAATGCAATGGTTTTTGGTTATGCTGGGTGTGGACAGATGGTGCTTGCAGAGTCAATGTTTGACTCGATGCCTTGTAGAGATGTGATTTCGTGGAACTCACTGATTTCAGGGTACTTGCAGAATGGTGATTGTCAAAAGTCTATTGATTTATTCTTACAGATGAGCAAAACGGGTGTGGTGTTTGACCATACCACTTTTGCTGTTGTTTTGAAAGCATGCTCTGCTTTGGAAGAACATAATTTGGGGATTCAGATTCATGGTCTTGCAGTTCGGATGGGTTTTGAGAGTGATGTTGTGACAGGCAGTGCTTTGGTGGATATGTATGCAAAATGTAAGAATTTAGATTATTCACTTCAGTATTTCTATCAAATGCCAAAAAAAAATTGGGTTTCTTGGAGTGCTGTAATAGCAGGTTGCATTCAGAATGATGATCTTGCACGTGGCTTAGAATTGTTCAGGAAGATGCAAGAAGCAGGAGTTGGGGCGAGTCAGTCTACCTATGCTAGTGTATTTAGGGCTTGTGCAGGGTTATCTACAACTAAATTAGGCTCTCAGCTTCATGGCCACTCTTTAAAGACTGATTATGGATCAGATGTCATTGTGGGTACTGCCACCTTGGATATGTATGCAAAATGTGGCAGTTTGTTAGATGCTCAAAAGCTATTTAACTCTATGCCAAATCATAATTTGCAATCTTTTAATGCCATTATTGTTGGGTATGCCCGAAATGAAAAAGGTTTTGAAGCTTTGCGGCTATTTCTTCATTTGCAGAAGTCTGGTCTTGGATTTGATGAAATTAGTCTATCTGGTGCATTTTGTGCTTGTGCAGTTATCAAAGGGCTTTTAGAGGGGCTTCAAGTGCATGGATTAGTAATTAAGAGTAGCTTCCAGCTAAATATTTGTGTTTCAAATGCAATTCTAGACATGTATGGTAAATGTGGAGCTTTGATGGAAGCTCAACTCATGTTTTATGAAATGGTGAGAAGAGATGCTGTTTCTTGGAATGCAATAATTGCTGCCCATGAGCAGAACGGAAATGAAGAGGGCACCCTATCCTTACTTGTTTGGATGCTTCATTCAAAGATAGAACCTGATGAGTTCACATATGGTAGTGTTCTGAAAGCTTGTGCGGGACGGCAAGCTCATGATTCTGGCATGGAGATCCATGCCAGAATTATTAAATCGGGGATGGGGTTGGATATGTTCATTGGGAGTGCTCTTGTTGATATGTACTGCAAGTGTGGAATGATGGAAGAGGCAGAGAAGCTCCATTATAGAATAGAGGAACAAACGAAGGTTTCATGGAATGCAATCATTTCTGGGTTTTCTCTACAGAAACAAAGTGAGGAAGCTCAGAAGTTCTTTTCTAAGATGATGGAAATGGGTGTAAAGCCTGACAACTTTACTTATGCAACAGTTTTAGATACTTGTGCTAATCTGGCAACTGGGGGACTTGGGAAGCAAATCCATGCTCAAATTATCAAGGAAGAATTGCAGTCAGATGTGTACATATGCAGCACACTTGTTGACATGTACTCAAAGTGTGGAAACATGCAAGATTCTCGGCTAGTATTTGAGAAAGCACCAAAGCGTGATTTTGTGACATGGAATGCCATGATATCTGGCTATGCACAACATGGTCTTGGAGAAAATGCCCTCCAGATTTTTGACAGTATGCAACTTGAGAATGTTAAACCAAACCATGCAACTTTTGTTGCAGTCCTTAGAGCTTGTGGGCATGTGGGGCTTGTTGAGAAAGGGAAGCAGTACTTCAACTCAATGCTAAGTGACTATGATTTAGAGCCTCAGTTGGAGCATTATTCTTGTTTGGTGGATATAATTGGGAGATCAGGTCAAGTTAGCCAGGCTTTGGGGCTTATTCTAGAGATGCCTTTTGAGGCTGATGACATTATTTGGAGAACTCTGCTCAGTATTTGCAAAATTCATGGTAATGTTGAGGTGGCAGAAAAAGCCGCTAGCTCTATTCTGCAATTGGACCCTCAAGATGCTTCTGCATTTGTTCTTCTATCCAATATCTATGCTGATGCTGGAATGTGGAGTGAAGTTTCAAAGATGAGGAAGATGATGAGGTTATATAGGCTGAAAAAGGAGCCTGGTTGCAGTTGGATTGAGATATTAAATGAAGTGCATACATTTCTTGTTGGAGATGAGGCTCATCCAAGATGCAAAGAGATGTATGAGAAATTAAATATTCTGATTTGTGAGATGAAGTGGGCTGGGTATGTGCCTAATACTAACTTTGTTCTCGATGAAGATGAAGTAGAGCAAAATGAGCAGCAAGAACAATAAGAGCTTGCATTTTGCATGCGCAAAGCATGAATTCATACCCAGTCTGATGAATTGCATATTAGAGAGCCAAGTGTGGGAGTGGGGAAGAAAATTTGAAACCTAGACAAACTGGATAATTAATTCTAGAGAGTTGGGAGGCTAGTTGAGGGTGAAATTTATTAAGGTCGATACTTCCTTTGGTTGTAATAATGGATGGAAAGAAGGAATAAAATGCATAAAGATGGAGTTTAAGGAATTTGTTATAGTCAAAACAGAGAATAAAATTGCTTACTAGTGAAAAACGGAGGGGAAGTCTGCTTTCGTTCAGGGATTATTCGCAATATCCGAGAATTTCTTAAGTTATCTTGAAATTTTGCAGTTCTAATTAACTCAATGGAACAATTGGTGTCTTTAGTCTATTGGTTTGTCCAGATAATCATATGAGTTGAATTCAGTAGTTATTAGAAGATTGGAGAACTTGTAGAAATGTCTAAAATGAGCAGTGGCGAAAAGCTGACAACTTTTTGGAATGTAAATAAATTGAGAAACCACTTTTCAAAATAAAGGAGTTCTGTGTAGCATGATCCAGTTCAAAATTTCATTCTTTACCAACAACTGAAATGCAAATAATTTTGTAGATTTTCTTTTAAGTAAATTGCTATTTGTACTTTATAAAAATACAGTGGTGATGAAGGTGGGTATATAAAAATATCAAAGGGTGCACTGTGGTGATGAAGGGATGCCAAAAGGAAACTTGTACAAGTCAATTAGTACCATATTAATGAAAAATGTGTGTGGTTCAAGTGCATGGAAAAAGAATGTTCTTTCCAAGGAGGTGAAAGGTGGTGGGGCCAACAAACCAAAAGTTCACTTTGGGGGAAAGATGATATTTCTAGTAGAGAAGGTAAGCCACATGGGTCTCCTTTATCTTTCAAGCTAAGGTAAATTTGTTGGTTGTATAGTCGGTAAAGTGGAGACTTTATCAAGGTCGAGAATATGAACTCGATGATGGCAACACATGTATGTGAGGTGAATATTTGTTGGGTTTGTCCCACACGTGTGGTGGGAACCAACTAATACAAATGGTAAAATAAAATAGAATAAAAATAAAAATAAAAATGGAAGGGAGAAGGGTGTTGTAAGTTGATTAGTGCATGGGGTTTCGAGGCTAATTAATCAATTTTGGTATATGGAGGGATATCTTTCCAAGGCATGCATGTTGACTTTGCAACTTTTTGCTTTCTTCTTTGAATTAGAGACTCCTTATATGATGTGTATAGCTTTGTTCCTAGCATGCAAGAATATCTTTCCAAGGTCATGTCTTGACTTCGGGGACAACTATCTGTACAAATGTGGCATGGTTACTTATTGGTTGGTTGGACATTATGTATATGTTGGGCCTATATAAGGAATGTGTTTTATTGCCATCTAGGTAGAGTAAAGTTTGAGATAAAGCTTAAAGGGAGAGTGAATTGTAAAAAAGGTTCACCTTAGGTTCTTCTTCCTACACACCTATTTTTCTTGTGTTAGGAAAGGTTGTGGGCTTTTCACAATTGTGGGGAGAGGAGTGTTCAATTCTCTTATATTTTTTTCCATACCTTCTTTGTAAACTTCTCAGATTACCCATGGAAGTATGCCTAGTGCAAAATCATGTAAATTTATTGTTTTCTTTTTATTCCTTGCAAGTTTGTTATCTCTAGATCAATTGCGGTGTGATTGGTCCTTGTGGCCCAACAACTATTAACATGCAATCACATGTAATGCAGGTGACGCGTTTATGAGCACAATTCTAAAGTATTTAATAAAAGTGAAAAAAAATAAAATATATATATATATATATATTTTCTATGTATCCCTTGTTATTCGGGCTGAGAAAGAAAAAATTGAGAAATTGAACCAAACCACAAATCTGAACCAAATAAAATCAAAAAATTGGTTAAACAATTTTTGGTTCAATTCTGGTACAAAGTTTTTAATTTTTTATTTATTTATCGGGTTTTAATTTGACCCTTCAATGACTGCAGTTAACCAAACCATACTGATATATTATAAAAACATAATTATGTATTGTTTAATGTTTTATAATTTTATGATAAGGGAGAGCCTGTTTAGATGGGTTGGGCTTCTGCAACATAGGCCAAATAGTATGCTAGTAAGGAGGAGTGCGCTAGATACTTTGAGGGGCAATAGGAGGGATATAGATAAACCTTAAATAAGTTGTAATAAGATAGTGTTTAAGGATTTAGTAGCACTTAATTTGTCAGAGATGTCGACCATGATTGTGTAAATAGGCAGAAAAGGATTCATGTAGCCAACATCATCTAGTGGGACGTAAAGATTGGCTTGTTGTTGTTGTTATTATTTGTTTGATATTTTATAATTTAAATTAAAAAACTGTGATTTTTCAAGAATTAGAACTTGGATTATAGTTTTTTGTTTATGTTCAATTTGTAGATGTTTTAGGCTTATGCTAGATTTAATTTAAAGTTTATAAATTTGTCAATGTTTGAGTATAAAATCTATTATGACATAAGAAAAAAAATTAATTTATTGGTAGTAATTTTGAAATTTTAAATTGAATCGGACAGTTCAATTTAGCTAATTATTATATATTGACTTAAAAACCCATTAATCAATTGAAACAATTTGATCTTGATTTACAATTTCTGTCGCAGATTGAGAATGGTTTTGTTAATGAACAATGGCCATCCTACTTGTCATAGGATGAAACAAAATCCAGGCCCATAACCAGATGCGCTAATCTTGAATCTTCCCCACAACCTGCCATCCCTAAAGCAAGATTTTAGATGGTTGCTGGCATCAGTTCCCTAACTCGGAATTAGAACCCCACGCTGTTGGACGGTGGAGAGAGAGAGCCAGAGCTGGAGATATGAACGTTTCAATAATAGGTTAGTCTCTTCTCTCCCTCTCTCTTGCACACAGTTGGGTATTTTGTCTGTTTGCTCTTTCTGGGTTGGTGATGCTTCAAACAAAATTTCTGCCGAGGAATTTTAATATTTTTTCACTTGTTTGTGTTTTGAAGATCCACTGCAGGGAGACTTCCCTGAAGTGATAGAAGAGTATTTAGAGCATGGAGTAATGAAATGCATTGCGTTCAATCGCCGAGGAACGCTTCTTGCTGGTAATACTGTACTTAGCTGTTGCACAATATCATCTTTTTATGTTTTTTCTATTTTCTTTTTGTCCCATCTCTAATAATTTTTATTTATTTATTTATTGGGTCAGTATTTCAGAAGTCTCTTGTTGAGAAACTTACATATTTTTATACTGTAGCTAAGCTAAGTTGGGTATTGTAAAATATATCATTTTTCAATGCTATTGTATCGTTACTAAATGTATGCCTACAAATTGTAGGAAATTATGATGGATGTATATCAGTTAGCTACTTGGTTAAATGGAACAAGGAATTTGGAATTGGAGTTGGAGGCTTTATGTTCCAATCAATGTGGGTTTGAATTTATATTTTCAAAATATGAACATAGTTCCATATTTAGCAAGATTTTTATTTGTTGCGGAGCTGGGACTCGAAATGAGATCTAATTATGCAAACCCAAACAAATTCTATGTCCCCTAGTCTTTTTGGATGCATTATAATCTTGAGGAAATCCCTATGGTATTGTAGAATTAAGAAAATAAATCACTACTTGGCGTTCAAATCAGTGGCAGAGCCAGAAACTATTCTTTCAGGGGCCAAGTGGAATCACTATCTGAATACACAAGAAATTAAGAGGGGTCAGTAAAAGATTTTAACTATTTTAGGAAGTTTGGGTTGGGGTAGGGGGATGAATCCCCCATCACTTCTCACTTGACAAGAGCACTCAGTGCATAAATAGTAAGAATTGAATAGCTGGTCTTGATTATAGTAGGTTAACTGCGTCTGCATGTGATAATGTGATTGTCATTTTAAAAGAAGAATTGAAGATTACAAATTTTAGGGTTAGGGTTCCGGAAGACATGGAGTGCAGAGGAATGGTTAATAGATGAGGGGTTCTGATGGAGCATGCGAGGTGGAAAGAGACTGTAGGATCTGTCAGATTTATAGGAAGACATGGAGTGCAGAGGAATGCTTAATAGATGAGGGGTTCTGATGGAGCATGCAAAGTGGAAACAGACTGTAGGATCTGTCAGATTATAAATCTGACAAATGAGGGATAGTTGAAGGGAGATGCAGTGGCAAAAGAGAGCTTCTTGCACGGAAATGCAGCGGAGGAGGCTAAAAAGGAGCCACTGGGTGAATCCTCACCCCATACTTTCAGATTTCAGAAAATTTTGAACATATATAAATTGATGAGAAAATGGAGGGAAGAATTCTGTCCTCGCTTCAGTATTTGGACTACTATAAATACAAGTGCATGTCAACTTTGGGCATCTGCCTAGGAAAATGACTATTGCTGACTACAGCTGGATGGACTTCTCTAGACTCTAAAGAACTCATAAATAACTTTTGAAGTAGACTCATAAATGAACTTTGTAAATAATAAACTTGGACTTAGGAAATGACACACGACTGGAGCATAATAAGGACACCTAAATAACAGTAGTAAATATTGCGACTAACGATATTAACTATACTTGTGCAGCTGTGCTGCATCAGGTCTTAACGGTGTGCAGCTGCACTGCATCAGGTTTCTGCCTTACCTGTTTTGCTAGCTATGGAAAAGTTTGGAAGAAGTGGGTTAATAGACAAAAATGGCTACTAGCATCACATTACTGACGTTAGTATGTTTTAGAAATAACAATTTGCTACAGCTTTTTAAAAAAAAAAAAACTCAAATGAGCAGTAGCTTTAGAATATTTTCAGTTTTGAATGAAGATTCTAACAACACTTATATGGATTTCCCAGTAACTTGAACTTACAAGTCACAACAATCAAGCTTGATACTTTATACTATCATACTGCAGGGCATTTCTGCCGCTGTGCTATAAACAGTAGTTACAATATCCTAAGATTAAATTTATGAGAATTCCCAGGCAGGAGCTGCTTCATATATTCAGGCCAAATCAAAGCTTGAGATTGATAAATTTGATGTTTAAGTGTTTATTTTTTATCATGATTCCATGAGTGAAAATTTAGTTTTAGTTTTGGTACTTATAGTAAAATTTGTGGATGGTAGGCACATATGAGGCTATGCCGCTATGGACTACCTGAATATGTAGTTAAGCACTATGATCAGAATTCGAACAGTCTTGGTCAATGTGTATTTATAATTTTATAAATGCTGTGTTTAAGAACTTAATAGGGATTGTTGCCTGAAATATTTAATCTCTTGATATTGGTTTGTTTCTCTCATACTATACATATAAGATAATTTGTATAAATGTGACTCTTGGTTTATTTTATTCTTCTCTTTACATTAGTATAGGGCGTGATCACTAGAAAACAATAGCACCCAAGCGAATTGTGCATGGCTACAAATGTTCATAATTGTAGTATATTTTTGTTCCAGAATGCTAAATCTAGTGATCCAAAGTTTTAATTCAATGTTTTGACATGGCATGTATTTTTATTTGTTAACATAGGGAATTATCGCATTATAATTTGGTTTTCAGTCACTATTAATATATTTCACAAAAGGAAATCTCTTCTAGATTTAGAAACACCTCAACATCCTCTCCACAATGTACTAGTGCCGTTGCACAGTTTTCGCCAACATATCTATAAAGTATAAGCCTAACATTTCACATTTTAGAGCATGAGCCATTCTGAGATCCTGTTCCCATTCTACAAAGAACATTCTGCGTTTAGGTAACATTGGTTTAGGGGCAATTTCAGTTTGGTTTTTGTTATTGAGTCATGCTATACTGTTATGGGCCCATAAATTTTTAGTTGATGTGAAGTTCTACCTAGTTTATATATTCTGTTGTCAATCCTATATTCCTATGTGCTCCATTTTTCAATTCATAGATTATTTTTGGTTTTGGGATGCTTTAATTTTGTGCCATTGGATATGGGAATCAGAGTCTAGTAGCTCTTAACTAGCTGAGGAAAATGCCCCTGAATGTGTGAATTGGAAGAAAAGGATTCATATAGCCAACCCTGCCTAGTGGGACTTAAGGCTTGTTCTTCTTGTTGTAGAAATGGGGATCTCATTGGTGGGGATGTAGGCAAATGTATCTCCATCTTGTCTACCAATGAGTTGGGGCAGTTGAAATAGCTGTGCGTGGTAGAACTCTAACTGAGAGATTGAAATGTTAATATAAAATATCACCTTGAAGAATCTCAGCCTGGCATCGCTGTACAGATGGAGAATGCATTTCATCTCCTTCTTTTGTTTGGAATATTTTTTATTTGGATCATACTTATCATATTCTAGAATCTTTTGCTTCAGAAATAGTATCTTGTAACTTAGTTTATTTAGATTTCTAAAGTTAATTTTCACTCTCCCAGCATTGTAAGCCTATAAAAGGCCTACTACGTACTAATTTGATGCAGAGTTGAATTGAAACTAAGTTTTATTCAGAGTTGAATTGAAACTAAATTGCATTGGACATTGGTCCTAAGTCTAGTAATATTTGACTTAACTATCAATGTTAATTGGCAGTGTTTCCAATTTTAACTCAAATTGCCATAGCTGTGGTGTTTGATTAGGTTGTTCGTCAGTTCCAATTTTTTTTGGATCACAAAGGAAGAAGTGTATTAATAGAAAGAAAATGCAACACAGGAGAACAAAGAATCCTCCCAAAAAAGAGAAAAAAACAGAGAAACTGAAGTGAAAACAAAACATTTATTACAAAACAGCAGGCCAATCACGCTGAACATTTTCAAGACATAATCCTTTGAAACAACTAGCAGCAACAGCCATAAAGAAACCAAATACTGGATCTTATCCCAAATGATACCCCGAAGTCTTCTACCCCTTAAAAAGGCAATTGTCCCTTTTCCATCCAAATACCCCACAATATAGCAAACAAACCACATCTCCTTAGAGCAGCCTTGTCTTTGCTCCTTCTGAACACCAAAAAAGAAATAGCCAGCATGTCCCCCATAGACTCTGCACAAATCCAACTCCCCAATAAAACCAAATAGCTTCCAAATCCTCCAAGAGAAAGAATAATGCAAAAACAAATGAGAGGCAGATTCAAAACTATCAAAGCAAAGGTCACCCACCCAAAGAGATAATGCCTTAGAAGGCCTCCTACTGAGCAACAAGATGTTAGTATTGTCTCTATTAAAAACAACCGACCAAATATAAGCCTTAATTTTAGGGGGAACTTTGCCCTTTCAAATCATATGAAAGAAAGAGAAGGGCATATTTTTTCATGTCAAGAACTCAAAGAAAGAATTGCAAGAAAAATCTCCTGAAGACTCCAGCACTCACTTCCTCAAATCCTCTCTGTTGGAAAGACAGCAACCCTCCAATGAACTCAACAAAGAGGGAAGATCCTTGACCTCTCTATCACTCTAATATCTATGGAAATGAAAATCCATGAAAAATTCCCCCCCCCCCCCTCCTCCCCCACTAGAAAGCATAAAGGAAGAAATAAGGCCATTATATAATGAAGAATCCCATTGTCCACCCCAAATTTGGTATTAGGATTAAGATGTCGATAAAGCTGAGATATAAATCTTTAAGGACTCTCACAAGAAGATCTAAAACCTACATTAGTATCGCATCCATTTCCTTGTATGCCAAATTTACTTTTAATTGCTTTATGCCAATGTGAGTTCTCCTCTAAAGAAAACCTCCTTAACCATTTACTCATTAAGGCAATATTTTTAGACACCAAATTCCCAAGATCCAACTGCTGTTCTTTTTTACACCTACACGCCACCTCCCGTCTAACCAAATGATCTTTCTTCTCCCCCACCTTAGACCAAAGACAGTCTCTTATAATTCTCTCAATAGCATAGTAGTTAAAAGCACGCCTCCTAGGCGCAAGGCGCAGTGAAGCGAAGAGGCTTGCGCCTCAAACCAGGTGAGGCGAGGCGACTTGCAAGAGGCGATGCTAGGCGAGACGAGGCGCACTGGGGCGACAGGCGCAATGAGTCGCGCCTTATGATTTTTTAGTCATTTAAAGTAGAGAAATAGTCACAGCCAGACCCGTAGCCCTCTTTCGACTCGAACGAACATAACCCTAGCCCCTCTTGGCCCTTCGAAGCCCTTCGTGAGTTTGTTTTGCACATTTGAACCAGCAGGAGCCTTCGCGATCCTTCGAACCTGCAACGTGAGCTCGTCTGCGAGCCTTCGAACCAGCCGGAAGCCTTCGCTACTTCGTCTTCGAGCTTCGAACCAGGATCGTGAGTTCGTCTTCGACATTTTGAAGAAGCACAACCCTTCGCGACTTCGTTTTCAACCAGCAGGAGCCCTCACGAGTTCTTCTTCTTCTTCTTCTTCCTGCTGCCTGCTTGTTGTGTGCTGCGTGCTGCTGACTGCTGCCTGCTGCTTCTCTTTTTCTTCTTCTTTATATGTAAGCTTATAAATTAAATATTTTCTTTAATTAATCTAAGCTTATAAATTATAACTAATACATAATATTTATTTATTTTACTGAAATTTACCTACTGTTTTTAAATCTGTAATATTTAGTTTAATTAATGTAAGTTTATAAATTATAACTAATACATAATATTTATTCTTTTTATTGAAATTTGGCTACTCTTTTTCCTCTTCTTCTTTATATGTAATTACTAATTAAATATTTAGTTTAATTAATGCAAGTTTATAAATTATAACTAATACATAATATTTATTCTTTTTACTGAAATTTAGCTACAATTTTTTAATTTGTAATATTTAGTTTAATTAATGTGAGTTTATAAATTTTAATTAATACATAATAGTTATTTATTTTTATTGAAATTTAGCTACTATTTTTTGATTTGTACTCTTTTCTTTTGATGTTGAACTATGTTGAATTGTTTATGCTTTTGGGCTAAATTTTCAATTTTGTAATTGAATTTTTTGGCATTTTAAATTCTAATATTACTAGATATTCATATGTTGATATATCAATTACCCCAAATAGACATTTTACACCATTTTAATAATTGTGCGCCTCACCTTCATGAGGCGCGCGCCTTCGCCTCGCGCCTCGGCTTCAAATACCCTTTGCGCCTCGGCTCGCCTCACGCCTCTAACTACTATGCTCAATAGTCCTGGCCACCCCAACATGAACTTTAAAAAGAGACAAAAAGTAGAGAGGAATACTACAAAGACAAAACTGAATAAGAGTTACCATACCACCTAAAGAAAAAAAAAAGCTTCCTCCACCCATCAAGATGCTTAGACACCTTCTCTACCACAGGAGCCCAAAAGCCCACAGACCTAGGATTACCACCCATGGAACCCCTAAATATGACAAAAACTAGTAAAGTATCTGATTTTTCTTTTTAATTAGTAAAGAGAAATTTATATTAGCAGGGCATCAAGGGGATGCCATCCTGAGGTACATAATATCAACCACTCTATAGAGTGTTGCAAACATCAAGGATTATGTTAAGATCATTAACAGTTTGCCACTGAGCCAGCTGGGAACAACAACAATCCACTGCTCTTCGCAAATCTGAAGCAGAGTTGGGGGCTCTCTTATTTCTTTCCTTCCAAGCATGCCAAAAGATGGCGAGAGGGATGAAATTCGAAGCTTTTCACTTCTTCTTGGTGGCTCTTATGCCTTTTCAAGCCCAAATGTCCCCTCCAACAGAATTTTCAGTAACACCAGTCAAAGATAGAACCATATTCCACAAGTTACTTGTCCAGGGGCAGTGGAGAAGAATGTGGTTGACTGATTCTGCACCCGCCATATAAAGAAAACGTCTACTTGTGACCGTAAGCCTCCTTTTTGCAGATTATAAAGGGTTAATATATTTCCATGTGCGGACTCCCAAACAAAAAAAGCTACCTTTGAAGGGACTGTTGCCCTTCAAATATGAATCCAAGGCGTGTTGTTGCAATTTGTTCCCATCAAGGAGAGCTTCTTGTAGAAATATTTAACCCTAAAAGCACCATTTTTTGTTTCCCAAAGCTCATTTTGGTTTATTGGGGATGTTTTGGTAACAGAAATTATAGAAATTTCTATAAAAGTCAGACAATGCATGAAGTTCCCAATCTGCCACATTCCTAGTAAAAGGATTATTCAGAAAATTCCTTGATCAGTGATTTGGAGATGATGACTGATAAGGGCATTTTTGTCACAAGCCAAGCTGTAGATGGAAGGAAAGGCAGCTCTAAGATTACTGACATTGTTCTCACTGCACACATCATGCCAGAAGTTAGCTTGGCCCTGTTTCCCACTTGAAATCTCACAAATTGGAAAAAATCATCCCATCTTTTCCTGACGAATTTCCAAACATCCGTTCTATAGGGTCCCCTACTGTTGTGTGTTATCAACCATTATGCTCGAGCCCACATTTAGAAACAATAATATCCCACCAAAAGTGGTCGTTCTCCTTCATGGACCTCCATAACCACTTCCCGAGGAGGACTTTATTGAAAGTGAGGGATTTCAGCCCCAAGCCTCCCAGACATATGGGTAGTTTAACCACTTGCCGTTCAACAGGGTGATATTTAAACTCCTCTCCAAAGCTTCCTGAAAGAAATCTTCTTTGTATTTCCTCCAATCTCTGGGCAATTGAGGCTTGTAAGGGAAGGAGGGACATGAAATAGTCTGGAAGCTTCGTCAAAGTGCTCCTGATAAGGGTGAATCTGCCTCCTTTTGATAAGAAATGTCTTTTCCATCCTATACATCTCTTTTCAAACTTCTCTATAGTGGGGTCTTGGACTCCTCTGTCTTTGAATTAGGCTCCAAGGGGGAGACCGAGGTAATTAATGGGGAAGGATCCCATCTTGCAACCCAAAAGACCAGCAAGGAAGGTCAAATGTTCTCTCCAATTGGAATAAGCTCACTTTTACCATGGTTCACTTTCAAGCCTAAGACAGCCTCAAACCCTAACAAAATGCATTGGAGGTTAGGGATATAGAGGGGATCATCTTTGCAAAAAATGATAGTATCTGCAAAAAGGATATGAGAAACTTCAATAAGCTTTCATTTTAACTTAAATCTCCTTGCACCTCCACCATCTCCACCTTCAAGCTACAATGTTGGCTCTTTTTGGATCACAACTTCTGTCAAGTTCTTGTGCTACCTCAGCACCACAATTGAAACCAGATCACTCAGATGAACCTAGTACCAAAGGCTTGTTTCTGTCCAAACCATTGCAGCTCATTCACACGCTGCTTGAAATTCTCACTGCTGTTTCCATCTTCAATGCTACACCTTACAATGTTCATCTTGTGATACCACAATCACCACAAGTTTTTTCTTCCCCAGATGCATCATTTGCCTAGCAGAATCTTTTTTTGAATCCCTTTGTTATCAGACTCTAACCTCCGTATGAGCCTGCACAACCTTCATCAGAATCCCTTCTCCTTCCTCACAGACTTGCCAGAGCAAATTCCATCTGCTGGCTAAGTGTCATTTTCATGCCATTGTTAACTGACTTTTAAGCTTCTGTTGTTTTAGATTGAAACCTTAACATGACTTCTCATGGATTACAAATTTTTGTGGCTGTGAAGAACCAATATTCTAAAGTCCTAGATCCATATTTGACCCATTTGAACCTTGTCCGTTTCCCATACATATTGATCCAACTAGTATTCTTTGTTCTATGGAAACCAAGCACCTTACTTGACTACTTTACCATGAGATTTGTATTCTTTATTTGAGTCACTTGGGCCTGATTTCATTCTACTAGAGCTGAACTGTTTCACTCAAATCAAGTGGGATCAAACCAGCCAACTTGTACAAATATATTACAAAAACACGGTGACAATGAGCCAATTTGATATGATTGCCAATAGAGTAGTGTGCATGTATTAGTGGAGAGCGTGAGTTAAAAATCTATCCATGAATTAACATCTTAGGTGGCATCTATTTGTTCTTAGGGTTTACTTTTCAAAATCAAATTGTCTCTGAGTTTGGTTAAAAGTTTTTCTCTTTTTTGAACATTATTGATCCTCATTGAAGAAAAGGGAATTTTGGAAACTAATGTTCCTTTTAGTTGCCAAATTAGTCTTTGTATCCATAATAATATATGTACTCCAGTGTTAGCTTATAGTAGGCCAAATTTGTAACTTTGCTCGAGGGTTTGTTCACTTGTAATAGCCTCTTAATAGAGGTTTGTTTCTGAAAAGTTCAGAAATAAGCAAGCCTGTCAAGTTTGTTAGCACATCTTAATCACCCCTCTACGCCTCTTATTGAGTTTGATTCCCACTAATCTTATTTGAACATCTTTTAGAGTTGCAATCTTGTAACTTCAACTCTGTTGATCAAGCTGCTGCCCTTGCTAGGACTATTGACAAAAAGAGTTAATATTGGACCATACTTGTTGTAACGGTCTTAAGTTTTGGTAGTTTTTCTTTGTAAGTTTTGGAATGAATTGAGGTTTAATTTTGAAAATTTCAGCTGTAGTTTCAGGAATTTTACATAAAGAATGAAGAAAATCCAGCAAAACTTGGGATCTTTTGTTTCCATAATATCATTCTCAACCATCTATTTTAATATTTTCCGAAGTTCCATTCATAATTTCCATAATTTATCATAAGTTTCCAGTGTTTCTTTAAATTAAAATTGAATATTGAAATCGAAATTTCCACCAATATAAAAAATCTAGCCCTTGCTTGTAAATCATTAGTAATTGCGCATAGGCCAATGCTTGCCTCAGCAAACTGTCTGATTCAAAGAGGGTTAAATACTTTCTTGTTTACAATAATTGTGGAAAAAAATGGGCCTAAGATAAAAGAGAGCTGCGGTGATCAGATTGTAAATGCACTTAGTACTCCGAGGATGAAGATGAAGAGGGTAATGTTTGCTAGCATGTGTATCCGCTTTAACTTGAGGTCAAGTTCTTTTTTCAACTAACTAGGGAAGATTGATGCGATACAACTAGATAATTGATTTTTTTTTTTTTTGATTTTTGATTTAATTTTTTTTATTGGGATCATTGATTTAAGATTCTAAGTGTTTTTTTTTTTTCAAATTATTTCATTTAATAAATTAGTATATGAGTATATTTGGATTTCAAAATTTCGCTTTCTTGTTATTCTAGTATTGTAAGCTTCAAAACGGCCTTCTATGCATTAATTTTATTTGGAGTTGAATTGAAACTAAGCGGTGGTGGACATTAGTCCTGCATGGGCAGGCCTGGGTATTTGGTGGGATGGTGAAGCTTGGGTGGGTGGGCTTGGGTATTTGACAATCAATATAGACATGGGCTAGTTGTCTGAGAGCAATAAAGCCTTTTAAAACTTTTGATGGCCTGTTGGTTAAGGAGGCCCAGGAGCAGAACTTTGATTTTATTTGGGGCCATTTTAGAGAGGAGAACGTTCAGCAGGGCAATCGCAGCTGGGCCAATTGAATGGCAGGCCCTAGTGCCTAGTCAGGCTTGCAATCAAAATGAAGGCCTTCTTTTGAAAATCTGTGAGGCTACAGGAATCGAACTCTCCTTGGAACAGAAGCAAGGTGCGTACGGTTGAGTGCTTCAGTCGTCTTCAAACAAGATCTATAGTGGTCACTGCTCCAAAAGCAAACAAGAAAAGGAGGAATCTTATAGGTGGGTTGCAAAAAATTCTTCTATTTTCTAGAATCATGTGTCCCCTATTTGGGAAAAGAATGATACTAGGCAGGGTTCTGGGATTGAGTTTGAGTGATCTTCTTATAAGAATTTTAATTCTTTTGGAGTTGAAAATCAGGGTTTTTTTTGTTTGTTTGGAAGGGAATTTAGTTGAAAAGGAAGTCAATTTGGATAATTTGAAGAGTCGAAAGGTTTACCCTCGTAAGAAAATGCAATTTGGTTTTGAAAGGAGGAAATATTTTGAAGATAATTGGGATTTGTCTGGTGAGAGAAAAAAAATATTGAGAGATTCTAAAGATGCTTTAAGTATAGTGGAGGAGCAAATTGGTGAGAGGGCTAGCTCGAGTAAGGATGGTAAGGGGGGGATGTTTCGGAGGATGATAGTGTAGCAGTAATGTTTTGGGAGCAGCAAGGATTTCTTCCGACTCTTCTTCTGATTGTCTCGAGGATTTATCTGATGTGCCTCCTCCTTTAGAAAGTTTGTATGGAATTAATATATTTGAGGATGATGCTTCTAAAGAAGAACAAAGGTAAAAGACAGAATCTTGCCCACTACAATTTAAGAAATTTCTGAGAAAGACATTCAAACTCTAAGTTTGTTAGATGACTTGGGTCTCATGTTACCTGATCATGGAGGAAATGAAGTTAGGCTTGATGGTGGTAAATCTAAGGCGAAGAAGGGTCAAAGGGAATTAAAGAATTTGAAGTGTGCAGTGAGCTTTGATTGGAAGGGATTAAAGAGGGGCTTTCATGGATGATTTCAACTTTTTTATTTTTATTATTTTATTTTTCATTTTTTTTAATTTTTTTTTTTGCTTGTGATGTTCCTTTTTCTTTTTGAGGATTTTGGATCCTTGCTCTGATTGTACATTCATGTTCTTAACATGTCTTCATTTTAAATAATAATTAAAAAAAAAATAGTGTTCCATTAGCTTGTGGTCACGTAACTTATAACATTTGTTGAGGTGCTGCAGTTGTACAATTGAATACTTCAGACTTTGATTTATGCTTTTTGTGCTTCTCTAACTAGAAGTTGTGTGGCATTTACTTAATTTTTTTTTGCAAGACAACTTGATTAGCATTTCTTGTTATGAAAACATGCAATACCAAACATTGCTCAGGAGAGTGGAATTACAATCGAATGACTCCTAAAGAATCCTATTATACTATAGGCACTAGAAACTTCAAAAGGTAAGCAAACACCAAGGTAACGTTATTTAGTATATATTTGGGCTATGTAGCTTTAAGTGGCATGGCCACTTCTAAATAGGAGCCTTGTTTACATAAGACATCATATTGTAGATAGCACACCACATATCTATCAGTATGCTTGAGCGGATTTTGAGTCAGCCTTGACATGTCTAGGGATGGAAATGTGGCAGTCTGACTCCTTTTTGATTAATTGTTGTTGCTTTTGTGGGTAAGATCAAATCCCTATGTTGTCCATGTGTGCATATGAAAATTAAAATATATTATTTTATGTATTTGTAGATATTTTGATTATAAAAGTAAAAATAATGTGAAGGGTTGTGCATCACTAGCTAAAGTACTTTTGTTTAACTAGTCAGTCAAAGATTACTATGACTTACCACAAAAACACGGTCACATCAATTGAATGTAAAGTAAGCAGAAACGGCAAGCAATTCATGAAAGTAAATGACAATCAAGCGGTAAACATTGAAACAGTGTAATTCATTAGCAAAGACCTCCATAAGAAACATGTGTTTAGCAATGGAAGCAAGTAGGCTAAACATGTTTAACAATGCTAGTGAATTTACAAGACTAATTGAGCCATATCAAGTAGTTACAACCAATTCTTTTGATTGGTGGTGACAAAATGGCACAAGTACTTCTCTAATAGCCCATTAGATCTCTCTGTTTGTCCATTTGTTTGTGGCTAGTAACTCAAAGAGATGTCAAGTTGTAAACCGGGGATTTTTAAAAAAATCTATCTAGAAGTTGAGAATGAATCTTAAATTTTAGTCATTGATATTATCTTGGGGAACGCTCCAATACTTCACAATATGTTTAAAGAACAATTGTGTTGTCTCCTCTGTTGAACAATGCTTTGGTGTGGATATGAAGGTACCATACTTTGAAAACTTGTTTATAAGCACTAGTGTAGACTTTGTGTCTCCCACTTTGGGTAGGCTGATGATGAAGTCTAGTGAGACACTCTCCCATGGTTTTACTTGTTTTGGAAGGGACTGTAGCAGCCCTACAATCATCTTTGACTCCACCTTGTCTTGTTGGTAGGTGAGACAAGTTTGGGAATACTTGACCTTATCATCACGCATTTATGGCCACTAATACCTCTGCTTTAGCAATGTGCCAAAGTGCAATGTCATCTTGGATGACCTGCCAACGTGATTTCATGACACTCTCTTAGCAGTGTCTTCCTCAGATCTCTAACTTGAGGCATAGAGAATTAGTTACCATGTGTCATTAGCAATCCATCACCCAACTGGAACTGACACACTTTGCCCTCTTTCATCAACTTATGAGGTTTTGGGCAATTAGATTTTTGATAAGGTTCTTCTTAATGTGCTCCTGGATTGTCATGGTAACCTTAATCATCAACAAGTGAGTCACCATTTGTAAGGCTGCAAGCTCGGCCTTCCTGCCAGTGCATTTGCGACTTGGTTCATCTGCCTCGCGTTGTGCTCAAATGAGAAATCAAATTCTGCCAAGAATTCTTGCCAATAGACTTGCTTGGGTGATAACTTTGGTTGTGTAAAGAAGTGACTAACAACTAAATTATCTATTTTCACCACAAATTTTGAACTAAGTAGGTAGTGCTGGCACACATGAAGACAACATATCGCCGCTAGCTTCTCTTTCTCTTGAGCTTTGTACCTCTGTTGACTTCACTAAGCTTATGACTCACATATGCAACAGGATGTTCCCCATATAACAAAACTCTGCCAAGGGTATATTCTTTACACATCTATTTGTACCTTGAAGGGTTTCCTGATCTCTAGAAGGGCAAGTATTTGATCTCGCATCATGGCTTCCTTCAAGTTGTCAAAGGTTCTCCGACACTTCTCTGTCTAGTTCCACCCATTATCCTTCTTTAGCAGTTTTGTCAAAGGAGTAGTTCTCCTTGAATACCTCTCCATGAATTTTCTGTAATAGTTGGCAAGTCCAAGAAAGGAATGCAACTCTTTCATTGTCATTGACATCTTCTAGTCTTGAATAACCCTTACCTTTTCAACATTCATTTGGATATGACATTGCTCGATCACATGACCAAGGAATTTTATGTTCTGCCGAGCAAAAGAGCACTGCTCTTTCTTCACACCCAATTTGTTCTCCTTTAGTGTCCCCTAGAGTGAAACTATAGACAACAATGTCATCCAAGCAAACCATGACAAACTTATTGAGGTACTCTTAAAATACCTGGCTCATCAAGGTGCATAATGCTGTTGGTGCAGTTGTCAACCCAAAAGGCATCACTAAAAACTCATATGCCCTGTACTATGTCACACATGTTGTCTTCGGTACGTCCCCATTTGCTATTCTTATCTGATAGTAGCTTGACTGCAAGTAAAGTTTGGTGAAGTACTTTGCATGACTTTGCTGATTAAACAAAATCAACAATTAGTGGAATAGGGTACTTGTTGTGCATAGTTTCCTTGTCGAGTGCGCGAGAGTCACACACATCCGCATACTTCCATGGCGTTTCCTCTGATACATTGGTATTCCGAATGGTGGTTTGGAAGGACGTATATTGCTTGCTTCCAACAATTCATCAAGCTGTTTTCTTAACTTTGTTGACTCTAGAGGAGCCATTGGATATGATCCTTTAGCAGATGGCTTCACTCCTAGTAACAATTTGATCTTGTGCTCCACGCCTTGTTGAGAGGAAAGTTGTGAGATAACTTGTTTGGTATCACAACTTTATACTTATCCAACACAACTTGGATGCCAGTAGGTACGTGCTCTTTGCCTACTTCTTCATCTACCACTAGTATGGCAAGATATGCTTGTTCAACCCTCCTCAATCCTTTTTTGAGTTGCATAAAATAATGGAACTTCTCAACATCTCCTTTCTTTGCAACGACTTGCACCATGCAAGGGTGGTCTCCCGTTAGACAAAGGGAATTGCCTAGTATCGGTACTGCCTCAGTCTCCCTCAAGAATTCCATTCTAAGAATCACTTTGAAATCATTCTACCACACAATTGAAATTTGCATGTCCTGCCCATTGTCAAGCTTCACAATCACTCCTAGAGTAGCTTGAGCTATGGAGTTAGCTGTTTTTATGCATCTTGAATTCTTCTCTAAGGAGAAGGTGAGTCTCCTCACTTCTATTTGTGGAATCAAGTTATTGTCAGCCTTGGTATCAGCCATAGCATAGTTGCTCTTCCTATTGATCCACAAGTCAACAAACATTAACCCTTTAGTTTGGATAACTTTTGGTTCTTTCATCGGCCTTCCCAATGTGTTCACTAATCGAACTTGGGGTTTCCTCATCCTCATCATCATGCAATGGCCACTTTGCAGTGGAAGCTAGTAAGGTATTGAGTGATGACTTGCGAGGGCACTTAGAAACTTTGTGAGGGCCTTGACATAGGAAGCATGCCATCTTACCCTTACCATTGGGTACGTTGAATGATTGAGATGACAAAGCTTCCTTTGAAGTTGATTCCTTGGTGTTGGCTCCCCTACTTTTGGGTTTGTTCCTTCTTGAAAGATTTTACACCATTTCCACCCATACCACTCTCTTTGGACGGTGTGGAACTCTCTCCAGCATAGTCTATTAAGCATTTGGTGAGAACTTGTGCAGTAGGTAAGTCTTAAACTTTTTGTTGATGAAGTTTTGCCGACGATTTCAACCCCTCAAGAAAATAGAATAGCTTGTCTTTCATTGACATGTCTCGAATCGAATGTTCAACAATCAAAGCATAAAATTGTTTCACATGATCCTTGATTGACTTAAGGTCCCTCAGTTTACGTTGAGCTCTCTTTCTAAGTTTTCCTAACAATCAACTACATAGCGTCCATTTTCAGATTCATCGTACTTGGTATACCACCATATCTTAGCGTCACCAACCAAGTACATTTTTTTTGTAGTTACTTTTACCTGTTCTCAGTCGATCCTCATTGCACAAAAGTACTGCTTCATGTCAAATAAGAAATTCTCCGACTCCTTAGCATCACGGGCACCACCAAACATTCTGGGTTTTGGCAACCTGGTTCCCTTTCACTCTGGAGCATTGGAGTTTCCCATAGCAAGAACCATCAGTTCATCTTTGCAGTCAGATCTGCCATTGGAGTTTGCAAAGTTTCTACTGTACCTGACATTTCCATCATAGAACTCTATTGACATTTTTGTGATCCCTCTAAAGCATCAACAAGTTCAGCAAGTTTGACCATCTCCATGGCCACATTGTTGGCTGTATAAGCCTATGCCTCCAGCTCTTCAATCTGTCACTATTGGTTGGCAGTCTCTTACCAATGTTGAACACAATCCTACAAACGAAGGCAACATAATTCACGTAGCAAGTAACCAAGTTTTGATACCGACTATCATGGGCTGAATATTTCACACGTTGTGAAGGGTCGTGAGGCACTAGCTGAAGCACTCTTGTTTAACTACTCAATAAAAGATTACTGCTGTTTACCACAGAAACACATTCATAGTAGTTGAATGTAAAGTAAATGGAAGTAGTAATTAATTTATTGAAGTAAATGGCAAACAAGCGATAAACATTGAAGCAACATAATTTATTAACGAATACCTTTGTATGCAATGTGCGTTTAGCAAGGGAGGCAAGTAGGCTAACACATTTAACAATGCTAATCAGTTTTACAATATTGATTAACACTCACCCTCTCCTAAAGAGCTTTATATGTTATTTTAGCTCTGGCACTAGGAAACATCAAAATTTCTGAGGAGTCATACTCCCTTTTCTATAGTAAGACATAAACAGAGTCGAAGCATAAAAGCTATACTAATATTTACATGATGATAACCCATCGCATGCACACAAGGCAAGTGGTCACAAGCAATCATAATGCCCTGAACCAAGCTTGGCTCATGACATTTTGGTTGGTAGCTTTAAGTGCCATGGCCACTTCTAAATAGGAGCCTTTTGGCATAAGTCATCATATTGTACGTAGCACACCACATATCCATCCGTATGCTTGAGTGGATTCTAAATCAGCATTGACATGTCTAGCGATGGAAATGTGGCAGCCTGGCTCGTTTTTTTATCAGTCCTTGCTTTTGTGGGTAAGATCAAATCCCTAAATTGTCCATGTGTGCATGTGTAACTAAAATTATTATTTCATGTATTTGTAGATATTTTAAGTATAAAGGTGAAAATAATGTAATGAATACATAAAATAGTATGCATATATATTGAAGACTTGAAGTAATAACCTAATGAAACAAAAATATGTAAAAATGTTGGTGTACCTTGTTGCTGTCTTTAACTCGAGTCAGAATCTAGAAACAGCCCTAACCCTGCCCCAGCCTAGCATTCTCTATTTTTTGAATAGGTGCTGGGGGCAGTGCTGGGTCTGGAGTGTTGGATGTGGATTGCCATCCCAGATATGTGTCTAATTTTTCAGAATTTACTTCAGTGGGTGCATCTATATTAGATAGTGTATGCTAGATGTCCATTCTTATGTCAATGTCAAATAAGAACATAATTTGCTTTCTTAGACGAACATTATTGGTGTCTGTACACTAAGTTGTCTCCACAAAATCTTTAGGGGAGATTTGGTTTGCGGTTCTTCCAACATCCTAGGAATGTGATGTTAGTCCATGGCATGACATTCCCATGTTTGTTTTGGTGCTGAAAACTGACATGTTGGGAATCTCACATTCTCTGGGAATGAAAGATTCCCATAAAACGTGGTAATCTCATTCCCATGCCACCCCATGGGTAAGTCTCATGGGAATCTTATTTTTTGGACTAAATTACCCCCATTATTTTGGATGGTTGGACATTAATGCCCCGTAATATAGTATTATTACATGTAATTATATTTATAATAATTAATTATTATGGTAACAAAAACTGAAATCAAGAAAAAAAAAATGGAATTATTATTATTTATAATAACATTATAGTTGAAATTTTGAAAGCATATTTCCCTCCATTATTCTGGTTAATTGGATTATTGTTTGTGTGTGTGTGTTTTTGTTTATGATAGTTGAAAGTTTTAAGGCATGGATTTAGTTTGGTAGGTATTCTTAATTGGTTTTTGTACTGAAAATATTACTGTTCGTCATATATTGCTTATGCATAGATTAAGGGTAAAATAGTAATCTTATTTAAAATGCTTGTCAAGACTCCCATGTTGAACTAAACATTGACATTGACATTGTACATTCTTGGGAATCTTATAATGTGAACCAAACAAAAGTATTCCCATTATGCTGTCATCCCATCCCTTTGGGGTTTATTGGGATGTTATACTTTCCTACTTTAACATGCCCGGATAGATTAGGGTCCAGACTAGACATGTCAATTTCTATTTTCTTTTTAAGAATTTGTGTGATGGACAAATCCTGACATTCATATGATAGTATATCCATGGGAATGTCAATGCAACATCAGTATATACTTGGTAGAGTAACGTTGCAGGTCACTGTATGGTTAATTGGTAATCCAAGAAATTTTTTAAGGTTTTATAGATTTTTGTTCTGTTTTCCTGCTCTATTTTATTTTTAGGCTGATCTTTTAAACAATATCATGACTAGGGGCATTCTTTCCTAGATGGACACATAATATTATGTAAAAAGACCGGCATAGGTCTTAACAGATATATTATGATTAACTAATAAACCTCTTTCTAAGAATCATATAAGGCGGAAGCTCCATAGAAGTTGTTAATAAGGGATTTATATTACATTAAATATTGTCAACTGCATATTATTAAATATTATTTAAAACCAAGTATTAAGCATCACATTAAAGGGCACACCCTTGTCACTAGGCTTCCTGCTTGTCGTCAGTGTACACAGCCTCACCACTGCTTTTATGTAGAGTGGCTGTTTCCTGGACTTGAACCTGTGACCAAACGGTCACGAGGAAGAACCTTACTGTTGATCCAAGGTCCACTCATTACATTAAATGTTGTATAAATATTATTATGTCAAATGTTACAAGTAAGATTGAATGCACATACACACTAAATTACCATATGCAGATATTTATATGCATGCATATATCTTAAACTATTTAGTTTTTCCTCATGAACATTCCACGTGAATGATTGCAAATGAGTAATGCTTTATGCAATTGAGGTCATTGCGTTTTTATTCAGATACTAAGAGTAAAAATCAAATTGTGAGTATTTGTGTTCTTTTTTTAAATTGCGAAGTGTTTGAACTGAATGATTATTGATGTTTTGTTTGTATAAATGCATATGACAGAAGATTACAATGATCATTGCATTTGGCATACATATTTTAGGCTTTATATTTAGGAAATTATGATGCATGCACTAGACTTTGTTATTTATTGTTTCTGTTAAGTTGAGGTTAATTTGTAATGATGCATTTTAGTTAAATCTAAGGTATAAATACATTTGGTAGTTTATGTTAGAGTTAGTTTTCAATTGCAAATCAGAATATCCTTGGTGTTTCTGTCTTCTTCTGCTTCTTCTTCTTCTTCTCTCATCCTTTCTTTCGTACTGTTGTCTGGCATTGCATTGTTTCTCAGCCACTAACTGCATGCACTTTACTGACATAAATCTCTTTCAAATACCTCATCTCTTATCTGAAATCATGCAAGTTCAATAATGCTCAAATTTCTACATATTAAGTAGAACATGGCATAAAATGTGGATATAGAGGAGGAAACATAATCCAGGATATCAATAAGCAGAGATCAACTTAATCATTCACATTTTCTCCCACATCATGGCTGAAAATTTCTCTAAAATCTTTAGGGCATGGACTTCAGAAATGTGTGTGACTAGCCTGTAGGGCAAACGGCTGTAAAATTGGATCTAGGTTTTGGAGCCTTCTTTTGTTTTTTGAAAATATAAACCGGTAGTCTTAGGAGAACAAGTTCTTGGAATTGGGAAGCAAAGTCTATCTTTTGGCTTCTGTAACATGCCTACCTACTTTGTCATGAACATAATCATTCGAGCTAACATTAGAAGGGAGGGAATAGGCTGATCGATAGCATCACTTTATCTATTGGATTTCAGAAAGACATGCCTAAATTTTGTATCTGTAAATTGTCTCATACTGTTACCTGATGTTTGTGCCGGTTGCTTTGAGTGAGAAGACTTGTTCCCATTTGTTTCTACACTGCCCCTTCACTTTGGCTGTTTGGAATGAGTACTTCAGTTTTTTTGGTAAAAACTGGGTTTTCCCCTGGCCGTCTCCATATTGAAGGCTTTTTATGTGATTATGTTTGGGGAGTTTGGTAAGGGGAGAATAAGAGAAAACTTTTTAGTGGTGCGTTGTTATGGTGTTTATTTGGTGTGTTTGTTTGGAGAGGAATGCCAGAATTTTCAGAGCTGTGGCTGCTTCTGTTAACTTGCTTTGTAGTAGAGTTGCGTTTCTTGTGTTTTTCTTTGTCATGTTTCTCTGGAAGACTTACAGAAGGACTGGTTGGCTTTGGTTCATTGAGATGTCTTGCTTCCATTTTTTTTTTTTTTTTGTTTTTGTTTTTTTTTTCCGATCATCTTGGCTGTTTCCTTTTTAAAAGGTGGACATCTAATACAATTTTTTGTTTATCCAAAAAGAGAGAGAGAGAGAGAGAGTTAATAATGCAACCAAATCCCATACTCTTGGCATGGATTGTGGTTGTGCAGTTTTGTAGAAGATTTTTTGTTTTGGAAATATTTTTCTGTTGTCATTTAGGCTGTAGCTGCGCAGGTCTGATGCTCTGTATCATTATTTTTTCAGCTGGATGTTCTGATGGAAGCTGCATTATTTGGGATTTCGAGACCAGGGGAATTGCTAAGGAGCTGCGAGATAAAGACTGCATTGCTGCCATTACAAGTGTTTGTTGGTCAAAATATGGTCATCGGATACTTGTATCTGCTGCTGACAAGTCATTAACGCTTTGGGATGTGGTCAATGGTGAGAAGATAACACGTACAACCCTCCAGCAAACCCCACTACAAGCTCGTCTATATCCTGGTTCATCAATTCCATCCCTTTGCCTGGCATGCCCTCTGTCATCTGCTCCCATGATTGTTGATTTGGACACAGGAAGCACAACAGTGCTTCCAGTTTCAGTTTCTGATGCTGGTGCTGGACTTTCCCTCTCTTCACGCACCAAATTTTCAGATGGTTCTCTCCCTTTCACTCCAACTGCTGCTTGCTTCAACAAGTATGGGGATTTGGTCTATGTGGGAAACTCTAAAGGAGAAATACTTATAATAGATTACAAAAGCATCCAAGTGTGTGGCATTGTTCCCATTTCTGGTGCTGCTGTGATAAAGAACATTGTGTTCAGTCGGAATGGACAATATCTTCTAACAAATTCAAATGATCGGATAATCAGGATCTATGAGAACCTTCTGCCCTTGAAAGGCGCACTTAGTGTCCTTAATGAACTGAACAAGACCATTGATGAGCTAGATGGGTTTGAGAAGTTGAAAGCTGTTGGATCAAAGTGCTTGGCACTTTTCCGAGAATTTCAAGATTCAATCACCAAAATGCATTGGAAAGCACCCTGTTTCAGTGGTGATGGTGAGTGGGTAGTTGGCGGTTCTGCTAGCAAAGGAGAGCACAAGATCTACATATGGGATAGAGCTGGGCATCTTGTTAAAATCCTTGAAGGTCCTAAGGAAGCATTGTTTGATCTAGCATGGCATCCTGTTCACCCTATTGTTGTTTCTGTTTCCCTAACTGGTTTGGTCTATATTTGGGCGAAAGATTATACTGAGAACTGGAGTGCATTTGCTCCAGACTTCAAAGAACTTGAGGAAAATGAGGAGTATGTAGAGAGAGAAGATGAATTTGATCTTATGCTTGAAAGTGAAAAGGTAAGAGGTTAAAAACCATCCAAGTAGATCACTAAATCCTCCTTTTTTGTTGTTTGTAAAATGTTTGTACATTTGCAGGTGAAAGAATCAGATGTCAATGAGGATGATGAAGTTGATATCGTGACACTGGAGAAGGATTCAGCTTTCAGTGATTCGGATATGTCTCAGGAAGAACTGTGCTTCTTGCCAGCCATTCCTTGCCCTGATGTTCCTGAGCAGCAGGATAAGTGTGTAGGAAGTTCTTCAAAGCTTGTTGATAGCAATTATTCAGGATCCCCTCTTTCAGAAGAAGCAAGACAAAATGGGCAAGCAGTGAACCATGCATTTAGTCCAGCTGAAGGTAACATTTTTGCTTTGCATGTATATACTGTCCATGAAGTTGCAAGTACCTTAATTTAAGATTCCCCCCCTCTCCTCCCCCCAAGTATTTGTTATAAATGTACAGGTGTTCTTATGTCATGCCAGACCTTGCTCAGAACCACATTGAGTTGGAAACCAGGCAACAATTCACAAATAATTAGCCTTTTGCCTAGCGGCCAAAAAAGTAATAAAATGAGAATCTGAATCATCTCATAAAAATGGTCCTGGTGGTGGTGGCAGATCACATTTATAGTGATAAATATCTACAAATTGCTGGATTTAATTGTAGAAAATTTAATTATAATACATGATTCCACTGAAAAAAGAGAATCAAAATCCAAAATGGATACATCTAAGCTTCAGATTCTTCAATCTGAAAAAAAGCAAAATTTTCACAATTTTCTGTGAACAGGAAAAAAGGAGAGGAAAAGAATTGCACACAGAAACCTAATATGGAAGGCAATGTTAATTGATCAACTGAGCTACGATTGTTCAGATTTACTTAAATGTGAGAAGTGATGATGATGTGGAGGGAGAGAGACATTATACCTTGCTCCTGTTTTAGTTTCTTTGACTTTGTGCCTTCAGTAGCTTATAAAACTATCGTCTTTGGCTTTGGTAAGGTTGTGATGTTTCTTCATGACTCAACTTATACGTTGCTCTTTCCTGTTTCTGTTTCTTTTAGACACAACTATTCTATGGTTGTGTTTCTTCATGTCTCAACAAAGGAATATGCATGGTAAGCCTGTTTTACTTTGATATTTTTGCTGGGTGTCTAAAAACATTTCCTTAGCGGAAATACTGAGGGGACTATGGTCTCAGATCTTCATTATCAGTTTATTGTGCTTGGTGGAGGTTGGGGTGATTTGATGATTTCAGCTGGTTAAATCTCCAGTGAAGCAGGGTAATTTTAATTCTGTAAAAACTTCTCTCTTGTGATGAGCTCTCTCTCTCTCTCTCTCTCTCTCTCACAAAACCTACCCTATATTTTTCTTTCACTCTCACTGTGCATTTTGTTGGTGTTAGTTCATGATTTCAGAGGGCCGTTCAATCCAATAAAAGTTAAGACTTTCGATTTGAGATTGGAAAAAGTAGGGGAGGTTTTTGCTTATTCAATCACTTGGTGAGATTATCGTCAGTTGCACTAAACTGTTTCTCTGATGGTTTTCCATCATTGCTTGTAAGTTTGGGTAAGAGTTTCTGAAGCTTTTGGCGGGCTATGTGACTTACTGAATGGTGATTTGTGCAACAAGGGTAGGGAAGTTTGTGGATTTAGCGCATGGATGGAGGGGTAAGAGGTTTTTCCTGTCTTTGTTCCTGGAGTAATGGAGGACATTGTTGGGGAAGAATTTAGTGCAATGGTGAAATTTATTCTTCCTGGTGCTGATTGACTGATTGTAAAGGTAGCACCATAGCAGTACGATTAGTGATAATCATTCTTGGAGCCAAGTGGTTTCATGGAGAAAGGAAGGATTTTGGATGGGGAGAAGATGGTTCCAGGGACAGATAGAGTTTCATTCGTGGAAGATAGTGTGTCGAAGGCTTGGTGATTTGAGCTTGGGTCTAGATGATTATTTTAGACCTGGGCTGAATTTAAGATAAAGATGGGACCTTATGAAAACACCGTTGGACTTGTCTGTTCAAAAAGTCCATAATCAGAAAGAAGAAATAAATTGGGCTGTTTAATGAAAAGGAGAAACCTCCAGTTATTCATCAGCTAGGTCATCTTAATGGGCAGGCTCAAAGTTCTATTCTTAAAGCCCAAGATCTGCCGGCTGACTGTCAATCTCCCCTTTCTCCTGTTTTGGACAAAGCCCATTTTCATTCCTTAAAAGCCCATGAGATGGATTTGATAAAGCCTTTGAACAGAAGATAGATGATAAGCCAGTGGTGCTTTGTTCATTTTCAAGGCAGATTCATGGGGGCCAAGAGGACAGATGCAGCAGCTTCAGAAATAATAGAGGGAAAGAAGTGGATTTGGAAAGGTTAGTTTCTAAAAAATCAACAAATTTATTAGAGAGAGGTTAATCTTGTAGAAGAGAGTTTTGTCAGTGGGCTGCCCATTGGGGATGAAAAGCGGAAGGTTCCTCTAAGAATTGTAATTCTCATGAGGATGAGTTACGTGGTATTATTGTTGGTTTTCACTTTTGAGGGAAATACTCCTGGTAAGTAAGAAAATTATGTTAATTTTAGGAGTCAAAAGGTTGCTCATTGAAAGGAAGCCCGTAGATGGATTTTGAAATGAGGAAACATTTTGAAGAAAATTGAGATTCATCTGTTGAGAAAAGAAAATAATTTCTTCTTTCTGCATACCAAATATAAAGTGGAACATGGTTGTAGGCTTCGTTTTTGGAAGGACCTTTGACTTTGAGAAGTATGTTTTTGGTTGCCTTGCATTCTTTTTTGAAGTCATGCTTTTGTCTCCTGAGGCACCTATTTCTTCTTTCTTTTGGGGGTTTCCAATTACTGTATGAATCTGAAAAAAACAGGGAGATGGAGGAGCTTCACTTCTGAGTTTATTGGATTCGTATTGGTATCCTCATTGTGGGGGTGTTAGGATTTGGTGTTTGAATACTTCTGGAATTTTTTTGTTATTTTAAATCTTTTTATTATCATCTAAATTGGACTTTCCCATTCATTTCCTCTTGCTCATTGAGTGTGGAAAGCTGAAACTCTTCCAGAGGTCAAAGTGTTTGTGTGGATGACCTTTCTTAATTGGGATAACCCCAACAATTAGATGCAGTATGGTTCTCTCTCCTGATATGTGTGTTATCACTAGTAGTGAGGATCATGCTCATTTATTCCTTCCCTGCTGTGTGTGGCGTGATGCTTATGGTACAAACCTATCAGTTTGTTGTGAGAGTGTTGGGTTTGTCCTCATTCTCTGGAGGCTTTTTATTTATTGGATTTAGAGGTTTTGGAAGGCAAAGAAAGCAAGGATTTTGTGACAGTGCAATTTTTTCCATTGCATGGACACTTTGGATAGAGGGAATCTCTTGGCTTTTTAGAGTTTGTGCTTCATCTCCTTATTTGATATTGGGACAGAATTGTATTTTTTTGTTTCCATGTGTGTTTTTTCTTTAGGGGGTATTTTTGGCAGTATGGATTTTTGGGCTATTACAAGATTGGTTGGCTTTATTAGCTTAATTTTGTTTCCCTATTAGTTTTCTTTTTGTTCTATTTTCTTTATTTTGAGGATTTCTCATCCTCTGTATATCCTTCCCTTCTTTCCTCTAAAAAAACATTTTGGTTTCTCATCCTTTGTAATCTGTATCCTTGATAAATTTCTTCTTCCCTCTAAAAAAAACATTTTAGCTTCTGAATTGCAATATATGGATTTATATATGAATGCATGTGTTTCTGTACGTATTTAGTGTGCATTCATCTATTTATGTGTTTCTGTGTATAGCTTCTGAATTGCAATCTATGGATTTTGACTTAGGAATGCATGTGTATATTTGTGTGTGTCTCTTTATTTGTATGCACCTGTGTACAAGGCCACATTTGTATATTTGGAATTTTTATTTTGATTTTTTGTAACATATTGCATGTGTAAACAGCCCCCCTCTCTTGATACACATCTTGAGGACCTTGACATTTTATTTATTTATGATCATTTATAAAATCCCTATATTAGTATTTGTTCTATTTTTGTGTGGGCCCGTTTTGAGTTGAGTCAGGGTTCTTGAATTCTCATTTTAATTCAACACAACATGGTTGGTTCCAGCATATCACACTGTCAACTTAAACTCTTCTCAACACAACCAAAATCCACCTACTCATGTTTTCAAATGGTTCATATGCAAACCCAAGTTGTGCCTGTAGTCTCATACTGTTATGTGCTGAGTAGGAACTTGATCCTTTATAGCTTCCACAAACAACTTTTGAATAGGCGAACCTTTGATCATGTGAAACAAAAGTAAATAGCTGGCAAACAAATTCAATATATCTGATTCAATCTTTTCGCGCTTGGGAATTTTCTTGGTAAATTTCATGCATATGATGCAGGTGCGAGTGATTGTGACTGCCATGATTTAGTAATTGCTGTCATACGAGAAAAAAGGAAGGTGGGGGGGGGGGGGGGGGCAGATGAGGGAGAAAGTGATGCATCTTAGAAGCTTCATCTAAAAAATATTTTCTAAAAATATCCTCAAGTTCTGTGTAGAGATTGTTTAATGTGACTGATGAAAAGCAATTGCTTTATAATTGGCATTATGAACTAACCTTTATTAAAAGAACTGTGGAATTGGTATCATGTCTCTAGCCATGGCTATTATAGAGAACGGTTCCCAAGTGCCACTAAGAAAGTAAAATGGCATTGCTTTGAATCTCTGAAGCGGTCGTGAGCATGATATGAATGGTCCTTGTTAGGGTCTGCAACAGAAGGAAGTAATAATAAATGTTACATAGATGCAGTTTCTATTTGTTTAATTTCATTTTTCAATAGACATCCATATGCCGCATTTCAATTGTTTGAGCCTTTTCAAGCTTTGTGATGGGATTCTAATGTTCCCTTTGGGATTTTACTCCCTTGCAGCTTTAGATAATTCTATTGCGGAGAATGGAGAGGCACATTTGAAACGGAGACGGAGACCGTCAGAGAAGGGGTTGGAGTTGCAGGCAGAGAAGGTGAAGAAACCCAGTAAGAAGATCAAATCTTCTGGGAAATCATCAAAACCTAAAAACAGGTCTATAGTTGAACAGGATAACACTGGTGTATATGCTGACGATTTTGCTGATGACTACAATTAGATTGTAGTTATTTGTAATTTTTATTCATGTTTATAAATTTCTTTGTTTCCTGGAAGTAACTGTTGAATTAGTTATATTTATCAAAATTGCATTAACCAGGTTCATTATGCTTTTGCCTGCATTGAACATCAGAAAAAGCTGGTCGATAATTTTGTTCTGAAGTAATGTAGCCACTGGGCTGGGCTGGGCTGGCGTGGCGCTTGTTTCTCTTGGGATTGGATTTTGCTAGAACCCAGGTGGAACAGGATAAATGAAAATCCCTTGTCATAGGCGTATCCACGGGAATGCAGGGCATGGACTCCAACCCAGATGCAGGGCATTGATGTTTTAGTTTTGTATTTTGGGACTGGAGCAGCGATGTCTTGGTGGAGGCAGAGGTGGTTGAGAGTGGAGAAAATTGAACGTCCAGGTTAGATGGATGAAGCTGCTTACCAGTCCAACTAGTTTGGTACTTATTTTATTTGCAAGCCGCCCTTCGTTCTTCATTTGCAAGTCAACGTTTTCTAGCAAATGCAGGAATTGAATTGGTCGCCCTATAGTCAAAATTCAAAATAGTTATGTGGTCACCTAACTCGGCCAGAGAGAAGCTGTGGTAATGCCTTTATTTTTGGTCAGGTGCACACAGCTGTATTGCCGTACGTGAGGTCCACAAAGACGGCCAGCTAGTGGATGGGTCTAAAATTTTGGTGGTGGTTGTAGTCGACCACTGTTGATTTCATTGAAGATGAGGGATCTGAAAATGAGAACAGAATTTTTTCTCTTATCTTTTTAAGGGGTGGGGTTTGGAATGGTTTGCTCGTTGGAGACTAAAAGCAGTGAAGCATTATTGATGTTAGGGTGGCTGGGGAAAAGAGGAGAGAATTAAGGGGAGAAAACAGCTAAGAGAGGTTGAGGATAGACGTCTCCCTACCCCCTATTTAATTCTTTAATTTTTAAATCTTTGTGGGTAATTTGTATCAAGTATCTTTGAGGGAAGAAAAATTAAAAATAAATTTATCAAAATTTATTTGATTCTATTTTATCTTTATATCAAATAATTAAAAATAAAAATTTATTTCAACCTGATTAAAATAAGGAAGATAAAATATTAATAATGTACAACAACAACAACAAAATCAAGCCTTAGTCCCACTAAGTGGGGTCGGCTAGGTAAAGATTCATATCATAGTGATCTGACAAATTTTACGCTGGCTGTCAGCTACCTAACGTAACCCTCCTCCTTAACCCGGGCTTGGGACCGGTTATGTGTGAAAAAATTAGGACATTTAAGTGCATCACAGGCGGAGTTAAAATGTTAATAATGTGTAGAATTAAAATCTTGTTAATTAATTTGATACTTTAAAATTTTTTTTTTTAAATTTCTAGATAATTAAACATGAAAAATAAGTATAAATTTCTTCATATTTTATTTTGAATTTTTTTGAAGTTTCAAATAGAAACTTAAATAAAATGAGAGGTAACGTAATATTCAGTTCAATAGTTTAGTAGGAATTAGTATATCTAATTGATTGGGTGGTTAATATAATTGAGATGATATAGTCAAATTTCTTGCCAAAACGTTTGATTGCATAGGTCCATAAAAATGGGATTTTTTTATTTGAATATTATTTGATTTATCATTACATTTTTGGGTTATTGACAAAAATTTAAAAACCCACTAATTTTTCTCCTTTTATAATTCAACCCATTAATTTTAATTCAACACAAAAAAATTTACTAAATATCTAAGTATATCAAGTTAACATGGCGGTTGTCTCGTATCATTGTCAAAATGAGAAACAAAAACTAAAAGTTAGAAACTAGCAACTTGTTTAGTTAATATTTATAAAACTAATATAAATTAAAATTTTAATTAAAATATGTTCACTTTCATTTTAGATTAAATAATATTATAAAAATATGATTAAAATAATAAAATTACAAATAATATGTATTAAAAAATTACTATAATAAAAATAAAATTTATTATAATTATTTTACTTAATTGTTCTACTTTCAAAGTTTACTTTACAATAAAAATTATTTTGGACATGACTATTAAAAATAGTAAAAGTATTTTGTAATTGGTTTTATTACTATTTTTTTGAAATTTATGTATATTTTTCTTTTTATTATATTTAAATTCATATGATCATTGAATTTTGATTTTAATTTAAAATAAAATAAAAATAAATAATTTAATCCAAAAAAGCTATTTCTAGATATTAAAATTTTTATTGTCAAAACAACTGTAAATCGTAAAATTTGGTTTTCAATTTTTTGGCAAATAGTTGAAAATCGATAACAGAAGGAAAAACTCACAATATAAATAAATGCATTTTTATACTCTATTTCTTCACTGTAAAGAAATTGAAACAAAAAATAGAAAACAACAACGATACCAAATAGATCCTTAATTTATCATCGACTCAATTTTATTATATTATTAATTACTAATAGTAATTTTTTTTACATAGTAACTTTTTTGAGCGTTCAGTTTTTTTTTTAAACTCATTTTTCCAATTAAAATATTATTTTTTGAACAACATATATCTTAAATTAAAATATTATTTTTTAACGATAATATATATTTTTTATAGTATAATTGAATGGGTTGTTATCATGCACAGTGCTTTGTAAAAGCAATTAGTTAAAAAGTCACAAGTGTTTGGTGCACCATAATGAAATGAATTGAGGGTGAAATGAAAAATATATAAAATTATAAATAAATAAAAATTATATTCCATTCTTATTTACCGAATAAATAAGTTTTATTTAAATTTCATTATACACACACAATAATTAATTAAGGAAATAATCTTTAAAAACTTAAATAAAACTTAATTAATAGTTTTTATTAAGTATTGAAACATTATTTGCTATAATTTATATTTAGAAGAATAGTTTTTGCATTTTTGCATTTAATAATCCTTCTTAAGTTATTTACAAACTAATCAATTGTCTTAAAGTTACTTTTAACAATCGTTAATTTGATGTTAGAAAAAATATTAACTTACTATTTTGAATTCATTGGCATGACATGTATTTCAAAAAAGATAATGAAAGTTAATATTAGACATACATATAAATTCATTTACAATCAATAAGACTATAAGTTTTTATTTTAATTAACAATCTCAATTTGTCATACAAAAGAAATTACATTCTAAAATGATGCACGTGTGATTTCTTCAAAATCTCTTATGTGTCAAAAAAGAAATAAAGTCATTTTTATATAAGAGATAGTAGAACACAAAATATAGTAGAATAATAATAATAATAATAATAATAATAATAATAAAAATAAATTTTTTTGGGGGTATGGCCGGGTGTCCTGGGCTTATACACCAGACTATTCTCATGCCTACGCCAACTGTGCCCTCAACCAACACGTAGGAGGTAAATCGCAGATGTGCGTTGCAGGCAGTAGGGTTCGAACCCCAGACTTCACCTTTGTTCAAAGCCGTCTGACGTAAGTGCTTATCCATTTAATTAAACTTATCATACAATGTTAGAGAACGTTATAAACATAAATATTTCATTTGAATTTGATGAAAAAATTGATTTTCAATATACTATATAATTTAGATATAATTATTTATAACATTTATTTTTCATATTTACTAATAATCAGATACAAATATAGGATAATGACTTCAGACATATTTAGTAAACTTTTTTTAAATTAAGAGAGTGAAGTGAATTACAATATGTAACAAATTAGGTAGTCTTTTTACATCGAGTCAGAGTCAGTGAACTGATTTATTATTATAGAAAATTTTGTGGTACTAACCATCAACCATCAACCGCAGTAAGACATGAACACTTGATATTTCTTTTATCGAAGATAACCATCAACCGCAGCGAAGATAATTGTTGGTACTAACCGAGATAAAGACATAGTACATCATATATTGTATTTTCTCTAAGCTCAAACTCAACAAATTAAGATTAATTAATAATCTTTTATTTAGTGGAATATAAGAAATTGGAACATGCTATTACGATTAGGAGTGCATTTGAAATAATATCTTCGGATTTAAGTGAAGAAGTATAAAAGAGCGAGGAATTTTCAAATGGTTGAAGTTTGAAACTTTCAAATTTGAAAACTTGGGTTCAAATCTTCTAAGGATTTGGGGAAATGCACAACTAAAATTTGAATTTAAATTTAAATTTGAATGAGATGAGTAGAGGTGAGAATCACAGGGCCATCATTTTGAAATGTCATCAAAACAGATATTGACAATATATATTTTTGAGAAATTAAATAAAACCATTCTGTATCGCATTTTGAAAAAAAAAAAAAATTCTCATAATGTCATTACATGATAATATTTTTGATTCCGAGAACCAAACACTCCCTAAATGACCCAAAATACATCCCCCTTTCCAGTCAATAAGGCAACAATCAAAAAAGCAAGGGAGCTTTCCTAATTCAGCAGGTGGTGTTTCTCACAAAGGCATTCAAACTCAGCTGAGATTATAATTTGTAAAACTCCATTAACTAATCAATCATGTGCATTCTGAGAGAGAGAGAGAGAGAGAGAAAGAGAGAGATTACCAATGCGTGGATTAAAATAAATTATTTTTCCACATGACCAACAATTGGAATCAGCCCCACTTTGATTTGTTATTAATACAAGTGCCACTGCTTGAAAGAGCAGGCCAAACTAGAAGCCAAGGAAAGCTAATAAAGTGAACTTGCCTCCTGAATCACAAAGGCAATTTTTTTTTTTAAAAGTAAAGTAGGACACCACGGGGCTCTTCTTCTACCCACATAAAACAGATGCAACATACCACTTCACACAGTTTCTCCACCACATCTCATAGGAGGTTGCAGCAGAGGGCTTATGGTTTCCATAGAATGGTAGTCTCTGCAATCATGGAAGTGACCACGTAGGGATCCATGTTTGAAGCTGGCCTTCTGTCCTCAAAGTACCCTTTCCCATCCTTCTCTGTGTCCCGGCCAACTCGAATTGATGCCCCGCGGTCCGCAACCCCCTGTCCGACAGCCCAACACCACCACAATATTAAAACCTCTGTGCGTTTTGCGTAACATGCACACAAAGTTGAGATTAAAGATGCAGTATTTACACACAAAAAAGCCAATTGTGATCATGGTCTTCAATGATTTTGACAGACAAAAAATTATTTCCAGGGACTGAATTATTTGTAATAATTCAATAGAAACCCTTTTAACAATCAAATATAAATGAAAGTATTTTGTGGAGTGCGAGATTTTTTTTTTTTTACCCATTTGAATGTGTTGATGTTAGCTGTTTCATGTCGTCCAGTGAGGCGACGCTCATTGCCTTCTCCGTAAGCAGCAATATGTTCTTTGTGCCTCAGTCCAAGCTTTTCAATTGCTTTCTTGATAACTTCATAGCCTCCATCATTTCTCATGGATTTTGTGCTGAAAATAAGTAAAAATGCTCAGCAAAAACTGAGACAAGGATCAAGGGAATGACATACAGAGATCCAGAGTGAATCTTCAAAATCACACTACCCAACTTAGACGTTCGTTAGTATCAAAAAATCACATGTTTTACCTGTAATTTGTGTGAGCACCAGCTCCATTCCAATCACCCTGGTGAGCAAGCATCCCAATAATAAGTGTTAAATTTCAATTTTTTTTTTTAAAAAAAGGCCAAATATGCAGTATACACAAATGCTTCTAGAATCCCCAGTTATGCAATTTAAAACCAAAACAAATTGATAAATAAAAATAACATGAGAATAAGACGAACAAATTTATAGAGCTAAATTTTTTTTTTTTTTTACCGGGATAGGTTTGGGATCAAAGGACAGCACCACTCCAGCAATCTCTGTAATCCTCTGTCAACGCACAATCAAAATATTTAAATCATAACGACAATAGCTGCGACAACAACGAAAGATCATACTGTACAATCAATTTACCTCCAGAATGTAACGGGCAATCCACAACTCATCTCCAGCAGAGATATCAAAAGAAGGGCCAACTTGAAACTCCCACTATACAGTATGAAGAAAATATTATGTTTAAAACTCATCTTTTCTTCATGACATGTTGGGGGGGGGGGGGGGGGGAAGCAAGACAGAGAGTTGGTGGTTTAGTTTAAGACACACTAATAAACAACAAAAAGACATTCAACATAACAATGAATGGGCAACAAAATACACACATATGAAGAAAACAAACTAGAGTTCAATAATTTCACCTGTCCTGGCATAACTTCTCCATTGATGCCACTGATGTTAACTCCAGCATAAAGGCAGGCCTTATAATGAGAATCAACAATGTCGCGCCCAAAGGCTTTGTCAGCACCAGCACCACAGTAGTATGGCCCCTTTCCAGAAGTAAGAGGAAAAATCATAAAGAAGTCCATCCAGAGCTTGAGGTGAGGTTAAAAACGAAAATCACATATAGCATATGTGAAAAAACAAAGGATCACACAAATATATTCTAGCTTCGAGAATCATTCACCATTGAAATGATTCAGATTCTTAAAGGGGGAAAATAAAGTATGGGAGGGAGGGGAAAAGGAAGGAAGAGCACCGTAGAGTATCTTGCCATTAGGAAATTACTCACCCTGCATTTGGGAGCATGAAATTCAGATAATAGATTTGGATAAAACGTAGCACAAAATTGTATTGAGTTAATCCAAATCCAAGTCTCAAAATCCATGCTCCCAAACACTACCTCATAAAATTGACAAATAACAAAGAATTAATTAAGTGCATTTTACGTGCAGATACAAATTGGGATATAAATTTTGAGACTCCTTCAGAATTTGAAAACATATCATCATTGTCAACTGGTCCTAGGAAATTGTGAGGGACATGCATCAAGTTGTAAAATAGGCTAGAAGGAAGCCTCTTTCAATATCAAAAGTAGTATTGAAATGAAGCAATACTCAACAACCTAATGTCTTTATCAAGAAGGTGAGAACAAAACTAATTGTTCTAATGCTTTCAACAGGCATCTAAAATCAGATTTTGTCATAAATCAATCAGCAAACTGCAAAAACACACGCATGCACACATTTAGAACAGTCATGCAATAAGAAAACTTGAAATATGGAGTTTCATTACCTGAGGTCCAGGATAACCTCCAACAGGCCACCCAATCGGCCAGTTAACATCCCTCTGCAGCAAGGTGTACTCCTGCTCAATGCCATACCTGTTTTCAGAAGATGGTCGCATTTAAACCATATGGTTCAGGAAGATAATGGAGCATCTAGACAGATGCATACAATAGGTTGGGAGGTGAATAACATGGCAATGGTTCAATACCAGGTTTCTTCAGCTGCCACATCAGGATGGCTGAATATCTTTGCAGCATCATGCCTCTTATTTGTTGGGATTGGAATGCCTGCTGGCGTGTAGGCATCACACATGACCTAGATCATTAAGGTTGAAATGAAAAATAAATGTCTAGTACAAGGATGTAACATGCTGCACAATAATCTGAGCAAAATGTATGCAAAATATGGTCCCAAAAAAAGAAAAGGAAGAAGAAGCAGAAGGAGAAGCTCACTAGGATATTGTTCCCCCTTCTGAATGGATCCCTGAAGATTGCTTGAGGACTGTTTTAGCACATCAAAATGGAAAAAATAAAGTGAATTATTTTTGCCCCTTCTGAATGATTGAAGGATAGAGATAAGACTACATTAACAAACTACATGCATTAAAAATTGTACAAAAATGATAAGAAAAATGATGAAAAAACAAAGAAAACTTACTAAAGTATCACTTCACTGTCTTCTCCAGGTGCTTGACCTGTGCTAGATCCATCATAGTTCCACTTAGGAAGCTGGTGGGGATCACTGACTGGTCCAGGAAGAGTCTGTGTTGACAACCATACAGGAAATGCGTGATTAGACTGGATAGGTAACTAAATGGGTGTTTGTTTTTTGAAACAAACGTTTCTGGTGAAGTATCCCATTATCAAAACCTTCAATTTTTAGAATTAGATTCTCACCGATGAAGGATTCTAACATTCATTAGTATCACTCCAAAGGCTGTGTCAGCAAGAATAACGCATTTTGTAATAAAGAATATATATATATATATATATATATATATATATATATATATAAACATGAATAGTTATGATTATGATTTATGATTGGTATTAAGTGGTCACAAATGCAGGTGGGTGGTCTTAACTCTTTAAGTAGTTAATATCTTCACTTCAACTATTTTGTCGATATAATTTCCACTAAAAATTAGACACAAGACATTTATCACCATTTGGATGGAATATATAAGCAGTCAATGCTACTCCTTTTTTTTGACTTCTTTTTATATAGATTAGGTTAAGTATTAAAGATAAAACCTTTTTTGTATTTTTGTTTTTAAAATTTTTTTTCAAGCGTCCCAATCACAGAGAGAGTGCATAAGGAGAGAACATGGAGGCTCTTCGCATTCCTCTGCCCGCAAAGGGTAAGTGATGATAATGGTGATATGCAAATCCTGAATCCTAATTTTTAATTGCAAACCAAACTTGCGCATATTTTTGCACTTCTGTAATCTTGCGGTAATCTTGAAAACATTCTGTGGTCTACCTGCGCCCCATGGAGAACGAGATAATAATTTTTTGAAGTGAAAAAAACAAAATACCTTTGCTTTGCTTCTAAGGTCCATGCCAGATCCACCAACCCTGTTCAAGAATTCAGAAACAAAATAAGAATAAAAAGAAATAGAATAAACAGAATCAAAGGTCAAGTCCATTGAAGAAAATCGTTAACAAATGATACCCATTAAAATAAATCAGAGCTCTTAAAAGAAAAGAAAAAAAAATAAATAAATAAAAAAAACAGGGGAAAAAAAAATTGAAATCCGGTAACAGAATCAAAGGTCAAGTCCATTGAAGAAAATCGCTAACAAATGATACCCGTTAAAATATATCAGAGCTCTTAAAAGAAAAATAAAATAAAAATAAAAAAACAGGGGAAAAAATTTTGAAATCCAGTGTTAAAATAAATCCAGCAATAGTAAAATGAAATCCACCAAACACACACACACACACACATACATATATAACATAATAGGCCCTCACAACGAAGAGAATACAAAATAAAGCATACCCATTTGCAGCAAAAGTCTGACGACACGAAGAAGGGATTGAGAAAGAAACTTCAAGGCCGAATTAAGTAAATTTTGGAAGCAAAATAAGGCAGAAGTGCTTGGTAAAGTGAAAATGTCATTGAATAAACGAAAAACAACGGAAACCCAAAAAAGATACGCTCTGAAGGAACCAAAAACACAGAAAAAACAAAAACAACAAACGATGAAAACAAGAGATAATCGATGCTACGAACTCACCATATGTACTCCGCAATAATCTTCTCAGTGGTCTCAGACAGGTTCAAGTTGATGAGATCCGAAAGCAGCGACATGGTGAAAGCCCAAACCCAAGAACACTCCAAATGAATCTCTCTGTTTCTCCCTCTCCCTCTATCTGAGATTTGAGCGTGCAGACTGCAGACTACCAGAGGCGACCAGGGCCCGGTAGAGGCGATAACCGTGCTATATAGTGCGGTTTCCGCTTTGTAAGCGTAGAGCTGATTTTTTTTGTTTTTTTTTGGTAACTTAAAAAATAATATAAAAATAAAAATAGGAAAGAATGGGTATTGGAAATGAAATATTAATATAATAACATTACTATTTTATATTTTTAAAAATAAACAATCATATTTGAGAGAGGAAAGTAGGTTATTCAAACATCGGCCGAACGCATCGAAATAGAATCAACTCGAGTTGATTCAAGTTACTTATGAGTGATTCGATTGGTAGATTCAATTTCTATATAACGAAAGTATATGTGCCAGACTATAAGTTGAATATGCAAACCGTACAGACTAATAATACGATTGTAATGACATAAACGTTTAAAATAGTAATAAAAGATTCCATCTTTCTCGTCTATAGTCTTTAGCCTTTAGTATTAAGATACCAAAATGTCTTTATAGTTATTCATAAAGCTCTATAACTATTCCTAAATATTCTAAAAATACCCATAACTACCCTAAAATGACAATTTTAAATTAATATTTTTTAATTAATTTCATATATTGATATACAAAGATGTTTATTTATTGTTTCTTAAAATATTATTTATTAATTTATTTTGTTCCATTGTATTTTTAAGTAATATCACTCGAAAGGATTGTGGCACCGTGACAGTTAATTTAAGTAAAAAATGATGACACCATTGTTTCTCAAATTAGAAATCTAACATATGTTTAGCATAAATGACACTTGTCACACTACTATGTTTTTGCAAAATTTTAATTTCACATTTTTTGCATAAAATTTTCTTATTTACTTCTTTTAAAAAGCTAAATTACAAGCTCAACTTGATAAGCAAGTACATCTAAATTTAAATTGAATCAAATTGAATAGTTACTGATTCAATTTTGGATTAGATTTTTACCAAACTAATCAGGTTTAATCTATTGCAATTTTACGCTTAACTCAACTCGACTCATGAATTGATGAATACCCATAAAAAAATGAAGAAAATATCAGGTGGGGACCATTGAGAATATTATAATGATTAAATTTTAGACTTTGATACCGAATCTTTTAAGATTGAATTTAAGAATCTTTTCAGATCGAATTTAGAAAAAGTAAAAGTAAGTATGAAATGGGTGATGACAACTTAATGTAACAACTAAGACAGAAAAGAGACAGTTGTCCATTTTTTCTGTGTGAGCTAAAATACTAAAAATCATAAAAAATTATTATTATTATTTTTTATAAATTATGAATAGTTATGAAGATATTTAAAAATTTTAAAAAATTCTTTCTACTTTCAAATTATTTATCTATTTTAGTTTTTTAAAATATTTTTACAATTAATTAAGGAAAGTTTACATCTCTACTATTAGAAATGAGATGCTCCCTTTCTTAATTGATTTTTTGAGATCCCAAAATACCTATATAATTACCTATAAATATTCTAAAAATACCTCTATAACTATCCATAAATATTTAAAAAATGCACTATAATCACTCATAACTACTTTAAAATAATATTTTTTTTAAAACATGCGCGTCGTCAGATGACTGAATCCAAAAAAGAAAAAGAAAAAGAAAAAGAAAAAGAAAAAGAGGTGGCTGTCTATTGCTTCTTTCTAAGAATTTATTGATATATTAATGGAAATTATGAAAGCATTGGGTTTGAAAATATTGCTTCTTTACTCCCCATGCTTTACAACTTGATGTAAACAAATACAATGTATATTTTAAAATTTCAAATTTTCTATTTTTTAAATAAGATGAACATTCCCTAAAATAGTTTAAAATATTTAAAAATTATGAACAGTTACAGAGATATTTTTAAAAAATTTAAAAACTTTTTTCTGTTTTCAAATTATTTTTCTATTCCCATTTTAAAAATATTTTTACTATTAATTAAGAAAAGTGTATATAGTTGGGATCATTTGGACTTCTTATATAGAAGTGCTTTTCGAAAAAAAAAAAATACTGAATTTAGTAAGTATTGAATTAAAAAAGTGTCAAAAATTATAAGTGGTGTTTGATTTTATTTAAAATAAGTGGTATTTGAATGTTTTCTTTTATTCTAGGATGCTATTTGATTATTTTAAAAAATATATATTTTTTTAATTTGAAATATCAATATTTTATAATTAATAATTATTTTTATTACTTTTAAATATTTTTAATTAAATAAAATAATATAAGATTATTCTTTTTAATTAGTAATAATATTGTTATTAAAATATATTTATAACATATGATTATCATATTATGTAAAAAATATTATCAATTAAATTTAAAATTTTGATTTATTTAATGTTAATTTAAATTAATCGATGATTTTTATTTCTTCTAGTGTTGAATTATATTCCATTAATAACTAATATAATATTTAAAATTGTATTAATTTTTCTAACTAAAATTAAATATTTTCTATTAATTTTTTCTAAAAAATTCATTACATAGAGAAAGAATGTAAAGTTAGTAGAGAAGACACTCCTGATTATCACATCATATTTTCTATTAATTAAAATAATATAATATTTTTCAACAAACAATAATATTATATTAATCTATATTTGTAACATACAATTATGACATTAAACATATTAAATTAATAATTATATTATTTTTAAAAAAATGTTAATTAATATTTATAAATGATTCTTTTTATTCATTCTAGAATTATTAAATTTCATTAATAATTAATATGTTACTATACAAAATAAAGTAATATATGATTATTTTCTACTATATATTTAAATTTTAAAAAAATAATATTTTTAATTAACAATTACATTAATTATTATTTTAATTAATATTTAAATATTTTTATTAAGTAAAAATAAAAGAATATAATTTTTTAATTAACAATAGTGTTTTTATAGCATATGATTATACTATTAATTATATTAATATATTTTAATATTAATTTATTTTAATAGATGGTTCTCTTTCTTCATTCTAGAACATTTCATTAATAAATAATATGATATACTACGTAATATATGATTATCTCCAAATATATATTTTTTAAATTACAAAATTATCATTAAAATTTTTTATATTTACAAAACTGACCTTACTTGCAATAGTGCCACTTATAAATGGCAAAAAAGTTATCTTTCATTACTTTTCAAAATTTTTTTTTAAAAAGTATCAAAAAAGTGATTGTGAAAAAAAAAATTACTTATAATACAAATCAAACACCACTTTAATAATCTTTACAAATTATAAGTATATGAGTAATTTAGTAAATTATTTTATTTTAAAATTTAAATAAAAAAGTTATAAATTCTCTTTTTAATTCCCCGTTAGCCCTTAAAAATAGTTGATTTCAAAATATGAAAAAAAAAAATAACAAATCTTTGTAATTTTATGTTACTTCTTCTTAATATCATTTAAAACGTCATATGAAGTATATGCTACAATTAGTTTTAAATAAATAATAAATTGTCATTTCTATTTAAAAAGCACAAATTCAAGTTACATACGTAGTAACCTCCATTATTGTAGCTCCTTTAAGAAAATAGAAAATTAGAAAATAAAATTAAATGCAAAAGTGTTGAGGAAAAACTATTAATTAAGGAAAAATAATGGAGTTGTTAATTGCATTTTCCTTTCATTATTCCCTTAGCATTAAAAGCAGTCATTTACTATAATACTTCTAAATTATTAATGAGTTCCTCACATGATATCCTAATGATTAAACATTGATGTCGATCTTTTGAGTTTAATCCCTATTTTGATGCTGACAAAACACCAATTTCTTATGTGTATTTTTAAGTGTTTGAACATGTTTACTATTCAATACACGCATAAGGTAAAAGAGAAATAGAAGTCAGAAGACTTAAAGCTTACTTCAATTGACGCATTCCATGGAGTGAAGAGAAAAAGAAGAATATGTTTTGTTTTTAATTGTATTACATTTAATTTTTTATATCTCTAGTCTGTAATAATGCATGCATCTGTATGATATGTTTGAATACTTAGAATGATCGTAAATAGACCCTAGGGACCAGCACATTTCACCAAAAACTTTTTTTTAAAAAGACTAAAATCATACAAAGTTTTTGGAATAGTTTTAGGGTAAAAATCGAAGCAAAAACAAAACTTTTGATCAATCGATGCCAAATTTTTGAACAAAATATTAATTATTAATGCCCTCGATCAACCGAACCAAACTAGTAATAACTAGCTTGGGACCAAACCACTATTTGCCCATAAGTCAAAGTTTGACTTGCTTGGTTGACTGAATCTGTGGTAGTATAAAAGCCACGGTCGACCAAATGGTCAAAAGTCAACATTTGACTTCGCTTGATCGACCGTTTCAGTTTGAACACACCGCACTCGGCCGACTGAACCAACATGTGTTTGACACCCAACTTAGTCGACCGAACCTTATAGTTCATTTTTGCCACGGTCGACTGAACCTTATAATTCATTTTTGCCACGATCGACCGAACCTAGAGGAATGGTCAACCGAACTTTGCCTTTGTCAACTGAACCTATGAAGGGTTCAAAATTGCCCTAATATGGTCGACCGAACTTGTAGTTCAAATTATCCACCATCGACCGAACTCTGTGATATGGTCAACCGAACCTTTAATATGGTTGATTGAACCTCTTGGGTTGGAAATTTTTTAAGGGCTAAAACGTCATTAATTTTTTAATTAAATTTTTCTAAAATACCGAACATATCCCCAACGACCATATTCTTCGGAAAATCTATAAATACCCCCTTATTATTCCATATTAGTAATTTTGATTAATTCCAAATTTATTTCTAATACTTTGTTAATCAAAGTTCCCCCAAATCATTTTTATTGTCAAAATCATTCTTTATACAAATCTCTCAAACTCTCTTTCATGCATTTACTTCAAAATTATTTTTGAGGAGAGTATTTTATTTAGGGCATTTTATTTGCATATACTCTTATTTAACACCTAATCTTTGAAAAACATTTTTGAGAGTATTGATTAGGTTTTCTTCCATTTATTTCTTTTCTAAATATTTTTGGAAGAAAATTATTTATAACACAAATATTTTCTTGAGTTTAAATTACTAGATTTTCCAAATATTCTTTAATTGTAAAAATATTTATAGGAGAACAATAATACTCATTTTTCATATACATTTTATTTATTCAAAATTATTTGATAGTACCCTTTCTCTACTGAACATAAATCATATCATAAGAGAGTGCATATATTTGAGCTTAAACGTGTACTTCTTTACTTGTATTTTCAAAAGCATTTGCATCGATTGGGTTCACCCCGAAATTAAACTAGGGAGTCTCAGCCCCATAAGTGAGACTGGTTGGGTTCAACCCGTAATTTGAACTGAGGAATCTCAGCCTCGTAAGTGAGATAAGTTGGGCTTAGCCTTATAATTGAGCTGAGGTTGACCTTACCCCGTAAGGAGAGGTTGTAACGACTTCTGCTCTGCCCGTTTAAGTGAGCAGGTTTAATGGAATCCTTGGAGGGGTATGCCCAAGGTGGGGACATAAGTTGGTTTGATCGAACCTCGATAATAAATATCGTGTGTCGCTCTCTCCTTATCTCATATAATTTATAGATTTAAATTCAATATGTGTATGTTTGTTTATTTACTGTTATAATTATTTGCATGCGCACATTTGAGCTAAATGAGATATGCAACACGTGTATGTTTAAATGTATAGTTTCATTATTTTTCATACACGCTATAATATTGAATGAGATATGAACTATCGTGAATTGGTGTAAATGTTTAAATTAGTCAAAATATTTTTAAAACCCAATTCACTCCCTCTCTTGGGATCACACCAATTCCAACACTAGAGATCTCGTATTCTGACCATTTGGGATGGGTTAAGAGCTATAGGATGAGATAATATTACATTTATTTTGTATCGTAGGCCTCGATTGCCCATTTGGTTTGCAAAATAGAAAAAGGTATATAAATGGAATTAGGACAGTAATGAAATCAACATCAAAATTCCATTATTGCATTTAAATACTCACCTAGAATCGAAAGAATAGAATAAAGAATAAGATGTTTTTTTTTTCTAAAAAAAACCCTTTATGTTTAAAATCAAAATTTTGATTTTGGTTTTGTTTCAAAATTTCTAACATAGGAATCTTCCTTCAATAATGTTTTTGCTCAAATCAAGCACATTCAAGGGCCCAACCTAGGATTCTAGTTACGTTTGTTGATCTCGATTGCCATCTTGAGCTTCAACTTGCTTATGGCTGAAATAGCTATTGATTTCGATCACTTGAAATGTTGCCAATTTCACTTGAAAGGTTGTTACAAAAAAGAATTGACATTGGACAAGAATATTGAAGAAGTTGAAGACCAAAGGTTGATTTTGTTTTGTTTTTGTGTTTTGATTTGTTTTCATGCTCAATCATATAAATCCAGTAATGCAAAAATTGTTTTGAAATTGACGCATTAAATTGGACCGACCCATTGACCCTATTCCATTAAACTAGATTCGACCCATTTTGACATGTGGACCTAAAGACCTGAGACCTAGGTCCAAATTTGGACTTTGGTCTATTAACCCTTGATTTTTCTTTTAGTCTAAAGGTGACCCAATGCCCTAAAGCCTAAATGGGCTAGGCCCAAGTTCGTCCTCAAAAAAAAAAAAAACCCAATCAGACCAGGCCCCTAGGTTTGGCCCAGTTAACAAACCAAAAGCCTAGAACCCAAATCCTAGAACCAAAGGCCCAAAGCCCAAGTTTCAGAACCAAAAGCCCTAATCCCATAACTAAAATACCAAAGTCCAAATCCTAGAACCAAAAGCCCCAAGCCCAAATCCTAGAACCAAAAGTTGCTATTCACCACACCAACAATCACCTGGGTCTCATACTATTTGTTCTTTCCAAACAATCAACACTTAGAAACCAATTATCGGTGTTGAGTGTACATAGCGAAAGATCTCACATGAACTCTCATGAAACAAATAATGGAACAAGCAAGCAACCACTCGATGATGAACTATATGAACCTAGCTATCACTCAACAATGTGAATCAACGAAAGCAATAACCAAAACACAAGAATTTGCGTAGTTCGACAATTTGAATACGTCCATGGGAGCAGTGATTGTTTTCACTATCATAATGAAGCTTACAAGCCCCTAATCAAAACTAAGGTTGCATAATAATGATTATATATCAATATAATGCATACAAAAGACTTATTTTTAATCTAAAACACTTCTCTAGCAATCTCACAGAGGAAATTCCTCCAAAAACTCCCAATCTACTGATCTCTGATTTGAAAATTTGTGACGTTCGTGAGCGAAACCATCCACGGTTTAGGCCAAACTGTCGACAGTTTGAAGTCGAGAATAATTAATCTAAAGCACTGCCTAAAACCGTCAATGGTTACACCCAAAACGTCAATGATTTGCTCTCAAAGCTGCTAACTTGCATCTCTTTCTTGGCCCCTCACTTCATGGTGCTTTACCGGTACATATGTTTCACTCAGAATATGAGCCACATCCCCTAACAATCTCCACTTTGAAAAATATTCACCACTTAGGAGAAATTTGAAAGCATAAACGGGAACTTCACCTGGTTCACTCAGCTCCTTGAACAATCCTTTAAACCACAACGCTACCTTTGCAGCCTCAGCCATTTCCAAATACTCCGATCTAGTTGTAACTAGTGTAACCTAAGACTATACATTGGACTTCCAACAATTAGGCCTTCCCACAACATTCCCCGTTGCAAGCCTCCTATCATCCAAGTCTTCGGTGTAGTCTCTATCCATGTTCCTCACAACTGACGGTTCCCTCTGTTGCTCATCGAAGTACCCAACTGCACTGGCAAAGAAAACCTTTAACGTGTCCCAAACATCACTGTCTATCCTTGAGTACTGAGTGGTAGACTGTTTGCTTAGATTTGCCAACGGTATACTGGTGACTGGTTTAACATTAACCATGTTAAACCTCTTCAACACATGATCCACAAAATCACCTTAAGATAACCACAATCTCCATATAGTTTTGTTTATGCAGCTGCCTTGAGATAACACCAATCTCCATGTAGTTTTGTTTATGCAGCCGCCCTGAGATAACATCAATCTCCTTGCAACTATGATCACAAAGTCACCTTGAGATAATCTCAATCTCCCTGTAACTTTATCCTTGTGAATCTCCAACCCAAGAATACTCTTGGCAGCACCCAAAACCTTTATGTCAACTTCCTTTCTCAACAAAGTCCCTGACTGATTTACCTTAGTCGGAACCTCCCCAGCAATTGGCATGTCATTCACACAAAACAACAAAATACTTGTGTCACGACCTCCAAAATCAATTTTTTTTATATTACTCCAATATCTGCATGAAATGGGCATCCCAATGCAGGGGAAAACATAGATCACATAACCACATTTACACACACACACACACACACACACACACACATATATATATATATATATATATATATATATATATACAATACCAAAATTCAGTATTTTCAGACCATGGCTACATAATATATCTTTCTCTCCAATCTCAACCACCCCAAAATTTCAAAACTCTACACAAAAATTTACCCTATAACAAGGGTAATCAAGTAGACTCTCTATCTGCGAGTCTGATCTGCTCGCTTAGCTGGCTCACCTGAAAAATGTTAAGTAATGGGGTGAGACAACGCTCAGTTTATGGAAATATGCTATTACTAGTGTGTGGCAACCGAGTTATAAAACTATAATAATAGTATTTAAAACTGCATGATCTGGAAAATCTGTAAAAAACAGGTATAAATGCTTAAAACATTTGTATCATCTGAGCTTTCTATTATTCATACTGCTATATCATACTACAAACGAAAAAAACTATAAAACTGCATACATATAAATAATTGTGTTCTTTCTTTAGGACTCTGTATGTCATGATTTGACCCCTTATGACAGGGTTGTGCGGCCCATAGGTGGAATTTAACCTGGTTGGCCCTCCAGGTAAGTCACTATACTCTACACTACTCCGGCCCGACCAAACTGCATACACTCCTAAACTCAAGACTGGCTGCTACCTCGTCAAATCGGCCCCCTCAACCTAGCAATCTGGGGAGCTGCATACTCTCCAAGAACAGTTGATGGTACCCACACACTATCTGAAATATGTGGTTGCACTCTATCTGTATTAGCAACGGTACCGTGCTCTATATTCTGTATCTGTACTGTATCTATCTGTAATCTTTCCGCAGGGATCTAATACTATATATATACTCTTTATACTGTTTTCATTATGTTTCCAAAATAGCCATGACACTGTTAATCTGTACTGTAAATATTGTAATATCTGTAGCATCTTGATGTTAGAACTATATACTTTGTTTGTACTTTCTTTTTGTATAATCTAACTGTACATTCTTTCTGTATAATCTGAGTGTTATGGCATTTAGGAAAACATGACATTCTGTGAATACCATAAATACTAATCTGAATAAATATCGGTGTATATATATATTCATCTGTGAAACTATGTAAATAAAACTGTATATATATATACATGAGTCTCTCTGCATAAAATCTGTGAATATTTGGCTATAACTGTATGTTCTACGTAACATCATATGCTAGAAAACTGTATAAAATTTTACTTCAAATAATATCCACTCAGGCCACACTTACTTTAAAAATCTCATATTCTGTATAATAGTTGGTATACATACGTACATACATATATATATATATATATATATATATATATAATTTCTACTGTGAATAATAATATGGTAAAAACATATTTTATGCTAAAAACATATTGAAACTGCCTAACATAGCATATTTCCCTTACTTTAAATCTGAAAAGCCTCTCTTTGAACTCTAACCCTACACCCACAGGATTCTCCACTCAACACCTTGAAAACAACATCCTCGAGAACAAAACATCAGTATTTTCTTACCTACAATATTTCTTATAACTACGAGGAAAACATAATTTGAATAAAATGCCTTACCCTAGATTTGGGATAAATTCCAAACCAACTTCTCCCATGATCAGCTCCGGTAGACTTGCAGAGAGCTTTGCTAGGAGCGACGTGGTAACTTCAGATAGTTGATTCGGTGTGAAATTGGGCCAAGGTCGAAGAGAAAAGGAGGAAGGGGCGTAGAGAGAGAAAGAGAGGGTTTATTGCGCTGAATTTTCATAAAAAAATCTGGGTTTTCACTATTTATAAAGCTGGATTCATCGACGAGACATGTCATCTCGTCGACGAGTCCTTAAGTAATTTTGTTGATGAACCCTACCTCCTTGTCGACGAAATTCAGACTGCCCAAAACCCCTTCTCGGTATCTTCTCGTCAACAAGGCGCGGCTTCGTCGACGAGGCCTACTTATGCGCTCGTCGATGAACTCCCTATGTTCATCGACGAGGCCCTGTGTAAAATTTTTGAGTTATTATATTCAAAGTGCAATGTCATCTACGAACGCGAAGCGTTCGTTGATGAAGACTGCTGCCTCGTTCTGTTTCTGTTTCCATTTTCCTCTCTCTTTATTATTTAAGTACCATTATTCTTCGGGTTGTTACATTCTCCCCTCCTTATAAAATTTCATCCTTGAAATTTACTATTTATATATCTCATCACTCTTTAAAAGCAAAACGGTCTACTTATTTTATTACCTGCGCTCACTTATGGCGGAGGAATACCGTGGTTACATTCTATGTTCTGGGAGATTACACAAATAAAATTAAAACTACTTATTATCTAAATAGTACATGTACTTGCAAAAGAAACATTACCTAACTATTTACATTATTTGATTACTTTTGGAAAAAATGTGGGTATCTCTGTCTAATCTACTCCTCGAGCTCCCAAGAAGCTTCCTTTATAGCGTGATTCTTCCACAAAACTTTTACTAGTTGAATTTTTTTTGTGCGTAGTACTTGTGTCATTCTATCTAAGATCTGTACTGGCATCTCTTTATAAGCCAGTGAATCCTTGAGTTCTATCTCTACATAGCTGATTATGAGGGATGAGTTTGGGACGTATTTCCTTAACATAGCAACATGTAACACGTCATGAATTCAAGCCAAAGCTGGCGACAAAGCTAGCCTATAGGCAATTGACCCTATTCTCTCTAGTATCTCAAAAGGGCCAATATACCTAGTGCTCAACTTGCCCTTTTTTCCAAACCTTATAACTCCTTTCAGAGGAGATATCTTAAAAAATACTCGATCTCCCACATCAAACTCTAACTATAGGCAGCGAGTATCTGCGTAGCTTTTCTGCCGACTCTGTGCTGTACTAATTCTTTCTTTAATTAGTCGGACTTGGTTACAAGCCTACTACACCATCTCTGGACCCAACACTAGCCTTTCGCCTACTCTATCCCAGAAAAGAGGAGAACGACATCTCCTACCATACAATGCCTCGTATGGAGCCATGTCAATACTAGCCTGGTAGCTGTTATTATAAGCAAATTCAACTAGCGGTAGAAACTGAATCCAGCTACCCCCAAAATCCAGTCTACACACACGAAGCATATCTTCTAATGTTTGGATCGTCCTCTCAGTCTGGCCATTTGTCTAGGGATGGAACGCAATGCTAAATGCTAATTGGGTACCCATAGCCTCCTGAAAACTTTTCCAGAATCGTGAAGTAAATTGAGGATCTTGATTTGAAACTATGGATACCGGTACACCATGGACGCGAACTATCTTGAATATATATCTCTACCAGTTTGTCCATGGAGTAGCCGATTTTAATAGGGATAAAATGTGCGGTCTTCATCAAACGATCCATAACTACCCAAATTGCATTCAACCTTTGACACACTAGTGGTAATCTCGTAACGAAATCCATCGAAATGTGATCCCATTTCCATTCTGGAATGAACAATGGCTGCAACTGTCCTGTTGGTTTTTGGTACTCAGCTTTAAAATGTTGGCACATTAAGCACTACTGTACAAACTCGGCTATCTCCCTTTTCATTCCACTTCACCAAAAGTACTCCCACAGATCCCGATACATTTTGGTGCTACCTGGATGTACGGTGTGTAAGGATCTGTGAGCCTTCTCCAGTATAGTTCTTCTGATCTCGGTATCCACAGGAACATAGAGCCTATTATGGAATTGCAGAGCTCCGTCATCTGATATACTGAATTCCTCACCCTGACCATCTTGTACTCTAGCCATTACCGTTGCCAACTCTGCATCATCACCCTGAACTGCTTTAATCCTCTCGTAAGGCGTAGGCTAAACCACTAGACTGGCAATGACTGCCTGAGGACTCTCTTATACCAATTCTATGCCGAGCCTCTCCAAATCCATCATAATTGAGTGCTGAATCTCTATAACTGCCAGTATGGGTCCCTCTGATTTCCTACTCAAAGCATCTGCTAGTACATTCGCTTTTCCTAGGTGGTAACTAATCGTGCAATCATAATATTTAATAAGCTCTAGCCACCTTCTTGGCCTCATATTCAACTTTTCTGGGTGAAGAAGTATTTCAGGCTCTTGTGATCCGTAAATCTTGTACTTTCCACCATATAAGTAATGCCTCCAGATCTTGAGAGCATATACCACCGCAACTAACTCTAAGTCATGGATAGCATAATTCTTGTATTCTTTAAGCTACTTAGATGCATATGCAATAACCTTGCTATGTTGCGTTAGCACGCATCCAAGACCCTTCAAAGAGGCATCACTGTATATTACAAAACCGTCCTCCCTTGATGGAATAGCTAATACCGGAGCTGAAACTAACCGTCGCTTTAACTCCTGAAAACTCTATTCACAGTCGTCAGTCCAATTAAACTTTGCATTTTTCCTCGTAAGCCGTGTTAATGGACTTGATATTCTAGAGAAGCTAACTACGAAGCGCCGGTAATAGCTTGCTAATCCCAGAAAACTCCTGACCTCTTGAACGTTGCTTGGCTTTTCCCAACTCACCACTGCCTTTATTTTACTCGGATCAACTGATACACCTACTTCAAAGACCATATGACCGAGAAAAGCAATTTGTCTTAGCTAGACCTCACATTTCTTTAATTTGGCATACAATTTCCTTTCTTTCTGTATCTACAACACCAACCTCAAATGATGCTCGTGCTCCGCAAAACTCCTCAAATAGACTAGTATATCATCAATGAACACAACCACAAACTAATATAAATATTGATGGAACACCCGATTCATCAAATCCATAAATACTGCTGGTGCATTTGTCAACCCAAACGACATCACTAAGATTCACAATGCCTATACCTGGTACAAAACGCCATCTTTGAAATATCCTCTACTCTAACTTCACCTGATGGTAACCCAACCGTAGGTCAATTTTAGAGTAAACTTAGGTCCCTTGAATCTGATCGAATAAATCATCGATCCTAGGAAAAGACTATTTATTATTGACTATCAGTTTGTTTATCTCCCTATAATCGATGCACAATCTCATGGTTCTATCTTTCTTTTTCACGAACAAAAATGGCACACCCCAAGGTGACACATCGGGCCTGATGAAACCTTTATCTAGCAATTCTTGAAACTGTTCTTTCAATTCTTTTAACTCTGCTAGGGTTATATGATATGGTGATTTCGATATTGGTGCAGATTCTGACAACAGATCGACGGTAAACTCAATCTTACGATTAGATGGCAAACCAGGTAATTCTTCTGGAAATACATCTAGGAATTCCCTTATTACTAGAATGTCAGCTTGTCTCAATTCTTCTTTTGGAAATTCTTTTATGTATGTAACATACCCCTGACAACCATCCCATAGCAATCTCCTCACCTGAATAGCCGACACTAGCTGTGGTGAGGCACGTACACATGATCCTACGAATCTGTACTCTTGCTCACCCGAGGGTCTGAAAATTACTTCCTTCTGATGACAATCAGTACTGGCGTGATAAATTACTAGCCAACCCATGCCTCCTTCTGATGACAATCAGTACTGGCGTGATAAATTGCTAGCCAATCCATGCCTAATATCACATCAAACCCCTACATATCTAGGACCATGAGATCAGCTGATAATACCCTCTCCTGAATACTCACTGGAAAATTCCGAAGTATCCTCCTGCATTTCACCATAGACCCCATCGGCGTACCCACAGATAGTCCTATATCTAATGGCTATGTCTCTATTCCAGCTATTTTCACATATCCCGCCAATATGAAGGAATGGGTGGCACCTGCATAAAAAAAAACAATAATTGTACATGGTAAAGGAGTAAGGGTACCTGTGACCATGTCTCCAGCCGTCTTGGTGTCTCTCGGCATCAACGCATAAACCCTTACCAGCGTAGTGTTCCTTTGCTGACCACCGCGAGGTGCCTAATATCCCCCTCGAAATGGTTTGGGAGCCTGAGCATAATTCAATGGCATCTGACATGATTGAGCCATATGACCGAGCCTCCCGCAGTGATAGAAAACATTCTCCCCCAGTCGGCACTTACCAGGATGTCTCCGTCCGCATCTAGGATAAATGGTGGGAAGTTGTCTGCCCTAAAATCCACCGTGCTTTACCATCTGTCTCTGGCCTCCGCCCGATCTACCTCCTTTCAAAGGGCCTCGACTGGGACCCGCCTAAAAACTCGAGGGCGCAGTTCTCTTCTTCTAACTCTATACCTCCATATCCCTCAACAAACTTTCCTCTGCTATAATTGCCTTGACAACCAACTTTGAGAAATCCTAGATCCTCAGTATCGCCACTTCCCTATAAATATCTTGTCTCAAGTTCCTCTCGAACATTTTAGCTTTCTTCACTTCATCGGGAACAATATAGGGGTGGAAACATGATAGCTCAATAAATCTCACAGCGTATTGTTGGACAGTCAATGATCCCTAGGACAGACTCAAAAACTTCTGTACCCGAGTCTCTCTGATTGAGTCAGGATAGTACCTATCAAAGAACACCTTCTTGAATCGAGCCCAGGTCATCGACATTGGTATCGCCCTCTACTCCTTCAAAAGTCTGGTAGCTAACCACCATATCTTGGCCTTCCCCACCAGCCTATACGTAGCATACAGAACTCTCTGCTTGTTAGTACAGTGAAGTACTATCAGAATCTTCTCTACCTCCTACACCCAGTTCTCAGCAACTGCAAGGTCAGTCGCTCCAGAAAAAGTTGGCGGATTCATCTTCATGAATTTCTCCATGGTGCATCCCTGAACTGGAGATGGACCTCCTTGCTCTCTAGAGCTCCGCGCTATCTCAGCCATAACTTGCTGAGCCACACTATGTAGCACAACATTTGAATCCGCACCTCCTACATCAGAAGGCCCAATACCATCATCCCCACTAGCGTGGGCACTACTGTCTCCTAGGTCCATCCTGCAAATATAGAGAACACCATTTCAGAATCCTATTTCTTATAAAGACCCAACTTACTCCATTTAACTAAAACTTCAAATCCTCTATTAATCATCCCTCATAATCCTAACCCTAAAAATCCAATCCTGCCACCCAAACACCTGACTCGTTGATAGTTTACTATGGTTTTCCTGAAATTGTCATCCTAGAAAAAACATAGAAACTACCATGAAATCCTATATCCAGATCACAGAACAAAACCTCAAATCTTTTCCTATATTCTGGTATTATTTTCCACTGCACTCTATAGTCTACAGAACCTATCAACCTAGGCTCTGATACCAAATTGTCACGACCTCCAAAATTAATTTTTTTTTTATATTACTCCAATATTTGCATAAAATGGGCATCCCTATGCAGCGGAAAACATAAATCACATAACCACATTTACACACACACATATTTATACAATACCAGAATTCAGTATTTTCAGACCATAGCTACATAATATATCTTTCTCTCCAGTCTCAACTACCCCAAAATTTCAAAACTTTACACAAAAACTTACCCTATAACCAGGGTAATCAAGTAGACTCTCTATCTGCGAACCTGATCTGCTCACCTAAAAAACGTTAAAGTAATGGGGGTGAGACAACGCTCAGTAAGTGGAAATATGCTATTACTAGTGTGTGGCGACTGAATTGTAAAACTATAATAATAGTATTTAAAGCTACATGATCTGGAAAATCTGTAAAACACAGGTATAGAAGCTTAAAACATTTGTATCATCTGAGCTTTCTATCATTCATACTGCTATATTAAACTACATACGACAAAAAATCTAAAACTGTATACATATACGTAACTGTGTTCTTTCCCTAGGACTCTGTATGTCATGATTTGACCCCTCATAATAGGATTGTGCAGCCCGTAGGTGGAACTTAACTTGGTCGGCCCTTTATGTAAGTCACTATACTCTGCACTACTCTAGCCCGGCCAAATTACATACACTCCTAAGCTCGGGACTGGCTGCTACCTCGTTAAATCGGCCCCCTCAACCCACTGAACTGGGGAGCTGCATACTCTTTGAGCCCGATTGACAATACCCACACACTATCTGAGATATGTGGTTGCACTCTATCTGTATTAGCAACGGTACTGTGTTTTGTATTCTGTATCTATATTGTATCTATCTGTAATCTTTCCACAGGGATCTAATACTATATATATATATACTCTTTATACTATTTTCATTATGTTTTGAAAATAGCCATGACACTATTAATCTGTACTGTAAATACTGTAATATCTATAGCATCTTGATGCTAGAATTGTATACTTTGTCTGTACATTCTTTTTGTATAATCTATCTGTACATTCTTTCTTATAATGTTGACCTTATAGGTCACGCCTAGTTTTGATAATGACAAATACTCATTATATCTAACGGGTGTTTGAGGTTATGTGTAGGAACTCAAATTGGCAGATCAAGATGCACATAGAGAAAGTGAAGAGTCAAGACCCAATCATTTTATATTATAATATATTTCTTTAATGTAAAGGGTCTCTAATAGTAATTAGGGCTTATGGCTTTGTAATAATTGCATGCATCACTTGCATGATCTAATAGGTAAGCTTATAATGCAAATGACCTTTGAAAGACCTTAGGGATTACCCTTTGGTCGACCGACACCAGATTTTTTCAGCGTCCTCGAACTAAAAAGGACCTAAAAATGACTCTAGAACACTCACACATGCATATATATGAATGGTCATTTGAATAGGGTGTTTGCATGCTAAATTAGGACTGAAATGCACACTTTGTGCACTTTCGGTTGATCGACCTTGGCAGTTTATTTTGCCCCAGTCGACTAAAACTGGCCTGAGTTAACAATTTGACCTCAGCCCGGTCGATCGAACCTTATAGTTCATTTGTAGCTCGGTCGACAAAACCTAGGTCCAGGTCAACGGTTGACCATGTCCTGATTGACCGAACTCTTGTAGTTCAAAATGGCCCGATCGACCGAACCCTTCAAAAGTCAACAATTTGACTTCCTGATCGACCGAGAAGAATTTGTATACCACCAACCTGGTCGACCGAGGGTCCTCGGGAGTTGTCCCAATTGTCGGGTCGACCAAAAGCCTCAATTCATTTTCTCCTGGTCGACCGAATCGCGCGAATTGAAAAAAATCGCCTTCTCCTGGTCGATCGACCAAGCAGTTCAAAAATGGCCCAGTTGACCAAACCACAAGAACTACGGTCAACCGAAAAGGTTTCTAGTCAACCGGACCTCTGAAGTTGCCCTGATTTTTTACCGTGGTTAAAATATTTTAAACATGATTAATTATTTTAAAATGATTTAAAACTTTCCTAATTATTCCCAATGGTCAAAGGTTGATATTGCAAGGGGTGTCTATAAATACCCCTCAGTTTGGATAATAGTATGAGAATAAAAAAATTGATTTAAGAGAAATTCTCTGAAAATCTCAAAACCTATAATACTCATATCAATCCCCATTCACTCATACTTATCTTCTTCGATTTCTTAAATCCCTATAGTTGATACGGGTTTATATGAATAGGTTAGCGTCTCCCATTCATGTATGATTGATTATTTTATTAGAGCTAAACATAAGTATATTAGGTAAAGTTGTTAATAGTCTATCCTAAAAGATTTCATTTTATCTTCTAAGACGCACTTCATTGCACATATAAGAAGATTGTATGTGTTTTTGTATGCAAAATATTTCAAAAAAAAAAAAAAAAATTCTTTTCAAATATATAGTGTGTTTTATTCGTGATAAATTTTGAAGACGATAGGCTTGTGTGAGGAAAAATCTTGTGGGCAATATTCATGATTTATATCTCTAGTTACAAACAAAAGATTAAACTCTTTGTGACAACCAAACTAATACTTGCTAGAGCTTCATATACATATTATATATATATATATATTGTTGGTTGATGCATTGTTTGAGCACTTAGATGAATACATTTTGGACCCAAAGATTTATACGGGTTTTGCCACTCTCACGCACTGTACACTGATAGTAATCTATTTGAGAGTAGACATCTGTAAGGGACCACATTGAGCTTACATATATATACCATTGGTGGTGTTTTGAGCTTTGCGCGATTTGGGTACACAGTCTTCTTCACTTGAAAGCATAATTCACTGTACCATTGATGTTTTTTTTAAATCCTGAGGATTCCAGTCACAGGCCTGAGGAGGGAGACTAGACCATGAAATAGTACGAAATTGGATTAGGACCCGTTAGGAAAGCTAGGGGGTGCATCCTGTTAAGGCGTGTAGGTTGATGTCAGCCCCACTACTTGACTTGGTGGTAAGGTTGAGTCAGCCTTGGTAGTTGAGCTGGTGTTAACGGTGCAGCTCCACCCTAAGTGAGCCTTTAATGGAAATCCTCGAACTTGCGAGCTTGAGGCTTAGGGACGTAGGCATGTTGGCCAAACCCTATAATAGATCATGTGCTTTGGTTGATATTTCTGCCACTTATGATTTACCGCACATGTAGGTAAGACTTAAGTCCAAGATATTATCTACGCATTGGAAATTGATAGACCCAGGTTGGGTATCTATGTGTTTGGTAGATTAACCTAGTGAGAAAAAGTTTTAATATCAATTACCCCCTCTTGGAGAATCACCAATTCTAACAATTGGTATCAGGTTAGGTTGCACTAGACTTAAACGTTGAAAAAAAGATCGCAGGGCGTAATTTGGTGAATCCCATTCGGAGCAGAAGGACAGTCACGCTACCAGTACTCCATATATTGTGGGTGGATCACAACCACTAGAAAACATTAGAATGAGGATTTTAAATCATGAGTTGGAGGGCTTGTAGGTGATTGTCAAAGAATTTGTATGCAGTAGCAAATGATATTAATTTGACGCATGCAAATAATATGCCATGGACATGTTATATCTTGCATTAGATTCTGATATTTTGTTGAGTTGTTGGCTATCAGACTGCAAAGGGAGTATGGGATGAACGCAAAAGAAACTATTGAGATCAAAGGGGAATGAGACCACCACTAGGAAGTGTAATGAGGGATAATGCTTAACAGAAAAGGTGATAGGGACTCTATCTATGGCATCTAGTGATTTGATTTTTGTGTGATGCTTGGAAGGAGTTTTAAGTTGAATCATTTGTTTGAAAATAATGCTCGTCTTTTTGTTGATGCAGTGCGATGAATCTTGTGGAAGAATTTTGTGATATAGCTTGTGCCGAAGCATCCATGAAGATTGTGAAACATTCTGCTATTGATGCCACTGATGATTCTCATGTAGAGACAAGAATATATTATGCATCGAATCATTGTTGAAAGTTATGATTTTATTGTTAACGTTGCATGCATTGATTCATATGGAAATTATGGTGTCCCAAGTCGTGTGCGAATTCATGTGCTGGATGGAATAATAAATACATGCTGTTCATTTGAAAACAACTAGAAAAGACTTTATTGAAAATGAATAAATTTCTAGTTAAGATATTTAAGTAGAAATCATTTTTGAAAATTGAGAATAAGGGGATAGCTATACAATTAAAAGAATTAAAAGATTATCATGCTATCCTCGAGAAGAGTTGAACCCAAAGTAGAATATAAAAAGAATAATCATAGTTGAACCCAAAGTAGAATATAAAAAGAATAATCATAATGAACCCTTAAGAGCCAAAAGAAATAAATTTTTCAAAAAGGGTTCATATTATAAGTCCCACGGTCATACGTCATCAAATACAAAAATTTAAAACAAGTACGCATAATTTGTCACAGCAATAAATTCAATTATCTGTAAAATGAAAGGGCGTAGTACGACTTCGAAATGCTTTTAGTAGAAGTATGGACAAAGAAATGATGGGGTTATTATGAAAATAAACTAGTAGGTCCTGAGAAAATTGGATATTTAACTAAATTACTTTATAACTGTTTCCTTAGTCATAGGCTTAGGGTGTATAGGGGATTGTGGTGACTATTAGGTTGGAAGTTGTTGTGCTTAAAGAAATTTTAGTATATGCATTCACATACACTTTTTCCATACGAAGAAATGAATATAAACTCAATTCCAAGTGGACTAGGCATTGTTAGATAAATATTTCTAAATGCTGAACCCATGCTAACACTGAAAATCACAAAGTTAAAGCAATGTTTGTCCATTACACAAAATTGAGTGTTGAGGATTCTATCACTATACCTAAATCCACTTTTTGCATATGAAAAGCCTAAAATCAAAATCAAGTCATCAGTCTAGGCTTAAAGCACTATGATCATAAAATGGCTAATATATATATAATATTAAGTGCTTCTCCTTGCTATAAAACCAAATTGAGGATACCATTAGGAATTTGGTTCCCTTTGGTTAAGTGCAAAACTTTAATTGTGAATTAATGCGCTCCATAGGAAATCTTTAACCAAACACGATCATATTAGAATAGATTCATCCTTTCCTGGATTGTATTCTGTTCTAAAGTGATAATATTACCGGACACTTTCCATTCACTGAAGAGCATGTTTAAGAAAATTCAATACTCAAAATGCTCTTACCTAAGCGATTGGATATATCCCTACATGAAAATATCTCTGAGTAATGTCCAGTTATAGTGAGTACTCTCGACTTTAACATAAATGTAATCCTTAGGATTTAATCTACTTCACATGCCAGCTTTCAAACGTTTTAAATCATCTTTTAGAGATTCATATCTTAGGATGATTGACTGGTATGGGTTGCAGTAGGTATCAATTAGATGAGTGCACCAAATTCAAAGTAACCTATGCACTCATTGCAGTTTAATGGAAAGGCATTCCAACTTGGCCTCTCACACACACTGAGATTCAGAAGAAAAGACGAGGCATACATGGCTTTCATCTCAACAAATATCTCCTTGTGACTTCTGGTCCGATAGCTTAAGCATCACCGGCAAGAATATCATGAAAAATATAAAACACTTGGCTAAGTAATGAGAAATTAAAGAAGAAAAAGCATAAATGCATAAAGACCCTAACTAGGGGGAGAGCATTCCTCTTTAGACATTTGATATTAAATGCTTTTATGATCATAGCTTTATGCCTAATGAGGTTACGACACTTAAAAAATCATAACTATCCACTGTTGATTAGTTCATATTATATCTTATGGGACGGGGATTTGATTATCTAGTATTGCGAACTATTATGGAATAATTGTTGGATGATTTTTACAAAAATTGCATGGAACGTCATTGCAAGGCTGTTGAGCAAGAAACTGATTACGTGATTTATTGTATGGAACACCAAAAATGTTAGACAAATGTAGTAGTTTGTGTATTGCATGCGGTGCAGATTATAGGTTCTTGTGTGCCTTGTAAACGAATTTTATTGCGTATTTAAACCTATGAGGGTACACGTTTTTTGTGGAAAATGTTCGATCTCAGCACGGACATGCTGCCTACTAAATTTCAGTGAATTTTCCCCAAAACCAACCCCTTGCATGGATGATTATGTAATAATAAATGATGATATATTTTTGAAAGGATGAGTGAAAAATAAATGAAAATATCAAGTTTCATCCTAGCATAATCATCAACCATTTAGGAAGACTCAAATCCATCCTATAGGAAGAACATAAATGAACTTATATTGCATCACTTCGTTATGAATATTGAGGTTCATGAGAACACCCAAATCATATATCCTGATTCTGTGCTTAAAGGCTTAAGGTTGAATGGAATGTTCTTGGGTCCTGAATATTATGCATGCCTTAATTTCTATCCTTTTCCTTTGATGCATCTCTGATGCTATAGGGACAACTATACTGATCAAGTGATAATATGCAAAAGTAACACTAATCAGTATCGTGTTTAAAGATGGGATTGTGGCTTATTTACACTAAGCCTAATGAAATTATTTTTGGTTAGTATAAAGTAATTAAATGAATCTAAGCACGAACTCAAAATTGATAGGGGGAGCATCTAAACAATAAATGTCTATTTGTTTACTCACAAAATATGTTTAGCCTTAGATATGCTTTGAATCAAGTGCTGGCATGTGTTTAAATGAAATGCTTTAATCATAATTTGAAATATGTTGTTGTTGCCACAGTTACTTGATTGCCATATGATCTGCATGTGAATTGTTGATTTTTAGGATCATTATGGTTGTGTGGTTTGTATGGGTTATACTTTAGTATGTGCTTTAATGGACATACCAGAAAATTTGTTGCTTGCTGCATGATTCTTTAAATTGTTTTTGGCAAGCACGCCCAGTACTTTGCAAATATCAAAGGGGGGGATATAGTGATATATAAAATATGTATTTATTTTCAGTACTTATGGCAAGAACCATTCTCAAAACTCAAATTTTTATCTCTTGCTATTTATCATTATATAATATATTTTTATAGATCGCATAAAAAGAGTCCAATAATCTCATATGAAAATGCGATGCGAATCTGTTAGACTGGTTTTGCTCATCATCCTTTTGGTATCCTATGCTGTGTGTTTTAATTTCAAATCCACAGGTCTTTGATGTGCAAGTGCCATACGGGGTTGGTATGCTTTATGGTCTAAACATTGTTGACCGTATTAAATCATTTAACTGACAAGATATTATTTGTGTGCTTAGTGCTGAGGTTATCTCTGTCATTTTTTTGACATAAGTATTGACTCTATGTTTTTGAAATGACTGCAAGTTATACCCTATTCTATGCATTGATCATATGAAACTGTGTGATTTAGTGGGGATAAACTGGTTAGGATTGATAAACTCAAACAGGATGGATTATAAAGGATTTGTATAGAAAGTCCGGTTTTCCAGCACTCTGCTGAAACTTTCTAAAAAAACTTCCAAAACTTATAATGAATAAAGATTACATTCACCCACGATACGGAGATTTTAACTCTTAGGGTTCTTTTGATGTTGCCAAAAGGGGAGCATGGAGAGGCAAAAATTGGGTCAAATTTGATTTCCCATAATGCATCTGATATGGAGGAGCTCCTTAGGCTTAGCCAACCCATTCCTTCTCGGTGGGTGGCTTATAATTTTTTAGAGCATCAGTCCAAAGGACGCTTGCATAATAGATGACAGAAGGCTTGTTATGACTCTTGACAAGAACGAGCACTAAGAGCGAACATCACAGCAGTAGTCAAATTCAAATGGCAAGTCCCACAGGGAGTGCACAATGGGTGCATAGTCAAATGTTATTCAGTGTCTCAAAAAGCATCTTAGGCATACATCAGGTCATAAAAATGCAGTCTCATTTACAATTAAAGAACACAGTGGTTTAGCAATATATTGAATTCTGAATGAAAAGCCCTTAGAAGCCGGCCGGCCAAGGAAAAAAATGGATATCCCTCACATCTAAGGGACAGGGAACTAGGAATAACTCTAGCTTGGCTCTTTTGACCTCTATACCACGCTCAGAAACTAAATGCCAAAGTACCAAACAACTACTACCATTAAACTAACAGTTTTCCTAGTTCAAACAAACAAGTTTCTTTCTTGACATCTTTCAAAATAAGACAGTCAAATTTCCAATAGATATCAAAAGGAATACCAAACACAGAAAATCACCATGAACATTTCACAAAATCATTTAACATGTCAAGAACAATACTTATAATGCAGCACTGGAAAGTACGGGGCATTGTAAATCAATGACATTTACGAAAGCGTAAGTACCAAAGGGGTCCCTGAAGGTGGTCGTCTCTGGATCCTCTTAGTGCTACAACCAATTTGATAATACCAAGAAAAGACCATCAAAAAACAATAGAAGGCATTACAAACTACTTTTGTGAGTATCTGATCTAGGAAGGGTAACGGGAAGTGATCTTTTCGGGTAATGAATCAACACAATAATTAATGCAAATTCTCCAACCCGTACTTCCTAGATGGGATCAACTACTCTAATAGCATTCTCATGATAGTCAAACTCGGTTTTTAGGTACTACCGCGTCAGTTTACCCTTGTTGTCGGAGACTAGGATAGATGATGTCACAACAATCATTTCAGTACTCTCTTAGCCTTCTTCATGGTTAAATTCAATCTCCGTTATGCATCACGAACTGGTCTTGCATCTCATTTCAAAAAGATGTTGTGCGTATAGATTGCAGGATCAATACCCTTGATGTTTGTAATAGTCCAGCTTATTGCTTCTCGATGCTACCTCAATACCTACAATAACTCAATTTTCTACTTCAAAGTAAGATGAGAAGAAATTACCACTAGGAATGTGCCCTCAGCTGGGGCTAGAAAAACATACTTCAAGTTCTCAAGTAGTGGCTTCAACTCAAGTGTAGGGACTTCTTCTTCCGATGACTTTATGACTTTTGGTGAGTCAAGAGTGTAGTGAACCGAAAATAAAATAATAAAAGAAAATGGAGAAATGGATTTTTGGCTAAGACAAGAGAAAATCGATGACGATTTTCTCAAGGAGCCAGAAAATCGGCAACGATTTTGGGAAGTTACCGCCGTCGGGTAAAGGTAAAACGATAAAAATTTTAGCCAATTAATAAAAAACCGGCGATGGTTTTCTGAGAAGCATAGAAAATCAGCGACGATTTTTTGGCAGGTGCTGAAAGTTATAAAGAACTGAGAGCTGTATTTTTTAAAACAAATCAAACTCTCTTCCTCTCACTTCAGAACCCATGAAATCCCGCCCTTTCTCTCTATGTTAGCTTTACCGTGATCCCAGGGGGGGGGTGGGTGACGTGATTGGTTTTAAAAATTTACCTTCTAGGTACTTCCTTTCGAACAAAGTATGTTCACATCCTAGGGTCAATCTAATGCAATTAAGTTAAATAACCTCGAATTTAAATGAAGGCAGTTTAACACAATATAGAAGCACTAGAAAACAGTGAAGAGAGGACTGACACAGAGATTGTATCGAGGTGCGGCCAAACTGCCTACGTCACCGCTTGCTTGGACTAACCAGCACAAGGATTAAACAATACCTTGCTAACTTAAAGGGTGGAGCGGGCGGCAGGGCACCACGGCGGGCACTAGACAACCAGGTCATAATTACCACAGGCTAGGCGGACCGAACACTTTCACCAATCCTACCGGGCTGGATACAGCCCCCTCAGGCCGACGCCTGGAATATCAGATATACAATCAAAGGTACAATACAAGAGTGCTTCACGTAAAGAGTTTACACAAATGCGCACAAACACAAAACACCACAGATGATTGAAAATGTAAGCTCTATGGGGCTAAATATGTCAACTCTCAACAATGTTTGCATTGTGTAGCAGTAGTGGAGAGAGTGTCAATACTAATCTGCGGACTTCATAATATTCAGTCAAGAGTGTCACACAGAATATCAAAACAAGCCTCAATATTATCAATCAAAGAATGAGTAGATGCTTGGATGCAAAAAGGATAATCTTTCGTTTTCGGCAAATGATAATATATACTTGTATGAAATAATACACAAAAGATGATATATCACACACACGAAATATCTTTCACAAATAATCCAATATGAGCACTACAAGATAGTCGGGAATGTTTGGAAAGTATTGTGCCAATCTCCAAACAAAAATGAACTTCTAAGATATTGCACAAACGAGAATGCAATATTGGATTGTCACACAAGTCTTTCTTAGGGCAGGCTTATTGGCAAAACCTCCTAAGAAAACTTAGGTTATGCCTCTCAAAAATCGATTCAATATTGAACAACAATAGGAAGAGCGACCTTTAAGAAAAAAGTACTCAATACACTTACAAATGATTTTTTAGGATGAATGAAGAAGTGTAAGGGTGGAGTAGGTTTCAAAAGAAGTGTGAGTAAATGAGAGGAAAAATGAGTTATTTTTGGTGAGAGAAATTTGTAAATTCTTTTTGCTAAATCCGTGCTTAATCCACCAAAAGAAAAGAGGAGATTAGACATGCTGAAAAATTGACCGGGGGGACTATAGGGATTTTTGGAAAAGTTTTATGACACTAAGAAAAATTTAAACCTGTTGTAAAAAATTAACCTCGGTAAAAAATTGGGAACACACGACGAGAGGTCGTCGACCCAAACGTGGTCGTTCGACAGGACTCAAGGGGCTCGGTCGACTCGGGGAGGGGGATTTTAAACTGGTGGCGGCGGACCGGGCAGGCGATTTCAAATCTCCGCGGTGCGGCGATCGAGGCCTTTTTGAACTGTGTGGTTCGGTCAACCGGACGTTGGGATAACTCCCAAAAACCCTGCGGTTCGACCAGGTTAGGTAGCATTACAGTACAATTGGGTCGGTCGACGGGGGGTTCAACAAAATGTTGACTCCCAGGGTGTCGGGGTCGACCGAGGTCAAGACCTGTAAGGGCGGTCGAAGGGGCGGTTCCAAATAGTGTACCCGGACCGGTTTCGGGGTCGACCGGGCCAATGTGAACTGAAGTGGTGGTCGACCGAAAGTGCACCAAGAGTGCATTTCGGTCTGAATTGCCCAAAAAGGTTTATTTCAAGTGCCTAATAAACAATAGGTGCATATGTGTGGTCTTAAGGTATTGGGTGTCAGTTTGGAATACACCGAAAAAAGTTCGGTGTCGGATCGACAGAAGGTGACCTAAGGTGTCTACAGTACTCTTATTCATGTTTTTGGTTTGAGCTTACAAAATAAATCATGAATTGAGATGTGGTGCTTATACAAACAAAAGCCCCAAACTATTACAGACAGCCTAAGTTACTATTACAGACAAATTCACTTAGAGATATTACAATTTGAAAATAAGAGAAATTGTCTCAAGCTTCACATGCCTGAATATATGTCGATAAAACTTGTGCACAGAACTCGGTATTTATTAAATACAATTGTAGTCATTATCAAAACCAGGGTGGACCAGAAGTCACATTCTCCCCCTTTTGACGATGACAAACCGATGGCCAAAACAACTATAGGGTAAGCTTGAGCAGGCTCCCCTCACAAAATGCATCAATTTGCCTATATTCCATCCCCCTTTGGCAACAGCAAAAGGGTATCGGGAATTAAAGGTCAGGCTGGATTAGGACATTTTCACAAGAATAAGTTTGGAAAGGGATTTTGAAAAATTTCGGCAGAGTGCCGTTGGTAAATAGGACTTTTCCAAAAGTAAACCTGTGTAGTGTATGTTAACCGGTTTGAGGTTATATTCCTAAACGTTTATCCATAACTACTCCAAAAGTTCAGTATGGTCCAACACAACAAGTGAAACTATCAAATAAATGACCTGAATTTGGATAAATGATGCCAATCATAGATAAACAGTCAATATGGAAATGCAATAATGAACGTTAGTGAACTAAGCACACAATCAACAACCAACTTTCACAAGTCTCAAGCAAAAAAAAAAGATAAAAAAAGATAGTCAAAATGGAAATAGTCTTAGATTGCAAATTTTATAAGGAGCTCCCCCTACAAGTGATGCAAGTTATTAATATTTTAGTTATAAAGCTTATATACTATGAATAAGCGAACTAACGTCTAATTGGATGAATCATCCAGTAGTGGCGTAGATGAATTTAATAATCGGCCCAATGTTCATTTGTACATAAAAAAGTCAAGAGCCACATCTCCTTTGGCAAGATCACGAAGAAAAAGATGTTTAATCTCATGTGTTAGTTCATGAATGTGAGATAGGATTTAGAGATGTTGATTGACTAGTATTATCAATGGTAATAGGTATTGGTTCAGAGTGCAATTACAAAGTCAACAAGGTGTTGGTCATATAAAGAGTTCGGGCACAACACTTCTAGAATGCAATATATTCAGCTTCAGGCGGGGGATAAGGCAACTGAGTTTGTTTCTGAGAGACCAAGAAACAAGAGATTGTCTAAGTAATGACAATGTACGCTAGTTGCTTTTTCGATCACCGTACTACCGTGCAAAGTCAGCCTAGTGTAACTAACAATCTCCAAGGTTAGTGTGCTTAGGGTACAGGAGACTAGCTCTACTATAGTTTCCAAACTAGATACTAAGAATTAGTTAAAAGCTTTCAAATGGACATTAGGGTCAGCCTGGAAATCAGACACATGCCACACACTAAAACATAATACAGGCCTACTAGCAGTGAGATTAATAGGAGACTTTCCAATCAGGCACGATATAATTTGAAATCAACAGGGATCTTGCTCATCTTATTTCAAGCTTATGGAAGAGGTCATAGGGTGCCAGAATTTGCAATCTTCCATATAAAATTTGTAGCAAGTTCCCCTAAGGTATTAGATTGGCATCAGGAAAGTGCCATGATTAGCTTGCTTAATTTGTGTAGACCTAAGAAGAAATAAGTTTCACCCATCAGGCTCATTTCAAAACTCACTTTTGCATGCATTGGCAAATTCATTAAAAAACTATCATTGGTTGCTCAAAAATATATCGGTCCACATAGTTTGAACAAGGAGCATATCATCATTTTTGGACTTGATGAGAGTGTAGTGTCACGTTCCAGCGGGTAAACTCATTGCTAAATGGAAACCACTAACTTCATTACAAGCTCTAGGAGCTTGTTTCAATCCAATCCAGGGCTTGAGACAACCGGTAACATGATCGGGTTCTTGTATGATATCAAAAACCGGGTGGTTGTTCTACTATACCTCTCATGATGTACCATTTAGAAGCGCTTTTAAATCATTTGAACATTTAAAATTTTTAAAGCGGCAAGGCACGAGTAGCACTAAGAAATGGCTTCTAATCTAGCACAGGAGCATAGGTTTCATTCAAAGTCAATCCCTTCCGTTGGTATACCTGGGGCAACTAATCTAGCTTGTATCCTAGTTACATCCATTTTTCATTCTTTCTTATGTTCCATATACCCATTTAGTTCCAATGAGTGTGTCATTTGGACTAGGAACTAAGGTCCACACTAGCTCTTTCAAATTGATTTAAGTTTCTTCTTGCATGGACATTACCCAAGATTCCTTCTTCTATGGCTTTCGTTAAATATTTTTAGGTTCTTCCTTGGGATAAGAAGAGGAGTGTCCACGATGGTTTAGTGGTTTACGTATTCTCAATGAGATCTGGTAGCTACTCCACGGGGATGGTGAGCCATGATTTGATCATAGGATGACTTCTAATGTATTCCACTCCTAGGGCAACTCTTGATTTCATTCTCAGTATCCTAAAGTGATTTTCATTGGATTCTTGATTTTTAACTTGCATTATTCAAGGACATTTTCTCTAAACATTTTCGAATAGCGATAGTCATCTTCATCATCTTGTTAGAGAATGGATTAGTACTCATCAAACAAAACATGAAGCGATTTCAACAGTAAAGTTATTTATGGCAAAATCCTATATGATTACTATAAGTGCATTTTAGCCTAGGACGATCCCTTCATCAGATTTTTAGATTTAGTTAGAGTCGAATTTTCCTGAATGCTCATATCTCGAAGAACAAAGCATTACAACCAAAACAACGTGTGAAATCCGTCCCAGAAACCCTTCTTCGGCAGACCAGGTAGATACAGTACAAGGTTGGTCGGGGGGGGAGATCGAGCCGGGGGAGTTCAAAATTTGACTCCCATGGTTTTCGGGTCGACCGAGGTCATAGGATGACCTGGTAAGGGTGGGGCTGTCGACCGGGGGCCTCGTGAGGTCAGCATATTTTGACCCGACCGGTTAGCAGGGTCGACCGGGCCAGATTGAACATGGAAGTTGTGCCGGTCGGACCGTGAGTAAGTGCACCAAGTGTGCATTTTTCGGAGTCATCGAATTGGCCCAGTGGAGTTGGGTTTAGTATTTAAAGTGCGCTAGATAAACATATGGTCATATTGTGTGTAGTCCTAAGGTGCACTTGAGTGGATAGGCCAGGGTGTTTTGGTAACCCCGGAAAGTTCGGTGTCGATCGACCGAAGGTTTACCCTAAGGTGATAGGCTTGTCGGTGAGCCATAAACTCTTTGCAGTTCATAAGGGGGTTTGGGGGTTTGTCATCTTACGAAAATACAGTCTAGCATGGGTGGATGTGTGTGGCTTATTACTAAACCAAAAAAGCCCTAATTACTATTACAGACAGCCTAAGTTATAGTACAGACAGGCAACAATTTCACTTATAGATATTAGCAATTTGAATAGGGGGAGATTTTCTTCAAAGCTTTCCACCTGCCCTTGACTATCAATGTAGTAGAAACCGGGCACATGAAGCTCGGTATAGTTATTAAATACAATTGTATTGGTCATTACACAACCAAGGTGTGATCCTATAAGGATCAAACACTCTAACGAATTCCCTGTTTGGTTAATCCTCGTTTTCAAATAGCAGGAACCATCATGGGGTTCCTAGGAAGATTCTCTAGCAATGTGGCGTAACATATGTTTAGTTTGAGTTTGGGGCACCATCCCAAAACTGAGGTCAATGGTTTTCTGTGAAGGTGTTATGTGGAAATTGTTATTAGTTTCTTTCCGGGAGGCAGCGCTTTGATGGTGACCTGAAAAATATATTACCATAAAGGGTTCCCTCTGCGCCCAAAATATGCTACATTTATTGATATCCTGTTCAGGGTTGGGATCTACGCCTGGCCGACATCGCACTCGGGTTTTTCAAGTCGGCTTTTCCTCGGTACCTAAGGTAACTGATATCGTAGGGTTGCTTATTTAAAGAAAATGTGTAGTATAAACTCTTGCTTAGCCACTTCATTTAGATTGATAGGGCTATGATATATATATATATATATATATATATATATATATATATATATATATATATATGTGTGTGTGTGTGTGTGTGTGTGTGTGTGTGTGTGTGTAATTTCAGGATTATGGAATTATGAACGTCGTGGGCGTGAGTTAGAATCAGTAGGCGAGTTTAGTTAGCTAGGTAAGGGAAATATGTTATGCTAGTAAATTCATAAATTTTATCGGTAAATTATAGTATTGGTTTATTAAGATACAGGGTATCAATTATACAGTTTTACACATTTTAGAATATGAGTTTTATTAATTGTGTGGCCTAAGTAGATATTTGTTCAGTACATAGTTTATACAGTTTTTTTTTTTCAAAATACCACGATTTACATTATTTTTGGCACAGAAATATATTTTATCAGATTTTTACAGAATTATAAATTGCAGTGTATATATAGACAGACATTTTACAAATAGATATTATATCGACAGATATTTTACAGACAAACATTTTACAGACATATATTATACAGACAGATATTTTACACACAGATATTATATAGATAGATATTTTTCAACATTTACAGAATACCATGATTTTCAGAATTATAAAACCATAACACTTAGATATTATAGTTTATTTCAATCAGATAATACAGATTAGATATATAGTTATTTCAGTTAGATATTACAGTATTTACATATAAGATTTACAGTGTTATGGTTATTTTGAAATCATGATGAAACGGTAAGATATATTTGTTTTATGTAGGATCAGACCCTGATGAAATATTTCAGTCAGATTAATTATTTTAGTCAGATTAATTATTTCAGTCAGATTCAGTCAGCAGAGCACGGTATCGTACCTATTTCATAATAGAGTGCAACCACATATCCTAGATAGTGTGTGGATTTTCATCAACCGTGCTTTGGAGGGATTGCAGGCTCCCAAGTATTCTGGGTAGAGGTGGCCGGTTTGACGAGGTAGATGCTAGTATCGAGCCTTTGGAGGTATTGTAGTAAGGCTGGACTGAGGATTAATAGAGTATCAGCTAACTTATCCTGGTGGACCAACCAGAGTTAAGTCCCGCCTACGGGTCGCCTAACCTTGTCATGAGGGGTTAAATCATGATATACATATTTCAGGGTAGTTTTCATAGTTATTTATATATATACAAATATACAGAATCACAGAAGATATATTATAATACTAACAGTATGATTAAATAGAAAACTCAGATATTACAGATGTATTTTAAGCCACATAGGTGTGAGTTACACAATATTATATTTTATATGATATCTTAGTTCAGTTATTTATTAGGAAATTATTTATGTAAACTCAGTTGCCACAGTAATAGCATATTTCTTCTTATTGAGCATTGTCTCATCCCAATAATTTAACATTTTTTGAGGTGATCTAGTTAGACGAGCAGATTAGGCTCGCAGGCAGAAAGGTCGTCTACACTACCCTGTTTGTAGGATAAGTGTTATCAGAGGGTTGTATTTTTTAGTAGCATTCATGTAACATCCTTGAAATTTTCATCATTTTTTTTTTTTTTTAATAATTTACTCCAACACCTACGTGTAATGGGCATCCCTATGCAGCGGAAAAAAATAAATTTCATAACCACACATACATGTATATACAATACCAGAATTTAGTATTTTCAACCATAGCTTTATAATACATCTCTCTTCCCAGTGCCCACTACACAAAAATACAAACCCTATGCAAAACTTACCCTCTAAACCAGGGTAATCGATATACTCTTTATCCACGAGCCTGATCTGCTTGCCCAGCTGTCTCACCTGAAAAATGGTAATGTAATGGGGTGAGTCGATGCTTAGTAAGTCGAAATATGCTATTATCTGTGTGTGGTGACCAAGTCATAAAATTATAATAATAATATTTAAACTGCATGATTTGGAAAATCTATAAAACACATGTATAAAAGCTTAAAACATATGTATCATCTAAGCTTTCTATTATTCATACTGCTATAACATACTATATATAATGAAAATTATAAATTTGTACACTTATATATATATATATATATATATATATATTTAACTGTGTTCTTTCCTTGGGACTCTGTATGTCATGATTTATCCCCTCATGACAGGGTTATGTGGCCCGTAGGCGGAACTTAGCCTGGTCAGCCCTCCAGGTAAGTCATCATACTCTACACTAACTTAACCTCGCCAAACTGCATCCTCTCCTAAGTGCGGGACTGGTTGCTACCTCGTCTAACCGGCCCCCTCTACCCAGTGTATTGGGGAGCCGCATCCTCTCCGAGCACGGTTAGACGGTACCCACACTTTATCTGAGATATGTGGTTGCACTCTATCTGTATATAGCAACGATACCGTGCTCTGTAAACTGTATTTGTTTATAATATTTCCACAGGGATCTGTTATTATATAAGTACATCTATATATACCTCTGCTGTTTTCATTATGTTTCCAAAATAACCATAACGCTATAATTCTGTACTGTAAATACTAAAAAATATGAATAACTGTAGCATCTTGATGCTATAACTGTATAATCTGTCTTGATAAACCGTGTGTTATGGTATTTAGGAAAACATAGCATTCTGTATAAACTATGATATACTGAACTAAATAAAACCTATATAACTTTGTTTGGTAATCATCTGTGAATAACTATATATACCTGCTATATAATATATCATGTTGAAGTACTGTTTAAATTTTACATCAGGTAAATATCTACTCAGGCCACACAACATTAAACATTTGTTTTGTAAAATCTGCATAATAACTGGTATATATATGCATTTGTGAAAACTTTGTTAATATTCTTAAAATCCTGGCATAGCATATTTCCCTTACCTTAACTCTGAAAAGCCCCTATAAAATTCTGGCTTTATACCCGCAGGGTTCCTAGCTCAATATCATGAAAACACAATCCTCCAGAACAAAATATTAGTATTTTCTTAGCTACGACATTTCTTATAACTAAGGGAAAGACAAATATTGAATAAAATGCCTTAACCTACGATTGAGACGGAATCCAACCCAACTCTTCCAACGATCAGCTCCGGCAGACTTGCAAAGAACTTTGCTAGGAGCGTCGTGGCAGCCTCAGATCTTCCATTCAGTGAGAAATAGGCCCAGAAACGAAGAAAGAAGTGAGAGAGGGTCGTAGAGAGAGAGAGCGGCATTAAAAATGGATAAAAATCCGAGTTTTAGCTATTTATAGGGCTAGATTCGTTGACGAGACACGTCTCCTCGTCAACAAGTCCTTCAATAAATTCGTCGACGAATCTTACCCTTTGTTGATGAAATTTAGAGTAGTCCAAAACCCTCTCTCAGTATTTTCTCATTGATGAAATGGGACCTTGTCGACGAAGTCCTTAAGACGTTCGTCGACGAATCCCTATATTCATCGACGAAGCCTGGAAATTCCTAAAAAAAAATTAATATCTCAAAAAATACAATGTCGTCGATGAACGCGACTGCCTCCTTCTGTTTCGGTTTCCATTTCTCTCCCTCATTATTATTTAAACACTATTATTCTTCGGGTCACTACAATTCAGGAGTTTTTGGGTAGAAGATGCTGGGATGATGTGTAATTATGTACGTATATTTTGAGGAGATACTGAATTTTGGTAGGTGTATATGGTTGTATAGTTTTGTGTTTTTTGCTACATAGGTATTTTCCAGTAGTCTTTACAAAGGTATCAAAGTAAGGTAATTTATAGTCAATATTTAGAAAAAAAAATGGTATGAAATTTCAGGTCATTACATTTTGGTATTAGAGCCTAGGTTGTTAGGTTCTACATACTCTAGAGTATAGCAAAAAACAATATCAGAATATAGGAATGGAATTTAGAGAAGGATAGAACAGAATATTAGTGAGTTAATGTTGGGAACCTAGGATGAGAATTTAGGGTTCTATTATGCAGTCTAGAAGAAGGAACTTCAGGGTGGTTTCTGTGTTTTTCCTAGGGTGACGATTTCAGGAAAAACATAGTAAACTATTGCTAGTTTCTTTTTCTATATGGTAGGACTAGACCTTAAATTAGTGATAGGAGGTATAGGGGATATTTTAGTTAGAATAGTATTATGAGATTTGGGTTCTTAGAATATATTGGTGTTATTGTAGGATGGACCCTGGAGGTAGTAGTGCTCATGCTAGCGGTGATGATGAAGCAAGGCCCTCTAATATGGGCAGCGGAGACTCAGATGTTGTTTTACGTAGCATAGCTCAATAGGTCATGGCTGAGATTGCATAGAGTTTTAGGGAGTAGGGAGGCCCGTCTGCAGCTCAGGGATGTACTATAGAGAAGTTTATGAAAATGAATCCTCCAGCATTTTTTGGAGCAGTTGATCCTACAGTTGCTGTGAACTGGATGCAGGAGATGGAGAAAGTATTGGCAATGCTTTATTGCACCGACGAGTAGAGGGTCTTTTATTCCACATATAAGTTGACAGAAGAGGCCAAGAGATGGTGGACGACCATGAAATTACTAGAGGAGTAGAGGCCCATACTAGTGGCTATGACCTGGAGTGGGTTCAAAGAGACGTTATTCGACAGATATTTTTCTACCACTATTAGAGAGGCTAAAGTGCAGGAATTTCTAGGTTTGACTCAGGGGACATTGACACTCTAGCAGTATATAGCAAAGTTTATAGAGCTGTCACAATTTTCCCCATACATAGTGCTAGATGAAGCTAAAAAGGCCAGGAAGTTTGAAAGAGGTCTGAGATGAGATATATATAAGCAGGTGGCAGTTCTAAAGATACAGGACTTCTTTGAGTTAGTTGACAGAGCCACAGTAGTACAGTAGAGCGAGCAGACATATGTGGGAGTACTGAGCTAGAAGAAGAGGCCCACGCCTCCAAGATTTCAGACAAGTTCTAGTTAAGGCTTATAGAGAGGAGATTGATACAGAAAAGGACAACACACCAAGGGTTTCAGGGTGAACAAGCTTACCCCATTTGTTCTAGATGTGGCCGGAGGCATCCAGGTGAGTATAGGATGGGAGAGAACATCTACTATCATTGTGGGAGACCCGGTCATAGGGCATGGTCATGTCAGGGAGCGCCAACTCATGCACCTATTCATAGACAGTACCGGGGTGGTTACCAGGCACCTCGTGGAGACCAGCAAAGGAACACAACACCAACTAGAGTCTATGCATTGATGCCAGGAGATGCTGAAACCACTGGAAACATCCTGATAGGTATTATTACAACTTTACCTTATAAAGTTGTTGTTTTGTTTGACACAGGTGTCACTCATTCTTTCGTGTCATTAGGGTATGCTAAGTTGTCTAGGATTGAGGCACAGCAGTTAAATGTTGAATTGGTAGTAGCCACGGTGACTAGATTAGTAATGAGATGTAGGAGGGTACTTAAAAAGTTTTCTAGTGGGCATTCAGGAGAAAGTACTACCAGCTAATCTTATGGTACTAGACATGCAGGGGTTTGATGTGATATTGGGTATGGATAGGTTGACAGCTAATCACACCAGCATAGATTGTCATCGAAAAGAAGTGATTTTCAGACCCTCGAGTGAGCAAGAATTTAGATTTATGGGTTCACATGTGCACACCTTGCCACAGTTACTGTCTGCAATTCAGGTGAAGAAGCTACTTCAGGGTGGTTACTAGGGTTATATTGCGTACATAAAGGAAATTCCAGAAGAAGAACTGAAATAGGTTGATATTCCAGTAGTTAAAGAATTTCTAGATATCTTTCTAGAGGAATTACTTAGTTTACCCCCAAATTGAGGGATTGAATTGAAAGACCAGCTACAAGAGTTGATGGATAAAGGATTTATCAGGCCTAGTGGGTTACCTTGGGGAGCACTAGTCTTGTTTGTGAAGAAGAAAAATGGGACTATGAGGATGTGCATAGATTATAGAGAAATAAACAAATTGATAGTCAAGAATAAATATCGTCTTCTAAGAATTTATGATCTATTTGATCAGCTCCAGGGGACCCAGGTTTACTGCAAGAATAACCTTCGGCCGAGTTACCACCAGGTAAAAGTTAGTGCAAAGGACATTTCGAAGATAGCTTTTCGAACCATATATGGGCATTACAAGTTTTTGGTGATGCCGTTTGGGTTGACTAATGCACCAACAATGTTTATGGATTTACTGAATCAGGTGTTCCATCAGTATTTGGATCAGTTTGTTGTTGTATTCATTAATGATATATTGGTCTACTCGAAGAGTTTTGAGGAACACGAGGATCATCTGAGGCTGGTGTTGCAGGTGTTAAAGGAGAAGAATTTTTACGCAAAATTCAAGAAATGTGAATTCTGGTTGAGATAGGTCACTTTCCTCGGGCACGTGACCTCCGGAGATGGCATAGTAGTTGATCCGAGTAAAATAGAAGCAGTAGTGAGCTAGGTGAGACCAGTGAATGCTCAGGACATCGAGAGCTTTCTAGGCTTGGCAGGGTATTATCAACATTTTTTGGATGGTTTCTCCAGATTATTTGGTCCACTAACACGACTCAAAAAAGTGAGGTTTGAATGGACAGATGATTGTGAGCAGAGTTTCCAGGAGTTAAAGCGGCAGTTGGTTATTGCACTGGTACTATCTATTCCATCAAGGGAGGATGGATTTGTTATATACAGTGATGCATCTTTAGAGGGAATCAGATGTTTGTTAATGCAGCATGAAAGAGTTATTGCCTATGCATCTCGACAGCTTAAGGAATATGAAAAGAACCACCCTGTACATGATCTAGAGTTAGCGGCAGTGGTGTATGCTCTAAATATCTGGAGACACTATCTTTGTGGTGGGAAACGCGAGATCTTCACTAATCATAAAAATTTGAAGTATTTCTTCACCCAGAAAGAATTGAATATGAGGCAAAAAAGATGGTTAGAACTCATTAAATATTATGATTATACGATAAGCTGCCATCTAGGGAAAGCAAATGTGGTGGCTGATGCATTGAGCTGAAAGTCAATGGGAGCAACATTGTCAGCAGTGGATATTTAGCATCTGATTCAGATGGACCTGGAGAGGCTCGATGTAGAGTTAGTAAAGAGTGGTCAACAAGCATTTATTGCTAACCTGGTGATACAACCTACCTTGCAAGAAAGACTTAAAGCTTCTTAGAGAAATTATGCAGAGTTGATAGAGTTGATAGAGAAAGTGTAGGACGATTAGAGGGAGGAGTTCACTATATCAAATGATGGAGCTCAACGATTTAGTACCAAAATGTGCGTTCCTACAGATGCTGAGATTAGGAGAGCTATCTTAGAGGAGGCACATAAATCCCTATACACAGTTCATCCTGGTAGTACTAAAATGTATCAGGATCTTCGGGAATCTTTCTGGTGGAGCGACATGAATAGAGAGATAGAAAAATTTGTGGAGTACTGTTTGACGTGCCAAAAGGTAAAGGCTAAGCACCAGAGGCCAACAAGACAACTACAGCCACTCCACATCCCCGAGTGGAAGTGGGACCATATATCTATGGATTTTGTCACAGGTTTGCTGCCAGCCTTGCATAGCTAGAACGCTATCTGGGTAATTGTAGACCGACTGACAAAGATTGCCCACTTCCAACCTATTAAAGTCAGCTACCCTATGAATAGACTGGTAGAGGTATACATTCAAGAGATAGTTTGACCCCATAGAGTGCCAGTATCTATAGTTTCAGATCGTGATCCACGTTTCACATCATAGTTTTGGAGGAGCTTATAGGAGGCTTTGGCGTCTCAGTTATCATTCAACACAAATTTTCATCCTCAAATTGATGGGCAAATAGAAAGCACGATTTAGGTACTTGAGGATATGCTTCGAGCATGTGTGCTGGATTTTGGGGGTAGTTAGACCCAGTATAGGCTGCTGGTTGAGTTTGCGTATAATAACAGCTATCAGGCCACCATCGAGGATGGCACCTTCTGAGGCATTATATGGTAGGAGGTGCCGTTATACATTATATTGGGATGAAATAGGTGAGAGGCGAGTTTTGGGACTAGAATTAGTGCAGCATGCATACGATAAAGTCCTACTTATTAAAGATAGAATCACTGTAACTCAGAGTCGGCAGAAAAGCTACGCAAAGGGGCTATGAGATTGGAATTTAATATGGAAGATCAAGTGTCACTTCTGAGAGGGGCTATGAGATTTGAGAGGAAGGGTAAGCTGAGCCCTAAGTTTATTGGCCTATTCGAGATACTTGAGAGAGTGGGTCTAGTTGCCTACAGGCTAGTTTTACCACCAGCGTTATCTAGAATACATGATATATTCCATGTTTCCATGCTAAGAAAATATGTCTCAAATCCCTCCCATGTAATCAACTACGAGGAAATAGATCTCAGAGATACACTAGCATATGAAGAGACACCAATGTAGATCTTAGATAGAAAAGCACAGGAATTACATACTAAGAACATTCCACTAGTAAAAGTCCTGTGGAGAAACCATGCGGTGGAGGAGGCCTCGTGGGAGTTAAAGGAGGAGATGACAGAGATACTCACATCTGTTCAGTGGGGACTAGTATTAGACAGAAAGAACAATAGCAATTCAGGTAAGGAAAATTTAGATTATGTAGTTTGGTTTTATTTTATGCAGAGCAGAATGATGTATGTACAAGTGTTATACTAGGCTATAGGATAGGTAGTGTTTTTGGGTTTTTGGAGAACTTTATTTTATATATATATATATATATATATATATTTGTAATTTCCCAGAATCGTATATGTAACCATAGTATTTCTCCCTCATAAGTGAGGGTAATTAATAAAATAAGTAGCGAATTTTTTCTCCAGAGATGGTGCATAGCATAGATAGTAAATTTCAAGGACGAAATTTTATAAGGAGGGGAGAATGTAGTGATCCTAAAATAAAATAATAAAATAAAATGGAGAAATGAATTTTTGGCTAAGGCAGAAGAAAATCGGCGACGGTTTTGGGAAGTTACCGTGGCCAAGTAAAGGTAAAACAGTAAATTTTTTAGCCGATTAATAGAAAACCATCGACAGTTTTCTGAGAAGCATAAAAAACCGGCGATGGTTTTTTGGTGGGTGCTAAAAGTTATAAAGAATCGAGAGCTATGTTTTTTTTTATAAACAAATCAAACTCTCTCTCTCTCTCTCTCTCTCTTCAGAACCCACGAAACCCCTCCCATTCTCTCTACAAATTTCGCTCCGTTAAGCCTCGTTTCAATGATCAGGAACCACCACAGGGTTCTTGGGAAGATTCTCTATAGCGTAGGCGGAGCAAATTGGGGTTTTGGGGCACCATCCCAAAACTGAGGTAAGGGTGTTATTTGGGTATTTTTGGATTGATTATTAATTTATTTAAGGTATAGGCTTAGATGTGAATGTATTTATGAGGTTAAATTAAGAAATTGAGATTTTGTATAATTCAGGGTTAGTGTATACACAGCAGACATGCTAAGTTTTCAGTAGGTATTTTCCTCAGGGACCCAGGTAAATGATAAATAGTTTATAATTTAAGAAATGTGAGTATGAAACTATTCTTGGAAAATTCAGTTGATTGGCAGAGAAATATATATATAAGTGTAATTTCAGGATTATGGAATTATGAATGTCGTGGGCGTGAGTTAGAATCAGTAGGCGAGTTCAGTTAGCCAGGTAAAGGAAATATGCTATGCTAGTAAATTCAGAAATTTTATCAATAAATTATAGTATTGGTTTATTTAGATACAAGGTATCAATTATACAATTTTACAGATTTCAGAATATGAGTTTTATTAATTGTGTGGCTCGAGTTGATATTTGTTCAGTACAAAGTTTATACAGTTTTTTTTTTTTTTTTCAAAATACCACGATTTACAATATTTTTGGCATAGAAATATATTTTATCAGATTTTACAGAATTATAAATTACATTGTATATATAGACAGATATTTTACAAACAAATATTATACTAACATATATATTTTACAGACAAACATTTTACAGATAGATATTATATAGACAGATATTTTTTAGTATTCAGAATACCATGATTTCCAGAATTACAAAACCATAACACTCAAATATTATAGTTTATTTCAGTCAAATAATACACATAAGATATATAGTTATTTCAATCAGATATTATAGTATTTATAGATCAAATTTACAGTGTAATGCTTATTTTGGAATCATGACGAAACAGTAAGATAATTATATATTAGTATTATATAGTATCAGCTGATGAAATATTTCAGTCAGATTAATTAATTTAATCGGATTTAGTCAGCAGAGCACGGTACCGTAGCTATTTCATATCAGAGTGCAACCACATATCTTAGATAGTTTGTGAGTTTTCGTTAACCGTGCCTTGGAGGGATTGTAGGCTCCCCAGTATTCTAGGTAGAGGTGGTCGGTTTGATGAGGTTGATGCTAGTACTGAGCCTTTGGAGGGATTGCAGTAAGGCCAGACTGAGGATTGATAGAGTGTCAGCTGACTTATCCTGGTGGGCAAACCAGAGTTAACTCTCGCCTATGGGCCGCATAACTCTGTCGTGAGGGGTTAAATCATGACATACAGATTTCCAGGGTTGTTTTCACAGTTATTTATATATATACCAATTTACAGAATCATAGAAGATATATTATAATACTAGCAGTATGATTAAATAGAAAACTTAGATATTACAAATGTATTTTAAGTCACATAGGTGTGAGTTACACAGTATTATATTTTATATGATATCTCAGTTCAGTTATTTATTAGTAAATTATTTATGTAAACTCAGTTGCCACACACTAGTAATAACATATTTCTTCTTACTGAATGTTGTCTCATCCCAGTAATTTAACATTTTTCAGGTGATCCAACTAGACGAGCAGATTAGGCTCGCAGGTAGAGGGGTCGCCTACACTACCCTGTCTGTAGGGTAAGTGTTATTAGGGGTTGTATTTTTTAGTAGCATTCAGGAGTTTTTTGGTAGAAGATGTTGGGATGATGTGTAATTATATATGTATATTTTGGGGAGATACTGAATTCTCGTAATGTGTATATGGTTGTATAGTTTTTTTTTTTCCCGCTGCATAGGTATTTTCCAGTAGTGTTTACAGGGGTATCAAAGGTAATGTACAGTCTATATTTAAAAAAAAAATGGTATGAAATTTCAGGTCGTTACAAAGAGCTCTAAAAGTTGGCTTACGCCAACTACTCATATAACCTGCATCTAACAACTGAGGGGAACCATCTATCTTCGTGAACTGCTCCTCTGATTTTGTTAACTCTCTAGACAAAGGAACTGTCTCATCAAAAACATCAAGTTGCTCGGGAGAGTTATTCTCAAATGCACTATTAGAATCAAACACTGATAACAATTCTGAAATATCAAAATCATCTATCACATCAACTGCACGTACCTTAGACAATTGATCAATGCATATTCAACTGCACGTTCATCTCAACTGCACGTTCATCTCCAATGTCATATTCCTAAATGTGAGCTTTAGTACTCCACTTCGACAATTGATCAATGCATTGGAGGTAGCAAGGAATGGCCGTCCAAGTATGATAGGTGCCTGAGAAATGGTGGAGAAAGACTGTTGCATATCCAAAACCACAAAGTTCACTGGGTAGTAAAATTTGTCGACTTGAACCAATACATCCTCAATAACACCCCATGGTACCTTCACTGATTTGTTAGCCAACTGTGGCACAATGGGGGTCTTCTTCAACTCATCTAACCCCAACTGCTTATATATCGAGAATGGTAGCAAGTTCACACTACTCCCCAAGTCAAGTAGAGCTCTCCCAATGCGATATTTATCGATCATAATGGAGATGGTGGGAGAACCAAGATCTCTGAGTTTCTAAGGAGTTTCACTCAATATCAACGCACTAACTTGCTCTGTCAAGAAAGCCTTCTTCTTTACATTTATTTTCCTCTTCATTGTGCACAAGTCCTTCAAAAATTTGCATATGAAGGAACCGATTGTATGGCATCCAGAAGCGGAATATTAATGTTCACCTGCTTAAAGATTTCTTGAATCTTAGTATGGTATTTTTTCTTCTAATCAGCTGTCAACCTCTGAGGATAGGGCACCATAGGTCGGTACTCCTTACTAGTCTCAGCCTCCACATCGACTAACTTCTTCAATCCTGGGCTTGCTTTCTCTGATTTTTCCTTGGCATCATTTGCCTCAATTATAACTTTAGGTGTCGAGGCAACTGTTTGTCTCTCGCTGGATATCTCAAGTCGAGAAACTTCTTTCCCAGTTCTCAAAGTAATGGTGGCCTTTTTCATCTCAATAGAATCCCCTGAAACATTATGCATTGGTTGCTGTTGCTGTCGGTATACCTGCGGATTAGATAGAAATTGTGCTAAAAATTTTACTTTTTCTAAGGTACTCAACTATGTACTTATCTTATTAATAGCACCTCACAGTTCATTGTTAGTTGTGGCCTGAATTTGCATGAACTTCTAAAGAGTATCCTTAAGAGACTTCTTCGGTGGAATGGGTGCGACATTAGATGGAAATCATGGTGGTGAGTAGTGCTGAGAAATCGAATGTGGTTGATACGGGTGCTAAGGTGGTGGTGCATAAGACTGAAGAGGCTGCTAAAACTGTGAAGAAGATTGACCAAACTAATCATTCTGCCATGAAAAATTTAGGTGATTCCTCCATCCCAAATTGTAAGTGTTTGAGAAAGGCTGATTTGGAGTTCTGTTAACCCAATTTGCTGATTGAATCTGATCAGACCTACTCTCCTATATTACCGTTATAATCATACAATCCTGGGTCTTATGGCTAGATTTGGCGCATAGTGAACACAGCTAAACTGATTTCTCCGCTTTCACCTTCTATAACTCCATAACCTTTACCCTCCTAACTAACGCAACAATACGAGCCTAGACATCAGTTTCCTCTTTGACCTCATATTTACCTCCACCACCAATTGCCCTGAGAGGTTGCACTGCCATTGGTGCTCGTTCCAATCGTGTATTCTATTGTTGTGCACTTTTAGATAAGTAATCAAAGAATAATAGTGGTTGATCTAGTTCCTTGCTGAAGAACTCCCCATTACAAATAGTTTGAACAAACTGCTTACAATCAGAAGTGAGGGCGGTGTAGAAATAATTTACCAGTCTCCAAGACTCAAACCCATGATGTGGATAGATATGTATTAGTTCTTTGAACCTTTCCCAACAAGCCTGGAAGGTCTCATCACCTATCCGCATAAACTGACTAATTTTCTCCTACAGGAACTGGGTTTTATGAAAAGGAAAATATTTATGTAAAAACTCACGCTGCTTGTTAGTCCAACTAGAAATAGAGTTAGGTCTCATATAATTAAACCATATTTTCACTTTTTCCTTCAAGGAAAAAGGAAATAAACGAAGCTTAATGTATTCATCGGTTCCTGCTCTAGCAATGAAGGTAGTACATACCAACTCAAAATCTGTCAAATGTTGATAAGGACTCTTAGAATCTATCCCGTGGAACTGAGGTATCACTGACAACATACCATGATTAATTGTGAAATTCAGTGCATCATTTGGCAAAGCAATACAAGATGGTGTAGTGGTGCGTGTAGGTTGCAAAAAGTCCGTAAGAGTGTGTGGTGCAGGTGGAGGTGTAGCCATAGTTTCCTAAAAAATTTCTTCAAAAAGGTCACTCAAATCAATTTCAGTGTCCTCACTCACAATAGGAACATGAAACCTACTACTTGTATTAAGTGACAGTTTGTATAGCTTATGAAAAATGTCTCTAACCCAAGGCATCAAACATCAACCCAAACAGCAGATAGTCACCAACATAGTAGCAGACAAGCATGATCAAAATTTTTTTCTTGGTTTTTTTTTTTTGTGTCAAAATATTTTATATATATATATATTTTGTGTTTTTAAATTATGAGAAAAGTAAAAATAAATGGAGAAACACTAATTTGAAAATAATTATGGCAATTCCAAGCAATGGTGCCAAAAACTTAACTCCTAAAAATGAGTAGCGCAATAACTATCCCAAGTATAGGAGTTACGTTGTATAATAATTAACCCAAAGGCTAAATCGTCTCCTTAGGGAATGCATATTAATTTCAACTTGTGTTAAAATAAAAAGAAGAAAGTAATAAAACAAAGGCACGCTGAACATGGTTTAGATTCAGTTTCTTTGGGACTTTGAAATATTTATAACAAAATTGAAATAAGAAAAATCTAAACTATGAACCTAACATGCATAAAACCAACCAAACAACTCACCAATTAAACATTCAAATAATAAAACAAAGATAACTAAAATGAGACTTCAACAATGACTTAAGGATAATGACTTAAACAATGAGATAGATCATACGATATCTAGACATAAACTAAACCTAACAATGACTCAACTAAGTGAAAATAAACTAAGCTAGACAATAAATAAAGCTCAACTAATTAAATAAACTAAACCTAACAAATAAATAAATAAACTAAACCTAACAAATAAATAAACTCAAATAACTCTTAAATGAAAATGACTAAGTTTAAACTAGTAAAAAAAAACTCCATCAAGATATTTAACATGACATTAACTAGAGTAAAACAACTAAACAACCATGAAGAAAAGAACGAGAATAGGAGAGACTTAAATAAATACTTAACTTCAGCATTAAATCTAAATAAAAGCAAAGTGTACACAATAATAGTAATAATAAAATGCAATAAGTATTAATTCCCATACTGACTTTGAAATAAAATAGACAACTGAAATTAATAATATAAGAAACCCAAACAAAATTTAAATTCAACAATTACTTTAAAGAAATAAACTAAATTTAACCCTTTAAATAATCCAAATAAATATTCAATTTCAAAAGAGAGAGAGAGAGAGAGAGAGAGAGAGAGAGAGAGAGAGAGAGAGAGAGAGAGAGTAAAAGAGATGAGAGAAAGAGAGATAAACACAATAATAACTTTAGCTATGAATATTTAATGCAATAGTCAAACTAAACTTAAATTATTTATTTCAAATGACAATGAAGTGGAATACAATAAAACTAAACTAATTAACTAAAGAGAGAGTGAGAGAGCGAGAGAGGGAGGGAGGGAGAGAGAGAGAGAGAGAGAGAAAGAGAGAGAGAGAGAGAGAAATGGAAGGAGAGAGTGATGAGCAAGCCGTGTGGAGAGTTGCTCGAGACCCTAGGAGAAGACCAGCTACGACGCTGATACCAAGGCCACTAGTGTCCCACATGCAAAGCCTAGCTATCTTTCTTTTCTTTTCAAACCCTACTCCCCTCCTTTTTTCCCTTTTGAAATTAGAAATAGCTTCCCAAGAGGGGGGGGGGTGAATTGGCTTTTAAAACTTTCTTTTAACTTCTTTTAAGAATCCTTAACTTCTTTAAACACTTAACCAATTCTTTAACTTATTTGTTTAATTTCACCAATCACACAACAACTTAATTAAACAACCAATCAATTAAACGCAATCTTCAATCAATTTATTTTCCAAGTATAAGTCAAACAACAAACAGCCAAACCAAGATATAAAGTATTCAGCACTTTGGTAATATAGCAACTCAAGATGGTTGTTTGTTTATTTTTGCCAAATTTGAACCAAGCCCTGTAATGAATAAGAATTTATGCTTGCTGATGTAAAGCTCTGTATAGATGAATCAAACCACTCTTTCCAAATATTTAGAACTCAAATAAACTCTTGGTAAATTTATCTTTGGGATGTTAACCAAGTAACGTACTCTCGTAAGGTTTTCGCAAGACATGGTGTCACCAACGTACTCCCTTTCGGTTTCCGCAACCCAAATCAAAATTAAACCTTAAGTTTGTTTGATTTTCCAAATATATGTAGTTTATATGATTCCCAAATTTTAAACCATCCACACAATTTAAATATGCTGAAAATAAAGAGTAAGGGAAGGAGAGAATGAGACGGAGATTTATACGAGGTTCGGCTTATACCCAGCCTACGTCCTCGCCTTTGGCAAACCACCAAAGGATTCACTCGTTCAGTTCCATTGACGGGTGGAACAATACCGATTACAACACTCCTTGGTTAAGGCTAGAGCCCGCCTTCTCCAAACGATATTCCCTCGTTCGGTCACCCCTTACATAAGCTAGAGTCCGCCTCTCTAAGCAATGTCCCCTTGCTTAGCCAACGATCCAAACAACCCTTGGAACGTCAAAGAACTATAAGAAACACAAGATAAGATTTGCATACAAGTATACTCTCTCAAAGAGCAAGTTAGTACGATTTCAACACTATATACTTTGAATGTAAAATACCAATATGAAATACAATGAAGCTCAAGTGTAGAATTCACCAATATCTTTATTAGATAAGGATTAGAAATAGGAACTCAGAGAAAGAAGGATCGGCACTTCAGAATTCTCAGCAAAATAATTTTTCAATGAGTGAACAAGAGAGCTTTGGAAGAACAAGAATACTTTTAGCTTTACAAGCAGATTTGTCAATTCTTGGATGTGTTTTGATTTTCAAAACCATGTATTTATAGGCTTTCAAACTTGTTTCCATGTTGCAAAAGTTTCCTTTAAGTGTTTCCCAAAATTTTAGAACGTTTGGAGCTCAAACGACTATATTATAAAATATTAGAATTTTAAAAAATTTTCCTGTTGAACAGTGTTCAGTTGACTGAAGTGTCGTGGTCAGTCAACTGAATTTTCTTAATCCCTTAAAAATATAGAAATGGATACAGGGTCAGTTGACTGAAATCAGGGTTCAGTCATCTGATGTTGCAAGTTCAGTCGACTGAAGTCACAAGTTCAGTCATCTGAACCGCTACTGCCTGCTGTATATTCTTTCCAACAAATCTTCAGTCAATTGAACTTAATCTTCAGTCGTCTGAAATCATCTGTTCAGTCATCTGAAGTCGCACGTGAACAGTGTTCAGCTGACTAACAGCAGTGACCCCCCTTCAGTGTTTTAGCCATAACTTTTTATGTATAACTCCAAATTAGGTGTTCTTGGTGTCAAAAGAAATCTAAGAGAAAATAATAAAAATTTCATGTTCATTAATTTTTAAAATAATGAAGTTTTTATAGTGAAAAATACACCTAAATACGGCTGTATCAAAATTGACAGCAAACAGAAAAACCCTTTTTGGTGTTTTTTATTCCAAAAATGATTCTAACCCTATTAAAATAATTTTTGACTTTATAAAATTATTTTACAGATATTTTAAAAGGTATTTAGGTCCAAGAAGTTAACCTAAGAGCTTCAAAATATTGCAAACGATATTTTAAACATTTAAAGTACTTACATAAAAACTCTTAAAACTTTTCTCATTCTTAAGTCTTCATGTTTTGTTTCTTCAAGCTTCCATCTTCTTTGAGCTTTATCACTTTGCCTTTCTTTGGATCTTTTAGTATTCCTTGGCTTTCAACAACTCATTCATGTCTTCATATTCTTCAGAATTTAATATATCATCTTTAAATCCATGCTTGAACTCTTTTAAGCTTCATTTGATTCTCTTGAGCACTTTGACCTTTGCTTTCTCATATATAAGCCCTGAAATATCATTACTCACACAAATGCATTAAATTTCACTTGTTTGTTAGCATCAAAAACAAGATGACAAGATTTTAAGCCTTGTAAGACCAACAATCTCCCCCTTTTTGATGATGACAAAAAAGGAGGCAAAAATGTGAGTAAGCCTTAAAAAGGCTCCCCCTTTCAATAAGCTTCATCTTAATAAAATCAATATTAATTTCATCAATCATGCTTATCACTTATGCTCAATTTTTGCTTCACAACTTCTCCCCCTTTTGATATCAATCAAAAAGAAAAGAAAAGATTTAAATTCAAATACAAATCATTTTGAGCATATCAATAACCATGTATTCCAAACATATGTACACACTCAAGTTATTGTTTTTCAATATTGCATGGATAGTGTGTAACTCACAGCATTTATTCAAGATACCGGCTGATAATAATTTGATGGTTTTTATGATATCAATTTAAAATTTAAAATTTAATTCATGATGTTAATCGATTTATGACACTACCCTTGAATTCAATACATTCAGATTTGATACCAATTATGCTTTTAAGTTTATTATTCATGCTTCATATATTGATTCATATCCTGTATGTTTTCATGAATATACTCATCAAATACCAATATCATGCTAAGATCATCAATGTCACATCATGCTCATAGACATAATCATGCTCATAAATAATTTGACTTTATGATACCAAGTGAGCTTTTAAGATTTGATATCTATTGAAATTTTTTTTTTTTAACATGTGAAACCAAAAATACTTTATAGATACCAAAGCTTAATATCACATCATGCATAGTTCATGGATAAAAAAAAAATCATTCATAGCACATGGATACCGACATAGAGATCAACATAAATCAAATTTATCCACTTGATTCATTATTGGCATGCATAGTCAAAAATTAATTTTATATCAAGATTCATGCTCATGCTCAAGTTTGCAATATAATGAGCCATAAATTATCAATATAAGTCAAGTCAAGTCAAGTCATACTTATGTAGCATATAGCATATCGGCACATAACATAAGCAAGTAAGCATGTAACATATAACATCAAGGTGCTTATATAATAAGCTCAGAATTGATATTTTCTATATATTTCCTTAAATTATGCCTTGAAAAAAAAATCATCCTAAGATTTTGGCCAACAATGTCATTTACTATTTTATATATGTGTGAAGTCACTATTTCATTTTTGGCTCCCATATTTTCTTGGGTCCGGAGGATTTTTGAAGGAAGGTTTCTTTTATTTTTCATACTTGCTTGGTTTTAACACCTTTCCTATTAAATGGACATTCAAACTTTATATGCCCCTTTTTCTTGCATTGATAGCATATGGTATTTGTGCAGGCATTAGAAGAAGTGCAAGTATAGTCTTTGGATTCTTTCTAGAAATATCCCATGTAAGAATTCTTTTTCTTTTTATTTTCAATTCCATTGAAACCAATGCCTTCTTATTTAGAGACATTCTTTGTAAGCCAATCATCTTATCAAAATTTTCCTTTCGTTTTGTGAAGTTATGAATGATCTTATCTTTATCTTCAATTTGACTCTTAAAATTTTCTATCTCTTTCTTGTTATCAACCTTCTTTTGTAATTTCTCTAACTCTAGAGATAATTTTCTTATTCTATCCTCTAATCCAGAAATATACATATCTTTCTCATATACGGTAGAGGATAAGGATCGAAGGTCTTCTATCATCTTTTCATTCATGCTTTCTAATTCTTTGATTTTCAAGTCTTTCTCTTTTTCAACAAGATTTTTAGCTTCTAACTCCTTTGTCAAAGTTTCATTCTTACTTTCCATTTTCTTGATTCTAGACTCTTTTTCTCTTGCCTTAAGGGATTCTAGCTCTTTCATTATTCCTTCATTCATATTTTTCAATGACGTATTTCTTTTATTTTCTTTGATAAGCATCTTATGTACTTTGAATAAATCATTTTGAAGTTTATCATAAGATGGCATACCCTCATCACTTGATTCATCATTACAAGAATTATTTGAAGATTTAGTTGGGGAGCTTTCTTCGTTATCCTATGCCATAAAGCACGTGTAAGCAACCTCTTGGTCACTAATTTCATTCTCCGAACTACTTGTACTATCCCAAGTAGTGGCTTTCATGGCTTTCTTCTTTTTCTTCTTAGATTCTTTCTTTAGTAGTGGACACTCCGGTTTGATATGTCCAGCTTTGTTGCAATTGTAACACGTAGGAGTTTTATTCTTTGATTTCTTACTAACTTCTTCTTCTTCTTCATCCGATTCAGATTTTTGAATTCTTCTCTTGAATTTGTTTCTCCTTCTTAGTATCCTTGCTAGCTTTTTAGATATAAAGGCTGCTTCATCTTCATCCATCTCTTCACTACTAAAGTTTTCTTGTGAGGTTTTAAAGGCTATTTTTTCTTGGGCTTTGGTTTTCTCACTCTTTTCATTCATTGTCATTTCGTATGTGAGGAGAGAACCTATAAGCTCATCTAAGGATGTATTTTTCAGATTTCTACGTTCCGTGATAGCAGTAGCCTTTGGTTCCCATATAGAGGGAAGACCTCTTAGAATTTTTCTTATCATCTCATAAGTAGTGTAAGTTTTTCCTAAAGCATTTAGTGAATTGATTATGTGAGTGAACCTAGTAAACATATTTATAATTGATTCATCCGGGTTCATTTTAAAGGCTTCATACTCGCTTGTGAGCATATCAACCCTATTATCCCTAACATCCGTTGTTCCTTCATAAGTAACTTCTAGTTTATCCCATATTTCCTTAGCTGATTTACAAGCCATTATTCAATTAAATTCATTAGCATCCAAGGCACAATATAAAGCATTTATAGCACTTGAATTTGTTTGGAGCATTCTATAATCTTGATCGGTTATATCTTTCTTCTCTTTTGGGATTTGTTTTCCATCTACTATCTTGGTGGGAATTTGATCTCCATCTATAACAACTTCCCATACTTTCCAATTCATCGTTTGGAGATAGATTTGCATTCTCTTTTTCCAAAACACGTAGTTCAAACCACAAAAAATAGGAGACCTTGTTGAAGATTGTCCCTCTCCAAAGGGAGCTACGCCTAAGTTAGCCATTTATATTTTTTTATAGCTTCTAGTTTAAGAGTTGCTATAACCCGCTTTGATACCAATTGAAATTAGAAATAGCTTCCCAAGAGGGGGGGGGTGAATTGGCTTTTAAAACTTTCTTTTAACTTCTTTTAAGAATCCTTAACTTCTTTAAACACTTAACCAATTCTTTAAATTATTTGTTTAATTTCACCAATCACACAACAACTTAATTAAACAACCAATCAATTAAACGCAATCTTCAATCAATTTATTTTCCAAGTATAAGTCAAACAACAAACAGCCAAACCAAGATATAAAGTATTCAGCACTTTGGTAATATAGCAACTCAAGATGGTTGTTTGTTTATATTTGCCAAATTTGAACCAAGCCCTGTAATGAATGAGAATTTATGCTTGCTGATGTAAAGCCCTGTATAGGTGAATCAAATCACTCTTTCAAAATATTTAGAACTCAAATAAACTCTTGGTAAATTTATCTTTGGGATGTTAACCAAGTAACGTACTCCCGTAAGGTTTCCGCAAGATATGATGTCACCAACGTACTCCCTTTCGGTTTCCGCAACCCCAATCAAAATTAAACCTTAAGTTTGTTTGATTTTCCAAATATATGTAGTTTATATGATTCCCAAATTTTAAACCATCCACACAATTTAAATATGCTGAAAATAAAGAGTAAGGGAAGGAGAGAATGAGACGGAGATTTTTACGAGATTCGGCTTATACCCAGCCTACGTCCTCACCTTTGGCAAACCACCAAAGGATTCACTAGTTCAGTTCCGTTGACGGGTGGAACAATACCGATTACAACACTCCTTCGTTAAGGCTAAAGCCCGCCTTCTCCAAATGATATTCCCTCGTTCGGTCACCCCTTACATAAGCTAGAGTCCGCCTCTCTAAGCAATGTCCCCTTACTTAGCCAATGATCCAAACGACCCTTGGAACGTCAAAGAACTATAAGAAACACAAGATAAGATTTGCATACAAGTATACTCTCTCAAAGAGCAAGTTAGTACGATTTCAACATTATATACTTTGAATGTAAAATACCAATATGAAATACAATGAAGCTCAAGTGTAGAATTCACCAATATCCTTATTAGATAAGGATTAGAAATAGGAACTCAGAGAAAGAAGGATCGGCACTTCAGAATTCTTAGCAAAATAATTTTTCAATGAGTGAACAAGAAAGCTTTGGAAGAACAAGAATACTTTCAACTTTACAAGCAGATTTGTCAATTCTTGGATGTGTTTTGATTTGCAAAACCATGTATTTATAGGCTTTCAAACTTGTTTTCATGTTGCAAAAGTTTCCTTTAAGTGTTTCTCAAAATTTTAGAACATTTGGAGCTCAAACGGCTATATTATAAAATATTAAAATTTTAAAAAATTTTCCCGTTGAATAGTGTTCAGTTGACTGAAGTGTCGTGGTCAGTCAACTGAAGTTTCTTAACCCCTTAAAAATATAGAACTGGATACAGGGTCAGTTGACTGAAATCAGGGTTCAGTCATCTGATGTTGCAAGTTCAGTCGACTGAAGTCACAAGACCATTATCAGGTCCTACCTTCGGGCCACACAACCCAGTCATATAAGGGTAATACATGACAATAGCCAGCTAACCTACCAAAATTTTTTTTGTATTATTATTTATATGAGATGAATTATGCTATGGAAACCATTATGTTCTGCCTTGTTTTGATTATACATGTTTTCCTAAAAATGATATTTATATACAGTTTTATTGGTTATGTTTATGATTTTATGTATATCACAGAAATGCTCATGTTGCCACACACTAGTGTTAGTTTATTTCCCTTACTGAGAGGTGTCTCACCTTGAATTTTATAAACATTTCAGGAGTCCCTGATAGGAGAGTGGGTAAAGCCCCACTGATCTAGTACAATGCATCTGCCCTTCCAGATGGGTAAGTGTTTTGATAGGGTCAGATGTATTTTATGGGATGACCCTAAGACATCTTTTGGGTTGTGTACTATGTGTATATAATTATAATGGTTGTAGTAACTTTGGTATTGTGATGTATGGTATAATGAAATGTATATGATTGTATGTTTCCTGCTGCTTAGGCTTTCGCATTGTGTTTCTGATGTATCCCTAGTATCCACGGGTCCAGGTGGATTATGATCTGTTGAGTTTTGTGATATTCATTTTATTATATTAAAAAAAATGAGGAAATTAAGCAGGTTGTCACATACCTAATGCTGCCAGCCCACGATCTTCCATGCTACTCCCCTTCACGACCAATTTATGGGCCTTTATTCATTTTTGTTTTCTTTTGTTAACACATGGCTGGCTTCCAAATATAGTCCACATTAACACATGCTTTTCTCATTTAATTTTATTTATGCATGAATGGCTTCAAACTTAGAAGCTTAATGCTTGGTAGCTTCATTAACACAAGCACACGACCTTTAGCTTCTCACAAGCTCACACGACAGCCCAATTTAAATGCATGCATGCATTGGGGCTCCTTTAACCTTTGAAACTCATCCTGCAATAATTAAACATGATTATAGGTAAGTTTGTGACAAAAATGAGATAATTATCTTAACATTTATCAAATGAGCTCATTGTTAAAATATTAAACATAATCAGGCATTTAATTAAAATTATAATCTTTAATGTACAATTTTAAACACCTAATTACGCAACTTCGATGCGTAATCACTTCACTTGGGTCTTCAAGCACCTAATTAGTCTTGAAATAACATATCTAAGCAAAAAAACTAAAAATAAATAAAGTCTTCTATCTTAAGTCTTCAAATAATCTATGTGTACCTACAAAATAGATTTTATGATAGTGGACATCTGGAGGTCGTCCACGTATCACCATATCAGCAAAGAAGTGGACATCGGGAGGTCGTCCACGTATCACCATAGCTATAAAGGAAATGGGTAAGGCATGTTGATCCCCATCACACTTATACTGACCCAGTCATAGATTAGGCCCAATTGGGCCTAACCTAACTCAGCTCCTTAACCTAGGCTAACCTAACTCGAACTATCCCCTAGCCCAAACCAAACCCTAACCCAAGGAGATAGTTCGTCGACAAGGCCCTACTGCGTCCCCCTTTAAAATTTCCTTTTCCCTCTCATTTCTTTATTATTCAATTCTCATAATTGTCCGGGTTACTACATTCACCCCTCCTTATAAAATTTCATCCTTGAAATTTGCTATTTGTATTAAACACCATCCATTAAGAAAAGTAGGCTACTTATTTTATTATTTACCCTCACTTATGGCAGAGGAATACTGTGATTACATAAGCAGTTCTGAGAGATTACAAATATACTCATAAAAGGCAACTCTCACCCAAAACCAAAACACTACCTATCCTATAATCTAAAATACAACTATACATTGATCACTTTGCATTGAATAAATCAAAATTAACTTTATCTGATTAATAGTGACCAATACTGTACTTCGTTAATTAGGAGTGGGTATTTCTGTTTAATTTCCTCCTCAAGCTCCCATGAAGCTTCCTCTATGGCATGATTCCTCCACAGGACTTTTACTAACTGAATTTTCTTAGAGCGCAATTCCTGTTCCTTCCTGTCTAAGATCTGCACCGGTGCTTCCTCATATGCCAGTGAATCTCTAAGCTCTATCTCTGCATAACTGATCACGTGGGATGGGTCTAGGACGTATTTTCTCATCATGGAAACATGAAATATGTCATGAATTCTAGATAAAACTGGTGGTAGAGCTAGTTGGTAGGCAACTAACCCCACTCTTTCAAGTATCTTGAATGGGTTAATGTACCTAGGGCTTAACTTACCCTTCTTCCCAAATCTCATAACTTCTTTTAGTGGAGCTACCTTAAAAAATACCCGATCTCCCATGTCAAATTTTAACTCCCGATGGCAAGTATCTACGTAGCTTTTCCACCGACTCTGAGCTGCACTGATTCTGTCTTTAATTAGTCGAACTTTATCGTACACTTGTTGCACTAATTCTGGTCCCAAAACTCGCCTCTCACCCACTTCATCCCAAGACAATGGAGAACGACACCTCTTACCATATAATGCCTGATATGGTGCCATGTCGATGCTAGCTTGATAGTTGTTATTATATGCAAACTCAACCAGCGGCGGATACTAGCTCCAACTACCCCCAAAATCCAGCACACAAGCTTGTAGCATATCTTCAAGTATTTAAATCATCCTCTTTGTTTGCCCATCATTCTAAGGATGAAAAGTTGTGCAAAATGCTAACTGTGACCTCATAGCCTCCTAAAAACTCTTCCAAAATTGTGACGTAAATTGAGGGTCACGATTTGAGACTATGGATAACGGCACACCATGGGAGCGAACTATCTCCTGAATATATAATTTTGCTAACTAGTCTTCGTCAATCAATCTATAACCACCCAAATAGCATTTTGTCCCTATCGTGCTAGTAGTAACCCTGTTACAAAGTCTATAGAGACGTGATCCCATTTCCACTCAGGGATATAGAGTGGTTGCAACTACCCCGCGGATCTTTGGTGCTTAGCCTTTATCTGCTGGCACATCAAGAACTACTTTACGAATTCAACAATCTTCTTCTTTATGCTGCTCCACCAGAAGGATCCCTATAGAGCCCAATACATTATAGTACTACCTGGATGCATGGTGTATAGGGATCTATGAGCCTCCTCCAAGATAACTCTCCTGATCTTAGCATCTGTAGGAACATATAACCTGGTACGAAACCCCAGGGCTCCATTATCTGATATACTGAACCCTTCCTCCTGCCCATCTTGCACTTTCTCTATCAACTCTGCTAGTTCTGGATCAGTTCTCTGGGTAGCTTTAATCCTTTCTTGCAATATAGGCTGTAACACTAGGTTGGTAATGAATTCCTGGTGATCACCCTCTATCAACTCCACACCTAACCTCTCCAAATCCATTTGGATAGGGTGCTGAATCTTCACTGCTGACACCGCTGCTTCTACTGTTTTCCTACTCAATGCTTCAGCCACCGCATTTGCTTTCCCTGGGTGGTAGATGATATTACAATTATAGTCTTTGATAAGCTCCAACCATCATCTCTGTTGCATATTCAAATCTTTCTGGGTGAAGAAATACTTTAAGCTTTTATGATCAATGAAAATCTCGCATTTCCCACCATAAAGATAGTGCCTCTAGATCTTCAGAGCATACACCACTACTGCTAACTCTAGGTCATGCACATGATAATTCTTTTCATATTCTTTAAGTTATCTAGATGCGTAGGCGATGACTCTTCCATGCTGCATTAACACACATCTGAGTCCTTTCAAAGATGCATCAATGTATATCACAAATTCATCCTCCCCTAATGGAATAGACAGTATCGGTGTAGAGACCAACCGCTGTTTTAACTCGTGGAAGCTCTACAAATATCGGTTCAATCAAACTTTACGTTCTTTCTCGTGAGTCGTGTCAGTGGACCTGGTATTCTAGAGAAGCCATCCACATAACGTCGATAGTACCTTGCCAAACCTAGGAAGCTTTTGACCTCTTGAACATTTCCTAACCTTACCTAACTCACCACTGCCTCTATCTTACTCGGGTCAACTGATATACCTTCCTTGGAGATCACATGCTTGAGGAAAGTAACCTGCCTCAACTAGAATTCACATTTCTTCAACTTCACGTAAAGCTTCTTTTCTCTTAATACCTGCAATACTAGCCTCAAATGATGCTCATGCTCCTCAAAACTCCTCGAGTAGACCAGTATATCATCTATAAAAACCACAACAAACTAGTCTAAGTATTGATGGAACACCCGATTCATAAGATCCATAAATACTACTGGTGCATTAGTCAACCCGAATGGCATTACCAGGAACTCGTAGTGCCTGTAGGAATGCTGTTTTGATACGTCCTCTGCCTTGACTTTCACCTGGTGATAACCTAACCTAAGGTCAATTTTAGAGTAGACCTGGGTCCTTTAGAGCTGATCAAATAAGTCATCAATCTTGGAAAGAAGATATTTATTCTTGACTGTTAATTTGTTTATCTCCCTATAATCAATACACATCCTCCTGGTCCCATCTTTCTTTCTCACGAACAAGACTGGTGCTCCCCAAGGCGACATGCTAGGTTTGATAAACCCTTTATCCAACAATTCTTGCAACTGATCTTTCAGTTCCTTCAATTCGGTTGGAGCCATACGGTATGGTGTTTTAGACACCGGTGCTGACCCTGGTAGTAGATCCACTATAAATTCAATCTCTCGATCTAGTGGTAAGTCAGGTAACTCTTCTGGGAATACGTCTGAAAATTATCTAACCACTAGAATGTCGGCCTATTTTTGTTCTTCCTTTGGCAGCTCTTTTACGGAAGCTACATATCCTTGACATCCACCCTGAATCAGTCTCCTCACCTGAATAGTTGACACAAGTTGTGGCGAGTCACACACATGTGAACCCACAAATCTATATTCTTGCTCACTTGAGGGTTTGAAAATCACTTCTTTCTGATAGCAATCTAGGCATGATTAGCTGCCAGCCAACCCATACCCAATATTACATCAAATCCCTATATATCCAGTATCACAAGATCAACTGGTAACACTTTCCCCTGAATCGCCACTAGAAAATTTCTAAGTACCCTCCTACACCTCACAATAGATCCAGCCAGCGTAGATACCAACAACTCAACATCTAATAATTGTGCTCCTATCCCTGCCACTTTAACATACCCTGACGATACAAAAGAATGGGTGGCACCTGCGTCAAACAAAACAACTTTATATGGAAAAACAGTAAGTATACCCGTGACAACGTCTCCAGCAGTCTCAGCATCTCCCGGCGTCAATGCATAGACTCTCACCGGTGCAGTATTCCTCTACTGGCCTCCACGAGGCGTCTGCTATCGTCCACCCCAACCCGGTCTGGGATCTGGTGCATAGATTGGTGGTCCTTGACATGATCAAGCCATATGACTAGGTCTTCCACATTGGTAACATATGTGATTTTTTTGTGCTTGTATAGATGGCTAGCCACGTGGCCTCGTCGACGAGCCACATCACCTCATCGACGAGTCTAGGAAGGGGGTTCGTCGATGAACACCTAACCCTCGTCAACAAGTTTCAAGCCTCGAAAACAACCTCTCGGTAAATTTTCGTCGACGAGACACGCATCCACATGGATGAGCCCAAAGAGACTGTTTGTCGACGAGGCTCTGCTACGTCCCCCTTTAAAATTTCCTTTTCCCTGTCATTTTTTTATTATTCAATTCCTATAATTATCTAGGTTACTACAAAATTTATCTAACAAGATCCCCTCACTTAGAAGTCTTATTAGATATTCTTAAATCGAATTGTGATTTTCATTTTCCTTTCAAATTTTTATTTATTCATTTATTTTATTTTTTTAGGAGTCAATTAAAGGTCATTAGATTCAATTCAGAGATAATTCATAATTGATCAAGTATCATTTGTAGAATGGGTGTGTAGGAGATGCTGATACCTTCCCCTCTCATAAATGTACTCACGATCCTAACTTTGGTAAATACAGACTGAGACTATTCATTCCTTGGCCTAAGATTAGTCTATAGACCAATCAACAAGTAGTAATTAGGTGAACTAACCGCACTTAGGTAAATAGTATGTTAGTGGCGACTCCATCAAAATTTCAATATTATTATTTTTCAACATTCTCAGCCCTTCTCCGAAATGTTACAACAAATATACTTACTAGAGTTTATAGACCTCATTTTACATTCTGAAGGACGATTAGTCTAGCAAAATCACTTCAAGTTTACTCAGTGATTTTATAATACTTTAACTTTGCATGTGACGTTATTTTCCTACTACTTGCCTTCTATATACTATTCATCACTATAACTGCAAGTAATCCTATGGTAGACCTTGTGGGCAACGTTCGTGCACACCTTCAGGATCTTGAAGTGAGGACGATCTTTATGTTGTGAAAGTTCACCCAGGAATGACCAGATAATTTTATTAAAAAATCAACAAAAATCCAAATCGAATGCTCAAAACCTAAACTTTCTAATATAACATAACATGAGTTTCAAGTTCCGAATTTAAATTTATTTAGATTTGAAAAAACTCAATATAATTTTACCTTTTTTTTTCTTTCAAATTCAAGTAAATCCAAATCAAAGCTCCAACTCGGGGACATTGCTCAAGTACCCACCCAAGAATATCGCAAGATGTCAACAAGACCCGTGGTTAGACTTTTATATATCTTTATTTTTTATTTTTCTAAAGAATAAGGTGAGGAACTTGACCAAATCCTAAGCTCCTAACAATTGGTCAAGTATATAAACTATTTTTCCTATTAGGGATGCCGTTGGATGGCTTGAACAAGTTGACCTCAACGTGGGAATGGAATGAAATGGAAGTTATAGGCACCGCACGCGTCCATCCATTTTATAAAGCCTTATCTCTTCTGTTGAGCATGAGATGCTGGCGTAATGCGGAGAGCTTCTTCTTGTTTTAGAAAATAAATCCCCAATGGTTGACCTTATTGTATGGTAGAGGAAGACGGGAATTTGCAATGCTGCAAACATTAGGTGATGGCATAGCCAAACATGGCGCAAAATGACACCCACGTCCACACCCAATAATTTCATGCTACCAAACACCCACACCCCAATTCTAAGGCACTGTTTGGCTGGATGATTTTGTTTTATGAAAGAAAAAAACCAAAGAAAATAAGAAAACAGGGTCTGTTCAACTAAGGATTCAAAATGAGTTTTTCGGAAATGAAAGCAAGGGATTGCATTATGTAATTTTTATAAACTCCAAAGGTGTCAATTTGTTGTTAAAAAATAGGTTATGCTTGTACTTATTTCGATATTCGAATTGTTTCCTAAGAGCCCGTGTTTTTTCAAAGATTTTTTGGATATGTTTTCAAGAACGATTATTGAGAGCACTTAACAAAACATGAATTTTGTATATTTTTGTCTCCTACATTTCCAGATATAAAAGACTTTAGCTAAAATTTTAGTTAAGTGGGTCCGGAAATTTTTTATTCTATTTTCTCTCTTTAAGTCAAATTTTAATGAAGTGTAAAATCTAATTTTGTTCATTGGTTTGTTATACGTTTTAGGAGAAAATACACTTACATCCCCCAAACTATAACAATACTACAAAATGCCATCTCAAACTTCTAAAAGTAATACTTGCACGCTCCCAAACTATCTTTGTGGTTGGAGGAAAAAAAAAAAAAACCTTTACATTAATACATAATAGTTAAATATAATGAATTATTATAATTTATACAGCTTATGAACATTTAATAATTTTTTACGATGATGAACGTCATCATTAATAAATTTTACTATATAAGTAGGACAAAAACACAATAATAATAATAATAATAATAATAATAATAATAATAATAATATAGAAAAATGAATTAAATTGTAGGATTAAAAAAAGAGATAAACATTTGATCAATTAAATAATTAATTCTATAAAATAAAAAATATACTATACCCACATTGCATAAGTAGTATATACAATATACATTAATGAAATGCTACTATATACGTTGTCTAAATATTGTATATTGCAGTTTTAACCTATTTACGTAACATGGATATTATAAAGTTACATTGTACTATCCAAAAAAATAATAATAAAATAAATAATTTAAATTTATAAAATAAATATTTATTTTGTAAAATTTCATTTTATATAGTGTATGTAAATTATATTTAAAACTTCACCAACAATTGTTCTATTATTGTATTAAATACTGTTTGGCTATGAATTTTATAATTTGATTTTTTTTCTGTTGAGAAGTAACTATCAAGGTAAATGAAATGAAATTAAAATAAAATAACATTAAAGTATTTTTATTATTTTAGTTAATATACTTTTAACTCCAATACCTCTTTAATGGTTTAGGGGTGTTTTAAAGAGATGTGCATTTGTAATGAATAACATAATTTGTGTGATATAAGTGTATTTGTATCTATATTTTTTTTTCTTAGTTGCCTCAGTAATCAAACATAGAAAGGTAAAAAAGTCCTCAAAATTTTCTTTTCCTCCCCCTTATGTTTTACCAATTCCAAATAGAATCTAAAGAAATATTATAATAATATGATGAGATGTATTAACAAAAACATTTTGAAGGTGAGTTAATCAACAAGCCTAACAACAAAAAAATTCACTTTTTCTCTTTGTCTAATTGAAGGCTGCACTAGGTCTAAACTTGTTGCTGTGAATGCACATCGGAAACCTCGCAAATTCGAATCCAACTGGAACAAGTAATGCAAGCACTCAATGATAAACAATACGAAAATTAACAATCAACCACAATGAATAAAGGAAAGCAATAAATCAAACACGACACAAGAAATTACGTGGTTTGGCAATTTGGCTACGTCCACGGGAGCAAGCAGCTTTTTTGTACTATCTCATGTGAAGCTTACATCAAGCTTATCAAACTAAGGTTACAAAATATGATTAAATACTAACACTATGCGTACATAAGACTCCTACTACATCTAAAACACTTTTGTAGCGATCCCCTCGGAGGAAAATCCCTCAAAACCTCTCAATCTACTGATCTCCCATTCAAAATTTTGTGTTATGTGCAAGTGTAACAGTTGATGGTTTCAACCAAACCGTCGAAGGTTTTAACTTGAGAGCAATTCCTTGCAGAATGTCCTGAAACCATAGACGGTTTGCTTCCTGCAACCTTCTCTCTTTGTTCCTCGCTTCACAATGCTTTCCTCGGTGCATACGTTCAACTCAAAATATGAGTCACATCCCCAACAATCTCTACCTTGGCGAATATTCACCACTTAGGAGAAAAAATTGAAAGCATAACCCCGCTGCTCCACTCGGGCCAGTAGATTAGGACTGCCTCCCATCTAACGCATGGAAACATAAACCAAGTCCAAACAACGCTTGAACTTGTCTGTGGTAACAGGAACTCCACCTGGTTGAACACCCACCTCCTTGAACGATCCTTTAAACCACAAAGCTACCTTGGCAGCCTCAACCATTGCTAAGTACTCCGATCCAATTTTGACTAGTGCAACCTGAGACCATACGCTAGACTTCCAACAATTAGGCCTTCCCATAACATACCCTGTTGTAGGCCTCCTGTCATCCAAGTCCCCTGTGTAGTCTGCAACCATGAATCTCACAACTGAAGGATCACTCTATTTCCCGCCGAAGTACCCCACTACACTGGCATAGGAAACCTTTGACACATCTCGAACATCACTGTCCATCCTTGAGTACTGAGCGATAGACTATTTACTTTGATTCACCAACGGTGTACCGGTGACCGGTTAAACATTAACTATGCTAAATGTGACGCCCCGATTTTCATACCATTTTTTCCATATAATTAATACGCCCCGATTCAACGTACTAGGATCGTGTCACGGTCCGACTATTTTCACACCCTTGTGAAGGGCCGTGCAGCGTTAGCTAAAGCACTCTTACTTAACTAGCCAGCCTATCGTTTACCAACATTCATCAATGAAGCACTTTCATTAACATTCATTCAAATAACAACAGAAAAAATAATCAATTCATGAAAGTCGTAGCAAACAAGCAGTAAACATTGAAGCAAGCGTAATTCATTAACAAATCCTCCGTTGACATGTTGTACTTAGCGAGGGAGGCAAGTAGGCTAAGCACGTTGACAATTGCTAGTGAGTTTTACAATGACTAATGAACACTCACCCTCCTCTAAAGAGGTTTTTATGTAATTATCATCCTGGCACTAGGAAACATCAAATTGACCGAGGAGTCATACTGCCTTATTTGGCTTACAAAGACTCTACTAGCAGAAAATAACCCTACACTAGTATTTATATGATGGAAACCCATCCTAAGCACATGAGATAAGCGGTCACAGGCAAGCATAATGCCCTGAACAAGCTTAGCTCGTGACATTCTCCCCCACTTATGTGGTCGACGTCCTCGTAGACTTTTGGCGATAGGTACAGTTCAACTTTGTCCACGAATGGCTTCAAATCTTCCGCAGAATTCCAGCTGATTTCTTTGTCATCAAGGCACTTCCATTTCATAGGAACTTCTGCCGCTTCTTCCTTGAGGATATGAACTTTCTATCTGCAAGGATCTCTTCAACTTCATGTCTGTCAAGTTGCACTGTCCTCAACTCTACGTTGTTTAACTAACTTTTGCTTAGGTCATTGGTGTTGACGTTGAATGGCTTGAGGCAGTTGACATGAAACTGCGGTCTTCTCTCCTGATCTGCCCACTTCTTCATCTGCTCAGAAGCTTTCTCCAGATAGGCTTGGGCAAAGTCTGCATTCTTTCTCCCTTCACTAGTGAAGATGTACACCCTAGGACTCTTTCATCTGTACGGCTTGCCCACTGTGTGAGGTAACAGTGGCAGTTGGCCTATAACAAGCTCAAAAGGGCTCTTGTTAGTTGTTGAGCGCCTTTGGGCGTTGCCACAGAATGGAGCCACATCAAGTAGTTGCACGCCATTCTTCTGGTTGTCGTTGACACAATGGCACAAGTACTCATCTAGTAGCTCTCTGAATCTCTTCATCTGTCCGTCTGTCTGTCGGTGATAACTCAAAGAGATGTCAAGATGTGACCTGACTATCCTGAAAAACTCTGTTAAGAAGTTGTCAGTGAACATTAAATCTTGGTCACAAATAATAACTTAGGGAACACCCCAATATCTCACAATAGTCACAAGGAACAATTGTGTCGTCCCCTCTGTCGAACAGTACTTTGGTGTGGCCATGAAAGTACCATGCTTCTTCTGCTCCCCCTTGTCTTGTTGGCAAGTGAGACAAGTTTTGGTATAATCAACCACATCATCCTGCGTGTGCGGCCAATAATACCTCCCCAGTAGTCCGGTCATTGGAGTCATTCTCCGCGAATTACCCTAAACGAACTTCCTGCAGTATTTAGTAAGGCTAAGAAAGGAACGCAACTCCTTCACTGTCATGGGGATCTTCCGTTCTTGAATCATCCTTACCTTCTCCATACCCCTCCGGATACGACCTTGTTCAACCACTTGACCAAGGAATTTGTTGCTCCGCTGAGCGAAAGAGAAATTCTCCTTCTTCCCATCTAGACTATTTCCCCTCAGCCTGTCGAACACCTTCCATAGATGCTCTTCATGTTTCCTCTGAAACAACACCGATGCTCCCAACGGTGTTTTGGAAGGGCGAACACATCCCGCTTCCAATTCATCAAGTTGTTTCCCCAACTCTACTATCTCTCGAGGCGTAATCCGATATGGCCCTTTAGCAGGTGGTTTCACTCCTGATAACAACTCGATCTCATCCTCCACAGTCCGTCTTGAAGGCAAATTGTGAGGTAGCTTATCCGGCAACACCTCCTTATGCTCATCCAACACCGCTTGGATGGTCGTAGGCTCCAACCCTTGGCCTACTTCTTTGTCTACCACCATCGTGGCTAGACGTATTTGCGCACCCTGACCCAATCCCTCATTGAGTTGTATGGCTGAAAGGGACTTCCCGTTGTCTCCTTTCGTTGCAACGACTTGCACCATGCACGAGTGATATCCCATCAGACACAGGGAACCAGCCGAAGGCATCAACACTGCCCTCATCCCCCTTAGGAACTCCATTCCTAGAATGACTAGAAAGTTATCCAATGGCACCGCTGTGAAATTCGCATGACCTTCCCACTGTCCTAGCTTTATAGCTACTTGCTTGGCTACTCCCAGAGTAGGCTGGGCCACAGAGTTAACTGCTTTCATGCGTCCTGTATCCTTCTCTAAGGATAAGTTGAGTCTCCCTGCTTCCAACTGTGAAACAAAATTATGAGTAGCCCCCATATCCACCATAGCGCGAGTACTCCTCCCATTTATCCTCAAGTTCACAAACATTAAACCTTTTGCTCGTGTAACTTTCGGTATTTTTGCCTGCTTTTCCAATGCATTCACCAACAGCACTGAACCCACCCTCGGGGCATCATCCTCTTCCACATCGTCTTCCACTGCCTGTTTTACAATGGAAGCCTGTAAGGCATTAAGTGATGCTTTGTGAAGGCACTCAAAAACTCTATAAGGACCTCGACACAAGAAACACTCAAGTTTACTCTTCCCCTTTCCATTGGGTGTGTTGACCCCTTGAGACGACGAAGCTTCCTTTGAGGTTGATGATTTAGAGTCAGCTCCTCCACTATTGGGCTTGCCATTCTTGAAAGACTTTCCATTGTTTCCCTCTTCGCCAAACCGTTTGGATGAAGCGGTCTCATCACCAGCGTAGTCTGTCAAGCGTTCTACAGTCGCTTGTGCAGTTAACAAGTCTTGAACTCTTTGCCTATGAAGTTCAGTTCTTGCCCACGGTTTCATCCCCTCAAGAAAATAGAACAACTTGTCCTTCTCCGACATATCCCGAATATCCAACATTAAAGCAAAAAATTGTTTCACATGTTCGCTAATTGACCCCGTATGCTTGAGATCTCTCAATTTTCTCCTTGCATTATACTCAACATTTTTCGGAAAGAATTGGGCCTTGAGCTCTCTCTTCAAGTCTACCCAACTATCAATTACACAGCTTCCATTTTCAATTTCTCTGTACTTGGTATGCCACCACAGTTTGGCATCACCAACCAAGTACATGGTCGCAGTATCCACCTTTGCCTGTTCTAAGGCCATCCTCACAACGCGAAAGTACTATTCCACATCATTTAACTCCTTGGCATCTAGGGCACCCCCATACGTCCTGGGTTCTGGCACCTTGGTCTTACTAACTCCTGGAGTGTTGGAGTTCTCCATAGCAAGAACCATCACATTCATCTTTGCATCCAGATCTGCCATCCGGGCCTGCAAAGCTTCCACTGTGTGGCGAAAGTCCTCTGACAAGTCGCCTAGCAAACCTGTTTGATGTTTTTGTGATCCCATCACCTCATTAACAAGTTCCCTCATCTAGGCCACCTCCGCGGCTATAGTGTTGGTTGTTGTCTCAACCTGTGCTTCAAACACGCTGATCCTCTCAGCAGTGTTTGGTGCCATGGTCACTTACCAAAGCTTCTCAAATCCAACAACGAAGGTAACTGAATTCTCGTAGCAACTGAGCCTTAGCTCTGATACCAAATGTCACTGACTTGGCTCTGCTACCAAATGTCATGGTTCGACTATTTTCACACCCTTGTGAAGGGTCGTGCGGCGCTAGCTAAAGCAGTCTTGCTTAACTAGCTAGCCTATCGTTTACCAACATTTATCCACGAAGCACTTTCATTAACATTCATTCAGATAACAACGGAAACAATAATCAATTCATGAAAGCTGTGGCAAACAAGCATAAACATTGAAGCAAACATAATTCTTTAACAAATCCTCCGTTGACATGTTGTACTTAGCGAGGGAGGCAAGTAGGCTAAGCACGTTGACAATTGCTAGTGAGTTTTACAATGACTGATGAACACTCACCCTCCCCTAAAGAGGTTTTTATGTAATTATCATCCTGGCACTAGGAAACATCAAAGTGACCGAGGAGTCATAATGCTTATTTGGCTTACAAAGACTCTACTAGTAGAAAATAACCCTACACTAGTATTTATATGATGGAAACCCATCCTAAGCACATGAGATAAGCGGTCACAGGCAAGCATAATGCCCTAAACAAGCTTAGCTCATGACATTAAGGTATGGTACCTGCTGAAGTAGATTCATCACCAGTACACAACACACTGATACCATCCGTGTCCACTGCAATCCTCCTTTGCAAGTCACCTAACATTTCAATTAACCCTTCTAAACGTGTATCACCACCTACTACATTTGCCCCCTCATCTTCATCGTCATCATCATTGCTCTGAACTGCGTAATCTTCACCATGGAACACCCATCTTGTGTACCTTTTCTACATTCCAAAGTCTAATGAATGTGAATGGATCAGATCAATGTGTTTGAATGTTATGTTTTGGCATTTCTTGTAAGGACACCTTATTCTACTGGCTTTGTTTGCGCGACGACGCGTGAACTCTATGAAATCATGCATCCCTTTCACGTATTCTGGCAAAAACCTACCCCGAGCGTTCATCTAACTCTTATCCATGTTCCTTAATTACCCTATAACATGTTCAAGTAAATGGTGTTGATTAAATTCTCATAATGTTTATGACGCATGCACTGTGAATCCTATAATCAATGACCTTCCGTATAAAGGGTACGGACCCTATCCCATTCAGGAATGTTGCATTTATGTTGTGATCAATCGCTCAAATTCCTTCATCGTAGTCATTATAAATTTCGGCAGCATCTCCCCAAGGCTCTCCAAGTACACGAGATGGGAAAAGTGAACATGTTGTTAATTTTCCATCACTAACAAATTGTCACAAAACCCACTATGCACCCAGAGAACACAAGTAGAGACGTGCTCTAAATATATAATGACAATTGACAAAGCGTGAACGATGACAACAATGTAGATACAACTTCCTGAACTGTCCACGATGGACAATCCAAGAATGGTTGAAATACAAACATTACAAATCGTAAGTGAAACAAATAATTGACATGTTCAATTGATTATTAGTCAACATAGTATGACTAATAATCAATTGAATTTCAATAATTGTTTTGTCTTACATGTACGATGAGACATAAATGTATAGTAACCATTCTTGAACGAGTCTAAGTTTCAATGAACACAAGAAATGATAGTAATTAATTGGGCAGTTTACTTCATATGACATTTAGTTCTTGGCCTTTCACTGTATTTTATACATTGTTGTTCCAAAGATTTTCTAACCGTATTCTAACTCAAATGAATGCACAATAAGGATAAAAAAAAATGAACACTTATCTGCCTACCTTATTTGTGTAAGTAACATCCACATAAATTCCAAAAAGAGCTAGAAAAACGTAATGATATTATGAAACATAAAATACAGGTAGAAACCAAAAGCTCCATGTATTTTCATTAATTTCAGAGGCAATACAATGTAGATAGACACATCGAAGCATGTGTATAGCCATTCAAAAGCATGGTAAAACAGAATACAATAAAAAATAAATAAAAGAAAATGAAATAAAATAAAAGGAAAGGGTGCATGAGCACAGTACATAAGCAAAAGAGAAAGGGCATAAAAAAATCCCAAGCATCTAGTCTATCCTAATCAAAGTCAAAATCAGAATCAGAATTGCACGAGCAACAAGATGAGGCTACTGCTCTAGCGGCATCTCGATCCTGTGCCATTTCCTCCAGAAGGCAACGCAATTTAGGGATAAGAGGGGAGGGTGGTGGTTCCCTATATGGGTGTGGCCTGAGGGCCCAAGGAAGCAAATCGTCAGGAATGTCCGCCGGAGGTGGATTATCTTAATCATATGGCATGGTCGGCCTAATCGTATGAAATGGCACCAGATGAGTAGGCATGTCCTCTGTTAGCCCTAGGGTAACTTTGGAGGACTGCTCTCTAATGGGTGCCGCATCGGAACATGTCGGGGCAACTACACATCCTCAAGAGTCACCCTTGGTGCCCTCGTCTCATCCAAAATCCTTTCGTGCTCACTCAGTACAACTCCACCCTTGGAAAAAGACTCTCCCCTTGGCGGGTCCTGAACTCTTTGCCGCTTTGAGACTGCCCGAGGATTCCTTTGCGGAGGCATTGACTAGTAAAGAGGAAACCCTACGATTTAAGTTCAAAACAAAATTTTTTCAGAGGGGCATACTTAAGATTGGATTATCTTGATATTTCTTTATTTATTTTTATAATCAAAGTCAGTAGCATAAATATGTGCTCATAGAATAGTAATCGCCTATTAGCTTTAAGTATGATAAAAATAATAACTAGCAATAATAAAAATTATAAATTAAAAAAATTTTAGTTGTTATAGTATATCAAGAGTAAAACATATTTAAGTTTTGACAGCTTGAAGTTTTAATGGATATTGAAAGCATGTGTGAATGTATATCCTTCAATAAAAAATATACACTAAAACACACAATTAATAACATTTTAATTTTACTTATCCTTGGCATTTAGTTTTTCTTAATTTTGAATAATATTAGAACAATTTTTTATTTCAAATGGTATTCAATATTGAGAGAAAATTATGGTAAAGCCATTCAAAAGCAGGGTAAAACTTCATGAACTTGTTATGTAATTAAACGTAAAAAATTTGCAATCCATGAGAGAGGAGATAAAACTGAGCTTGCCCATGAAGACTGAAATACCTGAATCAGCGTAAAGCCAATTAGCACTAGAACAATACCAAACAAGAAGGGTCTTAGAAAGTTGAAATCGTAGCCTTTCCTTGCCGCCGAGAAGGTGTACAAAGTGAGGCTCCCAACAACCACAACTGTTAGAATCACAGACTCCGAAAAAGGGACTTTTGGTGATTGACAAGCTATTATTGACCAATGCATTCCTCAACCGACCAATTCTATTGTTCCATTAGAGGAATAGAACAAAGCAAAAAATACCTTGTTCATTCAAATACTTAAAGATACCAAAATGAATCAACTCAGTGCAATTGTTCATGATTCAAAGCTTACAACCCAGCTTGCTTCCTAAAATTCATATTCCCATTGAGATTTTAATAACCAATGTTCAATAGCAAGGATGACAAGCAATTCCATGGCACCATTTTAAGTTTCAACCATCTATTTAGAATGTCTAGGAAACACTGATACCAACAAAGGTCATGGATATGACACAATATCAATACAGTGATGCAACAACATTGAGAAAATGAGGATGCGACACAGCAAGGTTATGTTAACTAATTAATATATAAATGCATATATTTAAGCATGTTTTTTTTTCTTATAGATGACAAATATTAAGTAAATTTTAATTTAAATGAAATACAAACAATATTCATGCACAATTAACAATTCCACATTTCACAAACTACATTTATGTGATCATCAAATTCAACGACAAACCCAAAAAAAAAAAAAAAACTCAAGGGAGTAGCTCATCGAGAAATTAAAAAAGTAAATAAATAAATAAATGATTAACATAGAGTTGCGAATTGGTGATGGCTTTAGAAACGGGAGGTGATTCTAAGGGAGCTCCGGTAGTGCTCTGCAAGGATGGGACAATGGTGCTAGGGCTTCAACCTCAAAGTCCAACCATCCCAATGTCAAGAAACAGTTGACTCTCATTCGCATAAACTCCCCAAATGAAACCAAAGGAACATTTTCACACCTCAGTATGAACTACAAACAAACAACAAAAGAGAAATAGGATCTCCTGGCGAAGAGCAGCGGCGGCGAGAAGAAGAAGAAGCAAACCTAGATCCTAGCGAGGAGTAGCAGCAGTGATGGTTGGAGTAGCAAATGGTGATGGGCAAAAGCTGGGCTGCGACGGCAACGGTGAGCCAACAACGACGGCGACGGGTGAGGGAAAGGCGAACGGCAACAAAGAGAGGAGGATTGGGAGGGAGGGAGGGGCTACGACAGAATGGAGGGAATGAAAAAAATTAGGGGAAAAAAATGGGGAAATAGAGATTGGGGGGAAGGGGCCAATAGTGACGAATTTGTAAATTCGTCACTAATAGTTTCAGATAAACAATTTTTATTTTTATTTTAAAATGGAAGTATTAGTGACGGTTCCCAAATTCGTCACTGTAATCTGTCACTAATAAGAGGTCAATAGTGATGAATTTACAAATTCGTCGCAAATAGTTTCAAATAAATTTTTTTTTATTTTTTTTTAGAAAGGAAAGTATTAGTGATTGTTCTCTAATCCATCACTAATAATGAGCCAATAGTGACGAATTTACAAATTCGTCACTAGTACTCTGAAGTAAAAATTTTTATTTTTTTTAAAAGGGGAAGTATTAGTGACGGTTCTCAAATCCGTCACTAATAATAGGTCAATAATGACGAATTTACATATTCGTCACTAATACTCTGAAATAAAAATTTTTATTTTTATTTTAAAAATGAGAAGTATTAGTGACGGTTCTCAAATCCATCACTAATAATGAGCCAATAATAACGAATTTACATATTCGTCGCTAATACTCTGAAGTAAATTTTTTATTTATTTATTTTTAAATAATAGTAGTGACGGTTATTTAATCGTCACTAATGTTAATCTTTTAGTGATGGATTTAATTCGTTACTAATACCACAGAAATCATTGCTAATATTTTGCCGAGATAATTTCTGCGCGACCGGTTTTTAGTGATGAAACTATAAGTGACGGATTAAATTTTGTCACTAATAGTGTCGTATTAATAACGGTTACTAAAATTGTCACTAATACCCTCCTATTAGTGACGAATTTGAATCCTTCACTAAAAAGTAGTTTTTTTTGTAGTGTGAATTTTATGAGACAGTTCCTTTGTCTAGAGAGTTGACAGAATCAAAGGGGCAGCGTACAGGGATAGATGGTTCCCCTCAGTTGTTAGATGCAGATTATATGAGTAGTTGGCGTAAGCCAACTTTTAAAGTTCTTACCAGAAGTCATGAAATCATCGGAGGAAGAAATTCCTACACTTGAGTTAAAGCCACTACCTGAAACATCCAAGATTCTAGATGTCTCTTAGAGATAGAAAGCTATGCTTAAAGAAGATAATAAAGTTCTCTCTAATTAGTTGTCACATGTCTTTCATTGAAACCTTATAAAGTATTATTTTATTCTATTTAAATATGTAGATCAATAAAATATTTGTTACAAATATTATGGCTAGCTTATAAAAATACATTTATTTTACTGTCTAAGAGTGGATAGATTTGATTTAGTTAAGTCATTCTTAATCATATTTGTTTTTGTTTTTTAGATTAGGATTGGGACATGCGAAGGAGGGACACTTTAACTCATGCACTTACAAGATTATACAAACTAGAATTGCACTTGCATTCCATACCTGCCTCTTCATTGGCTAGCTAAAGGAAACTAAAGACATAAAAACTAAATTAAAAAATGAAAAAATTCAACATTTTTTTTTTATTCTAAACGGCAGGGCATAATATTCTAAGGAAGTTGCCATACTTACTCACTTATCTCAATTAATCATGTTTTGCACATTTGGTTACCAACAAAATTAATTGCTGTTTGAAAATCAAGCAAGTGTAGATAATTGAATTACTGAATATCTAATTTACCTCTTTTAATGTAGAAAACATACGCACCACTTTATTTTAATTTTGGAAAGGTAAAATAAAAGAAATTCTTTTAAAAAGAAATTTTATTTAATTTCTTGAAACTAAAAACCACCTAAAATAATATTAAATTAGAATATTGAACATCACTACTTGACTCTTGTCGACATCGGGCTTAGGTGGCTCATTTGGTTACCGATAAAATTGATAACTTTTTGAAAATCAAGCAAGTGTAGATAATCAAACCACTAAATATCTAATTTACTTCTTTTATTTTAGAAAACAGAGTCGCCACTTTATTTTAGTTTTGAAAAGGAAAAATAAAGAAAAATATTTTGAAAAGGGATTTTATGTTTGGGAGTACTATTGTTGAATAGGGAAGGTAGTTCCTATAATTCCTTTCTGGATGCCAACACTTGTTCTATAAATGGTTAATGTACTTATCTCGCATGTGTGTATGTGTCTCCCTCAAGAAAATCAATTTTCTATGATAAAATCATTTGAAAGATCTTGGAAAAGGAGTTGCAGCAATGGTTGATCGACTGAATATAGAGGTCGATCGACCGTCTACATCAAACTATTCTCTCTTTTATTTTCTCATTGAAAATTTTCATTTGCTAAACTTCTATTGAAAAAAAAGGCTTTTTCAAAGTCCAAACAGAGGACTTAACCTTATAGAAACCTTGATACTTTGTGTCTCTCCAAAATGAACATACATTCATGGACAACACTTTAAAAAATAGAAGAAGTAAGAAAAAGGTTTTTGGTTTTTGTTGATCTAAGTCTACAACTGTAGATTACCGATATACCCTCCATAGAGGAATCAAACCATCTGTAATCCATTAAAATATTTTCTGATTAGTATTTGGAGAATATTTTGATGATTTTTGAAACCCTTGAAAACACTTAAAGCCTTTTGGTTGAAAAATTTCCATTTTGCATTAAAATTATAATTTTTCCATAAATTTTCTACAAAAAACACAACCTTGAAACCATTTTTAAGTTAGAAATAACATTTTATTATTGAGAATTCCACTTGTGAAGTTCCTCCCACATTGGAAAAAGTAAGTATTTGATGGGTGCTTATATACATGGTGTAGCCCAAGACCTAATAGGCTTAAGGTTTTGGGTCAAGTTGGTGCTCACCCATGTGTATCAAGCATACCTTTGGACTCCTCCGGTGCTAACAAGTGGTATCAGAGCCGACAGTTCATAACTATGGGTGTAAGAGTGTGTGACCGAGGCTAAGAAGGATCATCTAAGCTGCCAAGATGGATCCAAATTGGGTCAAGACGTGGGAGGTAAGATTGGTTTGGAGGCGTCATTTGGAATACAATCCGAGACACATAAGACGGTCCACTTGAGCAAACTATTGGTGAATTTGTCCCATGAGGGAGAAGATGGCTTCCATTCATGGGGGAGCAATTGGAACTCACAAGTGAGGGGGAAATTGTTGAGAATTCCACTTGTGAAGTTCCTCCCACGTTGAAAAAAGTGAGTATTTGATGGGTGCTTATATACATGGGGTAGCCCAAAACCCAATAGGCTTAAGCTTTTGGGTCAAGTTGGTGCTCACCCATGTATATCAAGCATACCTTTGGGTCCTCCGATTCTAACAAGTGATACCAATTGTTGTGTCGAGCACTCCACTTGTGTCAAACACCAATATTACAACTAATGCTATTGAGTATATAAAAAACTAAAGTAATGCAGAAACTAATAATAAAAGACAGTAAAAAGAATAAGACAAGAATTTAACGAGGTTTGGTACAAAATCACCTATGTCCTCGAGCATCGACAATCAATCCACTACTTCTTGACAAAGTACAACTTTGAGGCATGTTTTACAAATGGAGAGTTGAGCTCTTTATATAGCTTCAACCTCAAGTCCAAAAAATACTTATCACTAATGTGGGAAAAATAAAGAAAAAATTCAAAATAACTTTTCTACCAATGAGAAACTTTTCTACCAATGTGGGATAAAAAAATAATAAATCTCCACCTTGACGATAAATTCAAAAAAAAATTCAGTAACCAACATTCTCTGGAGCTCCACATCATCGGTGTCTTCCAAAAAATATTCAGACTTGCAGGATATTGATCAGGTCCAAACAATGTTTGAACTTGATTGTTATCATAATCTTGATTAACATATCTGCGGAATTTTCAGCTGTAGCAATCTTCTGAAAAAGTATCTTGCCTCCATCAATAATATCCCAAATAAAATGAAACCGAACGTCGATGTGCTTCATTAATGCATGGTAGATTTGGTTCTTTTCTAAATGAATAGCACTCTGGCTATCACAAAACACAACAATGTGCTTCTAAATAACTCCCAAGTTTTCAAGTAAACCCTACAACCAAACAATTTCCTTAACAGCCTCTGAAACTGCTATATACTCTACTTTTGTTGTAGACAAGGCAATGGTAGACTATAAGGTAGACCTCCAACTCATTGGACCATTAGCAAATGTAAAAACGTATCCAGTAGTTGATCGACGTTTATTTAGATCACCTGCAAAATCAGAATCCATATATCCAACAACCCGTTGATCAATAGTATTATTTTTATCAAATACTATACCGACATCAATCGTATTCATAATATATCTCAAAATCCATTTCATAGCTTGCCAATGCCCTTTACCTAGATCATGCATATACCTGCTCACCATACTAACAGCTTGTGAAATATCAAGTTTATTACAAACCATTGCATACATCAGACTACCAACATCACTTGCATAAGGAACCTGTGACATAGACTTACGTTCCTCATATGGTTTAGGAGATAAAGTCGTACTAATTTTGAAATGAGAAGCAAGAGGAGTGCTTACTGGTTTTGACTGCTCAGAAATGCCAAAACTCTATAATATCTTCTTCAAATACTGTTTCTGAGACAAACTAACTCTTCCTTTTATTTCGTCTCTACGAATTTCTATGCCAAGTATCTTCTTTGCTTCACCAAGATCTTTCATCTCAAACTCTTCATTTAATTGACTTTTCAACTTGTTGATTTCTTCCCTATTTTTTGAAGCTATCAACATATAATCAACATACAAGAGTAAATATATAAAAGATTCATTTTGTAGTCTGCGAAAATAAACACAATGATCATGTTTATTTCTGATGCACTTCTAACCCATCATAAAATGATGAAATCGTTTGTACCACTGTCTTGGAGACTGTTTTAAACCATACAATGATTTACCCAGTTTACATACCCAATTTTCTTTTATAGTAACTTGAAATCTATCTGACTAAGTCATATAGATTTCCTCTTCTAAATCACTATGTAAAAATACAGTTTTTACATCGAGTCGAACTAGTTCAAAATCAAATTGTGTTACCAAAGCCAACAAAATTCGAATGGAAGAATGTTTAACAACTGGAGAAAATACCTCATTATAATCAATGCCTTCCTTCTGTGCGTAGCCCTTAGCTACCAATATAGTTCTGAAGTGAATATTATTTGCATCTAGAAATCTTTCTTTCTTTACATAAACTCATTTACAACCAATTGCTTTCTTACCCTTAAGCAATTGAGCTAGCTCCCAAGTCTGATTCTGATGAAGAGACTACATTCCTTCATTCATCGCTTTTTTCCATTTTTCTGATTCAGAGTTGCTCATTGCTTCTTTGAAAGTGCAAGGAACACCATAATCAACAACTAGAAGTGCATAGGCCACCATATCAGTATACTGAGAAGGTTTTCGAATTTCTCATCTTGGCCTCTGAGAAACAATTGATTCTTGTTGCTGTGAAAATTCTCAAATTGAAATTCTTGTACACCATTCCCCCACCGTAACTGGATAGTTAACTTGTGTAGTCTCATTTCTCACTGGGTTTCCCAAAATTGTCTCAACCTCCACCTGTTGTTGAGTACCACTAGTCTTCTCTTCAACTCGTGACTCCTTGCGTATTATTTTCTTCATCATCGCAAGTTCATCAAAAGTCGCATCCCTACTTAAAATCATTTTTCACTACAAAAAAAATTGGCTTTTAGTGACAAAATTATTAGTGACAGATTCAAGTTCGTCACTAAAGGTGGGCATTAGTGACGGATTTGAGAACTATCACTAATAACTATTAGTAACGAAACTGAATCCGTCACTAAAAATCGAAAAAAAAAAGATCACAGGAAATAGTTTTTTGCGCAGAAATTATCCTAAAAAAATATTTACGACGATTTGTACAGTATTAGTGATGAACAAGATCCATCACTAAAACATGCTTATTAGTGACGAATAAATAACCGTCACTACTATTATTTTAAAAATAATCACAATATTTTTGTTTTAGAGTATTAGTGACGAATTTATATATTCGTCACTATTGCCCTAGTATTAGTGACGGATTTGGGAACCGTCACTAATACTTTCCGTATTTAAAAAAGAATAAGAATTTTTTGTTTCAAAGTATTAGTGACGAATTTCTTTATTCGTCACTATTTGCCTATTATTAGTGACGAATTTAAGAACCATCACTAATACTTCCCGTACTGAAAAATAAATAAGAATTTTTTGTTTGAGAGTATTAGTGACGAATTTATATACTCGTCACTATTGCCCTAGTATTAGTGACGAATTTGAGAACCGTTACTAATACCTCACGTATTTAAAAATAAATAAATTTTTTTTAGTTTCAAAGTAATAGTGACGAATCTCTTTATTCGTCACTATTTTCATATTACTAGTGACAGATTTAAGAGCCGTCACTAATACTTTCCGTATTTAAAAATAATCCTAATATTTTTATTTCAGAGTATTAGTAACAACATTATATATTTGTCACTATTGCCCCAGTATTAGTGACGGATTTGAAAACCGTCACTAATACCTCACGTATTTAAAAATAAATAAATTTTTTTTTATTTCAGAGTATTAGTGACGAATTTCTTTATTCGTCACTATTTGCCAATTATTAGTGACAGATTTGAGAATTATCATAATACTTTCCGCATTGAAAAATAATCCCAATATTTTTTTTCAGAGTATTAGTGACGACTTTATATATTCGTCACTATTGCCCCAGTTTTAGTGACGGATTTGAGAACCGTCACTAATACTTCCCGTATTCTAAAATAATCTCAATTTTTTTTTTTATTTCAGAGTATTAGTGACAAATTTATATATTCGTCACTATTGTCCTTGTATTAGTGACGAATTTGAGAACTGTCACTAATACTTCCCGTATTTTAAAAAAAATAAGAATTTTGGTTTCAGAGTATTAGTAATGAATTAATAGTATTAGTGATGAATTTATTAATTCGTCACTATTGTCCTACTTGTAGTGACCTACTAGTAGTGATGGTTATGGATTCGTTTCTACTAGTACTTTTATTAAATTTACCCCAATCTTCCTTCTCTTCCCACCTTTCCCTTATCCCTTTCCCGCTCGTCTCCCGATGCGATCTCTCGATCCCCCTCCTTTCCCTCTTCCTTTCTTTCCTCCTCCTTACCCACTTAGTCACCGTCGAGTACCCCGCCTTCGGCTGCCCTCAGAGTCGCAGCCGCCACTGCCGTTACTTGGCCACTCGCTATCGAGTACCCCGCCTTTGGCTGCCCTCGAAGCCGCAGTCGCCGCCACTGCTACCCGGCCACTTAGTTGTCATCGAGTACCCCGCCTCCCGCTGCACTCAGAGCAGCAGCCACAGCCGCCGCCGCCGCTACGCCGTCGAGTCCTCTGCCTCCCAACCCCTGGTATGGTTTTTTTTTATTAAAATTTGGGCAATTTTGATGCTGCTTGTTTAGATTGGGAGTTTGGCCTCCCTGCTTGGTTGATTATAATTTTACCATGTACATTCAATGGGACAGTCAAATTAGATTATCAATATCTCTTTCTTTACTTGACTATTTGAGACTTTAACCCAAATTAATTTTATCCATTGTCTTGACTATGAGTTAATAACTTTGAATATTGGAAAAATTCTCCAGTGCCATAAGTCCATATATGATATCAATACACATATTGAGAGACAATCATCAATGAGTCAATTGGTTTGGTTAAAAATTATAAAGCCAAACTTTAGGTGGTTAAATGGGATGATTTGGTTAAAATAGATGAGTCAATCTATTTTTAACCATTAGATTTGGTTAAAACAAAGCCAACCATTCGATTTGATCAAATAAGGTGATAAGTCAACCATCGATATAGCTCAATGCAATTGAATAATCAACCATTTAGTTTCTCTTAAAATAATGTAGACACCCCAATTTATTCGGGGCTTATATAATAAAATTAAACAAAAATTTTATTTCATAAAATGGAAAAAATACAGGAAAATAAACTTTGCATTAAAAAGAACAAAAACATGCATAAAAAAAAAATTAAAAAAAAAATTAGACTCTCCAAATTCCATGCTGACACTTGCATACATCCACAAAAGAGAAAGCAGTTGATGTGTATTGCATGCTGGTAGTGGATATAGGTTCTTATGTGCCTTGAACTGAATTATAAATAACTTATTTGAACATATCAGGTACAGGTTTTATGAGAAAATGTCTAATTTACAGACGGCATGCCGTCGAAATTTTGTTAAAATTTTCCTAAAAAAAACCATGTACAACGATAATTATGATAAAATGAATGTTAAAATATTTTTGAAAATATGAGCGAAAGTTAGGAATCATAAGAAATGAGGCAATGTAGGCTTAGTTCATTTAAAGAAGCATTTATTTATATATTTTTGGTCCGGTAAGCCTAAAGCATTCATTGCCGAGCCTAAATCGTTGAAAATATTAGAAACACTTGGTTAAGGATTTGAAAATTTGAAAAAAACATAAGTTGAATATATACATAACTCATAGGGAGCATCATCTTCATAATTCTATAATTTTATGCTCTCATCATCTCATAACATTCATGTCCATATGCATAGATAAATAACAATACTACACTGAACTCAATACTATCCACTGTTCACTGCTATTTATATTCTGAATTTAATGAATATATTATATGTTGTGAATTATTGATTGCTACATGATTGCATGCTAGTCTAAAATTCCTCCTGCATGGTGGATGCAATTGATGTGTCTTGCATACTGGTAGTGGATATAGGTTCTCATGTGCCTTGAACTGAATTATAAAAGACTTATTTGTACATATCAGTTACAGGTTTTATAGAAAAATGTCCAATTTACAGACGACATGCTGCTGAAATTTTGTGAAAATTTTCCCAAAAAAAAATTCATGTACAACGATAATTATGATAAAATGAATGTTAAAATATTTTTGAAAGGATGAGTGAAAGTTATGAATCATAAGAAATGAGGTAATGTAGGCTTAGTTTGTAACGACCTCAATTTCTTAACATAAAATGTAATAAAATAAATAGAAAATCAACATGAACCCATGGGTAACGGGGAACACCTGTCAATCACAGCGGAAACCTAAGCAGCAGTAAGTACAAAATCTCAAACATCCAACCCATAAAACATAATACCAGAGTTATCTATATTCCTAAAATACTGTATTTATTTACATTCTTCCAAAATATTTCATAATACATCTAAGATCCCATAACCAAAATAATTCTGATCCTAGTACATTGCTTACCCTCCTAACAGGGTAATATATCCCTGACTCAATGGCGGCCTTGACCCACCGGTCCCTCTGGGTTTCCTGAAAATCATTTAATATTTGGGGGTGAGACACTTCTCAGTAAAGGAAGATAAACTAAATACAGCCGTGTAACAACATGAATATTTAAAGCAATTATACATATACAATACATTTCATATATTAGTGAACATACGTCAAAACATACTAAATCACCATATACTTTCATATTATTATAGTAACTCATATCATTCATAAATCGTCTGTTATATCTGATAATACTAAAAACATACCCAGAATGAATAGCTAGCAAGTGTCATGTATTACCCCCCATGACGAGTTGTGCATCCCAAAGGCGGGACCCGACAATGTTGGCCGACTGCCAAGTGGACGTCCACACTTTACTGAAAGCCATATCGACTATCCATTGCCCACCCCCTCGTGGGGTGGTTAGCACTGCACTAATCTGGTTATAAACATCTGATCTAAAAGCTACGGTACCGTGCTCCTAAACTGAATTAAACTAACATCTGGGTTCTGATAACATATAATACATGATATAATAACAGTCTTGTGCCAATCAAATCATAAATACGGCCTCGTGCTGAAATCATACATACGGCCTCGTGCTAAAATCATAAATATGGCCTCGCGCCAAAATCATAAATATGGCCTCATGCCGAAATCGTAAATATAGCCTCATGCCGAAATCATACATAAATACGGTCTCGCGCCGAATAAATTTCAGGTATATATACATTCTGAAAATAAATCAATTATCATTTATTCATCAAAATTATCATAACATAACGTATCTTTTCATAATATCTGAAAACATGCTTTGCTCGTAAAATCTTTCATATCATAGTACATTTTTCATAACATAATATTCATGCTACACATGTGCTGTACAAAATCATACTTCATATTCTAAAATCATAATTTTCTGGCATCTCATACATACATATACATTTTAACATCATAGTAGTATTTTCCCAAACGTACATTTCATCCGTAATAACAAATATAACATATGCTTTTTTGAAAATAAGTTTACTCATAATTAATAATAATTTGTATGGAAAATAACTACTTTAGTTTATTCCCTTACTTGGCTATTGAGAAAGCCTCTAGAATATCCTAACCAAACCCCCATAGGATTTCCTTATCAATACCCTGAAATTGAAAATTCCCAATATTAAACTTCAGTATTTTCATATGTACATCATTTTCTATAACTACCATAAGACCAAATTTAACTTAAAAAGTCTTACCTTAACTTAAGGATGATTTCCAACTTACTTTCACCAACGATGTGCTCCGGCAAATTTGGAGATAACTTACCTAGGAGCGTCGTGATGACTTCAAATCGTTGATTAGGCGTAAATTTGGCCCGGAATCGAAGAGAGAGAGAGAGAGAGAGAAAATCGAAAGGAAGAGAGAGAGGAGAGAGGTCGCCTGAAAATGAAGTTAAAAATTGGATTTTTTATATTTATAGAACTGGATTCGTCGACGAGCCACGTCATTCGTCGACGAGTCTTTCAATAATTTCGTTGACGAAATTCAGTTCTCGTCGACGAAATTCAGTCAGCTCAAAACCTCTCTTGGTATTTCTTCGTCGACGAAATTCAGTCTTCATCGACGAATTTTCTTAAGCCTTCATTGACGAATCCTCTGTATACGTTGACGAAGCCCTGATGGTTCCCCTTTTTCTTCTTTATTATTTAAATGTCATTTATTTGGGTTGTCACATAGTTCATTTAAAGAAGCACTCATTTATATATTTTTAGTCCAGTAAGCCTAAAACATTCATTGCCTAGCCTAAATCATTGAAAATTTTAGAAACACTTGACTAAGGATTTGAAAATTTGAAAAAGACATAAGTTGAATATATGCATAACTCAGAGGGGGCATCATTTTCATAATTCTTTAAATTAAATGCTCTCATCATCTCATAACGTTCATGTCCATATGCATAGATGAATAACAATACTACACTGAACTCAATACCATCCATTGTTCTCTGTTATTTATATTCTGAATTTAATGGAAAAATTATATGGTGTGAATTATTGATTGCTACATGATTGCATGCAAGTCTAGAATGCCTCCTGCATGGCGGATGCAGTTGATGTGTATTGTATACTGGTAGTGGATATAGGTTCTCGTGTGCCTTGAACTGAATTATAAATGACTTCTTTGAACATATCATGTACAGGTTTTATGGGAAAATGTCCAATTTACAGACGACATGCTGCCGAAATTTCATTAAAATTTTTCCAAAAAAAACCATGTACAATGATAATTATGATAAAATGAATGTTAAAATATTTTTGAAAGGATGAGTGAAAGTTATAAATCATAAGAAATGAGGCAATGTAGGCTTAGTTCATTTAAAGAAGCATTCATGACTAAACATGCCTAAAAGACTTTAAACACTGTCACAAAAAAAAAAAAGTGACATTTTATAATAATAATAATCTAGAAACTAAGATTTCTATTTATCTTCTAATAAAAGCAATGGTGGATGATGGATTATTACCAATTTATTTTTTGTAGTGTCTAAAGCATCATACACGATGCTTTCGCCTAGAGGAGAATATGGGGCAAATGTCGTTTGGCCCCAGCCTACACCTGTAAAAGGGCAGGTTGGTTGAATCTATCACAATAGTTATAGGCAATGGTTTGGCCACTTTCATAAAAGTACTGTGGGCTTTTGTGAGTGTTTTTGTTATGAGCCTTGAAATATTAAACATGTTTTTTTCAAGGGTTCCATCCAATATCTCATCTCGCACTTTAAATTGCAAGGGTTGTTTTCATTATTTTGTACAAATATACCAAATATACCAAATTATTGTCTCAAACATAACTTCAATTACTATGCTATGAAATAAATTGTAGATTATATGTGGTAGAAAATTATGAAAAGTATACGTAAAATGATGGATTGCTCGGCATTCGCTAGTAATTATCTTATCCGAACCATCATTAATACAACACTTAATTTGGTTGAATATGAATTACAATTTTCTCACTCGATAATCCATCTAACTTCTCACAGATTATCTAACTAGATCCGCTATTTTAGGTCTAAATCTATGCAAGTAAGTGTATGAATGCAAGTATGGTTTTCGATACATATGCAAGCTTGTGAATTTGTCATATCTTTTCTTTCTCTTATTTTCCAAATTCTAAAGGAGGCCTTAAGTTTGGATCAATATGTTGATGATCAAGATTATAAAAAATCTAAGCAAAATGAAATTTGGTACATGTGGCTACTCATGGATACATTTTCTTTCCTTTTTTTTTTTTCTTAATTGAAAAGTTTAAAATTTTTACTAACAAGTTAAAGACTTGTACAATGGAGAATGATATACAAATCTACTGGGAACAGAAAGATGTGCACCTCCATAAATAAAAGGTTTTAGGACACATTGTTTGAGAGTGTTAATACATTCTAAAGGCTCACCTCTATCAAGATAAACCTTCTTGAACCATCTCAACATGGATGGTGAATTCGAAAAGAGAGATGATTAAATGGGATTGATATGTGTGTCAAAATATGTTAACAAAGTCATCACTAACATCTTTTGTCATATATATTAAACATTATTTTTTTTCATTATTGATATTACTACCGTACAAATTGTGTAACATGCATGATTACGAAATCTTTGCGAATTTGTTATATCATATAATTATTTTTCCTGATTATACTAAGCGCCAACTCTCCATTTGTATACTAATTTTTTTTAATGATTCTTAATTTGTAGGGTTCGTGGCTATCATAACATCAGCACGATGTCATGCATGCATGCACTACAGTCGTCGGATGCAACTTTTGATTATTTTTTTGTAATTTTTATTGTTATTTGAACAAATGGAATTTTTATATTTTAATTTGAATTTGTACTAGTATTTGTATTTGAATTTTGAATATTTTGAAATTTTTTTTTGTTATCTGAATAGATGTTATTTCTTTATTTTAATTGAATTTGTATTTGAATTCGAAATTTTAAATGATTTACGAATTTTGTAGTAATTAAGGTTTCAAGTTATGTATGCAAAAATGTAATTATAGATTTTTATATAAGAATTGATGATTAAAAAAATTGTATTAAATGTTTTTTAATTTTTCTAATTATTAGTGAAGAATCCAAATTCATCACTAATACTTTATTAATAGTGACGAATCTAGGAATCGTCACTAATACCTACTATTAGTGACGAATCTAGGAATCGTCACTAATACCCTACTATTAGTGACGAATGTGAATCCTTCATTAATACTGTACTATTAGTGACGAATTTGTAATTCGTCACTAATACCCTATTATTAGTAACGAATTTGAATCCTTCACTAATACCCTACTATTAGTGACGAATTTGTAATTCGTCACTAATATCTTGCTATTAGTAACGAATTTGAGTTGAGTCATTCTAAATTTTATAGTGACGGTATTAGGGTTTTAGTGACGGTTATAATCCGCCACTAATACTTCATTATTAGTGACGAAATTTTGAATTCGTCACTAAAAGTTAGTAGTAACAGTAGATATAACAACTATTTTAAAACCATCACTAATACTCATAAATTAGTCACTAATATTATTAGTGACGAATTTATAAGTATCAGTGACGGATTTGATCATTCACTAATATCCTGATTTTTTGTAATGTTTTTCGTCTCTAGACACAAAAGATGGTATCATTTTACTCCTGCACTAATTCCCAAGAATATTGCTTTCTTGACTCTTGAATTCAACTTAGATTCTTTAACATGATAATAAGTCATAGTACCAAAAACATGTAAAAAATTATAATTCGTCCAAAAACTTAGATTCTTTATAAAAGGTACAAGACAAGAATGTTTAGGGTTGATGTTGTCTCAAATTCACAATTTTAATCCATTTATGATCATTTTTATTAATGTTAAAAAAAAATTAACCAAATTCATCCTTGGGGAAGATTTATGTTTTTTTTCTTTAAATATCCATAAGTTTGAAGAGTCATATAATAGTTGATAGTTTTTTTTTAGTACGTTAGTAACAAGTTGCTCATTAATATTTTACTTCGAATAATTCTTCAAAGCCACAAAGGACACATACAAATGGGATAATAGATTATCTTAAGGGAATTAGTCAAAACAAATTTTATCATTTCTTGGTTGGGTGGAAGTCACGCTTGCTATTTATTGTATAAAACATAAGTAAAAATTCCTAATTAATAATTAAATATCAACCAATCATTTGAGAATGATAGTGTAATAATAATATTAATAAAAGTACACCAACTTCCTTTCTTTAACATAATTATTAGTTTACAAGAAAAATACATTAACTTTCCTTGAGGTCTGATCCATTTATTAATATTCTTTTTAAACTTTTATTTTCTTATATTTTGCTTTTATAATATTGAGTTCATTCTTTAGATTGTATTGTGTACAAAATATGTGCAATGATTAAATATTTACAAAAATAAATGTTACTAACATGGATGATATTATATTTTGGGGTTGGGTGACTCTTTACTTTGTGTGACCCTTTACATTTTTTTTTTTTTTTTTCAAAAGTTTAGGTGTTGTGCTACACAAAGATAATTTATCTTCTATCTCATATCTCTTATGACCTTCTTTATAACTTTAAACAATACAATTCAAATATAAAAGTTTCAAACTTTATTAGATGGAATGTCCGCATTCCGGACTTTACCTGATCAGTGAGACCAAGGGGAGGAAATTAATCCGTAAATTTGGTGCCGTACCAGAAGGTCCGAATGGCTTGTTGGTGGTTAGAGTTCCTATGTAATTAAAAAATAATAATAAGAAATTCTCTAAAACCCATGCTAGGGTTCTACTTTATTTTATAAAAAAATAATGTTTTTTTTTTTTTAAACATTCTTTGCGTAGGGATGTGTCTCTCCACAGCCTCCCCAAAAGAAAAAAGAATTCTTTATTTAATATCGTGAATGCTCTGAATGGGTCATAAAATGATGAAGGGGAGCGACGTGCACATGCATGGGCGTGGGAAATGTGAGAGGGAGTCGATGATGGATGGCCGCTGGTTGCTTTACACGGAGGTTGTCCGCTGCCTGCTGCCCACTCATTAAGCCAGATGATTTACTCCACCCAAAAGCCAAAAACAAAGACGCAAACAAAAAAGAGGATAAGATAAATGAACCAACCAACCATTTGTTTTGTAAGGAGAGGAAGAGGTCGGCAGTGGCTTTCAAGTTCTTGGCTTGTATTTGCAGTCATTTGATCTGTATATCCCTGCGTCCAACGAAGGCCATTGGGTTGGTTGGTTGGTTGGGTGGTTGGGTAAGATGAATTATCAAGATCACACGTACAAATTTCTTCGGTGCATCTGGATTTTCCTGCATATATATATATTGATAGTTCGGGACTCTAACCACCATCGCGGCACTTTAAACACTATGATGCGACACCAAATCTGAAGGGTTAAAGCCGTCTGCCCATTCACGCATTTCTGATGATTCACCAACGTAATGCCTCAAGGAGGAATCGAACCCATGATCTTAGGATCACATAAAGTTACAAGTCGCCTTTGCCACTTGAACTAATTCAATTGAGCATTTGCCACTTGAACTAATTCAATTGGGCATTTTCCAGTGTTTCTTTTGGGAGAGAAAAAATCCTGCACCATCTCAGATAAACTATTACTTGGCTGACATTTTTTTTCTTTTTTTTGTGGCATTCAAATCTTTTGCTAGCTAGGTGGATGACTTGGACCATAATGACTTTTTACTTTTTCTTTTTTGTGATATTGGAATCTTTTGCTGGCTAGGAGGATGACTTGGACTACAATGACCTTTTTTTTTTTATATTCTTTTTTTGCGTGCGTGTAAAAGAAATTTAATCAAAAGTTATGACCGGGTCAAGTTAAGCTCATAAATGAATCCAATTTGAGGTTAGACTTGAAGTGGAGAATTATATGAGCCAAGTTTGAGTAAAACTCGAGTTCAGATTTTGAATACAAAAGCTAAATCACTCAAATCTGAATTAGATGATGTTCGACTCATCAAGTTTGCAAATTAGTTCATTTAATTAGTTCCTGACTTGGGTTGTCTTGAAATTTAAATAAATTTAATTATTTAATAGGCTTATGAATTAAACTAAAGAGGTGAGTTTATGAACTTTTTAGTATGTACGATAAAAAATAATTCTAGAAAACTTTAACTTTCATATATTTAATTTGGACTTTATCACTTTAAATTGACATTATTATATAAGTATTAATTCTTTAGTCATCACTAATCACATATTTATAGTCTAAAAATTTTTGAAGACGTAAGATAGTAAATGACAAATTGAAATATGAAACTTACTTCTTAACTAAATAAACTAAATTAATCATTTGTCTATTTATATCAATGAGCACTTTTAGATTTAATTTGAAATCCGTTAACATATGAAGAACATTTTAATGGGGTTTCATTTGAATTGTTTGGGCTTATTTTAAACTTGGTTAAACAAGGCTAAGCTCATGAACTTGTTTAATTTACAAGCCACCTCAAGCTTGATTTCAATTTTATTAAATAAGTCAAGATTGAACATGCTAACTCAGACTTGGTTTAGCTCGATTGGAATCCTTTTAGAGAAAATATTAAGTTGTAAAAAATATTTGTTATTTTTTATTTTTCAAATAATTATAAAAATTACATTTTTACATAATATATGTACAAAAAAATTGAAACTTTTTTTTTATTATTTTCAAATTATATATAAATTTTGAAAAACTAAAGAAAAAATAAAGGGTTGCTATTTTTTTATATTTAGAAAACTGAAAATAAAAAATTAAAACTATTTTTTACAATTGATGAGTAGGCCCATAGAACTTGACAATTACCTTATTTTACAGTGTGTTGGTAGGTAGAATTAGGAAAGTAGGAAAAGGAGAACAACAAAAGAAGAGAGCAAAAATTATCATTTCCTTATTTGGTGGGGGAAGAGAGCAGTAATTGTTTTTAACTTCTTTTTTTTTTTTTTATTACATAAGAACTTCAGCCACTAATAAGCCTTTCGGACCCCTTGGTACGGCACCAAACCTACAGATCAGCATCCTTCGCCCCCAGGTCTCGCTGATCAAGATAAAGTCCAGATGCGGACCCGGCTTTTGTGCATCAATTGGACGTTCGGAAACTTCTATTTTTTATCTTTATTATTCTTTATAGAACTTTTTATTTTCATTTTTTAAAATCTGCTTAATGAGAATCCTACTTAAGGACTTGATTCAAAGCATAATTAAATGTGAATTAGTTAACATGGTTGCACATTTAAATGTGCAATATTTATCAAGTCAGCCCTTTTAACATTATGAACTCAAGCGCCCAAATGGACTTGCTCAAGAGTCATAAGGGCGGACTTGTGACTTTGGTGACCTCAAGATCACGGATTCAATGGTCTGCACGGTGCATTACTAATGGTGCATCAATGGGCGGATAGTAACATTTCCACCTCCGTGTATTTGGTGCCGCACCGGGAGGGTCCAAAGGGCTTGTCGGTGATTGGAGTTCCCACGTCATAAAAAAAATAATAAAATTATGAACTCAAGTGCATGTCATCATTGAAGACAAAAAATAATATTTTGAAAATAGTAAAAAAAATTTGAAAATTTACATAAAAATAAGTTGTTTGGCGGAGCTCAGAAATAAACCACAAACAAAAATATGCATCTCACCTTAATGGTTCGAGTAAGAGCACGAAGGCATCCCAAGAGTTTCGAGAAACAAAAAATTAGAGAATTTAACTTTACGAGGCAGAGACTATAAAAAGAAAAAATTACAAGCCACAAAAAATTAAATAAAAATAAAGAATTATGTGAACTTCAAACTCATAAAATTAGGCATGCATTATTACATTTTCTCTGTTTTTTTCTTTTTTAAAGTGTCCTTTTTGTGGGTTATGGAAGAACTACGGTTCCTTAGCAGAATTGAACAGACAAGGGTTGCAGGACATCTGGCACTTGTTTTCTGAATTGGCTCAGTCCAGTGTCCACCAATGGCGAGGGATCTGATACCAAATGAGCAAGTTCATGGCTGAAGGCTGCACGTTTAGTTCTGCCTTCATATCCTTCTGCAGTGGTGGATGGATGATGTTGACGAGATTTGGGTTATAAAGAATTTCCCTTGCAGGACTACAGGCAGACATGCCCTTGTTGTCTGCATTATTCCCCAAGCACATATGCCCTTTCTACTTCCAATGAGTATCTTTATTCGCACCTCATAGCCAATGAATTAAAATTTGGGTAAGTCTTGATCACTCCCTCATGGCTTTTTAGAAATATACTTTATTCTTTCTCTGTTTTCTTAATTAAAAAAAAAATGATGACCCTTTTAATTGTCGACAATGGGTTTTTATTTTTTCGGTTTAAGTTTTTCAAGAAATTACAAGATTTTAGTTTATTTTTTAGGTTTTCAAATTTTGTATTAAAACGGTAAAAAAAAATAGAGGGTTTGTTTGATTGTGAGAAATTATTTTTTGACCTTAAAATAACTAGAAAACGGGATGTAAATTTTTCTTGATATTTGGTAAAAGAACGAGTTCAAGGAGGGAGTGCAAATGTTCCAAAGCCAAATATCAAGGGAGGGGTATAATTTTTCAACCTTCATGTTTGAAACTTTTAGAGTGATTTGTGTTTTTTGTCAAATCTCAATAGGAGATTATTATTTTTGCCCTATGATTACTAAAGAAAGTCCTCTTAATGGTTAATCGTAACGCTTTATTTACATTGAATGATTAGGGATAAAAGAAAAGAAATGAGCCTGTGTCGCCAAATTGTCATTTGGAATGAGCTTTATAAGATGAATAGAGAAAAAAAAAATGAGGGGAGAATGAAATTCTTAATCCCGGAAGAAACGAGAGCCTTGTGCATTGATTATCAAACGGTCAACAGGTGACTCCCCGAAAGGGAAGCCCAATCGAGATAGTTATCTCCTTCCCTTTCCCTCGGTCCCCCTAGAACAGAATTCTATGGTCAGTTCGTGACCTCGGGATGCCGAAAGTGTCCTTGTGGCGGCCTCGCAGTTCCTACGGGGTTTTTGGACCTCTTAAAAAATAGAGAGATATACAGAAAAATAAAACTATATAAAACAATTATAAATGTCAAAGAATAACTTAAGAGAGACATATTTGCATCTTTATTCTTATCGCATAACCAATTTTGTCTGCAATATTCCCAACTACATTTTCTACTTGTGCAAAAAGGCCAATAAGTATCTTTATTCATTCTCATTACCAAGGGATTAAAGATTGGGTAAAATTTAAATCACTCTCTCAGTTTTTAAAAAATCAAATACTATATTCTTTATGTTTTTCATCAAAAAAAAAAAAAAATCTAGAGTTTTTTAAAATTTTCATTATATATGCAGTGATTCCCAAAAATAAAAACTAATTAATTAAATTAAAAAATTATTTTTTTTAATTAAATAATATAAAATAATATATTCAAATAATAATATTATAATATTATATATATATACATATATATATATATAATCAATCGTGGAATGTTTATTTACTGAGATGGATATTAAAGAAGGCCTCTCTCTCTCTCTCTCTCTCTCTCTCTCTCTCTCTCTCTCTCTCTCTCTCTCTCTCACGTCTCCGTCTCTCTCGCCTCTCTCTCTCCTCGATTTTCTTGACCAAACGTGCGTCGATCGGAGAACGAAAAAAACCCCTGGGTTCCACTCTCCGTTACTAACATTTTAATCGGAGTGGATTTTTTGTAGGAGCGTCGTAAGCACCACTCCTAGGATAATGTAATCTTTCTCTCCTCAATTATTCTCAAATCTTTAGTCAAATCAACGACCGGACACCACCACTGGATCCTAGCATCAATCCTCATCATTTTAATTGGAGCAGATTTTTAATTTGGGTTTCCTAAGCACCATTCTAAGGTTAGGGTAAGGATAATGAAATTATATCCATTAATTATTTTTAAAGTTTAATTAGCTATTGGGAGTTTGTAGGCTTAGGAAATATTAAAATAATTATTATTCTGGGGTTGAGTTGATTAACAGGGGGGAAAGTGATTTCAGGATTTTGAGTTTCGAACGCCGTGAGTGTGGAATTAGGGATTTTAGTAGGCCTCTTAGTAAGTAAGGTAAGGGGAATAAATTATAACAGTTATCTTTGAAATTACTGGTTGAGTAAATATATGAAAATGCAAATTTGGAGTATAACTTAAGGGAAATGGTGATATGAATATTTTCCTTGGGAACTATATATTATGATATTTTTCCTGTGAATATTATATTGTGAATATCAAACGAAATTGTGTGGCATAAGGAATGTGAAATAATATTCTATATTGGAATTGCGATAAAATGGAATGTGTGTGTGTGTGTGTGTGTGTATATGTTATATGGAGATGTTTTTATACATAAATGATAATGTGAGAAACCCTGATATGTTTGATACATGCATGAGATTTACATGGATATGATGTATATAGAAATAATGAAATATGAGATATATAGTTATGTTTTACATAAATATGATAAATTGTGTATACAGATATGTTTAAATGGAAAAAAATAATATACGTGATATATATAGAACTTGTAACAACCCGAAAAATATTGTTATTTAAATATTAAAGAGGGAGGAAAATGGAAACAAGAACAAAAGAGGCCAGGAGACTTCGTTGACGAATGTGGAGCGTTCATCAATGACATCGCATTTTGGAGATAATAATAATTGGGGATAATAATAATAATTTCAAGGAATTGCCAGAACTAGTCGACAAATACAGGGCTTCGTCGACGAGTGTATAAGGAAATTCGTCGACGAATACAGGGCCTCGTTGACAAGAAAATACTGAGAGGGGTTCTGGGGGCAGCCTGAATTTCGTTGACGAATACAGGGCCTCGTCAACGAATTTATTTAAAAGATTCGTCAATGAGATGACGTGTCTCGTCGATGAAGACCGCAATATAAAAGTGGAAAACCCGGATTTTTAATCATTTTTAACGCTCATCTCTTTCTCTACAACCCTCTCTCACTTCTCTCTTCGTTTTCGGACCTGTTTCTCGCCGGATCGAAGATCTGAGGCTACCACGATGCTCCTGATGAAGTTCTTTGCTCCTCTGCCGGATCTAATCGTTGGAAAAGTTGGATTGGATTTCGTCCCAATCTCAGGGTAAGACATTTTATTCAATATTTGCCTTTCCCTAAGTTATAAGAAATGTTGTAGGTAAGAAAATACTAATATTTTGTTTTGAAAAATTATGTTTTCAGGATGTTGAGTTAGGAATGCTACGGGTATAGAGCCAAAGTTTTATAGGGGTTTTTCAGAGTTAAGGTAAAGGAAATATGCTATATTAGGAGTTTTCATAATGCTATTAGAGATTTCATGAACACATGTTTATACCAGTTTATTATACAGTATTTACAGAATATGAGTTTAAATGCTTGTGTGGCGTGAGTAGATTTTCATGTGATAAAGGAATTTATATAGCTTTTATAAAGTATCATACTATACTGAATATACAGATATTGATAGTATATACAGTTTATATAGTTCTTTTCCAGTATATGAGATTACACAGAATATACAGTTATAGATTTATATTCACAGAGAGTATACAGAGAAATGTACATGCATATACAACTTTTATATGAATAGTTTTATGAAACAGATATATATATATACATGCATACAGTTTTACTCAGATCAGTATTTATATTATAGTTTTATATAGAATAGTATATATAGAGTTATAGCATGTCATGTTTCCTATTATCATAACATACAGAGTATACAAACAGAGTATATAGACAGAGTATACAGACAAAGATACAGTGGTAGCATCAAGATGCTACAGATACAGTATACAGAGATTATAGTATTTATAGTACAGAAAGATAGAGTTATGGTAATTTTGGAAACATGATGAAAACAGTAAAAAAGTATATATATATATATATATATATATATATATATATATATATATATACATATATATATATATATATAGTATCAGATCCTTGAGGAAAGATTATAGACAAATATCGATAAAAATTACAGAGTACGGTACCATTGCTAGATACAGATAGAGTGCAACCACATATCTCAGATAGTATGTGGGTACCGTTAGTCGTGCTCGAAGAGTATGCAACTCTCCAGTTTGCTAGGTGGAGGGGGCCAGTTTGATGAGGTAGTAGCCAGTCTCGAGCTTAGGAGAGGATGCAGTTTGGTCGGACTGAGGTAGTGTAGAGTATATTGACTTATCTGGAGGGTCGACTAGATGAAGTCCCGCCCATGGGCCGCACAACCCTGTCATGAGGGGTCAAATCATGACGTATAGAGTCTCAGGGATAAAACACAATTATGTATATGTATACAGTTTTATAGTATATGATAAGTATAGTATGGTATTATCAGTATGAAAAGTAGAAAATACAGACGATACAATATATTTTAAATTATGAAAGAAAGATATGCTTTACAAATTATTTATTTCATTACAGTTCAGTTGCTATTTAAAAGTACTCTTAACTTAGCTGCCACACACTAGTAATAGCATATTTCCACTTACTGAGCGTCGACTCACCCTATTACTTTTACATTTTTTTCAAATGAGCCAGTTATGCGAGCATATCAAGCTCGCGGGTAGAGAGTAATTTGATTACCCTGGTTATAGGGTGAGTTTTTGACAAAGTTGTGTATATGTTTGAGTAGATGATGCTGGGGGGTATTTTTGTATGACTATGGTCTGTATATACTAGATTCTGGTATTGTATAGTATATATATGTGAATGGTTATATGATATGTGTTGCCGCTGCTTAGGTCCGTATAAACTAGATTCTAGTATTGTATAGTATATATATGTGAATGGTTATAGAATTTTGAGGACGTTACAGAACTATTATAAATAGAAAATGCTGAGAATATTATTAATATGATGAGATATAAAGAAATGATGAAATGAGAAATACATAGATGTGTTTTATACTAAAATGATGATATGTGAAATACTTAAAGATGTTTTGCACATAAATGTTGACAGAGAATTATACAGAAATGATGAGATATACATACATACATATATATATATATATATATATATATATATATATAGATGTGATGGAAATTATATAGGCATAATGAAATATGAATCCTGAAATGTGGAAATGAGAACCCTGATGGACCAGAGTTATTCTAAGAGTATGGTACCATTGCTAGCATTATTTTAGTGCAACCACACGTTTGGTACAGAGTGTGGCGAGACAGTCGATTGGGCCTGAGAAGGGTTGTGTTACCCCCTGAGGTCCGAACCAGGATTGGGTAGGTCAATTGTACTACAGATGTGTTCCCTGTTTTGATCTAACCGGGTAAGTCAACCACAGTTAGATCCAGCCTTCAGGCCTCACAACCCAGTCATCTGGGGTGAATACATGACGATGTGAATATTCTCAGGGCATCCATGAGTTACAAACGTGACGTGTATTATATACTGGCGGATGCTTATGAGTTAGAAAATGTTATGAAAAGTGAAAAGTAAAATGAACAGTCATGGGTTACAGACATGTTGTGCTATAGGTTGGTGGATACCTATGGGCTAGAAAATGTGAATATGAATATGAGAAATGAAAGAATGTGAAATTGATTTGAGAAATGAATAGTCGTGGGTTGCAGACGTGACGTGCTATATGCTGGTGGACACCCATAGGCTAGGAAATGTGAATATGAATATGAGACATGAAAGAATGTGAATATGACTATGAGGAATGTGAAAGTATGTAAATGATATGAGACTAAATGAGTACGTATATGACATGAGAATGAACGAATATGTATATGATTTGAGAACTGGAAATATATGTATATATGATTATGAAAATGAAATGAAAGCTTTTGAAACTAGGATACACATACTTATGTGATTATGAGTACAAATCTGTATATATTTTTTCCTAACTAATATATTTATTAAATTGGAATGTATTATGATATAATTAAACTCATGTGCCACACACTGTAAATAATTTATTCCGTCTTACTAAGAGATGTCTCACCCAGAATTTAAACATTTCAGGTAATCAGGATAGACGAGTAGAAAAAGCTCTAAGATAGAGAGGAGCTGATACCCTAGTAGTTAGGGTAAGTATTTTAAGTTGGGGATGTGTTTTGTGTAACCCCTGGAGTATTTTGGTGGATTTTGGGGACGTATATAGATATGTATATGTAGTGCACTAGTATTTGTATTTGGGACGGTGTATACATATGGACTTCCGCTGTTAGGTATACCTATACGTTATAAACTGATCACCCGATACCCCACTTCGGGTCGGGTCATATTGACATATGGTATCAGAGATGTTTGTGATATTGATTAATTATTATTGTTCATTAGAAAAAAAATAATGGTACAAAAATCAGGTCGTCATAGTTTAGTATTAGAGCTTAGGTTGTTAGGTTCTGTAGACTTCAGTGGAATACAATACCAGACTATAGGAATGGTTCTTGATGAGAGTTGAGATGGGTATACAGGGATATGAGTCAGTCATTTTTGGAGGATAAGATTGGAATTTAGGGTTCTATCTTGCAACCTAAAGGTAGGAAATTCCGTGATTGTTTCTATGTTTTTCCTGGGGTGATGATTTCATTAAAACCATGGATACTATTGTCGGTTCTTGTTTCTAAGTGGTAAGACTGAATCTTAAATTGGGGAAGGCAATTTTAAGATAAATGGTTGTAGAAGAATATATATTATGGGTTTAGTTTTATGAGTATATTAGTTGGGTAATAATGATAGAGTTCTACGACTATTTGGTTCCCCTTTGCAGGATGCAATAACACGAATGCAGGAGGTGATAAGGCAGGGCCTTCTAGCTTGGGTGGCAGAGATCCAGATGCGGTATTACATAGTGTCACCCAACAGGTGATGGAAGAGATGGCCAGAGGTTAAGGGGAGCAGAGTTACACGATTGAGCAATTCATGCGAATGAATCCCCCATATTTCTCTAGAGGGGCAGATCCATTCATGGCCAAAGATTGGATCCAAGAGATCAAAGAGACGCTAGCAGTTCTCCCGTGTACAAATGAGAAAAAGGTGTTGTTTGCGACGTTTAAGTTGATTGGGGAAGCTATTGTATAAACTCGACCCATGAGACATGGAATAAATAAATAAGAAAAAGGGTAAAATAGTAATTTGAGTAGGCTTCGTCGATGAAGTCAGTGTTTTCATCAACGAAGGCCCTTCTATTGTTCGGCGACGCAATGGAGAGGTTTGTCGATGAGGAGAAGCCAAGAGATTTTGGGAAATCCTGAAATCTTAGGCTCGTCGACGAGGCCACCGCGACATCGACAAATTTCCTTCACTAGCTCGTCGACGAGGTTGGTCGCGTCAAAGGCTCTATAAATATCCATTTCCTTTGCTTCCTAGCTAAGTTATCTAAATGCTCTCTCTCTCTCTCTCTAGAACTCGAAGCTCCACTCTCTCTCTCTCTCTAGATTTCTTCGTCGTTTGTTGTTAGAATCGACGATCTGACGTTACTACGAGGATTAGGGAAGGAATCTCTACATGTCTTGTAGAACGAATCATCATTTTGAGGTCTTCGGGTTTTGACCCAAAAATCGAGTAAGGCTCGATTTTCATTTCCATTTTGGTAGATCTGTAGAAAGCAAGATTGTAAGTAATTATTGTATTGTGATCTATAGGTTTTGGGAACTCGGTTCGCTGTTTAGGAGCCGTAGAGTTCATGTTTGGATTTTCGGGGAAAGGTAAGGGGATTCTGTTTATATCGGTTATTTTTAAAATCGAATTTGGTAGAACTATGGTTCACGGTCTTGTGTATGTTTTGGCTAGTTATTTGGGGAAATCTAACGGGTAAAAATTACGAGGTTTTCATGTTACAATTTTAGGAAAAAAGGGGCGTCGGGTTGCGTCTCTAGTTTCATTGGAAAATCGTGGATATATTATTGAGTATATTGTGTTATGGAGATGGTCGTGCCTTGACTTGTTTTAAACTGTATAATGAAAATCATGGTTTTGTGATTACCAAATAAGTGTGGAATGAACTATTATATGAATATGCATTGAGTTGTGATATGCTGAAATGAGATATAGGAATGTGTGTTTCGTATTGTTCTAGGTTGTGAAAGAGTGTCCGACTCTATATTCGAGGGTGTGAAATACCACCTGCCAGTGGCAAGAGTGTCCGAATCTATATCCGAGGGCGTGAAATATCGCCTCTTACTCGCTGATCACCAAAGGGTGTGGATCCACTAGATATACTAGTACGATGCCATGGGAGCCTGGAGCTACGCCATGTGCTGGTGATGCCATGTAATGTGGGCCGACTTTGCGCCGTAGAGTGTGATGACACTAGGTTGATTGATCATGTGTGTGTTGAGAACTATACTGGAACTGTATTGTGAAATTGCTGGAACTGAACCGTGTTATGTTTTATGTCATGATAACACTCATATGCCACACACCGATATAACTTGAATCTGTCTTACTGAGATGTGTCTTACCCCTATCATATATATATGTTTTTAAGTCCTTCGAGTAGCTGGAATTAGCGTCCTAGTGTTGGGAGCATGGTGGCCAGTTTACTGCGTAGAATACTTGTGTAAGTACTTGGACTGTAACAGGGTTGTCTTTCTGGGTATTGCTGGCACCATGGGTTATGTTTTGTAATATGAAGCTTAGACTCTATTTGTATAAACTCTGGTATGGTACGATGTATGGAATGAACTTTTTCGTTGCGTATATATCGTGTATGTGAATGTATATAGGGTGTACGGAACCCATAGGGTAGGACCCTCATTCATTATAGTATCATGTGTGTTTTTGTATGATACAGGGACAAGTTAAGTTACAATATCACACCCTAGGGCCCATTTCCGGGTTCAGGGCGTGACAACTAAACGCTGGTGGAGGTCAGCGATACTGTTAGAGGAGCAGGGACCTAACCCTATAGCAATGATGTGGAGCCGCTTCAGGGAGATATTTTTCAAGCGGTACTTTCCCGTTACTAGTAGAAATGCGAAGGTAGTAGAGTTTTTGCATTTGACTCAGGGACATATGACGGTACAATAGTATTACAACCCACTTTACAGGAAAGAATTAAAGTTGTTCAAATGAATGATGCAGAGTTGGTAAAGCTTATGGATAAAGTGCAGAATGGACAAGGGGCAAAGTTTAGTTTCTCAGATGATGGAGCCTTGAGGTTCCGCACCAGGCTATGCGTACTTGCCGACCCTAAGAATAAGAGGACTATCTTGGAGGAAGCGCACCGATCCCTTTATACAATGCACCCGGAAAGCACTAAAATGTATAGAGATCTTCGGGAGTCATTTTGGTGGAGCAACATAAAGAAAAAGATAGCTAAGAATGTAGAGCAGTGTTTGACATGCCAGCAGGTGAAAGCTGAGCATTAGAAACTGGCAGAATTATTGCAGCCACTCCACATCCCTGAATGGAAGTTGGTGCATATATCAATGGATATTGTCATAAGATTACCATCGGCATTGCATGGACAGGATGTCACCTGGGTAGTCATAGATTGTTTGACGAAGACTGGCCATTTCCTTCCTATCAGAGTTAACTATTCCATTAGTAGACTGGTAGAGTTGTATATAAAGGAGATAATTAGACTACATGGCGTGCCAGTGTCCATAGTTTCAGACCAAGACCCACAATTTACATCTTAGTTTTGAAGGAGTTTGCAGAGGGCCATGAGTTCCCAGTTGACGTTCAGCACAACATTTCTCCTTTAGACAAATGGGCAGATGGAGAGGATGATACAGGTTCTAGAAGTTATGCTACGAGCATGTGTACTGAACTTCAGGGGGTAGTTGGATACAGTTTATGCCACTAGTCGAGTTTGCTTATAATAACAACTATCATACCAGCATTGGGATGACACCATATGAGGCTTTATATGACAGGAGGTGTCGATTCCCGTTATATTGGGATGAGATTGGACAAAGATAGATTTTGGGGCCAAAACTAGTACAACAGACTCATGATAAAGTCAGATTATTAGAGATAGAATCAGGGCAGCACAGAGTCGGCAGAAAAGCTATGCAGATACTCGATGATGAGAGTTAGAGTTTGATGTAGGAGATCATGTATTCCTAAACATGGCACCAATGAAAGGGGTTATGAGATTTGGGAGGAAGGGTAAGCTGAACCCTAAGTATATTGAACCATTCAAGATTTTTAAAAGAGTGGGTTCAGTTGCTTACAAGTTAGCCTTACCACTGGTCTTATCTAGAATCCACGACGTATTTCACGTTTCTATGTTGAAAAATTACATCTCAGATACCTCCCATGTGATTACTTATAAGACATTGGAGCTTAAAGATACTCTATCATATAAAGAGGTGCCAGTGCAAATTCTAGATCAAAAGGAATAGAAGCTACGCACAAAAAGGATTCCATTGGTAAAAGTGTTATGGCGCAACCACGCAATTGAAGAAGTTTCATGGGAATTGGAGGATAAGATACACCAGAGTTATCCACACTTGTTTAGCGGGGCCTAGAGTTAAGTTAGATAATCTTATATATGGACTTGTACAGGGTAAAGTAGTTGGTGTTTTAGTTTTGGTTATGAATGGTTTTGGGAGATTTTTCTTTTTATGTGATTGATTATAATCTCCCAGTACTCTATTGTAACTATGGTATTCCTCCACCACAAGTGAGAGTTATTTTGGGATGAAGCCGTTATGTGGGTGGTCGCCGGCTCTTCTTAGAGTCGGATAAACATTTTAGTGATTTCTAGGGGAGATGGTGATAAGAGTAAGTTAGCAAATTTTGAGAACGAAATTTTTACTAAGTTCACCTATAAGTACATAATTTTCAATTGGGGAGAAATTTTTTGGCACCGTTAACTTCGGCATGTCGAGCTCAATGTCATGGACATGTCGGAACTGGTTCCACTCGATTTGGACCTTATATGCCAGGCTTGGACACCTAAGCGCTAAAATACACTAAGTTTTCTAAGTTTGTTTGTATTCTTACTTTGCTTCTAAGTACAAAAAAAAAACTCTCGTGGAGGAGTTTTTGAGCACCATTAGCTCTGGCACTTCGAGTTCAATGTCATGGACGTGCCGAGATTGACCCTACTCATTTTGGACCTCATATGCCCAAATTGGACACCTGGGTGCTTAAAATGAACTAAGTTCCCCCATAAGTGCATAATTTTAAATTGGGGAGAAGTTTGACTATGAATTTTAGGTTAATTTGTTCTTCTCTCTCCTATCCTTTTGAAAATAATGAGTTAATTAGTATAGATATGCACGATCCCTTCTTCTTTTTTTTTTTTTTTTTTTTAATTTTTTAATTGTCCATCTCTTGTTAGAATGAGTGAAAGGGTATGTGTACTTAGCTTCCTTACCTCATGCAGTGTTAACAAAGTAATTGAGTAAACAAATTAGTGAATAGTCAATATGGGCTTTGGTAATTCAAAGTCAATTTGAGAAATCGAAATCAGAATGATTAGCTCCAATCATGTTGTTTGTTCATAAAAATACAATTCTCAAATAAATCATAATGATAGTATTTAAAAAATGACTCAAGTTAGAATGATGGAGCACATACTTAATCTGCTCTGGTGATCGCCAAGAAGAATAAGAATGCACATCACTGGTAATGATGCAATACAAACTAGCGGTAGGGTCCTAGGGAAATAGGATGCCTCCAGGCCATGGTCCAAAAGTTGGGACTTTGACAACTACTAGTATTGCAAACATTTGCACACTCCAATCTTCCGCACAAACTCATCCAACATTAAACTCTTTCCTAAATATAACAATGGAAACGATTAAAATCACCCTACGTACTTCTAGTTTAGATTCAAAACAACATGGTGATTTGAATCTAAACTAGAAGTACGTAGGGTGATTTTAATCGTTTCCATTGTTATATTTAGGAAAGAGTTTAATGTTGGATGAGTTTGTGCGGAAGATTGGAGTGTGCAAATGTTTGCAATACTAGTAGTTGTCAAAGTCCCAACTTACCATGGCCTCGAGACATCCTATTTCCCTAGGACCCTACCATTGGTTTGTATTGTGTTATTACCATTGACATGCATTCTAATGAGAGGAAGAGCCACCTGCATCATCTCGACGAGTTTGGTGCAGCAGTTGTTCCATCTTCACTTTCCAGTTCTTTATGACTTCCAGATCTGCTCCCTAGCCCATTATATGATGCATCTGCTATTTTAATGTTTGATTCTCAGTTTCCATCATCTCTAGTTTGACGGAGAGCTTGTCCGCTCGAGACTCGGCAGCTCAAAGCGCTCGGTCAATCTCAACACGAGAAGCCGCAGTTGCACTCGAAAATGATGTTGGGGCTACGTATCCACTCCCAAAACCGTTCACGTAACCCCACCTTGCTCGATGCCCAAGCACCTGGTTGCAGATCTCATCATTTGTGAGTGGCTAACTACCCTCAGGAATGGGTGCATCCGTCATCTGGACTATCTTCTCCTATTTTCAGTTATAAAAATGTACAAAATGAATAAATAACAATACAATTTTGACATTTTGAATTCAATAATGAACTCAATACTATAATTGACTTACATGTTTCCTCTGAGCCCCATCGCACCACTCTCCTAATGGCCTTTGATGTGTTATCTGATAAAGGGAATATCTCGGCTTGAGTTTTCCAGTGATGGGATCACACTATATTATCATATAAATTGTCATATTAACAACTTCGGAAGTGTAAATATAAATAACACTTATAATATAATGCTCAAATAGCTTTATAGAAATTATCTTTCGATGATTCACAAATAACTTTGACCCACCATAATGCATTGCATCTAATTTGCCACGGTTCTTAGCATTTTGTCAGTAGATAGTCTACAGAAAAGATGTAATGAGATAATAATCCACATAAATACCAAAAAGTAGTTGTAGTAAGATGAATACACCACCTGATAGTGAGGGTCACAAAAATGGTGATACACCACCTCCTAATCCTCGTACGAAATCTTATCGTACGGGTGTCAATTAGTCTCATCTCCCATCGCCTTAAAATGCCCGTACTTTTTACTGTGATAACTCTTAAACCAAGGTAAATCCCTTTATTATCTCCCTTCTAAACTACTTTGCGTTATCTTACAAAGTTATTTATGTATGCCAAACCAAAACCCAAAGGACCAAATATTAGGATAGTCATTCAAGTAATAATTACATGTAGTTTGAGAAGGGATCATCAACTTTTTATTACCCATTTTTTTCTTTGGAAAACTTGATTCGGCTTCTTTTGGTGCCTTAGAGTGTGGTTCTTGAATATCACATAGTTAATAGTGGTATAACTCCATGAATTATGTAACGGGTTGTAATATTATTGCTTTACTCTTTAATGACTAGAGGTATTTCATGACCCTCAAACATATTCCTATAGTTACGCATAAATATTTTAAAAATGCCCTCTATAACAGTCAATAAAAATTTTAAAAGAATCCCTATATAACTAACCACATATATTTTACGAAGATTCATATAACTATTCATAAATATTCCAAAAAATACCCGTAATCACGCATAACTCTTCTAACCATCCATAAATTTTTTTAAAAAAATTCTTATAAATACCTATGTATATTTTAATATCCCCAAAATAACCTTGTGACTACTACTATTAGGAAGGGGATTCCCCTTTCTTAATTTGGTTTTTAATATTCCCAAAATATCCCTATAACTAACCATAATTTTTTTTAAAAAGGTCCTATAATTACATATATATATATATATATATATATATATATATCTTAATATCCCCAAAATGTCCCTTTGACTACTTATAAAAATTTCAAAAAAATTCCTACAACTATCCATATATATATATATATATATTAAAAAGTATTCCTATAACTACTCATAAATATTTTTAAAAATACCCTTAATTATCCATAATTTTCCTAATATATATATTTTCACAATATATTGGTTGTTTTTAAAATAATTATTTTATTTTAATTATCATTCAAAAGTCACGGAACATTGTGCAGCCCCATGGCTAGTGTTAATACGACTAGTCTCTAATCTTTAATAATAGAATGGGAACTCCTCAAACTTAGACTGCCATTTTAAGCACCGAAAAAATCCTGTAAATATAATATATATATAACTGCTCTATTAATCAAATTAAAAAATCTTTCAAATCTTATTTATTTTTACAATTAATTTTAAATAAAAATAAATTTTTAGAGATGTGTGGAAGCCGCTTGTATTCGACTATTTATAAACTTTGTTCCAGTCCGGCCCAATACTGATGAACTTTTGGGCTGGGCCAGGCCCATCCTGAGTGGTCCCTAAGGCTGACGTTAAGTCTAACCGCGGCTTTCCCCCGCTCAAATTCAAAAAAGAAGATTTAAATGAGAATAGAGAAAACTAGAGAGAGAAGGAAAACTCGGACGGTTCGGAAGAGAGAGAGAGAGAGAGAGAGAGAGAGTCTGCAATTTTAATGGCGAACTCAGAGGAAGAAGAACAGAGTCAATTGATGCCGAAGATCTCTAGGGTTTTGAACGAAACCCTAAGCTCAAACGCCACACACCCTCGAAAGCTCAGGGACCTATTAACCCTCCGTTCTTCATCTTCCCCTCACAAATTCTTCACCGCGTTCTCCAAAGCCCTAACCCCCCTTTTCTGCTTCCACCGCCGAACTGCCGCCGCTGAGCGAGCCATCCGATTCGTTGCCATATTTGCTAGTGCACGTGATGCTGCCAATGTTTCGGATTGCGATGCCTTCTTGGAGGATTTACTGCAGTTCCTCCTCGTCGCTGCTGCCGCTGCCAACAAAACCGCTAGGTTTCGGGCGTGCCAGATAATTTCTGAGGTGTTGTATAGCAAAATCATGTGCATTTATAACTTTTACATCTGTTTTGATCTTTACAGTTGCTTTGAGGAATCTCTAGACTTTTGGTTGTTATTATGATCTAGGCCATGTAGCTGAAAACACATTTGTCCGCATATATAATGAATAACCATAATCTATCAACTTCCTAGTTGTTTTTGTTAGAGTCTGGTTACTGTTTCAGGTTTGGTTCGTTTAGTTGGAACTAGGTGATTCTATATTTGAATTCAGTGTGCAATTTGAGTATTTGACTCTGTTTGGATCTTGGGAAAATATGGAAGTGAAAAAACTAAGCCTTGGAATTTTTGGTGCGCTTGTTTTGGGATACAAGAAATGTGGAGTTATACTCAACCGGAAATGATTTGAATGGGATCCAATTGATCTATTGGATCTAGTTTGGATGTGAATCCTTGGAATTGTGAACAATTTACAATTTTATTATTCATGTCAATTCTTGCTTTCTTCAATTAGCATACTTGATTTGAATCATAGGCTTGTGAATCAAATTGGATTTTATCATTTGAAATGAGAATTTTAGGTTTTAACAATAGTTTGTAGTGTAGATTTGTGTGCTTTTCTTTCTTTTGGTTTTTGAAACAAATGAAATTATTTTTTCTAACTTCTGTTATTTTTATTTCAATTGGTTTTGGAGTGCTTTGTTGTTTTTTATTTTATGTTTAATAGATGTACCTTGCAAATGTTGTCTAAATTGGAACTTTCAGCCAAGAAACTCAGAATACCAAAATTGGCACCATCATTCTACTAAATTTGAATGTTCTAAATTGGAACTTTCAGCCAAGCAACTCAGAATATCAAAATTGGCACCATCATTCTACTAATTTCGAATGTTCTATGCTGTTTGAGTTCTGATAGTAAAATTTCACTATTTTTGGTACTTCAATTATCTTTATTTGAAGAAATTGGCAACACAGCCATAATATGAACTATTTGGTGTTGGTCATATGCAGAATGTCGTAGACTTTGCTTAGGGAAATATATGTACCCCAGAAAGTTAATTCTTCTTCTTTTCCACTTCGGATGAATTTTTCAATTTTATAGATCATAATGCGGTTGCCAGACGACGCAGAAGTCAGTAATGAGCTCTGGGATGAGGTGATAAATTGCATGAAGAAGCGGGTGGAGGATAAGATTCCCATAATCCGCATATTTGCTGTTAGGGCTTTGTCAAGATTTGCAAATGATTCTGAAAACAGCGACATTCTTGAATTATTCCTTGAAGCACTGTCTTTAGAACAGAATGCAGTGAGTGTAACAGAATGCTCCTAGATTATTGACCATTGAAGATGGCTTAGTGAAATTCCATTTTTCCTGTTACTCTCAAGGGTGGGGATAACAGTTTGATTGTTAAAAGCAAACTATTTTGGGATCTATGCCAGAATGGAACTCTTTAACAAGCTTGTTGAAAATTTAATAAATTGGTACATATTGTGCAGGAGGTACGCAAGACAATAGTTTTATCATTGCCTCCTTCGAATATGACCTCATCAGCAGTCATTGATTGCACCTTGGATGTGAGTGAATCAGTGCGCAAAGCAGCATACTGTGTTCTTGCTAATAAACTTCCTCTTCAGAGTCTCAGGTACTCTTGAATTTGAAAATGCTTATGCTACCAGTGTGATGGGGTTTGTGATTTTGAATTTTTATGGTACATGATGTCATATAGCATTTCACACAATTGCCATCTATGTGCATTTGGTCATGGTAGCTTCTTTTATGTCAATTAAGAATGGAATATGATTTGGCTAAGATGTAGTGGCTAGGGGGTTATAGAATTATGATTAATATTGAGATATACCTCTGACACTAGCTATTGTGGATTTCAATAATAATATTCATGTTTCAAATGTGTTTTTTTTTTTTTTTTTCAATTTCTTGGCTTTGTAGCATCAAGCTTAGGGCAGTCATTCTTCGGAGAGGATTTGCAGATCGTTCATCTACTGTTAGGAAGGAGTGTCTGAAATTATTGAAAGATGAATGGCTTGAGAAGTGTTGCAATGGTGACCCCTTGGAGCTTCTCAAGTACTTTGATGTTGAAACCTATGAATTGGTTGGGGAGTCTGTGATGGGTGCTCTCTTAAAAGATGGGCTGGTGAAAGTGAAAGATGGGCAAGGTATCCAGCGGTTCAAAGTATTGATCTCTGAGGGAAGTGAAGGTTGGTGAAGCTTGTAGTATTTTTGCGTACATACTTTGAAACATGCTTTTATTTTCTTGTTGCTGCTTTTTTGAGTTTATTTTTCACCTATTCATTATCCAATTTCCCATGATTGGGTGCAGAGATTTAGGAGATTCAGCTAAATATTGACCGACTTAGCATGAAGTTTAACATGGGTCAATTGGAATGAAGTTTAGCATGCTTCAATAGGATCTAAATTTGTCCAGCCCTTCAAATGGAAATAAAAATTGAATGCAGTCCAGAATAACCTCTTAGGTGGACAGTTGTTATGATTGATACTCATTGTTTTGACCCTTGAGGACATCAATTTTTGGTTGAGTTGTCGTTTCTCTGATTTGAGCTCACTGCTCACTGTACTGCATCATGTAACCAGTGTATTCAAGGTTTGATTGCTACAGTTGCATTTATGGAATTAAATGAAAATTTGGCAGTTGTTGATATATATTCTTTTTCCTTCACAATTATTGCTAAAGCTTGTCATTTATTTTTTTATTTATTCACACTCTTGCAGTTGTCACACATCATATTTTAAATTCCATGATAATTCTATGACATGGAAATTTTTACCATGGTGAAAACTGGATATAGAGTATGTGAATGAAATATAAAATATTCTTAGATATTTTTTCTTTTCAAGGTGAAGCTGAAATATTCTCCTGTTTCATGGTTTATCATTGAATAAAAAGTGGATTAACTTGTGGTCTGTGGATAAAATACATTAATGGTTCTCCCATATTTGATGTTTAGGAGAATCAGGGCATTGCAATTCAGATTCAGATGTCCAATTAATGGAACCCGAGGTTGCTTTATATTGGAGGACTGTATGCTGGCACTTGCAGACTGAAGCGCAAGTAAGCAGTTAATTCTTGTTTAAATTTTTTGGTTTTTATCCTTGGATGCAAAAATTTGCTTGATTTAGATTCCAGTTCTTTGTGGATGTGAGAATTCTCTATATAAATGTTTATTGGGACATGAATGTTATCTTAATTAATAGACTTGGGACATGAATGTTATCTTAATTAATAGACTTCTGGATTAGAAAACATTTTTGCAAATAAAACTTGTACATTATTTGAATCTTTTTTTTTTTTAAAATGTAAACCTGATTTCCAACCCCTGATAAGTCAGGGGCATAGTAGAGAATCTATGAAAGGGACAGCATGTGCATGATATTAGGAACTCAAAAATTGTTTGAAAACTTTAGAAAGTAATCATATATATTTTTTGGCATGTTGTGTTATCAATTAGTGAATGGAAGATATGGTTTTCACATTGTTCAAGTTGCTTGTTTTGTACTTAAATAGTCTTTAGATTTATTTTTTTGAAAAATTATTTTCTCTAAACTTGTCTTGTCTTCATGATTAATGGAATCTCAGCCTAAAGTTATTTACAGGGAAATTATTTTCCGAAGTTGTGATACTAAAAACTCGTTTTGGCGAGAGATTAGTTTTACTTTGTGCTTGGCTCACCATTAGAGAAAAGAAAAATAAGAAAATATTGAGAGCTAGCAAATGCACTCCTCAATTCCTAGTTAATAAAGGAGAAGAAAAGCTGCTGTGGCAGGCTGTAAAGTAATGATGATTCTACTGCTGCTCTGGTAAATAAACCATCTTAGCTTTTCATTTAGAACTAATCCAATGGTTGAAAATTTGTCCTGCTGAAATTTAAACATAAAACTGGCTTATGAACATTTAGAAGTCACTTGACTGATTCAGCCTCACATGTCTTTTAAGATAAATGTCTGCTGATCCAAATATCAGTAGGACTTCAAAGATTGACAAATTAGTGAGAACTAGAAGACAGCAAAAATAAAGTCAAAATTTGGACATCAAACTGATCAAAATGAATTGACAATCAAGGTTATTAGAATCTGGATCCTACATAGGTTCACTAGTGGGCTCAATGGAATTGGATCAAGAATTATAAGATTCTACTAATGATATGGAAAAAAAATAAGTAAAATGTCCATGGAAAAAAAAAAAAATGTAAAATGCATTTTTTATGGTTTTTTTTTTTTTTTTTTGGGGATAAATTGCAATAATATTAACCTACAACGTTTGCCAGTAAGTATTCAAGACCCAAAAGATCAAATAGTGCGGTAAGAGTCCTCGTCTGACAGAAAGATGAAGTGCTCAAATTATTGCATTCCTAAATCAAACCAGTTTATAATGAAAACATAATAATAAAAAAAAACATAAATTTTAACAAAACCATTTGACAAACAACTCTACTGCATGAACACTTAAATTTTTTAAAAGAAGCATTAGCAAAGAAAAGCCAAATCATCAAGCTAGTTTCTCAACATTAATGTCAGTAACCAAGCTACTATTTGTTTCAGCAGTCTTGCTAAGAATCTAAGATTAAATCAGAAGTGGCCCTATGGTAAGAGTCCTTGTATGAAAGATGGATGAAGTAATCAAATTATTGCATTGTTAATTTAAATCAGTTCTCTAATGAAAACAGAATAAATACTCATTAAAAAAAACAAAAACATAAATTTTTAACACAAATCATTTGACAAACAACTATACTGCATGACACTTATTTTTTATTTTATTTTTAAGTATTAGCAAACAAAAGCCAAACTATCAAGCTAGTTTCTCAACATTCGTGTCAGTATTCAAGTTATCATTTGTTTCACTAGTGTTGCTAAGAATCTAAGATTAATTATTGATGACTTCATCAAGCTCCTCACTAAAAACATCATCATCAATATTGTCAAATGCATTAATGTATTATCTGTCCGCATTCTCAACTGAAACTTAATGTTCAAAGTTTGCATCACTTAATAATCAATTAATCATCAATGAACTAAAAATAAAAGCAAAACTATCATGCTAATTTTTCAGCATTAATGTCTGTATCCAATCTACCAGTTGTTTCACTAGTGTCTTTGAGAATCCAAGATCATCATTGACTTTATCAAGCCCATCATGAAAATCATCATTATCGTCATCATCATCATTATTATTTTCAAATGCATTAATGTAGTATCTATCCTTATTCTCAGCCCTAGCATTAATGTCCAAAGTTTGCATCACTTGATAATCATCAATGAACTAAAAAAATAAACCTTGAGTACATAATTTTGTTAGTGTCTTTGAGAATCCAAGATCATCATTGACTTTATCAAGCCCATCATGAAAATCATCATTATCGTCATCATCATCATTATTATTTTCAAATGCATTAATGTAGTATCTATCCTTATTCTCAGCCCTAGCATTAATGTCCAAAGTTTGCATCACTTGATAATCATCAATGAACTAAAAAAATAAACCTTGAGTACATAATTTTGTTAGTGTCTTTGAGAATCCAAGATCATCATTGACTTTATCAAGCCCATCATGAAAATCATCATTATCGTCATCATCATCATTATTATTTTCAAATGCATTAATGTAGTATCTATCCTTATTCTCAGCCCTAGCATTAATGTCCAAAGTTTGCATCACTTGATAATCATCAATGAACTAAAAAAATAAACCTTGAGTACATAATTTTGTTAATCTCACATTAATTAAGGGAAGAGGAATTAGTTTTCAAGTATCATTTTTCCTAATTCCTAAAATTTCCTCAATCCTAAAAGTTATCAATTAGTTGCAGCATTTACAAAATACGAAAGAATAAATAATTTAACAAAATGATTTGAGTTTAAATTTCTAAAGTCTCTCTGTAACTTCCCTATTATCTCTCCATACCTCCCCATTATCTCCTAAAATATAGTAAGTTTGGAGGTTGTGTAGCACTCACAACTTCTTAAGTTGTCCATTTCTTGCATAATACATGACAAAAACCAAGCCTGTTGGAATGGTAGTTCAGTAAAAGTTTTTTATAAATACAAATCTATTGTATGATCTTATTATCCTACCAAGATCCTACTATAATGTTACCAAAACTGCGATTCTGATTTTAACAACCATGTTAACAATTGTATAATCAGACTGCTGCATTAAATAAAATAGACTATATTGACAATTTTTTTTCTTGTCAAAGCTTTGGCTTGTCTAGATCCACCTCACACTTACATATGTTCAACCATCTTAGGATACTTTTAGATTTAATTTATGGACTGCATATGGATTTGTTTAATTTAGGGAATAATTTCTGAACTCCCTGTAAAAATGTAATCTATGTTCATGGCATTCATCTCTTGGAACTAATGTTTATCATGATAAGTTTTAGAGGTTATTTATGTCTTTTAGTATTATTATTGTTAAGTGTGTTAGTATGTTAGTGAGAGTTAGTAAGGGTATTATTGTCATTATAACGTATTTGATTTGTATTATAAATAGAAAGGAGGGACCTATTTTCAAGTTAGGTCATTCATTTTAATCAAAATCTCAACATGGTATCGTGATCCAATCTAAACCCTATTTTATACAGTCTTTGCCGGAAAGCACATTCCCGTCGCTCCCCTTCTCCGATCCACCTTTGCCCTTCATTATTTCACAAAACCAGCCATATAGCCAAAAATAGAACCCTTCGAAGCCTACCCCCACAAAACCCCATCACTGGAAAAGGCCCCACGCGCTGCCACGCACCAGCCAACTGCCGGCAGTGTCACTCCACTTGCCGGTGCGTGAGAAAGTTTCTGGCCACCTTTTTTTCCTCCCTACATGTTCTGATTCTTTCTCTTGACAATATTTTCAAGCTGTTGGGCATGTTTTTTGATAAAAAATCCAACTTTTTCGACCATGCCCTCACGGCAATCCATTAATTTCTGTTTAGTGTTTGTAAAGGCTTCTTTGTGAGTTTCTTGGAGCAGTAGCAGTCTTCGTAAGTTAAGTTGTGAGGCTGTGGCAGTGCTATATCAATAGGTGAGTTCTTCACCTCGTTCGTGGTTGTCTCGGTGCTTCACATCGTTTGTGATTGGCTTGATTAATTTTGATTGTTCTTCTTGTTTGACATTGGTGTGGCCGTGTCGGTGCTTCACATAGTTTGTGATTGCCCCGATTAATTTTGATTGTTCTTCTTGTTTGACATTGGTGTGGTTACAAGTTTGTGAGTGTTGGGATGGAGTTTATGAATATCAAAAATATGTTTTCTACACCGTTGCCAGTGATAACGACTCAAAAGTTGGATGGAAAGAATTATGTTTAATGGTCTAAAGCTGTTCGGCTTTATTTAGTAGGATTAGGAAAATCTGACCACTTGCTCCAATATAATCCTTTTGATGAAAAGAGAAAAGAAGTGTGGATTCAAGAAAATGCCTTGATTGTTTCCTTCTTGTAGAATTCGATGAAACCATAGAGTGCATGGATTTGTAGGCATATACTCTAGAATTAGTTTCCTTCACAAACTTGATTGTTTCCTTCTTGTAGAATTCGATGAAACCATAAATACGTGCAGGGAGATTTGGGATTCTGCCAAGCTTTTATTCTCTAGTAACATTGCACATATGTATGATTTATCCTAAGAGTACTTTTAGTTACAACAAGGAGATAAGAGCATTGCAAATTATTTTGGAGGGATGAAGCGTATTCATCAGGAGCTTAATGTCGTGCATCCTGTAACTGCCGACGTTCGTGAAATGTAGAAGTAGCGGGAGTAGGATGATAGTCCTTTGATTTCTGGCAGGTTTGAGACCTGAATTTGAAAGAGTCCGATCCCAAATACTAGGTAGTGTTGAATTGCCATCATTTGCTGATGTTTATTCCTGTGTCCTTCGTGCTTTCTTTAGCATACATTCTCCTACTCTTGCATTTGGCTTTGAGAAAATAGCCTTTGCTACACAAGGTGATTCTAGTTCTCTATCAAACAACCATAAAAGTTATCAACGTGGTTTGAGTGGTTGTGGTGGTAGAGATGGACGAGGTAGAGGCACTCACAAGTACACTCTTTGTGGATGAAGTAATCATACTATTGAGCAGTGTTGGGGTCTCCATGGTAGACCTTCATGTGTTGCTAATGCAGCCACCTCCGATTTCACACCTCCGGGGCCAGCTAATGCAGCCACCACCAACTCCTCATCTTTGGGGCTGAGTGGGGGGGGGGGTGTTATGGGCCGAATATTTCACACCTTTGTGAAGGGCCATGGCGCTAGTTAAAGCACTCTTGTTTAATTAGCTTGCCTAGCGTTTACCATGATTCACTAATAGAACAATTTCTTAGTCATTCAAAGGATAAGTGGAAGCAATAAGCAACTTATGAAAGCAATGACACGTATGCGGTAAACATTGAAACAACGTAATTCATTAATCAACACCTCTGTTAACAATGTGTGTCCAGTGAGGGAGGCAAGTTGCCTAGACACATTTACAATAGCTAGCGAGTTTAATAAGTTGATTAACATTGACTCTCCCCTAAAGAGCTTTCTATGCTATCTCGCTTTGGCACTAGGAAACATCAATATGATTGACGAGTCATGCTCCCCTTTTTAGCCTAGGAAAAAATTATCTCTAAACAATAACCTTACACTAGTTTTTACATGATGGAGAGCCATCCCAATTGCACGAGACAAGCAGTCAGAGGCAAGTATAATGCCCTGAACAAGCTCAGCTCGTGACACTCCTCCACTTATGCGGTCCACGTCCTCGTAGACTTTGAAACTAGGTACACTTCAACTTTGTCCACGAATGGTTACATATCTTCCGCAGAAACCTAGCTGATTTCTTTGTCACTAAGGCCTTTCCACTTCACTAAGAACTCTTGCCGCTTCTTCCTCGAGGATGTCAATTCTGTGTCTGCAAGGATGTTTTCAACTTCTCGTCTATCAGGTTGCACTGTCTTCACTTTTGCTCTAGTTGATTGGCTTTTGCTTGGACCTTTAGTGTTGGTGATAAACCGCTTGAGGCAGCTACTGTGAAACATGGGATGCACTTTCATCCATGCCACTCTCTTTGGACGAAGTGGAATTATCTTCAACATAGTTAGTCAAGTGTTCCACGGCAGCATGTGTGGTAGACAAGCCTTGAACTCTTTGTTTATGAAGTTCTGTCCTTGCCCATGATTTCAATCCCTCAAGAAAATAGAACAACTTGTCCTTTTTCGACATGTCCTTGATATCCAACATCAAAGAAAAAATTTGTTTCACGTATTCCTTGATATACCTATTATGCTTGAGGTCTTGTAGCTTTCTTCTAGCATTGTAATATGTTTTCTCAGGAAAGAATTGGGCCTTGAGCTCTCTTCAAGTCTGCTCAACAGTCAACTATACAACGTCCATTCTCAATTTAATCGTACTTGGTATGCCATCACAATTTAGCGTCACTAACAAATTACATAGTCGTAGTATCGAC